>NC_137797.1:107060427-107775427 GCF_963383645.1 Muscardinus avellanarius | reverse complement strand
ATAAAACCCAACAGCCATTTATGCTAAAAGTTCCACATAGAACTGGAATAGAAAGAACATATCTCAACATCATAAAGGCAATATACGAAGGTCCATAGCCAACATTATAGTAAACAAGAAAAAACTACAAAATTTCCCCAAAAACAGGAGCAAGAAAAGGATGTCCATTTTCATTACTTTTTTTTCAATATAGTACTTGAGACTCTAGCCAGGCAAGAGAAGGACATCAAAAGTTGCACTGGGCCTCACTAAGTGTCTGAGGCTATCCATGAACCATGATCCTCCTGTCTCAGACTCCCAAATGCTGATAATACAAGCATGTGCCATCACGCCCAGCTCTGTTTATTTTTTAAAAAATAGCTTTCACCAGTATAGAATTATTTATTGGCATTATTTTCTTTAAGTATTTTGAGCCTATCATCTTACTCTCTGCACCTTGAAGGTTTCAGTTGAAATATCCCTGGATAGTCTTATCACCCACCTTTTATTAGACAAGCTTTATTATCTTATTGCTTTAAAAGTTTCTTGTCAGCCGGGTGTGATGGCGCACGCTTGTAACCCCCGAGCTTGGGAGGCGGAGACAGGAGGATCGCGCAGGTTCGAAGCCAGCGGTGCTGGCTTAGAGACCCTGTTTCCAAATAAAAATATAGAAAATAGATCTGGGAGTGTAACCCAGAGATAGAAGGGCTTCCAGGACCCCCTGTATCACAAAAAGAAAAAAAAGTTTCTTGTCATTGACTTATGACAGCTTTATTATAATGTCTCTTAATGTACACATCTTTGGTTCACTTAATTTAGAAGTTTCTGGGCTTCATGAATCTGGATATGCATTTCCCTTCCCCAAATTAAAGTTAGAAGTCATTTTATTTGTAAGTAAGAATTCTATTCTTTTTCTTCTCTTAGACTCTCATAATGCACATATCGGTTACTTTGATGGTGTCCTAGAGAGCCTATAGGCTTCCTTCACTAATCTGTTCTTTTTTTATTTTTGTTTTTTTGGTTGATAGTTTTAAACAACCTGGGTTTTTGTTGTTGTTGTTTGTTTGTTCTTTGTTTGTTTTTTTTTGTGTGTGGTACTTGGGTTTCTGGAAACCCTTCTACCTCCGGGCTACACTCTCAGACACCTATTTTTTATATTTTTTATTTGGGAACAGGGTCTCGTAAGCCAGCGCAGCTGGCTTCGAACCTGCGCGATCCTCCTGTCTCCGCCTCCCAAGCGCGGGGATTACAAGCGTGCGCCACCACGCCTGGTTCTTAAACAACCTGTTTTTAAATTCATTGATTTTATTTATTTTTACTTGATTAGGCTCTTAGTTGATGATTTCTATTAAATTCTTTGTTCCAGTTATTGTATTCTTAATTTCCAGAATTTTTATTTGGCTTTTGTTTTAATGAACAGTAGTCTTTTTGTTGATGTTTTTATTTTGTTCATGTGTATTTTCCAAGAAACTATTTATCTGTAAATAATATAACAATATTAAATTTTAAATATAAATATAAATTATAAATTATAAATTATTTGTCTCATGACTCCTCTATATCAACTCTGAATATTAATAAAGAAACAGTTTAGAAGACATTTTATATCAAACTATAACAAAATGGATACAGGTATCTTATAGGGTTATAAGGGCATGTTTGTAGTACAGATAGGGTTGGGCAAACACTTGAGAAGGATTGTAAGTCTCCCATAAGAGTCCTGTATCTGCATGACAGCAGTCAGAGGAAGGTAGTGCCATATTGCATGTTAGAATTTACTTTTGCTTTGGTAGTTGTGAGAAATAGAAATAAATTCATGCATTCCATAGGACCTAAATGGAATAACCAAATAAAATTTCTTAATATACTATTCCTACCCCAAAGCTTGTATGTTTATAGCTTCTTAATAAAACGTTCTCTCTACAAGTTCCTTCAGAGGTGCCTAATTTTAGGCATAAGGTGTGTATACATGCATCTGAGATTTTGGAGACAGATGAAGAAGATGCATAATGCAAAGGCAGGCTCTGATCTAAAGTCATCATCACAAATTTCAATCCACATTCGATTCTGGATGAGAGATCATGTTTAGCAGTAAGCACTGGTGGGTATGTCTCTCAACTTTCTAATCCTCTTGTTTATTATCATTTTGTTTTTCTTTTAAGCATCTTAATTTTTCCTGCTTTTCTATTTCTAAAATTTCAATATAAAGTCCTTTTTCCACCTTCTTAGATTCTGATTGCAATACACCAACAGCGTCTCTTACCAGCTGGAAGCAGTTAGAATGGTCACTGCCCCATTTTCCTAACCAAAGTTAAGTTTCCTTATCAGAGCAGGAAAAAGAGACAGAGCACAGGACTTGGGACGAGGAGGGATTAAAAAGATCATCTGTAAGGTGGAGGGAGGTGATCAGGGAGATGAGAGGCCAATGGGCACCAGGAAGTCAGAACCATCAGTCCACAAGATAGGTATTTAAATTAAGAATTGGAATTTGGGCAAAAAAAAAAAATTTTTTTCTCCAAAACTCAATTCTGAGCAATCATAAAGGAACAGATGGGAAAGGCTTAAAAGCCACATCCTAAAAGTCTATGTACTTATTCTCTTTCAGTGGAGAAAGAAGGGGAGCAGTTTTTGTATTCTATCTTCCTCTGACTTAAAATAAACTTTTGTATTTCTATACTTCCCAGAAAATAACAGAACATAATTTAAAAGGCATTTTCGTATTATCATTCAACTTAGTGATTACAGGTTAGTGATGTATTGTTACTCCTGCTATAGGTGGTTAATGGGCCTTCTGAACTGTGTCTAGAATACAGGTTGATCTGGTAGCCTATTCCAAACTCTAAACGCCTTTCATGTCAGCTTGAGAGATATCATCAGGCATTTGAAAGCTCCTGCCTATTGATAAAGATACCATCAAAACCCACTGGATGTAGCTGACTTATGAATCAATTATCTGAACCATACCAGGTGATACATCTATTCTGAATTTTAGAGTCATATATTTGAGCCTAAACTATAAACAGATAAACGACCGAATAGCCTATTATGATTTTTATCTCATGTTTATCTCTGTCAAATGGGGGAGGAGAAGCAAAATCTTACTGATTTTTCTGAGAAGTGTTTAAAAAAAAATCACACACATACAAATTATTTTTTCTCTCACAAACCCTTTATTTCCCCCACACACATACCTAGCTACCAAGTTACTTATTACTTGAAGAAAAATAGACTCTCAGATAAAAAATAATTAAATACAGTCAAGAGCACATACAGTATTCTCCCTGTTGTAAAAGAGGCAAAATAATGAGTAAAATGAATTCCCTTAAATTTTACATCTTAAGTACTTATTTTAGTAAAAAAATGTCATTTTTATCTTTAAAAAGTCACAAAATTACTAGATTTGAAGAAGAAATAGTCATATTTCATTTCAAATATTGTTGAAAATAAGCCAAACTTAAGAGAAATGTGCATTGTTTTTATTTTGTTTGGTATTTAGACTATAGTGTATGATATATATTCTATTTCAGGGTCTATTTTTTACTTGTACATACAAATTATTTCAGTTTGGGAAGTTTTATTTATACTAACAAAACTCACGAGATACAAATATACTGAGGTGGGAACATATTGGCATGGACTGAGGAATAAAAGTAACCTTTAACTATTTAATGAATGGAATTTTCAGTAGCAAAACCTATGTAAGACCAAACTAATATCACAAGTTTGCTTTTCTGCCCAGAATTACAATATAAGAAACCCAACATCTCTCTCCTTTTTTGAAAAACAGTGTCTTCTAAGATGAGTAAAAAAAGAGAAACTGCGAGTCCAAAAACAATCAATAAATAAACATTAAAACCACAAAACCTTTAGATTTTTATATGATATAATCAAGACTTTTGAAGTTGTGTTTCCTATATAGGAACTTCCTGGGGGATGGCGATTATAAAAGTGGCATTAACTTCACATGTAGAGTATGAATTGTATCCTAGATTTACAAAATTAAAATCTGGGGTAAATCCTGGAGTCAGCTGTAACATAATTTTTAATGATTCTTGTTTGTGTTCTAATTCTACA
Organism: Muscardinus avellanarius; assembly: GCF_963383645.1. Lineage (NCBI taxonomy): Eukaryota > Metazoa > Chordata > Mammalia > Rodentia > Gliridae > Muscardinus > Muscardinus avellanarius. Next base: position 107,771,374 of record NC_137797.1, on the reverse strand, counting down.
GTTTTGTCAAGAGAGGGTCAAGGGGAAATAAGGGGGTTTAGCCATCATGAAAGGAGTTATGGATATGCTGGAATTAGTGGGGACCAGTGGGCACAGGAGAGTCATGTGACCACAACTGTGTGTTTAAAATATTCCTCTATGTGCAAGGTAGAAGGTGTCTATGCAAAGGGAAGAATGGAATGACAGGAGCAAGAGTGAAGAGATGGTTACCGAGATCTATCTATGAGATAGTGGTTATAAAGACAGCCATCTTTACAAGCGTGTTCGGCCTAAAACTTGTAGCTACCCTAGTCAGTAGGTAAGAGCTATTATTACTCTATACAGACAAAACAGAAAACCTGGGTTCAATCTCCAGCACCACAAGAAAAAAAAAAAAAAAGAATTATTGTGCTTTTAATTTTTTTTAACTCATCTGTAACAAAAATTGTCTCTTTAATATCTGTTTATCGCCGAATCATAATTACTCATCCTAAGGTGGTTCAGAGAGACAGAAATATACAGGCATGCAGCATTAGATAATGTGCTTTTTTTGAGGGTTTTTGTGCTTTTATTAGTGTATTATAGTCTTACATCATACAACGAGATACTTGCACACACTCTTTCTGCTCCCCCATTTCTTTCTCTCCAAAGAGAGAGTACCCAGATTTTAATGTGTTCTTAATTTTGTAAAATACATAGTTCACCTTTCCTTCAATGTCTTGTCCCTTGTCCAACTTGACTTTTGGTAAGAATCTTGCTCCCCCTAGTGTATTCTTTTATTACTTCATTGGGCGGGTTTATAGAGTTTAAATGCACACCTTGCAAGTACTTTATTTTTAGTTAAGTTGGAGAAAAAAGATTTTAAAAATACACAAAAGCCAGGCATGGTAGTGCATGCTTGTAATCCCAATACTTGGGAGGCTGAGACAGGAAGATCATAGGTTCGAGGACAGTCTCAGCAACGTAGTGAGATTCTCAGCAGTTAGTGAGATCCTATTTTCAAACAAAAAGTAAGAAAAAAAAAATAAAAAGGTTTGGCAGTGTAGTTTAGAAGTAGACTGCCCCTGGGTTCAATCCCCAGTACTACAAAAAAGAAAAAAAATATATATATATATAAGGAATGTATGCCTTTTTATGTTACTCTCTTAAGGCACACAGGCAGACATGTAGAAACACACATACCTTCAGCCTTGTGAAATATTTCAAGATGTATTTAATAGATCAGTGTAATTTTACAGATTAATATTCTAATTAGTGAGGAATTATAGCAAATTTTAAGGTTTTCATTTAATTGATATATTTCTGATTTTGTAGGCATGTGTATTTAGCATAAGTATAATTTATCTTTTAGTTGTTTGCATTTAAAAATTATTTCATAAAGAAATCTATACAATTATATTTTGTGTTTAATTTCAAAATTAAAATTAAAACTCAATTGCTCCTTTAACCATCAAAATGGCATTTTCATGTAACTTTAAATTTTGGCATTTGATTTTTATGGATCTTAGTCAATATTCTGTAATTATACATTTATATTTTTAAAACATCTTATTATCTGAAATTATTTTATTGTGTGATTAATAGAATTTTTATAGAATCAGTATTTCAGTGAGATAAAATTCTATAATAAAATTTTATGTCCAATGACTTTTTTTTTTTTTTTGGTGGTACTGGGGTTCCTGGAAACCCTTCTACCTCTGGGCTACTCTCCCAGACCTACTTTTATATTTTTATTTGGAAACAGGGTCTCCTAAGCCAGCACAGCTGGCTTCGAACCTGCATGATCCTCCTGTCTCCACCTCCCAAGCACGGGGATTACAAGCCTGCGCCACCATACCCAGCCCAATGACTTGTTTTTAAGATTTTAATTCATATTGCCACATCACTTCCTAGGGAACCTTCCAGTTCACATCACCTCCAGCAGGGTGTGAGAGTACTTTTGCTTATCCGTCCCTTCCTTCTTTCCCCACATCCTCTGCATCAGGTTGCCAGGGCATTTTATTACTGCACAATATATTTCCTATATTGGAGAATATGCCATCTTCTGTGGAAGAAAATGAGATGAGTGGGGAAACGTGCATGTTAAACAGAGGCAGCTGAGTTAACTGCAGTACTTATCAGAAGAGCAGAGTAAGGACTCAGAGCGGTGTTGCACACCTGTGATTCCAGTACTCGGGAGGCCGAGGCAGGAGGATCTCATGTTGAAGCCAGTCTCAGCAGTTTAGCAAAACTCTTAGCAACTTAGCGAGAACCTATCTCAAAATACAAAAGAATAGCTGGGCGCGGTGGCGCAGGCTTGTGATCAGCACTTGGGAGGCTGAGAAAGAAGGATCGGGGTTCGAGGACAGCCTCAGCTACTTAGTGAGGCCCTCTGCAACCCAGTGAGACCCTGTTTCAAAATAAAGAATAAAAAATAGGACTGGGGGTGTAGCTCGGAGGTAGAATGCTCCTGAGTTTCATCCCTAGTAACTGCAAAAAAAAAAAAAAAAAAAAACCAAAAGAATATAGAGTTGTTGATGTTGTTGGAGGTACAGGCCCATGAGTTTAATACCTAGTGCCACATAAGAAAAACAGCAACAGCAAAAGAAATAAGCAAGTCATATGTGGGTACACAGAGATGGGACAGATGACTGCAGAGGTACCTGCCTACTAGTCAGGGGTTAAATAGACATGAGGCACTTAGAACACTAAATATATATGAGACACTCAGTTTTCTTGTAGTTCTAATTAGCCAACAGGTGGGGACACCCAAGAGGGCCCCGGGAGTCTCCACTCAAATCTCAGCTATTGCCCCTGCATCCAGGTCACCTACTGGGAGGGACTATGAAACGACAGCAAGGACACATGAGCATTCCACACCTCCCAAGCCGGGCAGTGTGGTCCTTTGAATAGTTTAATCCCTTTACATGGTTTCTCCCGTGGGTGGTTATGTTACGGTGGTAATGGGGTGGTGGTGGTGGTGGTGGTGATGATGATAGAATTAATACAGAAATTCATATCGTTGCACAATAAACACCCCAAGTGTGTCACCTCCTCACGCCTCTCTTTCACTCCTCTTTGTACTGTCCACAGAGTCAACTCCAGGCATTTGAATTGTTTCCTGAGGCGTTTCTTCTCTGGCCTCTGGCATAGGCTTGCTTGTTTGCCCGATTGGAGGCCATGCTTATGCGATAGTAATTCCTCACATTATACTTTCTTAGATTTACAGCTATGTATTTAAAAGCTTTTAGGGGGCACATTTCAAACATGTTTAGGTAGTTTGTGTGAAGAATTATTTTAATAGCAAACAGTGTTGACCAAAGTGCAGATAAATGGCAATAAATGCATAAATATGTTGGCGACTTACACAGATACTCTTTCAGCTGGTAATTTAGGGTTTAGTAATTAATCTGTGGTAAATTTGTCCAGGTATACAATAATACTTTATAAATTCATAGCAAAACTTATTTTATCACATAAAGGCCTACTGGAAGATAATAGAGCACAGCTCTGGATTTCTGGAGGGCCTGGTAAGCTCAGCCGCCACTTTGGCAAGTGGTAGACCCCACCCCCTTTCACTGGGTTGAACTGCAAAAGCTCAGACCCAGGAAGTTCATCACGGCTGCGTGAGTCCCTGGGGGCACTGCGCTGGGTGTTCTCTTGTGGAGACCACAACATCACTTACAGTTTTGGTGCACATCGGTCTGGATCTCTGGAGGGCATTTTGTGCTCAGCTGCGACTGCTGCAAGTTGCAGCCGTTGTTTGCACAGGGGGATCTAATGACTTACAACTCCTATGATCTGCAGCTGCTTACTTCAGGTTCTTGGATATTTTCCTGATGGTCCCTGGAGTCAGGGGCAGTGAGGCAAGATAGCCCCACTGTGGCGCCCTCGCGGTGAGGTGGGTGGGTTTCTGTTCTGGTGTTGAGCTCCGCTGTGGATCCCTGGAGGGCGTGGTGAGCTCGGCTGCCACTGCTGCACTTTGTAGCTGGTGTGCGTGCAGGAGGAACTGATGACTTACAACTCTGATGGTCTGCACCTGCTCACTTCAGGTCCTTGAATTTCCTTTTCATCTCTGGAGTCCGCTGATGTGAGGTAAGATGGCACCGCCATGGCCCTTGCCACTACAAGGCAGACGGGTTTCTTTTCTACTTTCTGATCGGTCTCCTAATCTTTTCACTGTCCTTTGTTGTCTACTGTTTTTATTCCTCTGCTGATAGTATTTTCTGGCTTTGTAGAACACTGTTTTTGAGGCAATGGAGATTGGGTGTCAGTAGGTCTGGAATGTGCTGCTGCCCTCAGTTGCCATCTTCACAGAGTCCTGTATTTGAATTTTGAGAATTTGATTATCATGTATCCTGGGAACAATTCCATTATGTTTAGTCTCTTTGGGATTATGTGAAATTTATGGATTTCTCCCATATTTTATTTATATGTGGAATATATTGAAAATGGTGTACATTTAGATTGTGCTTTGTGCCCTTTCTCCCCCATTCCCCTTCCCCCTTCCAATAAAGAGTGTCCAGGTTGACCATGCTACATTTATACTATTTAGATGCTCGTTTTCTGCTCCAGATTTAGAAAATCATCTCTCATATTTTTTAATGTGCCTTCTGACCCATTCTTTTTCTCTGTTTCTTCTGGAACTCCCATAATGCATGTATTGATTCCCTTTATGGCATTTCACAATTAAGAATACCACACTCAGCAAGGCTGTCCTTCAGAGATGAAAAGAGAGAACTTTCCCAGATAAGCAAACACTGTAGGAATCCATCTCTAAAACAAAACAGGTTCACTGCTTACCAATTCCAAGAAAAGCCTTTGACCGTATGGAGGAAAGGAAAGATCATCACTGTGCCAACCACCAGAAATAGGAGCCTTAGAAAGCAAGGCTGAAGCTAGCTATGGTGGCACACGCCTGTAATCCCAGTACTTAGGAGGCAGATTGACGTGTGAGGGCAGCCTCAGCAACATAGTGACACTCTCAGCAACTTAGCAAGACCCTGTTTCCAAAATAATAATAATAATTAAAAGGGCTGTAGATCAGAGGTAGAATGTCCCTGGGTTTAATCTACAGTACCATACACATACATACACACACAATTAAAAGAGCAGGGCCAAAGGGAAAATTTATAGCATTGAAGAGCATCTATAACAATAAAATATATATGTATATATGCATATATTATACTATATAGAAATATATTTATATTTAAATACATAAATATAAGTGCATATATATTTATATTTATATGAATGCATATAATTGAAACAAAACCCAGAAATTAAATACCTAATTTTTTAGTTTAGAGAGAAGAAAAAATGATATCCAAAATAAATAGAAGAACTAATAGAGATTCTAACAAAAGTCAATGAACTTGAAACAGGAAATTAATAGTGAAAATCCAACAAAATCAATAGCACTTTGAAAATGTCAATAAAATTGATGAGACACTAACCAGGATAATCAAGATATGATAAAGGAGATCTCAAAGGGTTGAGATTAGAAACAGAAAGGAAGCAGTACTACAGAATCCATGGACAGTAAAAGAACCACCAGAAAGTATTTTGATGAGACTCTATTGAGAGTAACCAAGATAAGGTTTGTTCTCAACAAGCTGAGACTGCCATCCCAGCGTACACAGCTGCTCAGTCTCGTTTTTCATGGGTGTGGATACCTTCTCCTACCTGCTTCCTCTTCTTCCTTCAAGGTGCATGGATCGTAGAGGCTGATTGTAGCAGCAGCAGGGCTGCTGGAGTTATCACGACAATATGTAGTCTTAGATCAAAAAGAAAACCATACTAAAAGTCATATACAACACTGTTTTTTTTTTCCTGTCCTTTTTCTGACAGCTTTGGTTTGGTTTGTGGTACTGAGACCAGACAGAGTTAAACATCTAGTTTCTTCTCAACTTTCTTCTTTCTTCAGCTTTTGTGAGGCCAGAGACAGTGATGCTGCTTTTAAAACTTAAAAGGCTGCCTAATTTGGGTTGACGAGTACAGGTCGCTATACAAGCTATAATCGTCATGAAGAAATGGAGAAGGGTTTGAATCAGTGCCTGGCCTGTTAATTATAAAGCTTTTAGCATTAAAAAGAAATTATTTAACAACTATAGTTCACCAGTTATAAAAATAGTTTAATTAAAAATAGGGTTTAATGGTTCCCATGTGCCGGATGTAAAAATATGATTGGGCTTAAGATAAAACAGTGGTATTCAGATGTTGATTTGGAACTCATAATGCTCTGTTTTTCCCCCTATTATATATGTTTGTATATTTTCTTAACAAATCAGAATATAGTCAAGGGAAATTTGTGATTAATAGCAACAAGGATTCAAATATCATCTCTAACAGATAAGACTAAATAATGTGTTTTTATTTTATTGGCTCAAGTTAAATTTTATATTGTACTCTTAACACAGAAGGCTTAAATGTGAATGTACTTAGAACAAGTATTTCATTGATAAAACCTCTCTTTCTCTAATGTGACATGTATTAAACCCTTTTGAAGAAATATACTCTACCTTTGAAAAAAAGCAATTGAATTATAAAATATGTATTAAAAAGTTTTTATTTGTTAGACAGAACACTAAATGCTTTATATGTTTCCTAACTTAATGCCCCCAATTTTAAGAAATATACTGTTTATTAAGTTTTAAGATTATAACAATTATAAGAAAAAGGTTAGTGATTTGCAAAAAATCTCACAACTAGTAGGTATTGAAGCTTCGAAATGAAAAGCAGGTGTGCTGCAACTTTCCCATCCAATAGGCATCAAAAATAAACATAATACCAGGGACATTGCAAATCTGCAAAGACAAGAAAAGAGTTCCTCAGAACAGAGTCATCATCTCACAACATTCTAGGAGAAATTCTCAGAGATCCCAGCAAAATACTTATCACTTATGTATGTTTTTGCATTAATTCCTTTTGTGTTTATGAGTGGCCCATTTTACTGCTGAGAGGCATATTTTCAGAACTATAAGAAGAGGAGGGAGAGGAAGACAGACACATAGAAACCCCACTATGAGCATAATTGGTGGAGTTGATATGACAATACACATCATAGCCATTAGCAGCAAAAGTTAACTTCATTCCTTGCTAATTTGACATTCTGTAACTAGCTGAGGTCCAATGGGTTGATAGAGACCAGATGATGCAAAGGCCATTTCAAACCATGGTAAAGATTATTGACTTTGGTCTAAGTGTAGATAAACTTCTGGGGGAATTTCCAGTTTATATTTCACTTCTATGAAACCTTTCTTGACCTACAAAATCAAAAAAAGAAAGCAAAAGGACAATAAAAAAAAGAAAGATAAGAAACATAAAAGACAAGAAAAAATAAATGAAAGGTAAACAAAACCAAAACAATTTTCTATATCTCCAAGGTCACATCCTTTAATAGCAATACTGTCATGAACAAATAGCGTCTTGGACAAGAATTGACAAACTTTTTCCTTTCTACTGCTTTATAAGAAGGTATCTACCTGAAATTGCTGAGTTCTTTGTAATAACATATAAAGAGATTGCCAAATTACATTTATCTAACAAAATTTACAATAGAGAAGACAATATTAGCAAGTGTATCAGTGTTTTGAGAAGGGAAAGTAAAAAGCCATGTTTCGGATGGATTCAGAGGATTGGTAGAGTGATAACTTCTGTAAGATTTAGAGCTCTGGGGAGTTTAGCAAGGGTGAGTGGGTTTTAGAGTGTTTGGCTGTGTGACAGGTGATAGAGTTTATTTTGCCACTAAGAGAAATTTTAGGAAAGCTCTAAATGCTTTTCATTGCTCTGTAAACTTCAAAAGTAAAAGTCTTTTGGATGTAACTTGGGGCTGAACTGGGTCTTAAGACCCTCCAACTACAGCATCAGCTAAATAGATGTTACTTTAGAACTGGTTGTATGTGGTTGCACTGATAGGGTTCCTTGAGGATAGATGCTGCTCTTCCTACTCTCTGAACCCTTCCTCTTCTCTACTACAAATGACACAATTCTCTCTCGCAGGCGAAACTATATCCACATGTGTAGCCCCAACTGCAATCTCATTCCTCAGGAATTAGAGACACCACCAACGGGTTTCCTATTACTGTGTAGGAGAATTGCACGCAGACATGGAATCTGGTCTCTACCCAGAACGTACAGTTGCTTCTGTAACTCTTAATTTCTTCCTCGTACAGCAAGTGCCCATTATGCCAAGGTGTCCTTCTAAGGAATTAGTAAAACTGTTCAGTGCTGGTATGTATGGAACTATAAACTCGAAAGCATGCCTACAATAGATACCACAAAAGTACTTTTTATAAGTAGCGTATAAGATTTTAATTAAAACCCAGTGAATGTGTGCATTAAGTGAGTTCTGGGGCATCTCTGTGGCATTCTTGCATTTCCAGTTCTCAATTCTCAAAGAAATATATATTCCATTAATAGTGCAGCTACTCTCATTTCAAGACAGCGGTTAAGTTATTGGCTGATGTAGTTTATTTTGCCATGGCCACACTAGTTGTTCATCTCTTTTATGGTTATGTTTCAGGCATAGTTTTGTAAAAGCATTCCATTTGACCAGAATCTTGTAACTTTAATGTTAGTGAGTGTGAGGTCCCTCGTTCAATAAGAAATGGTCAAAGAACGCTACTAATGTGTAGAAGGGGGAAAGACATTCACTCTACCTAGAGGTTTGTTCTCAGCAAGATGAGACAGCCACCATGTGTCCAAACGGGTTGTCTTCACTAGTCACAAGGGTGGGCACGTTCTCCTACCTTCGTCCTCTTCTTCCTTTTTTTTTAAAATTTTGTGGTACTGGGGTTCCTGGAAGCCCTTCTACCTCCAGACTACACTCCTAGACCTATTTTTTATATTTTTATTTGGAAATAGGGTCTCCTAAGCCAGCGCGCCTGGATTTGAACCTGTGTGATCCTCCTGTCTCCACCTCCCAAGCACGGGGATTACAAGCATGCGCCACCACGCCTGGCATTCCTCTTCTTCCTTTAAGATACATACATCATCGAGGCTGATCCTAGTCACAGCAGCTAACACATTCTGTGTGCTTTCTGTAAACTTAACAGTAGGAAGACTAGCTCCTTCAGCTCTATGTATAGATGCATCTAAAGTAAAGCTATTTTCTTATTTTAATTTTATTTATACGTGGAACATATTGACTGCTTGCTGCCCTCTCCCTCCTCCTGTGACACCCCCCCCTCCCCGTCCAACACTGAGTGTCCAGGTTGACCATGCTATATTCATACTTTTACACATATTCAGATGCAGCTCCTCCATTAATCAGCCTCAGCCTTCTTCCTCTCCTATCCTTCCATTCTGGCTTTGCTGAGGTTTCCCCTCCATTATCTGGAGTCCCTCTGGTATCCCCATTGCTCCCTGTATATGACTACAATTCACCAGTAAATTTTTTTTTTTTTTTTTTTTTTTGGTGGTACTGGGGTTCCTGGAAGCCCTTCTACCTCCGGGCTACACTCCCAGACCTATTTTTACATTTTTATTTGGAAACGGGGTCTCCTAAGCCAGCGCGCACGGCTGGCTTCGAACCTGCGCGATCCTCCTGTCTCTGCCTCCCAAGTGCGGGGATTACAAGCGTGCGCCACCATGCCCGGCAGTAAAAAAAATTAAAAAATAACAAAATAAAAATTCCATCGTAAGTCTTCATAAAAATAAAAATAGTAAATTAAAAAGAAGTCAAGTACAGAGAGATCACTGTGAAAGCAATCTGAGGAATGTGACTTCTATAGAACAATAAGCAAATTTCTCGGCCTTCACTTTGGAGAGTAGAAGATAGTGCTGTCCATTTTGGACCCAATTCACTGCTATATACCTTGAAGGAAATCAACTAATCTAATCCTTGGTGGAAGGACTTTCATCTGAGAAGACACATGCCTGGATCTCATTTGTGGAGATGGAAAATAAATACAGAGACAAAGCACCTTGATTAAAGCAATGAGCCCAGATGGTCACATCTATTACTTTTTGACCCTTTGTTTTTTTAAAAAATTTTTTCATTATGTTCTTCTAGGAGAATCACCACAAAATATCATTACCATAAAAGTATATAAAATGAAAATACTCCACAAGTAAAAATGGACTGTCAAATGTAAATGTGGTACTCACAAATTTAAATGTGCAATTTTTCACTACCTTGTTCCGCCCACAACTGGAAGGATAAACATTTTTATTTTGTTTCTGTACTTTATTTTTTACTTTTTCATACTTTGTTTCTGTACTGTTCAAGTTTCTAGGCTCCATTTGAATAATTTCTTATTTATTCATGATCAAATGAAAATAATACTTTATTACTCAGAGAATAGGATCCTATCTTTAACCAGAAAGCATAGTATTAAGATATTGTAAATTTTTTTATTTTATACATTCTTACATCTAAATAGAATAGAATAAGATAGTTATTCTGTATATACAAATATTTTACATGCCGCCTATTTGCACTACGTTTTCAGTGCCATTCAAGTCATCTGGGAGTTTTCTATTTACCGATTCTCTCATTTTAAATGTAACTGAGAACCAAAGATTCAGTAAATAAATCTTTATAGTTTTAAATCCACAAAATTGATCAACAGAAGAGTACAGAATTATTTTGCTTGCAAACCTGGTCTTGAGATGACTGGAATGTCTCTGAGAAGAAGCTGCATTCAATTTGAAGGACAGGTGCATTGGGTAGGGCCAAACATGCACAGAGCTGGGAACTGTGAAGATGTTTTTCCCAGTGAACTATGTCCATGAAAGTGACACATAGGCTGAAATCATAATAAACAGAAGAGACAAACACTGGCCAAGCTCAGAAAACCACTGCTGTGCTCCCAAAGAGCCTCTCATTGTTCAAGACTGCAGACTAGCTGAGATTTCCAAATTTTTGTAAGTCAGGATCAAGCTGCAAATCTCAGCAACAAAAAAGGGAGGAATCCTCCTGAACACCCTCCTTAGATGTAGCTAAAAAGGAAGACAACAACAACAACAACAACAACAACAAAAAAAAACAAAACAAAACAAAACAAAACAAAAAATAGTGGCCAGTAAGGCCTGACTCTGGAATTTTTTTTTTTTTTTTTTTTTTTTTTTTTTTTTTTTTTTTAGCCAAGATCACACTCAGATCCAATCAAACTCCTCTAATAGAAGAAGAGGCTTAATCAACATATGTTGGAAAGATAATTTGTCCACTTATTAATTAGTTATTCAATTTATTTATTTTGGCACTGGTTATGGAATCCAGGAGCATTCTACCTCCCAGCTACACTCCCCAGCCCTCTTGTTTTTGTTGTTTGTTTTTTTTGAGACAGAGTCTCTCTAAGTTACTAAGGATCTCCTTAAATTGCCAAGGCTGGCCTTGAACCTGTAATCTTCTGGTCTCAGAGTCTCAGCTGCTGGGCATTGCAGGCATGGGCCACTATGCCTGCTGATTACTCGTCCTTTTAATGTGCTAGTTATTGGATGAGCTACTGAGTGTGATGGAAACATCGACATGTCATTGTGTGATTCTGACTTCAGCTTGTTAGAATCTCTCCTTGGCAAGGAAAGCCAGTATGCAAATGAAATGCAAACAGGCATTTGGTTGCTAGCGGGCAGGCGACAGCAGACATGCTAGCTGCTTATCCTACTTTGTTTCTTCTTGGCCACCTACCTCCTGCCTATATTTTTGGTCTCCCTGACACAGGGAGATGCGGCCATGTGTCCTGAGTACTGGTTTAGCTCTTGGGGAGTGCTGATTTCTGGCTCAGTTCTTTCTACGGAAGTGCAGCACAACCTGAAGGCCCAACACTCGCTTTACTTTATTGTGTGTCTTGCAGGGAACCTTGGAATCCACCTGTATAAGATGAAAAGAAAGCCTTAGCCTGAGTCCTGGGGAGACCGAACAAAGGAGACCTCTGCTTAAAAGAGGAAACAAATTCCTCAGTCTTTGCCTGTAACTCTGAAGCCCACTTGCTATTGTAACATACAGAGTGTGTATTGTCCCATCTTGCTGGCCAGAAACGGGTCTCGTGTCTCCACAATACAGTACCACGATCTTTAGGATTAACGTGGATGTCAAATGTGATCAGCTCTCTTGAAAATATTCCAGGTTATTTGTTGAAAAATAAAAATGCCAAACTTTCACCTCTTCTCTGATCCCATTAAAATGTGAAAAATGATTAAATTTTTGAAACAGTATCTGTTTAAGAATTTTTAGTACATAGAAAACAAGCTCTCTTCTACAGTCTTAGCCTTAACAGGGATCTAGCACATTTCAATATTTCTAATTAAACGGACAGAGTAGGTGTTGATAATATCTGGGTTTGTTTTTTTGTAATAAAGCCTATTGATGTTACTGACCTGAGAATTTCTTATCTGCAGTAGACAACAAATGAAGATAAGCACAGTTTAAAAGGAAGCAAACGCTTCCAAATCGCTATTTCTGGGACTCCAATACTAATTATCTCTCTAGAAATGTGTTCCAAGAAACTTTTTAAAAATAAATATTAGCTCAAGTAAGCCATATTGTTACTTCAGAATGCTCAAGTGATATCTGAATACAGGTATGGAATTGCCACAAAACTCATTTCTATCTTTCAAAAGTCTATTTGACCAAAAAATTTAATCTCCTTAATTGAATGTGACCTCTAAGTCACAAATAAATAGAAATGTGAACCTATTTGCTACCACCTGAGCATTTTTTTTTTAAACTTTCGGTTATGCTGTATTTGGTCAAAGAAGAAAAAAAAAATTGTATAGAGGAATCATGAGTAAACACCGTTAACCATGTATGCAGTAAGAAAAGAAGGGCCCCCTAGTGGACAGCCCTTGAAACCTCGCCAAAAATAAAGTACACCAAAAGGAAAGATTTATTGAAAGGCAGAAACAAATGTTCCCCAGAAATCAAAGCCTTATTTCTAAGCAGAGGGCTGAATCTGTAATCAGCGACAGCTTCTGCAGTTTGACCCGACAGTGGTGCTACTGTTGACAGATGTGTCCACATAGAAAGAATACACTAAGAGCTGGTCCTTTTCATCAGCTCGGAAGCGAATGAAGCGTAAACAAAGCAGTGCTGCTTAACTCGGAATTGAAACAATCCGAATTTTTAAAAAATGGTATCCTAGCTTGGCGGGAAGCGCGTTTTCTTCGTCTGTGTAATTAGGCTGTTTATTTCTTCATCTTTATATTCTTTCCTGGTTAAAGGAAATAGTCTATACTGTATTTGTGTTCTTTCTATTGCTGGGAGGTTTGCACTTTGCTGTCCACAGTATTTTATTTGAACACAATATTGTGGGTTATCTTTTGACCTTCTGGGGTAGAGAGATGTAAACAAACAAACAAACAAAATAATCAGGGCTTGTTAAGGGCAGCTTAGGAAGTAACGTGGGATGTAGGATGTCTGCCACTAGGGGGCGAACAAATCCAGTTTGTAACTGCAGGAGGAAGAAAGGCGGGAACTGATGTGTACTGAGCATTTTATTTCTGTGGTCCTGAAACTTCCTTTAAACATATGTTAGTAGGTATTATGTAGTTCTTACATTCGCTCTGAAGGCAGGGCTCATTTACCCTAGGCAAAGATGAATAGCCTTTCTGATGCTCCGAAACCAGTGCTTTGATTGGCTCGGAAGATCCCACTAGAAAGTGCTGGGGCGTACCTTCCAACTCAGGCTCATTCCCTCCACTCTAGTGCATGGTGCTTTCTGGGATGGCAGAGAGAAACCGAGAAGGGAGGGCAACGCGGGGGGGAAAGGAGAGTTTTTGTTATTCTCAATGCTTTCCGACACTCCCCCATCGCACACTTGCAATCAGAGTCTCAGGGTGAGGCTAAGAGATGGACAGAAAGGCCTGGCCAGAGCAGGGGGCAGGAGCACGTACCTGGAGGCTGGACGCCAGCTACACCTGCTCTTCTGAAAGAATGGGAGGACGCTGGTAATCAGGGTAGAGGAGGATTCTTTGCCTTGTGAGAAGTACACACATAATTTTTACCACGAAGGATCTGGAATTTGTCTCCTATTATACCTTTGTAATTTTTTTTCTTTGTTTGTTTATAGTGTCTGTAATCTTGATTTTAAAATGCCTATCAGGCCGGACATGGTGGTGCATGCTTGTAATCCCAGCATTTAGGAGGCTGAGACAAGAGGATCGTGGTTTGCGGACAGCCTCAGCTACTTAGTGAGGTCCTTTGCAATTTAGTGAGATCCTGTCTCAAAATAAAGAATAAAAAACGGGGCTGGGGTGTAGCTGGAAGGTAGAATGCCCCTGGGTTCCATCCCCAGGACCACACATTAAAAAAATGCATATCAAGGTATAGTCTGAGGCTGTTCCAAAATGGTATCTTTTTCTAATTTTGTTGAGTAGACATGAAATGGTACTTAGTATGGTCACCTGGCAACAAGTGTGAAGGGACAGATTTCTAAAAATTTTCTGTATTAGAATACTCGTTTTACTGGTAGTCTTTACGTGGGAAAGAGGTAAGGACAAACAACCAACTTGTTTACTCTATACTGTATATGCCGTATTACATAATCTTTTCAGTTTGTGATTAGAGATGATGTTTGTTATTCATAAATTACAAAAAGAACTAATTTTAGTACTATTAATTCAGAGTTCAACAGCAGCCTGAGATTTAAATCTGCTACATAGAGTTCAAAGAAGACTAAAGATATATTAATGTCTTATTTTTATCCATTTAAAACAGAATGTCTGCTTTCAAAGAATGCATATGTAGCATTATTACTAGAATATTATAGAGACAAAAGGGTTTTTTTTTTTTTTTTGCAGTACTGGGAATGGAACCCAGGGACATTCTACCCCCAGCCCTCTTTTTTTTCTTTTTTTTTTTTAAGATGAAACTTAGCAATTTTTTTTATAAGCTGTATTTATAGCAGCCCTCTTTTTTTAATTCTTTATTTTGAAACACTCTCAATGAGTTGCTAAGGAACCCACTAAGTAGCTGAGGCTGGCCAAGAACCGCGATCCTCCTGTCTCAGCCTCCAAATGCTGGGATTACAAGCCTGTGCCACCATGCCTGGCTGACAAAAGTTTTTTTTTTTAAAAGATAGGTCCCATTTGTAACACAATACCCTTCTAACTAGTATCAAAGAAATGTCTAATTAAATATAAGAAAAGATGTTTTGGATATCTGTTGACCTTTCTGACCTCTGGAATGCTGCTGTTCAAATATTCTTACATAAAGTGCTAAAGAAGTAAAAAATTCCTCTTTACATAGAACTCACCTCACCCATACATTAAATAATAAGGCCAAAGGAAAAGGTAAGCTCCAGCTTATTTTACGTTTCTTTCTTTCGAACAATATTTCACGTGCAAATAACTTGAGCGTGGCGAGCCATTGTGAGCAAACTCTATCGGTGCCTGAATGGGAGTCGGTGAGCGCAGCATCCGTTGGGTATCTTTCCCTCCTGTGTTCCCGAGTAAGAGTCCTGACGCTTACACATACTATACCGGTAGACATTTTTAGATTCCGAGATTTACTGATGTTCTTGTGATAATCACATACTGATAATCACAGAGCCATGATTGAATAGCGCTTAGTGCTTCTGGCAGAGAAGGTAGGTCATTGTGCTCAACATCTGTTTTGGGGTGTGTGTGTGTGTGTGTGTGTGTGTGTGTGTGTGTGTGTGTTGCTGGGGATTGAGCTACACCCCCAGCCTTATTTTTAATTTTTTATTTTGAAGCAGGGTCTCACCAATTGTGGAGGGCCTCACTAAGTAGCTGAGGCTGGCCATGAATCCATGATCCTTCTGTCTCAGCCTCTCAAGTACTGGGATTATAAGCATGCACCACCACACCCTGCTCATATCCTGTATATATTTTTTACTAGTTTTTGGTTATATAGTTATGTTTCTTTATGATGATTCATTTCAATGTATGCTAAGAATGTAATCACTTTTGCTATTGGCATCATGCATCAAAAACCATTTACAAATTCCTAAAGAAGAAAGTCATATTTTAAGTGCTCCAAATATTTCAGCAAACACTACATTTCCATTAATAATTTGGTCACGCTCTGTGGATTTCCCTTTATATTTTCTGCTTAAACCCCTCCACTTCTGCCAGGGATGGCCATTGATCTTTAATTATTTGTGAGGTCATACCCCATATTTTAAGGGAAGAAGTCCCCTAAGATGCTTTACTCTGGGCCTTAGCATGAGAAGCCGATGGGTTAGCTTATGGACCAGGTGGGAAGTAGGCAGGAACTGTGTTCTCAACTGATCTTTTACTTATTTGGTTTCTTATTTATTTGTCATTTGATCTTTCATTTATTTGGAATCATTCTTATCATTTCTTTTTTTTTTTTTTTTTTGGTGGTACTGGGGTTCCTGGAAGCCCTTCTACCTCTGGGCTACACTCCCAGACCTATTATTACATTTTTATTTGGAAACAGGGTCTCCTAAGCCAGCGCGCGTGGCTGGCTTCAAACCTGCGCGATCCTCCTGTCTCTGCCTCCCAAGCGCAGGGATTACAAGCGTGCGCCACCATGCCCGGCCATTCTCATCATTTCTAAGACTTAAAAAATACCTCTGTAAAGTAGTTTTATTTCTCTTTTTTTTCAGTATTTCTCAAATACCCCATATTCAGGAAGAGACCCAACTAGCAAACTTAATCCTGGAATTTTCAATGGCTCTGAGCATGTGAAATTAGAATTTCAGAGGCTACGTCTTTCTTGGTATCAAAACTTATATTGGGAACAACTGCAATTGTATAAGTCGGTATCTTTTCTTTGTAACATCTCAGGTCTAAAAAGCTAAATTTATCATTTAGCTGAAAATAAAGCTGTTAGGAATACATATCCTTTTAGGGACTGATAAGGATTTTTACTTATCTTTTAATTTAATGATACTAATAAATAGAATTAATTCTTAACAGGATTAAAAATATGTGTAGCTAGTTAAAACTAAGACTTTTATAAAATACATTTTTAGAACAAATCTTAATACCTTAATTACAGCTTAATTTATCCTGAGTTTTTCCCTAGGTGAAAAAAAATTCTATATAACCTGTATTTAAATATTAAAGTATCTTACCTCTAGGAACATTCATCATTTTTAATCAAAACCCTTCCCAGTCAGTTTTATATTTATTCTACTGTCATAATAATATTGGTTACTCTTTTTAAATCAACTAATAAGAGAGGTAAGATAATTTGATTTTCTAATAATTACTAACCAAAATACTTACTAATCCTAAGTAAACTCTTAAGACGGAGACAGGAGCAGATTTAAGGCCAGCCTAAACAACTTTACCAGACCCTCAGCAATTTAGGAAAATCTGTTTCAAAATTTAAAAATATAAAATAGGGAATGAGGTTATAGTTTAGTGGTAGAATGCCTTTAAATTCAATCCCCAAGTACCACACACACACACACCAAAAAAAAAAAAAAAAAAAAAAAAAAAGTAAGGAGAAAAGAGAAAGAGGCCTAAGGGGAGAGTCAAAAGATGGAGAAAGTATGTGGACAAGTATTTAACTAGTTATCAGTCAACACATAAAAATAAGGCTATAGTAAGAGGTGCACTTGAGACCTCAGAAGGAGGCCAGAATGATTGGAAACCAGTGAAATTAATTCAGTGAAATTATTAGTGAACAAGACTAACATGATCCTGCCTTGGTGGATGTCATGACTAGTGTAACATTAACATCTTAATTTTAAGAAGCCTCATTAATTTCAAAGAATCCAAAATGTAGTTAGTGCATTGGACTGCAGAATATTAAATTAAAGGAATTAAAGTGTGACCTGGTAGGGGAAAATTAATAGCAGTGCTGTTTATAACACTCAGCTTCTTCAAATGTGTTTCCTTATCTAGAAGGTAGAAATAATCACAACTGTCCTACATAGTACAAAAGATTCCTAGGAGGATCAGAGCTGATGATACTTCAAGAACATTTTGCAAAGTAGAAAAGACAAGCCAGGCATGGTGGCACACGCTTGTAATCCCCGTGCTTGGGAGGCGGAGACAGGAGGATCACGCAGGTTCGAAGCCAGCCGCGCTGGCGTAAGAGACCCCGTTTCAAAAATATAAAAAATTGGTCTGAGAGTGTAGCCTGGAGGTAGAAGGGCTTCCAGGAACCCCAGTACCACCACCAAAAAAAAAAAAAAAAAAAAAAAAAAGTAGAAAAGACAAAGCCATCGTCAGTAACTACTATGACCAGGACTTGATGTTTTCCTTAGGATAGTTACAGCTTTATCTTCTAGTCCCTTTCTTTATCATTGAGGCCTGCTGGATCGGGTGGGGGCTGACTGGGCGATGTGTGCATGTATGTCTACAAAAGTTTGTATCCCACTATGATGTATGAATACAGTGCACCAATAAAATAAAATTAAAAAAAAAAAGAAAGGTGAAAGAAAAAAAAAAACAACCTTGGCAGTCCTCACCTACTATATATTATTTTACTTTTTTTAATAGAACTTGCCATTTGATAACCTCCTACCTAGTAGAATAAAGGTGGAGTTTGTTGTCTATACCTTATTCCATATATCCAGAGCAATACCTGACAAGAAGCAAGCAGACAATAAATATTCTTTGGTCAACGGCGGGAGGTAAGCGTTTAGTTTACAAAGCAGCACTAACTTGTCTGTAAACATCTTTATCTTCTTTTCCTTGCTAGTTAATGTATGTCAAAAGAGTTCACTGAGGAGGAAGACAGAGCTATACTCAAGGTCAAAAGCATACTTGGCAGAGAGGGATGAGGACTGGCCCAGGAGACAGAGACTCTAGTGTTGATTCTCTTTGTACATCAAAGAACTATTCAAATCGCAGTTATTCCATTTGAAAACCACACATAATTATACTAGCTTCCCCTAATTTACAGATTGGTTAAGGGGATACAATTGGCAAGGGGTTTGAAGACTCCCAAATTACTCAGCTTACATACAAACATAAAGACTATCATTATAAATAAAGACGGCCAAGTTAAAACAAAAAGCATATACCTAGATACCACGGGTTCTGCTTTGAACGTTGTATAACAATGCTGAGCTTAAGTCAGCATCAGTACAACTGAACTTAGTATTTTACCTAAGACAAACGCCAAGCCACAACAGCAAACAACGCACCGTGCTTTCTTAGTTGAAATAGTGATATTACTTCAAAAGTTGTTTAGCATATATTGTATTTCATTTCTAATGATTGGGTTTTACTCTAATCAAGATAGTACATTAAATGAATGAGAAGACTTCTTTATGCTAAGCAAATTATACTAGTAACTAGTTTATAATTTGTGATCGTGCATGATTCTGATAGTGAAGAAATTTCATTACAGGTGGGTTGAAAAGCAGGGTGCATGTGCGTTTGCATGTCCGGGCGCAGGTAAATAAATAGCAAAGCTCATTGATAGCAGAGGCCATTAGAATTTGAATAAGATTATATTCTCTGTAGGGGAGATAACGGGTAATGAAAGACAATTCAGAGCTAGTTTGTTATTACTTCATCCAATACCTCAGCCTCCAGCTGATAAAACTTGCATGTGTGGCTCCCAGGAGGCACTGATGACAGGATGCTGCCAAGCATGTGCGGTGATTCTTAAAATCATTAATATCGCTATTTAAATGAGTTTCTGGTGTACACAACAGAGGGAAGAAGCAGAGGTGAAATAGCTATCAGTGCTTTCCCAAGACCATAGGAAGGAGGTTGAAGGAGACAATTACATAAATTGTACCTAGCCTGGAAAGACCCACTGTCAGGATGATTTCTCAAGGAACGAACCCTGGACATCATTGACGGGGGTACTAGATAGCTCATAAAAATTCAGAATTATATAGTAACTTTATTTGCTTCCATGTGAATGCCAATTATATGCTCTCTTTACAGAGTATATTCATATATATTGTCCTTATCTCTCTCTCATATATCAAATTATTACTTGTACTCTTCTCTTATTGTATAGCTGCAAATTGTTATTTTTGAAACAGATGATTTTCAGATCATATCAAATGTGGTCCCGGGGGGTGATTTTTCCTCTCAGTGTCCATTTTAATATAGTCTATCTTATTAAGAGGGTAGGTTCCATTTGCCATGATTCATTTGGGTGTGACATAAAATATGCAATTAATTTAAGTGTATATGTGAAGCTATACATAGGGGCTTCATTTTGACAGTTATTACATTGAAAAGTATTCTTAGTTTTCAATAATAAACTTCTTTTTATGAATTTCCACAAGCACCCAATTTGCTTCCTGTAGACTGTAAACTATGACTTTGACTCAATAGAACACATCCTTTTTAAAGAAAAATGTTAGAATGTTAGAAAAGGTGAAATATACTATTTTTTGAACTGCATGAGAGTCCTTAATGAAAAAAAAGCAGTGGAGATACCTGCAACACAGTTTATTCTTTCAGAAGAGAGCTATAGAACCAGTCTAGGAGTCAGTCCACAGAAATAGGCTACAGATGTACAGTAGGTACACACAATGAGATTCTACTCAGCCATAAAGAAGAACAAAAGCACGTCATGTTCAGGGAAATGGATGGAACTGATGTGGGATAAAAGGAATGAGGTAGAAAGGAGACAAAGGAAGGAAAAGTAAAATATAACTTTAATCTAAGAACCTGGAACTGAAGTGCTTCAGCTTTAGTCCCCAAACCAGTTCTTTATCCCAGGTGTGACTCTCTCCCACATTACTAGGAAATCTGTAGATCCTGGAGTTCACTAAAAGAAATTATCATTGTCCTGGGCATTGATAACAAGACAGGAAAGATATTTTGAGAAACCTATAATTTAGGACACTCTCCAGTTTATCTTTCAGTCAGACAATGAAGTCCCCAATCAGCTTGAGGACCCTGAGGTTGACCAGAACACCAGAAACACCCTCCTGACTATGAGATCGAAATCATCCACCCTGAAGCTGACTAGACCACCAGACCACCAGAAACTGCTTCAGGCCCTCAGGACTGAGATCACCCTCATACACCTCCTCTAGACCATTCCTCACAAAAGTTCCCTGAAAGAAGAGCCCTGACCTCCCCACAATGCCTCCCTCTTCTTCAGGCAGTCCCCATTCTCTCTTGAATGTGGAATTCTTTTCCATCACGTTAGCCAAGGATCCTGCAGATCCTGAGTCCCTGAGTTAAGGACTCACCCCAAAAGAACTAGAGAACATCACGCTAAGTGAAATAAATCAGCCACAGACGATGAGGGTCAGATGTTTTCTCTTATATGTGGAAGCTAGAGAGAAACTTGGAAATAAGAAACTTCACATAAATGAGGAGAAAGACAAGAAGAAGAGTGCAAGGGGATTTAGGGAGGGAGATGGGGAGAGGAAAGGGGAGACTTGAGGAAGGAAATAGTTGAAATAATCCTGTGCAGCACTGTGAAGCTATCTCTACTAATTTCAACATTATGGTTGGGGAAGAGGGGAAGGCAGGTCAGGACCCAGAAAGAAACATCCTGGGTGCTGTATGAAAATATGTTTCTATCATACTAAACCCCAGTACGATGCATGGTTACTGTAAAATAAATTATATATTTACTTTTACATACTTTTATTGCCAAATAAAAGTATATATTAAAATTAAGATGCATTTTTTGGGTGGTACTGAGGTTCCTGGAAACCCTTCTAGCTCCAGGCTACACTCCCAGACCTATTTTATATTTTATTTGGAAACAGGGTCTCCTAAGCCAGCGTGGCTGGCTTCGAACCTGCACGATTCTCCTGTCTCTGCCTCCCAAGTGCAGGGATTACAAGCGTGCGCCACCATGCCCACCATGAAGATGCATTTTTAATGATATGCCTTATTTCACTAAATGAAAATCACTCACACCCTACACTAAACAAAGCAGTTTCCCTCTTCACGTATGATGTGAAATAGAAACAAATTGCAAAGAGTTAGAAGTGTTACAGATAATCTCATAAAAGCCTGGACCTTTCTTATCACCAGCTGATCTGGGGGGCAGGGATTCCATCTTACCTCTGCAGCTCTGGCCCTGCCCTCTCTCAGCTTTCCGGGTGGGCAAGCAGATCTTCAGACACCTGTCCCCAGCTTTGTAGACAAAGGATTCTCCCCCTTTTTCACATCACTAGCCTTGGTTCTCCACTCCAGGTGAGAGTTCTTGGGTTTGCCTGGGCTCCTGCTGACACCTGATTTTCTATCGTTTCTTAGCTCATAAACCTCTCTCAAACTTTAGCCCCAGTAATGGATTGTTTACCAGGCTTTGGCACTGACACCTGGCCTACAGAACCTGGCAGCCTCTTCCTGCTCCACCCCAAAGCCAGTCCAGACAGGCTCCTGGTCACACCTAGTGCACACTCCGCAGCACACACATCAAAGTCACCTTCTCTCTGCATCTAAGAGGGACACCAGAGCTTCACACCATTCCAGGTTTGATGGCTTGTACTCCACCACATCTTGGCCGAACACATCCTAAAGTTTTCTTTATCTGCATTTTTTAACTTTTTATTAGTGCATTGTAGTCATACATCTTAATGGAGTACAAAATAGTGGAGGCACACATGCACACATTGCCCAATTAGCCCTTCCCCAATTCCTGCCCCATTCCCTCTCCCTCCCTCCTTCTCATGTCTGGCTTAGTGATTGACTCTGATATGCTTATTAATGTAAATCATGAACATGAGTCATCTTCAAACTCACCAGATTTTTCTTCTTTAATAGCTATTTAACTTTATCAATATTTTCTCTTGACATCTATCAGAGACATCTTACTACTTGTCAAAAATAAAAAAAAATCAGAGGATAATCTTAAATCATAGTATCTTTACCATAGTATCATGGTATCTGTATCAAATTGGAAATCATGTGAGTGGAAGAGAATGTATAGGTGCTTATAGTGGTGCCAGGGATAAAAGACGGGGACAAACTTGGCTCATTCCTCAGTTCCATGGTCTGGTATCTGTCTTCTACTCCATTCTTTGCTGATATCGGTCTCAGAATATGAATCTAAGTTCTATCTCCTTCAACTAATTCAGTCTTCCATTCTCGTTTTTTATACTTTCCCATCTGCCTGGGTCCTGCTCCAGTCACTCATATTTCCTCCTTACAGCTTCCTTTCTCTTCAACATTCATTTCCGTTCCCACACTGCCGAAAGCCAGCTAGTCCAATGGGGCGCGAGTTTGCTCGCGGTCGAGGGTCTCAGTAAAGGTGGGGAAGGATAGAGTGATTTTCTACAGATTCTTATCTGTAGCGGTTCTTTCCTAGGAAAATAATCGATGCTTCTTGTGCAATCGAACCCACACTACTAGGAAGCCATCCTCGTCTTCCTCGGGCCATGATGTCAATGTCTTACACATACGTCTGCCAGAATGCTTATTTTATTGCTGTTTAGTAATTTTTCTCGTCAGACATTCCTACTAAACTTTAGTTACTTATCTTCTTAATGAAAACATTATAATTTTCATGTATGTAAATTCAGAATAATAATGTAATAGTCTTTTAAAAAGTCTATTTATATACACATGAAAAGGATACTCTACTGAAATCCAGGAAATCTATTAAATTAGAGAGACAATATTGCAGTATGTGTTGCAAGAGTGCATTCTAAAGAAATCAGGAAGGGTTTAAGAATATAGCTGGGCCGGGCGTGGTGGCGCACGCTTGTAATCCCCGTGCTTGGGAGGCAGAGACAGGAGGATCGCGCAGGTTTGAAGCCAGCTATGCGTGCTGGCTTAGGAGACCCTGTTTCCAAATAAAAATGTAAAAATAGGTCTGGGAGGGTAGCCCAGAGGTAGAAGGGCTTCCAGGAACCCCAGTACCACACGCCCCAAAAAAAGAATATAGCTGGAATTAGAGCATGACCTTGAGTTTGAGAATGTGTGTGTGTGTGTGTGTGTGTGTGTGTGTGTGTGTGTGTGGTAGGTCGAGTTAAAAAAAAGTGTCTTCTACTCTGGAGATGGGCAGGACCTCCACTTACTTAGATCAACCGAATCAACCCTGGTCATCAGAAAGAATACAGCATTTAGATTTTATTCTTTGTGAAGTTTCTGAGCATTACTGAGTAGCAATGTCCTCTCCTTCCACAGAAATTTGTTGAAAAAAAAAACAAAAAATTTCAATAGAGGAAATATTGATTCACAAAATACTGGTTGGAGCTCTTGAATTTCAAATGTATTATATTTAATCTTTTAAGGAAATAGGAGAAGAATTGCAAAGAGTGGGTAAGAATATTTTACCCATATTGTCTGTTTCTATCGTAGACCGTGTACACAGAGAAACACATAACATTATCAGGTTCTTGCATATTAAAATCAAACGTGGCTTGTCAATATTGGAGCTTTGGCCTATGTACGATTATTCACATCTAAGACGACATCCAATTATATGGTGCAGATAAAATTGAGCATATTATGTGTTTAGCTGTTTGGTGCATGGAATTTTTCTATTTTTCTTTGTGTTGTAATTTTTTGGGGATCAACACAAATTATACTTTGAAAAATAAATCTTAATCACTATGTATCTGGTATTATTCCTGCTATAGACTTTAAATAAATACAGTCCAATACTTGTCTCAATTTAGTATAATTCTGCAGAAAGAGTCAAAAAATAGAAAAGACAGAGTCTGGATTTAAAATTTTTACAAGAAAGTAAAATTCACCTACCATTTATAAAACCCTTGACATTTGTGACATGTACAAGTCCTGAAACTGAAAGTACACCTGAAAATGTCCATACAAAAATAATACCCTGAACTTTTGACATAAACTGGCACAAACATGACATTTTATAAACATTAAGAAAAAGTTGGTATGAATACTTTTGATGCATAAATATTTTGGTAGCCTGACTTTTGTGAGTTGGGTTGCCATCCAGAAAATATATACCTTTTTTATATTTTATCATACCATAAGCAATACTTTGTGACTAGTCATTAAAATTTTTTGAAAACTTTTATTTAGTTAATTACCTTATTCATTGCATGAGGATCAGCTATTTGCTTATCTGAAAAATATGCTAGCTTTTCTCTCAGTTGCCAGAATAAATACACAGGGCTGCCAGTTACTACAGGGAAGGAGAAAAGGATGGAGAAGTTTTAGTGTATTTCTTTACAAGGTCAGTAGTTAGTGCAACACCTTCTATGAGAATGCAGAGCCATTCCTTTGTTAAGCCCTCACTGATGGTCACTGACTGGCTGATGTACAGGTCCTGGCTTCAGAGATTGGATTCACACTCTTTTCAAGCAGATTTCAGTTGTCTTATCTTTCAGACTTGCTTAGTGTGGATGTTAATTTAAAACAATAAAAATGGAGAAATGAGAGCTGGGGTCACGCATAAAGCCCTGGGTTCGAACTCTCACACTGCAAAACAAACAAAATTTTTCATTTTAAGAAACTAGATGAGTAAAGGGAATTAAATACCAAGGAAGCAGAGAAAAGAAATAATAAAAGGTGAGATCAGAAATCAATTAAATAGGAACATTTCAATGAGATCACTGCTGTACTAGGAGTCCCATTTAGTACAGTAAGAAAAGTTTGAAAAATATTTATGGATTGGGGAGAATAAAACGAAAATGTCTTTAATTGGAGGTGATAAGAAGATAGCAAAGTAAAATGGAGTAAAGTATAGGTGATCCAGAATTAGTGACTAGAACTCTAAAAGCTCTAAGTGAAAACACAGAAGCAATCCAAATCTAATAATCAGCAGTAAAATGGTACCTTTTTCATCTATTTTATTGGTAGAATGTAAACTACTTTGCCAATTTTAGAAGACACATATTTCAATACTTTAAGCCCAAAACAATTTTTTAAATGACAGAAAGACAATCAAATTATTTCAGAAGGTTCAATATTTCAACACTTGGAAGGGAAAATGAACAATAAAATGAACAATAAACTCTAGTTTTTTGTACTCTGTATATATGTAGAAATTTTTTTATCATTGCCTATATTGTTTATGTGATATTATTTTCTAAACATAGGCATGGTCTTATCAATAAGGTTTTGCTCTGCCAGACAGTCCAAGGATCATGAAGTCAGCACCATAATTGGGGAAAATAGTCTTTGGAAAAATTAAAGTCATCACCCCCATTTCTGAGACTTAATGATGAATGTTCTGATTACAGAAATCACCAAAGGGGATATTTTCAAGACTCAACCAGTATTTTGTGGGTCTTTTATATTAGAATTGTTTAGAAGCATAGTTATTTAAGATTTTAGTCCTTTGCAAATAGTATATCAACTTACTTGTAAAGTATGATTCTTTTATATTGGAAAATGAAGTCACCACAGTGTAAATTCTTTTCACAAAAGATCAGTGCCCCTAGCACTAAAAAGAGGGATGGCAATAGTAAACAATCACAACTAAACAATCACAACTACTACAACAACGACAGCCAAATCTCATTTTTAGATCCACAAATATTCTTCTTATATAAATTACATTTTGACAAAAGCGCTATGATGCATTGATTCAGAGTAAGCCAAATAAAATATGTGGCTAAGGTAAACAAATTTCCTACATACAGAAGAGTCAATTCACTTAACTGAATACATCGAGGAAGTAGAATTCTCCCATACCCTAGTATCAGGTAACATTTATTACCAAAAAAAAAACACCTATAAAAATCAACACCTTTTAAATTTCCACAGCTGAATAGAATTATAAAGCTATTGAAAGTGAAGAAATTGAAATAAATATCTACTTCAGATATTAGAGTGAACTATACAGAAGCATACATGTATTGGATGACATCTTTCATGTGAGAGGCAGAGGATACACATTTCTTAATATTCTTTACTAAATCTGAAGGGATGGTGACAGTATTGGTGAATTAAGAATAAAGTCTTTTAGAGAACCTTCCCTATGGAAGAAGTTTTAGGACTATCTTTTTCCCTAGCTGTAGACTAACTCGCCTACACTTGGTGCAGATGTGATCAGTGTGTTAAAAGCCCTTGATAACTGTCAAACTAGATAAGATAACAGATTTGTTTCCTCAAAACACGTGACAGCCTAAGACTCCATTTGCCGCAGAATCTTTTGTCTTTTTTGACAGAATGCTTTACATGATCGGTAAGGGAATCATGGGAATAAAGGAACTCTTAGAAATATAACGCCTGAGTTCCAGTAGAAAATCCATGAGAACCTGAAAATATAACCAGGCTAAAATTTTTTATGGCAATTGAGTTAAACTTTATTTTACTGCTGAAGATTTTAAAAGTATGAACAGGAATAAATTTTGTATTTTATATGTGACATTATTATAATTTTATGTTTATTCTGCCTGTTTACTTCCTATCACCCGATCTCTTGGAAGTACATTATGATGTGCGATTACAGTGCACCAGTATTCTCTCCCTCCTCCTATCTATCTATCTATCTATCTATCTATCTATCTATCTATCTATCTATCATCTATTACATAACAACCCTCAGATAAAGGATTAGAGACTTTAATTGAGTGATTGGGGGAACGGGGGAGGGAGGGTAGGAGAGAGACATAATAAAGATAACAGTTTAAATATGCCATATACATATATAAAATTGTCAATACCAACTTAATAACATGCCCAAGGAAGGGGGGAAGAGGGAGGGATACAGAGGGAGCCACACCAGTGCTCTGTGGATGTGTATTTCTATCACGTTAGACTTCAGTTTGATGAGTAATTACAATGTACCAATAAAAGTATATAAAAGAACCAATTGATAATGCTATTTTAGAAAGTAATGATAGAATTAAATTTAGAATGATCAGAATATGGAAGTTCCAATTCCTACCTGTTGTATTAAAGTTTGCCAGTATTGTTATATAATAGTAGGCATTTCTTCATATCAATTTGCATTTTCCTGAGTATCAGTGAGAGCTACGTTTCAGAGACAATTTTTTTTTTTATTATGACCATTTGGTTAGCCTTTCCTGGGGAGGTTTTAATTATGGTATTTCACTCACATTTCTCTTGAGCTATCTGTTCAAGAATTAATTCGTTCTTTATGTATTTTGAAAACAAATCCAGGTTATGCTAATTACTAGTATTAGGAATGTTTTTTATTTTATGTCTTTTCCTTTTCATTCTCTTAATTCATTCCTTTAATGAACCATTTTTAATTTAAATTTATAGATCATTTTCTCCATTTTTTAAACATATGTGCCCTATTTAGGAAGTTTTTTGTTTTTTGTGGCGGTGATTGAATCCAAGGGCATTCTGAATCTGAACTACATCCTCAGCCCTTTTTTATTTTGAAACAGGGTCTTGCTCTGCCCTGTGATCTTCCTTTCTCAAACTCCCAAGTAGTGGAATTATAAAAGTTCACCACCATGTCTGGTTCAGTTTATTTTTTTACTACATTTTAAACTAGCAAAAGCTGATGAATACGTCTGTATTTCTGTTTTATTTTCTATGTTAATGAATAATGCTATTATGTTCTTGTTTTTACCTTTGCCTCCAATACCATTATTTCTCTAATTATATAATTCAGAAACCTGAGCATTTTCTAAAACACCTCCTTATCCCGGTTCCTTCATATTTTCCCCATTCCAATAGCCTCTGACTTAGGTTTAGCTAAATTGGAACTATTTTTTTCTTCTTCATCAATACTCCCCTCTTACCTATATCAGGGTAATGTAGTCACAGTAGTTCATGCCCTGTGTACTGTTCTTCCTCTTCCAATTCCTGACCCTGCTCAAAGTCGATGAACTTTTAAAAATGCAAATACCATCATGACATATATTATCTAAAAGTAACATTCTGGCCCTTCTCTTCAATTAGATTGGGGGTAAAATTCCTATGTTATAGAATGCCAGAAAGACAAATATTGACCTTGGGAAATGAAGGCAGAAATTCTGAAAGTACATGTGGTGGTAAGGAAAAGTATTTGGCATTTAAGTTGACTTTAATTTTCTGTTTTGCCACCAATTAGCTGCGTGACCTTAAACAAATTATTAAATCTCTACAGCTTCCTCGACTTTAAAGTGGGAGTTTAAGTGAGACAATTTTTAAGGACACAATACTATCCTTAAATTTTCTGATTTTATTTAATTTTTGATATTGAAGATTGAATCCAGGGGTTTCTACCATTAAGTTATACCCCCAACCCTTTTCTATTTTGAATCAGGGTTTCACTAAGCTGCTAAAGCTGACCTAGAGTCTACCATCTTCCTGTATCAGCCTCCCAAGTAATGGGATGATAGGTATATACATTACCCAGCTCTGAATGTAGTTTTAATTAAAAGAAACTCATGTTTATAACTGTTTTACATAAGTGGACTGGTTATTTGATTCGTGGAGATAAATCTGAACAGCAGTTTCGTAAGATGTTGAAAACAACGTATATAATCTGAAAATCAAAATCCTGCAAACGTCTTCCAGCTTAAGTAGAAGTAGAAATTCAAGGTCCAATTTGTTTAATTTTTAAAGAACATTCATTCGTTGATTATTGACTACTCTTCTCTGTTCTTTTGCTCACACATACAAGGGTAAAGTTTTTCTCCCTCTCCTTCAAATAAATGGTGGTGACAACACAAGTGAGTATGTTTATGTATGATTCAGAGGACAGTAGCCTATTGGATATATGCTTCTTACGACTATGTCCAATAACGTTAAATTGATGTCACTGAAAAGTAGTAGCATTTGACTTATGTGTTTGACAAAGTCATAGGGGATTATTGTGAGTGACACATGGAACCCTAAGTAGGAGTGATGGGACAAAACTGGCCAATGACAGCACAGAGCAGCTATAGAGACAGATGCCCAAAAAGTGCTTGGACCTCTTTGGGGAAATTGTAAGACATCATTTTTTTTCCCCAGTTCATTCAAAACATAACATATCTGGCAAATGAAGTTGGAATGGTAAAAACAGATTTATGAATGCTTCTCATGTTTCCTGCTTCTTAACAGAAAAAATACATATATATGTCTGAGAGTAATTTTCTGGGAAAAGACGTGGTATTGAATTTAATCCCTCTCTTTTATCTTCATGTTTAAGACCAACATTTTTGCTTGCCTGCTTCTTTGTGTAACTTTTCTTGACTTCATTTTTTCAATTTTTCATAAACCATGAAGAAAACATATTCAGACATAGTCTGGTAATAGCAATTATAACTTGCTATGATTTTTGCCATTTTTATCTTTACATACTTTCAGCAGTCATCAAACTTAGGGTCAAGCATGGGTGTAATTTCATTTGTGTTAGGTAGAATAATGGTTTCCAACCACCATGGAATAGGTCTACACTCCAATCCTAGGAACCTGTGAATAGTTTGTTTTACGTGGCTAACGTGCCTTTGCAGATACGATCGCAGTTAAACAATTTGAGGTGGACAGATTATCCTGTATTATCTCCTCCTAATAATACACTCCTTAAAAATGAAACCCTTTCCTAATATTGGTCAGAAAGAGGGCAGAGAGATGATACTCTGCTTCCTGGAGGACCAAGAGTGTTCCACAGGCAGACGACTGCAGACAACTTCTAGAAGCTGTAGGAAGAGGTAGTGTCTCCCTTAGGTCTTTAGACAAGATATTCAGCCCTTCAAATGTCTTAACTCTATCCCAGTTATATTCATATCATATTTCTAACCTACAGAGCTGAAAATAATAAATGTTTATTGTCTTACGCCGCCAAGTTTGTGACAAATTTTATGGCAGTAATAGAAAGTTAATAAAAGGTGAGTTCATCCTTAGAACCATTTTATCCTTTTGATATGTCATTGATAAAGATATCCCCAGGTTACACTTTTCAGTTCTTTTTTCATTCACTCTTCATATGGTCCTTTTTAATGTCTAAGTTTATTCAGCATTCTATCACGAGCGGGAGCTATGAAAATAAATAAGGCACATTCCATTTTAAAATCTCTCCCTTGAACATGTGACTACTAATAAAGAGATAGAGTAAGTGCCTGCAAGTGCTAGTGTTATCACAAGAACTCCCCAAAAGTAACTGCCTGAAAGCAGAGGGGAGGTGATGAGAGAGGTTGCTATGGTCACATGGAGGATGATCCCGGGGGGGGGGGGCTCAAGGTTGATACAGTTCAAACCAGATGGTACTGATCTCATCGGTACATATAGCTGTTGTGATGGTTTTATCTGGTGGTGATCAGGTCTGGTAGGGAGTGGATAGATAATATGGGTACCTGGATGTGCCACTGGGGATTATGTATGGTTTATTCTCCTTTGCGCCCTCTCTCTCTCTCTCTCTCTCTCTCTCTCTCTCTCTCTCTCTCTCTCTCCCTCCCTCCCTCCCTCCCTCTCTCTCCTCTCTCTCTCTCTCTCTCTCTCTCTCTCTCTCTCTCTCTCTCTCTCTCCCTCTCTCTCTCTCTCTCTTCCTCCCTCCCTCCCTCCCTCCCTTCCTCTCTCTCTCTTTCCATCCTCTATGATGTGAGAGAGAAACCCTGTGTTCTTCCTGCCCCCATGCCCTGAGATTCATGGTCTCCGGCCTCACATGGACTGAACCCAAAAAATCTCCAAGGAAACTGTGAGCAATCGAATGTTCCTTCTTCTAAGTTGTATGTTCCTTTTCGGAGGGTTTTAGCAGTGAGAATGTTGACAGAGACTACTGTAAAAGATGTTGTAAAGAAGTAAAACCTGGACTGAGAGTTAAAGGTTCCACTGGACAGAAATATGAGAAACAAAGAGATTCATGTCTAAGTGGAGACATAGAATGAGCAGAGCTAAGAGCCATGGAGAGCTGCATTTCACACCCTAAAGATCAAATTAGTGGCCTGGCTCCTTCCTTGAAAGTAGGATGTGGTTTTCCTAATGGAATGCCTGCTAGTAGGAGGAATATTGTGTTCACTGTCACTGTCTCAGCTCCTGGAATAAGGCTGAGCACATGGTCGGAATATAACCTATGTGGTATAAATAAACACCTTTGTCTTTTAATGTGACTTAAATAATGATTTAAAGATATATACATTTTAAATGTGGCTTAATAGATAGGAAAAAATAATAAAATATAAGAGGCCAAGATCCTTTTGGATGATTCTGGAGAGTTCACCTGTGCCAAATTCTGCTAATATCTTGCCCAGAGAAAATAAGACTAGGGATATTAATGGCTTATATACATGGTAGATATAATATTGCAACATTAATTCATGTATAGTGCTATCTTGGTATCTGACAACTTTAGTTTAATTTTTCTCAATACTTATTTTTATCTTTTTTTTTTTTTTGGTGGCACTGGGGTGCCTGGAAGCCCTTCTACTTCCGGGCTACACCCCCAGACCTATTTTTACATTTTATTTGGAAACAGAGTCTCCTAAGCCAGCGTGCTTGGCTGGCTTCGAGCCTGCGCGATCCTCCTGTCTCTGCCTCCCAAGCGCGGGGATTACAAGCGTGCGCCACCACGCCCGGCCTTTTATCTTTTAAAATATATTATTGACAATACAAGTATTACTTATGTTATTTTTTAAGACTTCTATTGAGTTCAATATGCTTAAAATTTTTCAGAACATCTGATTTTAAATTATCTGAAAGTGAAAATACACTCCACAACCACTCCAACTTTCTTATAACTATGAGCAGATGTTCAGCAATATAAATTAATTAACTCCACTTTTTATTATACTGATTACAACTTTTAAAACATTTTAATAGATAATTAATTTTTTCATATTCTTTATTTTATTGTAAAATGGCTATGTCTAAATTTTACATTGACTACCCATTTTCACAGAATTTTTTATAAGCCCATTTTTTTAAGTACAGAAAACATCACGCATTATTTTAAGTTCAATGGAGTTTATTTCTTTAACTCAGAAGACATTTCAGCTTTCATTAACATGTGCAAACCCATATTAAAGATAAAGTCAAAATTATTTGGAAGTTACCTTTTCTGAGATTTTCACTTCATTTGAAGAGTAAAAATACCAATGTATGTGATTTGAGAAAACTAGCAAATATATGCTTTCACACCTTAGACCTTCTGTAAGGGACAAATATATATATATATATATATATATATGTGTGTGTGTGTGTGTGTGTGTGTGTGTGTGTGTGTGTGTGTATTTTTTTTTTTTTTTGGTGATACTGGGGAGGAACCCAGGGGGTTTCTACCTCCAGGCCATGCTCCAAGACCTATTTTATATTTTATTTGGAAACAGGGTCTCACTAATTTACTGAGAGCCTCTCTAACTAAGTAGCTGAGGCTGGCTTCAAACCTGTGTGATCCTCCTGTCTCAGCCTCCCAAGCACAGGGATTACAAGCATGTGGGACAATATTTTTTTACTCAGCACAGATTTTATTGAAGCTACCAGCTCAGGAGTTACAAAGGAGTTTTAGATACACCTCTGAATTTAGCCTCAGTCCTATTTTATTTTATTCATTGAAACAGGGTCTCACTAACTTTCGGAGGGCCTCACTAAGTTGGTAAGGTGGACTGTGAACCTGTGATCCTCTTGTCTCAGCCTCCCAAGTACCTGGATTTCAAGTGTGCGCTACTATGCTTGGCTATAAAGAACTAATTTGATGACGATTTCTTCTCTTTCTCCTCCTTCTGCTCTTACTCCCTGTACTACTTCTTGGATCAAAAGTGGCTGACACACCTCATTGGTCTAAATGGTAAATAGATGAGTATTGCTTCAATTCTCAAAGCCTGACATTTGAAGATAAACTGCTAAAGTTTAGCAAAAATCAATTAAAAATAATATGAACAAAATTATGATGAGTTTTTTTGAATACTGCCTACTAAATTGTTATAGTGAAACAGTCCTTTCAAATGTCATTCAAACATATTCAGAATAACATTGAATCTATGTGACAGGAAACTGGCCAGAGGGACTTAGGCAGGTATTGAGCCATTATGATGATGGTCTAAACCGTCCTTTACGTTTGAACTCTAACACTAGCACAAAGTGGTCTTTGTGTGTAGTGAACCACAACTAGCTTGATGTGAGCTGGGTGTGGCGGTTCAGGGCTATAATCCCAGCGCTTGGGAGGCTAGGACAAGAGGATGACATGTTTGAGGCCAGCCTCAGAAGTTTAGTGAATCCCTGTCTCAAAAAAGAAATAAAACATTTTGCTTTATGCATAAAAACATTGAAAGACTAGATATGCCCTTGTAGTTACGCATAGGAATCTCATCAATTGTATCAACTAAACTTCTAGCCAATCAGAGATGTAAAAGTCTAGGAACTGAGTCCAGGGGCATTCTACCTCTGAGTTACACCACTCCCAGCCTATTTTATTATTTTATATTAAAACAAGGTTTCGCAACCAGGCGTGGTGGCGCACGCTTGTCATCCCTGCGCTTGGGAGGCCGAGACAGGAGGATCGCGCAGGTTCGAAGCCAGCCTCAGCTACTTAGTGAGGCTCTCAGAAATTTAGTGAGACCCTGTTTCCAAATAAAATAGAAAATAGGTCTGGGAGTATAGCTAGGAGGTAGGAAGCCTCAGGGTTCCACCCCCAGGATCACACTCTCAAAAATAATAATTAAATAAATAAATAAATAAATAAATAAAACAAGGTTTCACTAAGTAGCTGGGGCTGGCTGCAAACCTGTGATCCTCCTGTTTCAGCCTCCCATGTACTGGCTGGAGACGTGACCAGTTAAAGAGAATACCAACTACAGCCAACTACCACTTCCCGCTCCTCACCGTAGCCTGTACCTGCGGCGACGAGGGGTGTTTTGGTCTCTCTTTGGTCTGGTATGCTGCCTGGTTCTAGAAACTCTTTTCTGTTCAAGTAAAGTTTGTGAAATTGAACTGATTTCAGTCATTCTTTTAACCCAGCTGATGATAATCAGGGTTCCTTTACACCAGTTGATAGTGTAAAGAGAGATTTGTTCCGCATTTTCTGTCTGCTGCTTTTAATGTATGTCTCTCTTCCTCTGCCTTGTTGCAGAATTCCTACTGAAGCTCTGAGCACTATGCACATATTCATATAGATAAAATGGGGCCGGGAGTTGAATGAAGGGTAGCATATGGGCCAACTCAATCTCCATCAGGACATAAAGCAGGAGATTTGCATAGCTGCAACAGTATCTAGGGAAATAAATGACCATAATCATGTACAATGGTAACCGACCTCCAATTGAGATCTGCTAGCAAGCAAGAAAGAGAAGACAGATGCCCAATAATTAATAGCATCTTCTTTCTTTTTAATATTTTGGATTGCCTAATGTTACTCAGTAAGTTATTATAATGAATAATAAATTTAGTGAGAAAACAGAAATACATAATACCGTTAAATGACTGGGGAAAGAAATCTATAACTCATAATTTGGAAAAGGAATATTTTGTGATATTCTGGATTACCTAAGGTTACTCAGTAAGTTGTTGTAATGAATAATAGATTCAGTGAGAAAACAGAAATACATAACACAGTTAAATGTCTGGGGGAAGAAGACTATACCTCATAATTTGGAAAAGGAATTACCCAACAAGTATAATACATATTGGATAGCTCTAAATTAATTTACAGCTATATTTTAAGAAAACATATTTAATGATAATTGTTACTTTAGAATTTTATAGAAAAATACATAAAATAATTATTGATATCGAAAGAATAACAAAATTTTTCTGAACATAAATGATATTGTCTAGAAAATTTGAAAGAATCAACTACAACATACTAATGGGAGTAATACAGATAAAAGAGAAAAATCCAGTAGTTCCTCTATATAACAAGATAATCAGAAGGAAATTATAATAGGGGAACTTTTTGCAATAAAAATGTAAACCAAGCAGAAAAATAAGAAATAACCCATTAGGAATGGATGGCAACTTAATGAAGGTGTTTACATAAGTTTGTTTAGAGATACAGGGCAAGTCTTCAAAAGTAGAGAGAGATTCTTATGCTAACACACAAGTGTGGGTAAAAATGTTGGTGCTTCCAGAATTAAATGTCCAACATACTTTCAATAAGAACACAATTTATAAAGTTTATCTACGAATTGTGAGTTTAAGAACATCTGGAATAAGGAATCAGAAATAAAGAATCATAGAAGTAAGGGCTGCCACCTGAGACACAGCACTTTATTAAAATGAACTTTATAGAAACACAGATTGGGTTAATCTCTAGGTAATGAGTTGCTACTGAACTAGGCCTAAACCACAAAATAATTTCATATACAAAAAAATGAATAATCACAACTCAGGGATCTAATGCTTTTTTACTTATGAAAAATTATATTAAACACTTAAGAGTATATGAGCAAAATGGTAAATGAGTATACAATTTCAAAACTTCATACACAGAAGGTTATAAACAAATTTTGAATGTAGCATCATAAAATTATGATATAGAAGCAAAGCTATAAAGAAAAATTTAATATTCCTAAGTTTTCCATGAAAATCATTGCTGAAACTTTATTAAATGCACATTTCTGAAAAATTATTTAACTTATTTAATAATAGCTAATGAACACAATCTAGGTTATATTTTTAAATTTTATTTATTTATTAATTGATCAGATATATTTAATATCTGTGGAGAAGGAGAGGCTCCAGAATTCTCTATGGAAACCAAAATCTACTGATAAAAGTATAAAATGGTACAGTATTTGCTATAGCCTACGTACATCCTCACATATACTTTAAATTATCTCTAAATAATATAAGTGCTATGTAAATAAATATTGAATTATTTAGTAGATGATAATAAAATTTTTAAATCTATTCAGTAGAAATGCAATTAAAACATTTTCAGTCCTTGAGTTGTTGAATACTTGAATTTTGAACTTACAGATAAAAAAGGCAACTTTACTTTATTTTGTATAATTTGGCTGAAGCAATAGAGATATATGTAATTTAAAACTTTTATAAGGCAGCTTAAAACTGAGTGAGAATTGCACTTGTGCAGGCTGACACACAAACACACACATTAGCTAATGAAGAATTATATATGTAATATAACAAATTTATGTGTGGTGGGTAATTAATATTTTTTGTGGTACTAGGGATGGAACCCAGGGGCATTCTCCCTTTGAGGTACACTCCCAGCCCTATTTTTTTTATTATTTTTTATTTTGAAACAGCATCTCACTGAATTGCAAAGGGCCTCACTAAGTAGTTGAGGCTGCCCATGAACGGTGATCCTCCTGTCTCAGCCTCCCGAATGCTGGGATTACAAGCTTGGGCCACCACACCCGGCTATGAATAATCTTTAGTTCATCTTATTTTCCAGCTTTTCTATTTCCCATGAGTGGACATCATTATTTTAAAACATATGTTGATTTTATTTACTTGATTAAAATAGCTGTATCTATACAAGGTTTGAAGGTCTATGCTATGTACTATGTAGATACAAATATTTATAAATGCAAATAAAAGTAGATTTACATTTATTTTGTAGTACCTCTTCCCAAATGAAGAAACTGAGAAATCAAAATAAAATATTATATGAATTTGTATGGAGTTTAATTAAAACTCCAAATGAAGAATAAGGCCATGATTTTGACTTTTTTCATGGGATAAATATATATGTAGATTCCTTTTATTTAATGTATAATGAGATAATCCCACCAAAATCTCCAACTTTCTTCCAGTTTTTATTTTTTTTTAAATGCAGTGGCTGCTGAATATTTTACTTTAATTTTGTTTATTATCAACTGATTTTTCCTAATCACTTCAATTTTCAATTTTATAGTCTCAGATTAAAATTAATTTGGGGCAACTTAATTTTATTTCCAGTGCATATTTTATATTTTTGATTAATATTATCAATTAAATAGTAAGGTTGATTTCCAAAGTTTGTGTTTCTGTTTGTTTTTCTTTATTTTTTGTGCATTTGACTAGTATGCTATGAATAAGATAAAAGCTTATTTTATCTGATTGAATCACTTATTTTTCAATTTATCTTTTATATGACTATGAATTAAGAATATGTGTATAGACACAGAGGAAATTAGTTGTTTGGATCCTTAAAAATTTTTATGCATTGTTGTAGAACATGCAAATGAGTATAAGAAAGCAGAGATTCAGGCGGCATAAAAATAATAAGATAAAGGCATAATAATTCTCATGATTTGGTAAAATTTTTAAGTAAGAAAAGAAATGCTGACAGCAAGCCATAATCCAGAAAAAATCTTTTTGGTAATGGGAAAATTCTCATTTAAAGTAATTGATATCTATATATGATAATTTATTTTTCTTCCATAGGTTTATTTGCTTATCATATTTTTAGATACATTATAATTAGGCATTAGTCATTTAAGAATAAGGCCTGGTATTCACTATTATATTCTTTAGGCCAACTATGCTAAATAAATCTATGAATGAATGAATGAATGAATGAAGAGTAAATGAATGAATGAATAAATAAACATATAAATAAGTAACCCTATTTAACCTTTGGATTAGAGACAATATACATGATATGAGTTCATCAGACATCAAAAGAAACACTTAATGGC
The DNA here is from genome assembly GCF_963383645.1 of Muscardinus avellanarius. Classification (NCBI taxonomy): domain Eukaryota; kingdom Metazoa; phylum Chordata; class Mammalia; order Rodentia; family Gliridae; genus Muscardinus; species Muscardinus avellanarius. Next base: position 107,733,203 of record NC_137797.1, on the reverse strand, counting down.
TTAATACCTGCAAGTTCTAAGCAGCCTTCTCTTGCTTTACAACACCAGTGATTGAATACTATTTTTTTAAAGATAGTCTTTAACAAATGCTGAAATGAGATATACACTAAGATGTAATTTCTCCTAGCTAATATGGGAGCATATACAATCTTCATGCATAGAACTCTATGTTAGCGGGTCAAAAAAATAGACATTAGTGTGCCTTTGAGTTCCCATTTCTTATAGGCTGATGTGTGCCCTTTTATTAGGTCTCCTTTTCTTTTCCTCCATAAAACGTAAACTATTTAATTCTGATTTTTAAAGAGCAAAATAATTTACTATATTGAAACAGCTCATTCATCATAGAAAGCATTTGATTCTGTCACCTCAAGAGCTTGTTAAATCACTTCCAGCTGCTACAATCAAGGGCCAGGTACTTCTAAGGTCTGGCACTTTCTGAGCTCCATTACACCTTTAAGTATGATTCTTCAATCCAATTCCAGCCTTCATAATAATCAAGTGCCCACTCCACTTAACTTCAAGGCGACTGGGAACTTAGAATTCCCCATATGTGTCTGTATCTGATTTTCAATCAGACTCTTCATCCCAGCCCTGAAAGGGTCTGCATATCTATGAAGTAGTATAGTAACGTTTTCGCTTTAAGCAGTGTCAAGAGCAGCATCGTTGAAATGAAACTTTGGCAGGGAAACTAAACTAGAAAAGAGGTACTTCTCTGAGCCAACAAGGAAGTTAGTAAGTTAGTGGCAGAACTAGGAAACATTTTTGTGTGTGATTGTAAACACACAATCCATTGATTCAATAACATCAAGGTGGGACTCAATGTCATATAAATTAAAAGCAAAAGAAAAATTCATTGTTTAAGAACATATTGAAAACGGTTTATACAGGCTTTATCTAGGTATGTTTGCTTTGTTCAGTAAATACTTATTAAGCATATATTGTGAGTACTGGTGAGTGCATACTTATCTAGAATAACATAAAATTCAGGTATAATATAAAATTAAAACATAGAGAATTCAATGACTTTTAAATGCCCAATTCATACATTTGCTTTGAAAAAGAACTATTCATAGATCCCTTACTGTATGTCAAGCCTGGTGTTAAATCCAACTATTGATGTGATACTTGCATTAATGAGCTAATTTATCTGATGTGTCCATAAAAATCTAAGCAATTTATCTTAGTGGGATTCTCTGAAATATGGTGCTATGAAACACATAGGCTGTACAAATCTTACTGGGATTTAATTTGGTTAAAAGAAGGAAGCTTGAGGTATTCTGGGCTTATGCCGGTTACAGGCAAAGATCTAGAGGTGAGAAGGCAGATGAGTGTAAGGAACTGGAGGGAAATAAGAAGCGTTAGTGTACAGTGTGCGTAGGGTAATGCGGGGAGAGGAGGGTGCAGAGTAGAAAGTTATATTGTACTTTGAGCTTTGTCTGAAAAGCACATGAAATATATTAAAGGTATTTTTTGAAAGATGGAAGTAAGATCATAGTTGTAGGATAAATTTGAATGATTCCCAAAGCTCATTTAGGATAAAATCATAGACACAACGTGTATGTACATGGGAGTAGGTATGACTGAAGGCCCGGCTATCAGTTATAACAGTGAGATTATACATTTTCCCAATGATAAATTCTCTATATTAATAAGGTAGGTTTCTATGCAGATAAGAATCAATTAGGCCATGCTGTTTTATCTCTAGTCACTGAAAAAAAAGAGAAAGAATTGTTTTTGTTTACTTGAAAACTTTACATATTATTTTCTTTAAAATTATCTATGTACATCAAAGAAATAGCTTTTTTATTATCAGTTTGATTTTCATAAATGCCCTGCATTATATTTTAAAACATAACAAAAAGAATTCTTATTAAAGTTATTGTTTAGTTGCTATTTCATATGTACTTTATTAGATCTCTACTATAAGCTAAGTTATTATAAGAAAATGAGTTTTTCCCTGAGAATGAGAAAAAAAATCTACTGAAGGAGTTAAAGTAGAATGAACCATATGGCTAATGCCACATGAAAAAATCTTCTCTAAACTTAGTGTTTAAAAAATTATTTATCTCAAGATTCTACAGGTAACAATCCAGATTGAGTGAGATTTTTATGTTTTTGGTCTTGGCTGGGTGCTTTCTGCATCCACACTAAGCTGAAGAAGAGCTTTGCCGGTCTAATCAGGGATCGTGACTGTCTGAAACCTCTGCTGGCTAGCTTACTTTATTCAGGTGCTATCACAATCCTTTTACTATCCAGCAGAATGGTCCATGCAGAGGCTGAGGGCTCTAGAGAAATAGCAAAAAAACACAAGGGCTATTGAGATAGGGATTCAGAACTGGCACATTACTACTTCCTCTGTATATTGTCCAAGCAAGTCACAGAGCAAACTGAGATGAATAGTTGGGATATAATCCAGGCATGACAGCACATGCCTATAATTCCAGTACTTGAGAGGCTGAGACAGGAGTATCACAGGTTCCAAGACAAGCTTCAGCAATTTAGAGGGGCCTTCAGCAACTACTAGTGATATCATGTTCCAAAATAAAAATATAAGGGTAGGGATAGGGCTCAGAGATAAAGCATCCCTGGTTTTAATCTACAGTACAAAAAAAAAGAAGAAGAAAAAGAAGAAGGTTAAGAAGGAGGAGGAGGTGGAGGAAGAGGAGGAGGAGGAGGAGAAGGAGGAGGAGGAGGAGGAGGAGGAGGAGGAGGAGGAGGAGGAGAAGAAGAAGAAGAAGAAGAAGAAGAAGAAGAAGAAGAAGAAGAAGAAGAAGAAGAAGAAGAATAAGAAGAATTATTGGGGTTATAGAATTCTTCAATAGAATAAATATGACATCACATACTTAAAATTTTGATACAGGAAAAAATGGTGCTATTGGTAAGCAATATGTCAAAGATGATGATGTAAAACTCAGATCAAATGCTATGTGAGGAGAGAAGATTAAGAGTGAATAAGAGCCAGGCGTGGTGGTGCGGGCTTGTAATCCCAGCATTTGGGAGTCTGAGACAGGAGGATCACGGTTCATGGACAGCTTCAACTACTTAGTGAGGCCCCTTGCAACTCATTGAGACACTGTTTCAAAATAAAGAATAATAATAAAAAAAAAAACAGGTCTGGGCGTGTAGCTTGGAGGTAGAATGCCCCTGGGTTCCATCCCCAGTACTGCCAAAAAAAAAGTGAATAAGATCTTATCTATTATCTCAAATTATCTATATTTAAGGACTTAATATTTTCTTTACATATTTTATGTTTTGTGTGGTTTTAGTTAAATTAAAAGTAAATTTATATATAAAACATAATAGTGAGCTGAATATAAATTCACCAGGAGAGAGAGAGAAAGAGAGAAAAAGAGAGAGAAAGAGAGAGAGAGAGAGAGAGAGAGAGAGAGAGAGAGAGAGAGAGAGAGAGAGAGAGAGAGAGAAATAGGTAGATTGATATACCTGGAATGCAAGGATAGTTTAATAATCAACAAAATATAGGACACTAACAGAAGAAAAACAAAAATGTTATAATCTTAGTTGGTTAAAAAAGTAATTGACAATTTAATGCCATTTTAAGATAAAAACTAGAAATTAAAATTGTGTTGACATAATATAGAAGTCATTTATGAAAAACCCATAGTGAACATCTTGAATGGCAAAAAATTGATTTTTCTCTAAAATTAGGACCAAGATAACAGTGCCTGATATTACCACTTCAGTTCTACTTAATACTGGAGTCTTGGCCAAATCAATCAGGTAGTAAATAAATAATAAATAAATGAATGAATAAATAAATGAAACATTGAAATTAGGAATAAACAAGTGAATAGTCTCTGTTAACAGTTGATATGATCTTATATGTACAAAACCCTGAAAATTGCATATATACATGCACACACAATAAACACACCCATTCCTCTTTTGAAAATACCCCATATGGGAACAAGAGGGAACATAAAGGACTGTCTCCTCTCATCACATATTGGGAACATTTGCTCTGATCATCCATTGCTGCTACAGATCAGAAAGATACAAAGAGAATGGCGTCAATTGTACTTCTATTGTACCACACCCTTCAACTCAAGCAAAAGTGACTCCAGGAAGATCTAAAGGAATGTTCCTTTCTCTTTCCCTTTGGTATTATTTCTGTTCTTTGAGAGCCAGATATTAAAGGCTAGGATATTCAAAAGCAACTGCATATATAGAGAAAAATGGAAAGTTACTGAATAGACTCAAAAAAAGATGCAAGCTGAAAACATCTAACAAGTTAAGTTTACAACTCAGGCTGATCCTTGGAACACAGACATTCCACAACAGTTATAGGAGTAATAATATAAATAACAAAAAGAAGAAAACATTGGGAAAGGAGGTGAATTCAGCTGAAAAGTCATCACATTGTTATATTCAAATGTCCAGATTTCAACAAATACATCACAAAGAATATGAAGAAACAGGAAGTGTATGACCCACTCAAAGGCAAACAATAAGTTAACAGAAATTGTCCCTCAAAAGAAAAGATGGAAGATTTATTAGGTGAAGCTATTTAAAACAGATGCTTTAATGATACTCAAAGAACCCCTTCCACAATTCTATTGGTCTATCTTCTAATTTTCCTGAGGTCCATGGAGAGCACAACTGCCAGACATAAGGTAACATCTGCCTTGGAAAGGTCTAAGGGGCATGGAAAGCTATGACCTGACTGCTGGCCTGGCAGAAAACATTCTGTTCCTCCAAGGTAAACATGACTGTATTTCTTGCCAGGGCCATCTCCAAAATATCCCACTTGTTAAACATTGTCTCAAAGATGCACACCCTCAGCTGTTTTATTGCTGTTATTTCAAAGACTTTCTGCAATTATTCATCAGTTTATCCAGTGAGCCATTAATGCAAGGATTCCCTGCACGATTACCTGTTAGAGATCACCTTTATGTCTCTCCGCATGGTTACTACTTAACCATTACCTCCTGGACTAGACATTACCTTTAGGTATATTTACATGTTTACTAGTTAAATATCACCTCCTGGATTCTCTGTAACTATACAGCAGCAGCCTAGCCTGACCCTTTCAATACAGTCCTCTTTTCCCCTCAGGTGAACCGCAATATCATGGTCTCTTTTCTCTACTTTTTTTTTCTTCGAGTTTCCATGTTATTAAAAAAAAATGCATCCCTGATTTTTTGAATCTGTCATGTCTCACTTAACATCATGTTCTTCAGTTCTGTTCATTTTTCTTCAAGTGACATAATTTTGTTCTATAGGGCTGAGCAAAACTTTGTTGTATATTATATATATTTTCTTTATCCAGTCATTTCTTCTTGTTGGGCAGACATTGGTTCCAAAATTTGGCTATTGTGAATTTTGCTGCTGTAAACATGGGTATACATGTATCACTATAGTATTCTATTTTTTTTTTTTTTGGCAGTACTGGGGATGGAACCCAGGGGCATTCCACTTCTGAGCTAGACCCCCAGCTCTATTTCTATTCTTTATTTTGGAGCAGGATCTCACTGAGTTGCAAAGGGCCTCACTAAGTAGCTGAGGCCTCCCACGAACCGCCATACTCCTGTCTCAGCCTCCCAAATGCTGGGATTACAAACATGCGCCACCACACCTGGCTGAACTAATTATTTTGGAAAGTTATCAAAGAGTAGTGTGACTGGGTCATATGGTGGCTTCATTGCTAGTTTCTTGAGAAACATCTATACTGATCCATATTGATGATAGGGTTAATTTACAATCCCACCGACAATGTATAGTTGTTATTTTTGACACATCAGAATCAGGATTTATTACTTATATTCTTTATTATTTATATTCTTGGTTCTCTTTTTAGTGGAAAAAGGTGAAATCTTCAGTGTAGTTTTGATTTGCATTTCCCTTATTGTTAAAGATGTTGAGCATTTCATATATTTTTCAGCCATGTGTCTTCTCTCGTATGAGAAGTGTCTTTTTAGTTCATTTGTCCATTTGTTGATTGGGTTATTTATTTTTTTGGTATTAAAGTCTTTTTTATTTGTCTATTTTAGATTTGAATTCTCTGTCAAAAGTATTTGTTGGCCAGGTGTACACCTGAATTACCATAACCCAGGAGGCTAAGACTGGAGCATTGCAGGTTTGAGGCCAGCCTCAGCAAGTAGTGAGACAATCAGCAATCTAGTGACCCTGTATCAAATTTTTTAATAATAATAATAATAATAATAATAATAATAATAATAATGCTGGAGTTATAGCTAGAAGGTAGAATGTCTCTGGGTTCAATCTATATATATACACACAAAGACATGCACACACATTAAAATATAAGTATATGTTAATATATAAGTAAGCATATATTAAATTGTGAATATTTCAAAGAAATATTACTATTACTCTAAAGACATGTGGAAGGACTATCTTTGCTTCTATATTCCAACAAATAAGTAAATTTCATAAAGTCTTTCATAAAGTAAGAGATTCAGGATAGTTCTAAATGACAATATTACAGACTTATGCATTACAAACACATTCATAGTTAAAAACAAAAGAATAATTCTTAAAGAGTTTCTAATATGACATTTTGATTTTTGCTAAATATAATTTTTCTCTCAGCTCTGTTTGGGAGGATATTGTATCCCACATGGAATGTGGATTTCTTTCTTTATGGAACCATTTCCTTCCTTTTGTTAGTTTGCAAAGGCAAATTACAAAGCGAATGTGTCTCATACTTTCATGAAGAAGCACAGACTTTGCAACTGACAAGCTTGGCTCATTTTCCTGAGAAGGCCAAAAGATGGTGCTGCTGTGTAGCTGACGTCTCGGCTCTCAGACATCAATCGCCTCTCACAGTTTAATGCAACTGCTAAAATGGCGGAGATGCATCTGTCATCAGAACAAGTAGAAGAGGTCTGAGATGCAGAGATACAAGTTGGCGACCACAGTGGTACCCAGTCATCTCTGGACTTTGGGGAACTATCATCTGTCTAGTGGCTTAGAGATCTGTAGTCCCTTTGAGTGTTATATGTAGATATTTCTGGGAATTCATGTCAAACACTCCTTATTTAAAAAGTCACAGGTTTGAGGGAGAGAGAGAGAGAAAGAGAGAGAGGGAGGAAGAGAGAGAGAGAGAAAGAGAGAGAGAGAGAGAGAGAGAGAGAGAGAGAGGAGAGACCTTAAGGAAATAAGTTTTCTTATGAGGTTGACACAATGGGTTAAGTGTTAGTATATCATTTGCTCATTTAGTAATATAATCTCAGACTAAGATAAAATATATTATCACCTCAAAACTATTAAATTATCATAACCATTGCCATTAAACCATGTTTCTCATAACATAATATAACTATATATTACACAGAGATAGATTTATGTTTATTCTTATCATATCTAATATCAGCACATACATTCAACGTGAAAAAAGTTATATTAGGCTTATAATAGAAAACAATTAAAATTTTTCTCACACCTGCATAATCTCAAATCTCTACTCCTTAAAAGATTTTCTTTAAAAACATTTATATCTATATTCTGATTTTATCTTGTATCTGTGAATAACATGATTATTTCATTTTCATGTTTTAGTTTTAAATCTTTTGATTTCCTAATGCAGAAATGCAGAACATTTTAATATTTATCCTTCTTCAAACGTGTTTTTTCTAGCAGAGTTGTATTATAGTTTTTATTATAAACAATAATCATTATTTATATTATGATTGTCAACATTCTTTACAGCTGAGCCATAAATTGCACTATAATTACTTCTGTACAACTTTGTGTTTTCTAGATTACAGATTACTGTGGTTTTTGTTGTTATTGTTGTTTGACACTAGGGTTTGAACTCTAGGGCATCCTAACTACATCTCCAGCCATTAATATTATTTTTTAATTTGAAACAAGAGTCTCACCAAGTTGCCAGATCTGGCCTCAAACCCACCAACCTCATGTCTCCACCTGAGAACTAATGCTTGTGCCACCTTTCCTGGCTATATTTTTTAATACTGAGTACTATAGGTAGTTTATAGTTTATCTTCAAACCCTACGGAAGTATAATTTTCTCTCAAACACACGTAAGCACACAATTTCTTTGATTGGCTAGTTTTCTATGAGCCACTGTTCCTGGAAGCCTCCACACTTTCCTGATATCTGGGATTACCGCATGGCTTCCTTCCTGATCATTTCTTTCAGTATCTTTCAGCTTTACTCAGGGTTGATTCTTTTGGGGACCTTTTTCCCCCTGTCTTGCTCAGTTTCCTAGTTTCCTATGAAAAGCTCACATAAGATAAATTATTTGAAATGATCATGAGTGGCCTTATTTTATCCTGATATTGATTAATATATTTCTCCCTCAGAACTTTGAGATATTTTTCTGTCCTTGAGAAAATAGTGTTCCTACTGAGAAAATCAATACTCTTCTAATTTTTATGCTTTCTAGACAACATTTTATTCTATGTAATTAAAAATGTTTCTCTTTATTCATGGTATTTTGAAACTTTATAATGATTGAATATTAGATATGTCTTCATTTATTAATAATTTTATGGATCTCTTTGAATTTTTTAGAAGTAGAACTTCACTCTCTATTCCCCAAACTCAGGTACACCTGGCATTTTCTAGTTCAGATTTACTTCATTTCAACTTATCTAAAGATTAAATCACCATTTTTGTACTGTGATTATGGCAGGATAGTCACTCTAATATGTTGTATGGGAGTTTATCTTGGGGTTAAACTATTACTTATACATAATTTCTTTTTAAAATTTAATTTAATTTTTAAAAAGGCATAATTATCAATAAGCTGCGTATATTAAAAACATACCATTTTACAAAGATAGACTACTTAAACAACTGGATCAACTGTAATCACAATAAAGATAATGAATTTATTCATCAAATTAAAGTTTTTCTATGTTCCTTTATTCTTCCATCTGCTGGTGCCTTCCCAAAAGGAGAATCAATATACTTTTTTTTGGTTGTTGTTTTCATTAAGATTTTTTTATATTTTTATTGGCACATTGGAGCCACACATCTTAATGGAATGCAAGATGGTAGAGGCATACATGTACACATCACTCAATTAGCCCTTCCCCGGTTCCCACCAGATTCCCTTCCCCTCCTTCCTTCTCCTATTTGGCTTAGTGATTGACATTGTTATGTTTGTGAATGTACATCATGTACATTAGGGAACTTCCCTCTTCCCCCTCTGATTCCCCTCAGTTAGCAAATAAATCAACCTTATTTGCTCATCTAATGTTTCTCTTTATTCACCTGGAGTCCCTCCTTTGACCATTTTTCTCCCTAAATTCTGTATATTAGGGAAAGCATCTGATTTCTTATTTTTTTGTGACTGACTAATCTCACTTAGCATAACGCTCTCCACTTCCATCCATTTCCCTGTAAATGATGTAATTTTGTTCTTTATGGATGAGTAAAATTTTATTGTGTATATATCCCATAGTTTTTGAAATCCATTCATCTATTGATGGATATCTTGGCTGGTTCCATTGTTTGGCAATGGTGAATTGTGCAGCTATGAACATAAATACACATGCCTTAGTTTAGTATTTTGGTTTCCATTCTTTTGGGTAGGTGGTATTAGTATACCACTTATATTGGTAGGTAGAAGTGGTATTGCTGTATAATAGGTAAGTTCATTCCCATTCTTCCAAGGGTCCTCCATACTGTTTTCTAAAGTGGTTGCACTAATTTACAATCCCACCAGCAGTGTATTAGAGTTCTCACTTCTCCACATCCTTGCCAGAATTTGCTGTTGTTTGTGTTTGGAATGATTGCCATTCTAATTGGAGTTAGGTGAAATCTCAGGGTAGTTTTTTTTTTTTTTTTTTTTGTGTGTGTGTGTGTGTGTGTGTGGTACTTGGGTTCCTGGAAGCCCTTCTACCCTTCTACTGGCTTCAAACCTGTGCGATCCCCTGTCTCCACCTCCCAGGCGCAGAGATTATAAGCATGCACCATCATACCCGGCCTCAGGATAGTTTTGATTTGCAACTCTCTGATTGCTAATGATGTTGAGAATTTTTTCATACATTTATTGACCATTTGAATTTCTTCTTTTGTGAAGTATCTATTTAGTTTACTTGCCCATTTTTTGATTGGGCTGTTTATTTCCTTAGTTTGGAGTTTCTTGAGTTCTCTGTATATTCTAGATATCAGTCCTTTATTGGAGGAGTAGTTGGCAAAAAATTTTCTCCAATTCTGTCAGCTCTCTGTTGAAGTTCTTGATCATTCCCTTTGCTGTACAAAAGCTCTTCAGTTTAATTCAATCCCAAGTATAGATCCTCCATTGAGTTTCTTGTGCCTTTTGGGATCTTGTTGAGAAAATATTTACCTATGCCTATGTGTTGCAGTGTTGGACCTAAACCCTCTTCAAGGAGCCGCAAGATCTCTGGTCTGATTTCCAAGTCTTTGATCCATCTTGAATTGACATCTTGAATTGAAAGTTGAGTTTACTTTCAGTTTTCTGCATATGGTTAACCTTTTTGTCAACACTGTTTGTTGAAGAGACCATCTTTTTCCCAGTATATGTTTTTGGCCTCTTTTTAAAGAATCATATGTGTGTGAATTTGTTTCTGAGTCTTCCATTCTTCTCCATTGGTCTATGTATCTGTTTTTGTGCCAGTACCATGCTGTTTTTTATGACTATGGTTTTATAATATAGTTTAAAGTCAAGTATTGTGATTCCTCATGTATGGCTTTAGTTGTTGAAGACTACATTAGCTATTTTATTTTATTTTATTTTTGTTGTTGTTCCAAATAAACTTAAGGACTGATTTTTCTATGTCTGTGAAAAATGACCTTGATAATTTCATCATTATTGCATTGAATCTGTAGGTCACTTTTAAAAGAATGGCCATTTTGCTGATATTTATTCTGACCATCTAAGAACATGGAAGATCTTTTCCTCTTCTAAGATCTTCTATTTCTTTTCTTCTATATACTTTTTAAACTAAGATTACTTTGCATTTTATAGGACTATATAAATGGCATTATGCAGTATGTTCTCTTCTGTTGACACATTAGTCTAACACTGTGCAGCTTCAAGAATTTAAGTTGTCATCCTACTTCAACCATTTACCATAGCAGCTCTTTTTCAGGTGATAGCTCTACTTGGAAAAATTTCATCTGTATGTCTTCAGGTATTCAAATCAAATTTCAATTAGAATATTTTTTGCTTGCATTTGAACACTATAAAGTCAATAGTTATGATAGACTGATAACTTTAATACTTGGTTAAATATAGTTGAATGAAAAAATATAAAATAGAATAGAGGAACTATTAGCTTTGGTCAGTCTGTCTTGAATGGCAAAAGAAATTTTTATCAAAATTGATTTTTAATTCAAATGAACTTTTTTCTTCCTAGAGATTCTGATGCTGGGCTCATTGTATCTACATAAGCTTAAAATAGCCAGACTCCAAGTACCAGTATTAACACCCAAACCAAATATATACAGACCAAATAACTATGAAGATTGCCGCTAAAATTTCAAGTGCAAAAATGATCCTTGAGCAGAAATTTTCTCACTTTATATGAAAAACATTTGCTCATTTTATATGAAAAAAATAAATACCCTAGTGAACACTTCAAATCAACTCCACATCTTTGGAAGTTTTGTAGCCCTAAATTTCCGTGAGTCTACATACCAACTTTGGGTCAGTAAAAATTAGATCTGAAGAAGGAGGCATGTCAGTCTCTTAAAGTTCAAGAGGTCTTGCTTTGTTCAAAGTTTGTTTTCTTTCAAAAATTTTTAATACCAGTGACTATTTTGGTTTTTACTTTAGTTGACAAATATTAATTGTAAGTATTGATAGGCTACAGTATAGCCTTTGGATAGCTATACAGATTATGGTATGATTAAATAAAGACAGTATATTTAACCTGTCAAATATTTATCCTTTGTGATGAGAACAAATTTATCTCTTCTGGCTATTCTGAAATAGAGAATACCATTAGTAGCTGTGGTCACCATGCTGAGAAGTAGAACACCTATAAAATGGAAACTTTATACCTATTAGCAACTTCTCACTTTTCTCTCTCCAACCTCATTCTCTCTCACTCATGCCAGGCAACTGCTATTCCACTCTCTACCTTCATCAGTTCAGCTTCTTTCAGATTACATATTTAAGTGATATCATGATACATGTCTCTTTACGTCTGTCTCATTTCACTTACATTTCCTTTAGGCTTATCCACGTTGTCACAAATCACAGGATTTCATTCTTGGTGATGACTGAATAGTATTCCGTTGTGCATATGCACACATGTAGCTCATACTGTTCCAGAATGGAATACAATACATGACAGAGCTATTTATTTAATATTTTCAGACACAGACATGAAAGAAATATCCATCAGATCTACAGGGAATTAGACTCGGAGTGTCCATTCATCTATCATTTAACTTCATTAAGTGGCCACACTGTTAATTAAATCATGGTGATTTCTTGGTTTAGTTGAAATTAGTGTTACTTCAGAGTGACTATTAATAGCTCCTAGAAGGTTCTAGAGACTTTCCTTTCAGAAGTATACAGTCTTGGATATGGCCACACATCCTCCTGGTGAGGGTTTAAAAGAGGACTCAACATATACACTTGAAGCTCCATATCAGAGTTCTTTCCAATGTGATTTTGCCTTTTCCTACAAGTGAGAGGTTCTAGGATCATGAAAAGACACTGTTCTGAAACTTGGTGAAGTTTCCAGTGTTCTTTTGTTGTTGTTGGTGGTAGTGGTGGTGCGGGTGGTACTGGAGTTCCTGGAAACACTCTGCCTCTGGGCTACACTCCCAGGCACCTATCTTTTATATTTATATTTGGAAACAGGGTCTCGAGCCTGGCTTCGAACCTGCACCATCCTCCTGTCTCCACCTCCCAAGCACGGGGATTACAAGCGTGTGCCACCACGCCCGGCTGCAGTTTCTTTTTAACTTATAGATTAGTAAATGCTGTGATGATCACACATCTCTTTCATACACAGGGATTTCACCGGTAGGGATTTCACAATCAGTTAACTACTACAGCATAGCCCATGGTTAAAGCACCTTGAATGCTGCTTTGACCCTTCAACCTATAGTGGTAATTATGGTTGTCTTGGTCTGACCAGTATTACACACCACCACCAGATTCCACAACTCCAGCATACCTTCATTTACACTGAAATTGAGGCATCCGATTAAATGGCACCTTGACATCTTTGGCTTATAATAGAAAGACACAAAAGAGCTTTCTCCCAAATGTTACCACTCTGATAGAAATTTTTTTCTTAATGTCTTGGTGGAGGAAATATCTTTGGATTCTTCCAGGTGTGAAAGTCTAAGAGATGACAGCTCTACTGCATAGAGTAGACCAGCTTCGAGACTACCATATTCTTTATAATATTAGACAAGTGAGGAGTCTTAATCTCTTGTATGGGAAGCCACTATTGAATCTGGGCTTCAAGTCAGCAACCAAGCAAATTCTAGAGCATTGTAAAATGCTCAGGTACATATATAATGTTCCAAATTCCAAGTGAAAATGCAAACACTAAAGGGTTTATTACAATATGACATTAGGAATTACTTTCTCTAATAACAATAGAGTTGATGCTCACGTCTACTTCTCCTAGAAAGGTCTTGCATGCGTGCTGTGATATACTCTATCTACCTTTAAAAAAGACCTGGCAATTCTCCCCTTCCCCTTGCATTTAACTAGAGAGTTAGTCAGAAATGGTGAGTGTCTTTTGGTAGGTAATTCTTTGAGCAAGAAAAGACTTGATAGATGGGTTCACATCATTAGTGTTTGCGCGAGTGTTTCTACATCAATTCATCAAAGATCTACTTCTTTCTAATCACTTCTCTAACTACGGCATGATAGGACACCTGATGGGTTAATGTATGTACCTGACAAAACAACTCCACAACCCAGATAATCATTTTGGGTGGCTGGCACTTATCTCTCCCAGCTTTACAGCTACAGAACAAATGAGTGTTTTTAAAAGTACCCATTGACATACTTAGAATTTATTCCCTAGTCTTAAAATGTGTATATGTGTTCTTAAGATAAATTTTTACATTTTTAAACACTATCTAATACTACTATCCTATCCTACCTTCTTTATATTTATCTCTATCACCATAAAAGGAATTATAAAAGCCACATACTCACCCAAAACTTTGTGCTCTATTGATAATCTATTCTAAAGTACTACTGATAATACCCTGGATTATAATGATGTGTAAAGTGTATCAGTTTTGCCTGCTAGGACATCTATTTTTATCAAACATGCTAGAATTCTTGGTCAAGAATATTATGTTAATGGTTAGGACTTATTTTGTTTTGTGTTTATAATCCCCCCGCAAGACCTCACAGAGATAAGTCAGGGTTTGGTTGCTGCAGAGTGCTCCCTGGAGTTGTGGCCTTGAGGATTACATATTGTCCCTTCTCTTGATCTCTCTCTTGCTTCTAGGCTCCATAATATGAGCAGAGTTCTTGTTCTCTCTCTTTCTCTCTCTCTCTCTTTTCTCCTTGAACTATTCCCTGAGTTTTACAGACTTCACCTGGCCCAACATGGATTAAACCCCTGAAATCTCTGAAACTGAGCCCAATAAACCTTTCTTCTTCTAAGTTGTGATGGCCAGGTGTTTTGGACTGCAGTAATGAGAATGTTCACTGAAATAGTTTCTGAAAATGTTCCACGTTTCATTTATAATTTCAGCTAGGTATTGGCAGAGTACATGTTCACTTCTGTAAAGAGACATTAATGGGTGTATTTTATATAAAGCATATGCATTGTTAATGAAACAAATGGAAGGGTTTAAGATGCTCAAGGAGTGGCTGTATCCTAAAATGATGACTTTTCTTAGGCCTCAAAAGACAAGGAGACTAGCTAATATTGCTTAGCATAATATTGTCGAGTTTCATTCCATTGTGTGTCTATCCACAGTTTTGTGATCCATTCATCTGTTGATGAACATGTAGCCAGTTCAAAAAATAATTATATGTGATCTCTTATATGTGGAAAGTAGATAAAAATTGAGAAGCAAGGGTTGCATCAGATAGAAGAGAAGACACTCCAATGGAGAGAAAAAGGGGTATAGAGGGAGGGAGGAGAAAGGACCAAGATGTTAGGAATGCAATGGTTGAAATATGACATGTATGTATATAAAATTATCAGTTATATTCTCAACAATCTATATGGGGACCTGTAGGGAAGTGCTCTAACAGATGTGTGCATGTGGGTTCCTTTCACTCTATACCTAGGTATGGTGTCTAATTAATGCACCACTTAAAAGCACAGGGAGGGGGTATAATCCTAGGAGAGCCATAGAACTGAAGCCATCTGATGAAAATTTCTGTAACAAAAAAGATGCAATTAGTGTCAAAGAATGATATCAAACCCTGGAGAAAAAAAATCACTTTGACGTCTCTTTACGTCTTCCCAGTAATCTGTGTCTACCTGTGGATAAGTACAAGAAGTCACAATGCAAAAGATCCCAATAACACAGTCATACGATGAGTTTTCAAGGCCGAATAAAGAGCCAAATACATTAGAAAGTGGGTTATAGTTGTGAAATAAACGGAAATGTTCCACTAGAAGGTTCTATCAGTATCTAAAAGAAAAGAACAAGAATGTATGTTCAGAAAAAAATTTTTGAAAAAAAGAACATTCTAGGTAGAAAAATTGTCATGTACAAAGGCTGGGTATGGAGACACTTGCGATATTATACATTTATGAAAGCAAAAGAAGAATGATGTGGGGGAGATTGAAATGGGGCATGATGAGAGACAGAGCAAGTATAGTGTTGTCTTCAGTGATGCAGTATCTTCTGTAGCAAGTTAGTAAACAAGGACTGTCTTCTTCCAGGAACAATAGAAAGAAATGGCTTTAATTGGGGGAATGATTATCATTTTCTTTTAAGAAAGGTGATTCCAACTACAGTGAAGGAAATGATTGGAAAAATAAATTCAAGGAGATGAATTGGAAAATAATTGCTGTGTTCTGGATGACAAATAATGAAATTTGGTATAAAAGAATCCATTGGAATGGAGATTTATTTATTGTGTTACCTCTCTGTGGCCTTTTAGCTAATATTCAAATCACACCTCCAATGAAAGTCTTTTTCTCAATCATTGCGAGATGTCCCTCCCTAAATATCAAAATGACCCATAAAACTCCACGTGTTCTGAGCTCATCAGTCTCATTCTACTCATTTTTCTGATTTCCTGAATACATTCAATTATGCCATCATTCTGCAGATTTCTTACCCTCGGCACCCTGGAATCATCTTTTATGTTCCCCTATTGATTTCTCATATGCATTTAGACAAGTCTTGGTAGACTTAACTTTTTGTTATTTTTGCATTTGTCCCTTATTTTCTCTGCACACTTTGACTCTGTCTACTACAGTTTAGGCAACCATTTCCTCCAGAATGGGCAATTAAATAAAATATCCTTCCAACTGTTGTGCCGAGGCCAATGTCAAAGGAATGGAAAAAGAGTGCACCAAATGAACTTGGAAGATCAGTCTATTCAAATGTGAATAAAAAAAACAACAACAGACTAGTCAGGCTAGGTATAACAGACTAGCCAAGCCAGGGACACAGTCCAGCACTCAGTCCAGCACTGCGACCAAGAGCTGAACTTACAAGGGGTTTTTAAAGGCAAAAGCCCTTGCACAGGTGGCTGAGGGTAGAGGAGAGGCCCATTGCTACTGTCTAACAAGGCTTCAACTTTGTCTGAGTGGGGATCTGTGTTCCAGGATGCTGACCAAAGAGTAATCAGGATGTTTGTCTATGCTTGCTGCATTTACCATAGGGTAGGTGGGATGTTAGTCCATGCTTGCAGGCTATGCTTGCTACATTTAGGGTAGGCAGGATGTTACTTTAACTCCCTGAAAAACTCAGGAGGAGCATTAAACAATTTTGGCTTGGCTCTTGTTAGGGCCTTACACTAACTATTCTGATTTTTATTTCCAATATACTTTGTGAATTAATACTTATAACACAAATATTGATCACATCATTAATCTCCTCCAGTTCGTGGACAGCCTCAAATACTTAGCGAGACCCTTTGCAATTCAGTGAGACCCTATTTCAAAAATGAAGACTAAAAACTAGGGCTAGGGGTGTAGATCAGAGGTACAATGTTTCTGGGTTTCATCCCCAGTATTGCAGAAAAAAATATATAGCAAAATTATTTCTCATGAATCAGTGTAAGTATATTTATAATTTTTTATTAACTCTTTATTCTACCTTAAAATATTATTTTTATTACTAAAATATGTTTTGACTAAAGAGTACCACCAAAAAAGAACTAATTGTCATAATCCTGTGTCTAACCATGTCCATTTCTTCATAATAAAAACTGTTTAATTAGTAACAAAAACAATTATCTATAATGAATGTTACTATAGATATTCTAATAGGTTTTGACATCAACATATATATTTATAAGAGCTGTGGGATTATATAAAAGGTAAAATGGGCACAATTATTTTAAAAGATTGTATATTGTTTCTTCATACAGATTTTCTTAAGTGTTTCTTAGTAATACTAATTTTAAATATATCATTATAAACGTGAAGAAATTAATGATCATCACTTGATGACAGAAATTTGGCCTACATGAAAAAAAACCTTATGTCTATAAATGGGGATAACATCTTTTGCCCTACATACTTGACAGAATAATTTTGAGGAACAATAGAAATTTAAGAATACAGATAACTTTAAAACGCAAATATATTACATAAATATCTCATATCTGTAACTTCAACAATCTTCAACCCATAGAGGAAAATGCTTGTTTTCATGGAAATTCCACTTGATTTTGTGGTACTAGGAATGGAACCCAGGGGCACTGTACCTCTGAGCTACACCCCCAGCCCTATTTTTTAGTCTTTTTATTTTTGAAACAAGGTTTCACTGAGTTGAGAAGTGCCTTGCTAAGTAGTTGAGGCTGTCTGCGAACCATGACCCCCTGGTTTCAGCCTCTTGAATGCCGGGATTACAAGTGTGTGTGACCACACCCGGATGGAAATTCTACTCTTAAATAGGTACCTTCCTAAAGTTGCTAAGATATTGGAACATGCTTAAATAATACTTAAACTTCCTGAGTCAGTTTTTATATTTGGAAAATGAGATTCGTAGCGGATATGCATTTGAAGAGCCAGTGAACTCTGCTTGGTAGATTGGAGATGCTAATTAAGTCTTGGTTTATTTAGATCTTGTAATAGGCAAAACAGACCAAAACCTGGGAAATAGAGTCTTAGCTTTTCCACCATTAGGACCAAAATAACCAACATGAACAACTTGGAGAAAGGTTGATTCGGGCTCACAGTTTCAGAGGTTCAGTCCATGGTGGGCTGGCTCCAAGGCAGAGACATTCACAGCCACAGAGTGTCAGGGCTGAGGGAGGAGAGCTGCTCAGCTCTTGGCAGCCAGAGAGCAGAGAGAGAGAGAAAAGGGCCAGGGACAGATACAGAGTTCTCAAGCCATGACCCCAGTGGCTCAGTCACTCCAGACACTTCTCTTCTCTGAATCTTAGCCTGCTGCTTCGCCAACACAGCAGGTTTTCTGGGAAACGCTCCTTATCTAAACCATAACCATAAGTAAATTCTATGTAGTTAGGCTAAGTGTGCTCATATTTGATGCTTGTGAATTATCTTTCACCTCTTAACAAGGCTTCTGGCCATCATTATGTTAAAATTTTAAGTGAGGATTAACTGCTTGAAGCAGAAGATGACTTGAATTACCAGGAAATCCAATTGATAGGTAGCAAAATGGTAGAAACAGTTTTGAAACATGGAGAGAGAAGGGGTTTGGATTCTAATTAATGTAATTAAATCATATTTCCCACCATTCTGACTTCCATAGGATCTCTGACAGACTGTTGGAGGGTTAAGAAACAGCCATACAACACAACTGCGAAGTCTAGTACTCAGGTTCCAGAGGAATAGTTTATTTTTAGTTATTTAATACACAGAAGCTCTTCCCCAAGTCTTCTTTTGTGAAAGTTTCTTTTTTTAAATTTTTTATTGGTGCATTTTAATTTTTTAATTTTTAATTTTTTTTATTTTTTACTGATGCATTGTAATCATACATCTTAATGGAATACAAGACGTTAAGAGTCATACATGCACACGTCACTCATTTAGCCCTTCCCCAATTCCCTCCTCGTCCCCTCCCCTCTCCCCCCTTCTCATGTTTGCCTTACTGATTGACTTTGAGATGTTTGTGAGTGTATGTCATGTACATTAGGAAATTTCCTTCTTCTCCCCTCCCATCCCCCTTAGTAGTTCACCTTATGGTTTCTGTTGTATGTTCTCCTTCACACTCCACACAGTAAGTGTCCCCAGAAAAAACGTGGGAAACTCTCTTATAGAAGAAAGATTTTCTTCTCTGTAATGGGATTACTCCGTTGCACTACAGCAAGGGAGCTGACTCATGAATGGGGATGCTGTGCCCTTAATAAAAGGTTTAATTGTGTTTACATACCTCTCTATTAGAATGCAACCGTAGTAGGCTGAGTAAGAGTCCACAAATCTATGCAAGTACTGATTCCTGAAGCCTAGGTCATGTGGCCAAGGGACCTTGCAAATGTGACTAAGTCAGGGATCTTGAGGTGGGGAGAGGTTTCTGGATTATATCCAGTTGTGGGCTGTGGGCTGTGGGCTATGTGATCATGATGATTTTGTAAAAAAAAAAAAAAAAAATTAAAAAAAGACACAGGAGGAGTCAAAGTCAGAAAGTATGTAACAATATGAGCAGAAAACACAGGAATGTACTTTGAACATGAAGGAAAGGGACCACAAGCTGAAGAACAGAGGTGTCCACTCCTAGAAGCCAGGAGCCGGAAAAGACCAGGAAATAAATTTTCCCTTTCATCTTCCAAAAGAACCAATTCTGTTGGCTTCAGCCCAGTGAAGCTGATTGCAGACTTATGACTTTCAGAGCTACAAGAGAACAAATTACCACTAAGTGTGCAGTAATTTGTGACAGTTGCTATAGAAAGCTAATATAGTATGCAAGGCACTAGAGTCACTGTGGTTGTGGTAACAATGTGAGGATCATTCTTATAGCTTCATGTGACAACATTATCTGTGGAAATTCCTATGTAGTTTCTCCGAGTCATTCACACGTTCATTTATAGGCTAGATGTGTATCATATGTTAATTGCTGTTTTACAGCAATACAAATTACTGATATGCAATTATTATTACACAATACCAGACCTTGAGGGGCTAGGAGCCCGTTAGAAGAGACAGATACTGCAGAAGTAATTATGGTAATGTGCTGAATCTTATCAGAAAGAAATGCATATAAAAACATTTTGAGAACCAAAAGAAACTCAACTCTGTCTGGAAACAGCTACGAGGTCTTGCTGGAAGAGGAGATGCCTGTGCTAGACCTAAAACTGAGAAGAAAATGTCAAAAAATATTAAGTGTAAATAGAAATTTTGATGTAGAAAAAGAGCAAAGGCAAAGTACGGTAGCAAGAAATATGTTGGCTTATTCAAGAAACAGAAAGTAATTGGACTTAGGGTAACACTGTGATCCTGAGGAGAACTCCATTAACGGGGATAAATTCATGCAGTGGAATACTGCCCACCTATTATCTTTCACACATAATTTAAAGATAAGAAACTCACACCCATCACGGCACAAATAAAGGTGATCAGGATGGCGACTCTGTTAGATGACATAAAGAAGAACAGAATTTAAAAATACGTCTTCTGCCTGTAGTATGAGCACAGAGGTTCCTTGGGGCTATATGCTGATAAAATTCTGTGAAATCTAAGTGGAATTTTTCTAACTTCCTAAGATTGAAGAAATAAAGTTTTTTGAAACCATTATAGAAAAAAAGTGTATTTGATAGCAAACCTGCATTTTATTTTCACAGAACTCATTATTAACCTTTGTAATTGAAAATGAGCGCTTCAAAGATTTGTATGTTACCATGTACTCAAATAGCCGGGCATTTCAAAGTGTGGTTTGTTGCTATTTGGTTTCTTGTTTATTTTTTGTTGTTGTTGTTTTGGTTTCTTTTGTCTGCTTTTCATTAGGATGCTTCAGGATTATGAAGCTGCGGGCAAGGTCTCTATTTATTTTGCTCTATTCAGGATAACCTCTTACTTCGGCACTGGTAATTTCACAATCCTAGCTCCATTCTGTCCAACTCTGTTGCTGAAGTATGCATGTCTATTGTTTGCCAGTGTGTTACTCTGATGTGAAAGCCGCCTGTCACTGAAAAGAGTTACCATGCCCCAGTGAGGCAGATAAGATGTTTTTAAATATATTCTAAGATTTACTTAATAGGTTTGACCTTTCCAGAAATTGTCCTTATCCATCATTATAGTACATGATCAATCATTTCCTACTTCATCGTCTATAAAACAGGCATTAACAATAAGGAGAAGGAGTTTACATTCTATTTTTCTCCAGAGATTTATATCAAAACTGTTTGGACGCTCTGCTAATTAAGGATGAGAGGCTCAGAAACATGCACCAATCTAACTATCCTAAACAGGGGGTCAGGGTCATGACTGAGCTTTCTCTGAATCTGTGTTTTTCTTAAGATTTCAGGGGCATAAAGAGTGAGCCCAGTCAATTTTGTCTGATTTATTCCTGCGTCTATTTGAATAAATATGCCTTGAATTCTGAGTTCCTTGCTTATTTTTCCCAATATATTGGTTAGGTCAAAAGTCAGGTAGTACTCATTACTTTTCGAGTAGATAGAGTAAGAAAGTACAGGAATTGTTAGTGAATTATCATTGTACACTGTCCAGATGCTGCCCAAATTTAACTCTTTCAAGACTGGTGGCTCATAGGATATTCTCACACATCCTCATAATGTCAACCTTGTATGGGGAAGGAGAAGCGGGGATAGCAGAGAAAAACTCCCCAAGTGCTCTGTGCTTGGGTGTGACTATCCTCACGATACATTATGTTGTGAGACTATAATGCACCAATCAATGTATTTCTAAAATATGAGGTTAAGTTCCAGAAGAAGAAGAAACAAAGAAGTCCAGCTTGTTATTTTGAAGAATACCGTGGTCTGGCTCCATAAAATAGTGAGTGTGGGAGGTGGTCTCTTTTTAGTAAATTTGCATTTAAGATGAAGAGTTTGAGATCTGTAGTTTATAACTCGGGTATCTTACCCCCAAATTAACTTCAGTCAATTGCTTTTAAATTTCTGAAAGATAAAAGAACCACCTATTGTCAATACTGTGGGTATACCACCTGAGCAAGACCCAGTATGAATTCCTCAATATATTATTGGTTGTCAGGATAAAGAGAAGTTTGTTGGTGTTAGCTATTGTATGAACTCACTAAGCACTATCTGTAATAAATGCCAGAAGAAATGTAAGATATTTTATTATAATCTCTATAATTAGATTATAAAATATAATCTAATATTTTTAATTTTAAACTATTAAAATAACTTTTTTTTCTTTTTGGTACTGAGGACTGAACCCAGGAGCATTATACCTATGAGCTATATACCTAGCTCTTCTTTTTTAGCTTTTATTTGAAACAGGGTCCCTCTAGATTGCTGAGACTGACGTTGAACCTCTGATCCTCTTGTCTCAGCCTCCCAAGTACTGGGATTACAGGCATGTTACATGATGCTCTGCTTAATTCTGTTTTTTTAAAAAAGCAAAACGCAAAAAAAAACAAACTAATATCTTTCTACTCTGAATAATAAAATTTAATGTTGGCAGGGCTGCCGCCAACATAGAAGCAGCTCATTTCTGTACCGTGTGAGCTACTAAAGTCAAAATGTGACCTGTAACCGTTGTTGCTAATGCTATTTGTAAAACAATGTGCACGTTAGGTGTGTGGATCCTCAGCCTTCAAGTCTGAGGAGTGACCTGATCTTCCACTCAGTGTTATGAATAATCGGCAGTAGGTTCAGTATCAAGGTAGAGCGGCTCTCTCACTGCTGAACTTCTGGCAATAAACTCTTCGTGTGTTTCCTTTCAAAAGGCTCATGTTTCATGGATAATGTAATAACAATCTCTATGATACTTTTCTCAGTCTAGCTATTTAAACACAACATTCAATCTGGATCTCCATTGTATCCATCAATAGGCTAGAGATTATTAATGTCTACTTGAGGATTTTCATGCATTGTGTTTACTTTGATTATCTAGATTTCACTGAAATACTTTGGAGGAGAAATAAAAACAATAGGAGCAATGACCTGATTTTTAAAAATTTTACTTATCCAGATGATTTTTCATACCTGATAATACATATTTGAACATATCTGGATGACCAGATCTTTCACTTTTTACATAGATGTGAAATCACAACAAATACTAGACATGTAAATCTATTTGTAGTGGGAAAAACTCTGTGATGCATTCACTAGATCATGGAACATCCTAAATCACCTTGAAATACATTATTTATTTTTACAGAAAGTCATTATTTTTGCTCAGAAGTTGTTTAGTTGGCTTTTAAGTTTTCCTCAGCTTTTGAAACAATCCATTAGAAAATAACCTTCATATCTCTCCATATTCATTTGCACACAAACTAAAAATGAGAATTCAACTTTCCTCACCAGACCTCCACCAAACTCAGAGAAATAATAAAGAACAAAGACAAGGGATGTGCTTGGTGCTAAGCTGATGAGGCAGCTCTGAGATTCCACATGGACCATGGAGACGCACCCAAGCCCACATCAGTCATGAGCTCTTCCTTCCGTATTTTGCTTATGTAAAAACAAAATTCTTCACTCCAGTAGTTTTTCCATTAGCATCCTATTAAACTTGAATACTGTTAATTAAAAATGCTACTTTTGATATGCTGCATGTTAGGGTTTGAGAAGATTTGGAGTAATTGAAGTTTGGGCAGGGAATACCATTCTCTTTTTAGATGAGTAAACTAGTGCTTATAGAAGGAGAAAGAACGAACTTGGGATCTGGTATCAGGAGGGTCATATCTCCTAAATTTGAACTCCTTCTTTTTGTTCCTACGTCTTTCCTCTTTGCGATTTGCTAAGCTATCGTACAAAACAGATGGATACAGGGCCACTTAAAGACTGAATTCTCATGTACACCAAGGAATATCAGAATTTATTTTAATTAGAATGATAATAAAATTCCAAATTCAAATCCAATTAACAAGACTTTTTTTTTTTTACTACTCTTGAATGTGAATAGAAAATAACAGCAGGAAAAAACAAGTAAACAATCAAAAATACAGTTACTTCCCCAGCTAACTCACCGAGTGTGGAAAATTATCCTCTTAAAAGCAGGAAGCATAAGTATAATACAGGTATTCCAGCTAACCGTAAATGAGTGATCTTTAGACAAGACTTATATAATGAAGACATAATCGACTTGTTTCTCTGAACCTAAAACTTCTTTGAATGTTGTTTTTATTTATCACTTTCAAGAGCCACAAGTAAGGATTTCAAAGAACCAAATCTGCAAATTTTTCTAAAACTGTGTATCCTGAGCTTCAGTAACTTTCAATATTTTCCACTTTGGGGTTCAGTGAGAGCCCTCCTGTCCCAGTGAGTGACTGCAGGTAGAAGTTATGACCTGCACTCCCCTATCAACCAGAAGGAGGTTTTACCTTAATAAAACTAGTTGATCCAGGGCTCAGACCAAAGTATGCCCTTGACACTCACCATGACTATCGACAACAATAAAGGTGGGTGAGTCCGTGGAGGAAAGGAACTCTGATACATGTTTGAGGCAATTGCAAATTAGTGCAGCCACTTTGGAGATCAGTGTGGAGAGTCCTCAGAAGACTGGAGGACTTCAATCCCCCAAAGGGATTAAAGCCAGAATATTATAGAGACACATGCATACCTATGATTACAGCAGCACGATGTAAAATGGCCAAGTTTTGGAACCAACCTACGTGTTCATCGACAGAGGTGTAGGTCATAAAATTACGGGCTGTACACCCAGTGTGATTCTACTCAGCCATAAAGAGGAACAAAATTATGTCATTTGCAGGAAAATGGATGAAACTAGAGAAAAGTATGCTAATTGAGATCAGCCTATCATAAAATTGAAGGGTCATATGTTTTCCCTCATATATGGAAGCTAGGCACCCACTGGGATACCAGAGGGACTCAAGACCCAGGAGGAGAAACCCTAGCGGAGTGTTGGAGGGGGTTTAGTGGAGGGAGAGGGGGAGCAGGAGGGAGATTTGATGAAGCGCTTCAATTGATACTATGAACATATACAAGATTATTGACGCTAATAATCTTATACTGTGTGCAGGAAGGGGAGGGCTTGGGTGGGAGTCAGGGGAAAGCTCACCAAATGCTGTGTGCATGTATGTCTATCACTCTGAACTACATTATGATATATAATGACAATGGACCGATATAAAATTTGAAAACGTATATACATCCTTGGGGAGGTACCCTGACAAGCCTAAGGGTTTCCCAAACACTAGCATAAGTGGGAGATTTCAGATGGCTAAACGTCTGGAGGACAAGAAGTAGGTAGGAAAAAATAAACAGATCCAACAGTAAGAGGTAACACAAGATAGATTGCTATCAGCAACCTACACTGCCCAAATACACAGAGATCAGGGCAAGATAGAGTAAGGTGAATTGGAATAAGTGTGAAAGAAATTTGAATTGGCTCATGACAGGTGATAGGAAAATAAAGAGCATTACTACTTTTTATTTGAAGTTTGAAAACTAGCACGGTCTTTGTAACTAAAGTTTTGGATTGCAAATAGTAGTTGTAGGTCAAACAATAATATAAAGCCTAATGGTGACTAGAGTTTTTTTTTTTTAATAAGTCATTGAAGAATGGAAACTAGAGAGTGTATGTATATTAAATCTAGGGGCATTCTTCCTTTATAATCCCAGCCCCTTTTATTATTTTTTTTTATTTTGAAGCAGGGTTTTGCTCTGGTGTTGAGGGTGTCCCTAAGTTTCTAAAGGTAAACTCAAACCTGCCATCCTCAGCCTGAAAGGATGCCATGTGTTCAATTATCTGAACTCCAATCACAAGGGGAAAATATCATTCTAACCAAAGGAACCTTGCCTTTCTGCTGCAAAGTAGAAAGAACCTTTGGAAACAGATTCTTCATCTACTCCAAAATTTTAGTTGAAGGCTAATAGAGCTTCTCTTACTTAAACTTAATTTGTTTTTCAATTGCAAACTTGATTCCTGTTACTGGTATCTCTAATCCATTTTAATTTCTTGAACATAAAATCAGACAACACCGATAACTTGAGCAAAAGTGAATACATACAGTCTATGTAGACCTTTTCTATGATGGCAGAAAAGTGATTCAAAAAGTAGGTCTACAAGTGAAAGATCAACCCCAACTCCAGAGGAGTCATTAACATATTCTGGAAACATCCTTGGAATGTGCTCTTGAGTGTAACGTAGAAGGAAGTTGATAATTTTGAACATTTAATACTCCAGTACACTTTCTGTATTTGAGAACCATGAGGAGGTAAGATCTTGAGAGCAGTAGAGATCTTGGGTCAAATTTCAGTGCTGTTGACTCAAAAGAGTTATTGAATCCCTTTGATTCTCAGTTATCCTACTTTTAAAAAGGTGACTCTTTTCTTGCAGGGCCTTCAGAAAGATGAATATAAACCATTTACACAAAACTTTTAAACAATGCCTAGTGCAAAACTTTTAGCACATGCTGTTTTGCTAAGTAATGGAAAATGTAAGAATACGGATGACTGAATATATAAGAAATACTATTCCTGAAAGTGGACAAATTTAAATCTCTAAAAAAATGCTATTTCAGTTCAGATATCCATACTAACACATTTTAAAATACATAGAGTCATTCCTTAAGATAGAAAGCTTTTATTTTTATATGCGATACAAAATTTTAAATAAACAACTTAGATAATGTTCCAGTGCCAGATATAGCAATTTCTTTATTGTTCCAAAACCTCAAATATTTCATTAAAATGCATCTGAAAATTGCATACAAGGGCTCTTACTGTACTTGTACTTTTTATATGTTAAATCAGAATTTTCCAAACTGTTTTTGCACAAATAGCTTAGTTACACCCACAAATCACTGAATCTATTTAGCATCTTTTGAAGAGGTGTAATTTTTTGAAAAATGTGACATTTGTTTTTGTGCCAGTGCATTTGTCAACATTAGTGTAATTAACTCAAGTTTCATCAACTAGCTGGCGCAATCTGTTCAGAAAGCAACTTTGAATTTTGAATAGTCCTAGGGACTCCGGTTAGAGTTTAAGTCTATGGGAAGTGATTTAAGTTCTTGTGTGCAGAGAAAAAAATGAAAGAAAGAAAGAAAAAGATATTGGCTTAAAGTTGTTTGAAATAAATGTAAAAGTTCAAGTTATATAATAAATGATTATCATATTCCCATGGCACTAATAAAATTTAAGGTACTAAAAATAATTATCTGAACATCTCATTAATCCACAATATCATTATTTTGTTATATTGAATATAACTATGAGCCAGGCGTGGTGGCGCACGCTTGTAATCCTTGCATTCGGGAGGCTGAGACCTGGAGGATCGCGGTTTGTGGACAGCCTCAGCTACTTCATGAGGCCCTCTGCAACTCAGTGAGACCCGGTTTCAAAATAAAGAATAAAAAATAGGGCAGGGGGTATAGCTCAGAGGTCAAATGGCCCTCGGTTCCATCCCCAGACTCGCAAAAAAAAAAAAAAAAAAGAATATAACTACATACTGTAGTGGCAATGTATTTCTTCTAGATGTAAGAAGAGTCTAATTTGGCTTAAGTTAGAAGAAAGAAACAAAGACACTAATATTATCTATTGATAGGAATTTTTCTCCACCAAAATGCAGCAGAGAAAAAGACAGGAAAACTTGAAATATCTTACAAAGCTATATTTTTTTTAGATTGGTTAAAGTAAGATTTTACTCACAATTTTGGCACAGATGGTCATACATTAGGACGAGGAATTTTAAAAAGTGTGAAAGAATGCTTATTTTGCCTTTTCAGAGCTAGTATGTAATATATTGAGAGCAAAATCTATATTTGATAAACAAAGAATAGAAGAATACCTCCAAAAGAAAATGTGCGTTCTGAAAATCTAATAAATAGGTGGTAGGTCTTTAATGTTCAGAAGTTAATCTAAGTGGAAGAACAGGAAGTAGAGAGTTGAAAATATTTATTTGTATGTTAAATAGTGCAAATTAAGGAATTATAATTTAAAAATAATAATAATGCAGATATGGAACAGTTCTCTGTTAACTTTTGTACACACACACACACACACACACACACACACACACACACACACACATAGTTTCTGTTTTTAAGGCTCTTAATTCTATAACAAAGATAAGAATATGCTTTTTAAACACTTGACATACTTAAGCCAGTAAGGCATGGAGAGAATCTGAATGTCTACAAGCATGTTAGTGAGGAAATGTAATTTAAAAATAAATACAGAGCCAGGGTGTTTTAGTTTATTGGGTGGTGAAACATCTTCAAAGGACATATGATAGCAAGAACTTGGCCACAGCCTTGAAGTGGGTGGAATTTAGCTGCACAGGGATGGGGTGATGATAACATCTTATGACCCAATTTGCTTATTTCCCCCAGCAGGATTCCCATCACCTTTATTAATGCCTTAGCCCTCAAAATGAACTTGAGTAAAAAGAGACTCAGTATTGAGGAACTGCAATTATAAAGAAATTATTGAATACTGAGTCAATATGAGCCTGAATGTTGGAGTTGACGTAAAATGGGAGGAAGTATCCTTTCCTTCCTCAGGATGGTAGGAGGAAAGCAGTCAGACTTTGATCAGACAGCTTCATCTTGGCTGCAGGTTTGAATAGATGTCTCTTACGAGTTGAGAGAGCTCTTCTGTTATTAATTGGCTAAGAATTTTTATCAAGAAACTGCATTTTGTCAAATGGTTTTCTGAATCTGTTGATATAATTGTGTTCCCTTCGTCAGACTTTTACTATAATGAATTATGTTTATTATTATTATTATTATTATTATTATTATTATTATTATTATGGCGGCAAAGTTCTTGCTACATTGCCCAGGATAACCTTCAATTAGCAATCTCCTCTCTCAGCCTCCAAATTAGTTGAAGTTTTAAGTGTGCACTACCATGCCCGGGTATATTGATTTTCTGTGTGTGTGTGTGTGTGTGTGTGTGTGTGTGTGTGTGTGTGTGTGTTACTTGGCATTGAACCAAGGAGCATCTACATCTGATCTACATCTCCAGAATAATTTTCTAACTTAAACAGGTTCTCACTAAGTTGTGGAGGACCTTGCTAAGTTGCTGAGGCTGACTATAAATCTAAGTAAGATTCTCTTGTCTCAGCCTCCCAAAAATTGGGATCATAGGTGTGCACCACCACGGCCAGCTTGATGGTTTTTATTATTGAATCAGTTTTGCATTCTTAGGTATATTTGACTAGGTCATGAATAATATTCTTTTAATACTCAGGGAATTTAAATTAATAGTATTTGTTGATTATTTTTATTTTTACTTTTACAAAAGAGCCTGGAAGGTAGATTTTTTGTGCGTGAATTTGTTTCTCTGTTTCTGTACTGTCTTCGTCTGGGTAGGTAATCCTAGCCTAGGTAATGAGGTAGGAATTGTTTTCTCTAATTTATCAGCTGTTATTGTAAGAAATGCTATTTAATTGACACTATTATTACTAAATGGTTGGTAGAATTCATCAGTGTAATCATATGTGCACTTTTTTAGAAACTTAACTACAAATCTAGTTTTTAAAAAAATAGCTATTGGGGCTGGGATGTAGCTCAGTAGCAAAAACTTGCCTGGCAAGTGTGCTGTCCTGGGTTTGATCCCCAGTCCTAAAAGACAAAAAAACAAAACAAAACAAAAAAACACCCTTTAAAATATACCTCTTAGATATTCACATCATATATTTCATCTTGGATGACTTTTAGTGATTTGAAAGTTTTAGAGAATGGGTCTATTTTATCTAACTAGTAATATTTGTGTGCATAGAGTTGTTCATGATATTGTTTTATCATATTTTCTTTAATAATATAAAATATTCTATACTAATATTACCACTTTATGACATCAGGATTAAGGCTGTAGTAATATTTTCTTTCATCTTTAATTCTTTAATACTGACACTTTATCAATCCTACTAGAAAATTTATCTACTAGTCAGTTGAACTGTCATTTTCTATTTTCTTTCTTTCTTTCTTTATTTTTTTTGGTGGTACTGGGGTTCCTGGAAACCCTCCTACCTCCGGGCTACACTCCCAGACCTATTGTATACTTTTTAAATTTGGAAACAGGGTCTCTTAAGCCAGTGAGGCTGGCTTCTAACCTGTGCGATCCTCCTGTCTCCACCTACCAAGTGCGGGGATGACAAGTGTGCGCCACCACGCCCGGCTAACTGTCATTTTCAAAGAGCAAACTTTTTAAAACTTATTTTGTGTATTTATTTTTCTTTTTGTGGTGCAGCGAATTGAACTCAGGTATTTTATCTCCAAGCTACACCCCCAGCCTTATTTTATTCTTTACTTTGAGGCAGAGTATCACTACGTTGTGGAGGGCCTCACTAAGTAGTTGAAGCTGGCCTCAAATCTGTAATTTTCTTGTTTCGGCTTTCCAAACACTGGGATTACAAGCATGTACCACCACACCCAGCTTCTTGTTTGTGTATTTGCAAATTTGCACACCAATACATTTTTTTGTGCAGACACAGGCCTGTTCTGAACACTATACACTTATACCCATACATTATAAAGTACCAATATACTTTATTTCATAGTTAGCGTATTTCAGAATAGGCTTCTGTGTACATGTATACTAAAGAATATGGATATTTATATTTACATATATTGTAATTCTATAATTTACCTAGGTAAGTTGGAGTCTAGACTGATTTTTGTGTATGTGTGTGTGGTATGGGGGATGGAACAGAGTGGCATTTACCTCCGAGCTACACCCCCAGCTCTATTTTTTATTCTTTATTTTGAAACGGTCTCACTGAGTTGCAAAGGGCCTCACTAAGTAGCTGAAGCTGTCCTTGAACCGTGATCCTCCTGTCTCAGCCTCCCGAATGCTGGGATTACAAGTGCGCGCCACCAGGCCCAGCTAGACTCATGATTTGTTTGTACTTGTCTATATTTCTAATCCTTTGTTAATGTTAGTTTTAAGGCTACAGTGAACTTATTATACCTTCCCATAATTAATAAGACTCGTCTACCCCCAATTTCCTACTCTTCATTTCCAATGGTTTTTTTTTCATTGTTCTGAATCTTCTCTGACATTTTTTACTTCTGTGTAAACTTAAAGACTTTTTAAAATTTTTATTACAAGGTGTATTTTTGGAACTCTATTTTCAATAAGTAAATTTACAGACAAATTTTAGTAAAAATGGGCATTTTAAGATGTCAGCTCTTCCTGGCCGAGAACACAGTATGCTTTTCAATTTTTCTTTCACTCCTTATGTCTTTTAATAAGAGGTTTTACTTTTTTAATATGGTTTCTGCACCTTTATTGTCATGTTTATTCTGGGTAATTCAGTTATATTTGGCGCTGAGTAATTAATAACTTTCTGTGGGTAGAATTTTCTTACATTTCCATTTTTATTATGTGTCATTAGTATTGAAAATGTTATTGGCTTAATAGTTTCTTCTAGGCAGCAAGCTTGATAAATCTCACTATTAATTAAATTCAAATCCAGGTAAAACTAGGGGTTTGTTCTTTGTGAGGAATCATCCCATATTTGAAAGTTTTTTTCTATTCTAATATTTTTACTTTATCTTATATTTTAGCTCAGTTTATTTTCTGGGGCCTCCAAAATGTCACATAATGGTGACAGGGGTTCACTTTACCTTTGTCCTAAATTTTAACAGATAAAGTTTTACATTTTTCTACCAAAATAAAACATAGTTTATTTTTATTTATGTGGCTTTGGTCACATCTGATTAATCCCTTTTCCTGTCTTTTGTAGCTTTGATTAGGCATAGGTGCTGATTTGATCTAATTTATCTTTGACATTCATTATTTTATATATCTGAGGTAGTATAGTTTATGAATTTTCTGATTGCTAGTTTCAGAATTAAATGTGAAGCTTTCATTTATTCCTATTGTGTGACAAGGATAAGTTTTTATTAAGGTAAAATGTAACTAAGATAAGTACTTTGGAATGAAGACTTTTAAAACATAGGAGGGTAGTCAGTTTTTCCAATTCTCCTAAGATAATTAAGTGCCAGTTCCCTAGTTCTTTATAATCTATATTTGATGGTCTTCTTGTTTCATATTTTATGATATTATTATACTTAATGGTATCTTGTAATGGTTTTAAGTTTCTTCTCATCTACAAATATTTTTTCATTTGTTCTTTATTTTTTGGTCCTGGGGATGGAACCCAGCAGCATTCTACCTCCAAGCCACACCCCTAGCCCTATTTTATTTTTATTTGGAAATAGGTTTCACTAGGTTGGTGAGAGTCTTATTACTTGCTGAGGCTGTCCACGAATCTGCCATCCTCTTGTCTCAGCCTCCCAATCATTTATTCTTTACTTTGGGAAACTTCCCCCTTTTTTATTTTGTAAATCAAACTAATGATTACATTTTATTTTAACTTTTGTTTCATCAATTTACCTTTTAAAATTGTCAATGCCTTCTTTCTACCTTCTTTTGACTTACGATTTTGTTATTTTAATAGTTTCTTACCTAAGAATATTTAAGCTTCTAGTCCTTTAGTAATAGAAGTATCTAAAACTTTTATCTGGAGTTAAGATAATCAAAGCACTTCTTCCCAATCTTTATTCTGTGATTGTTACTCTCTTTTAACGCAACCTTAACAACTGTAAAGACACAATAGTACAAACATTATTATCTATTTTTGAAGCAGAATAGACAATTCATCTGTCAAGAAGTTCTTATAGCTTGTCATATGTCAGAATTTTTCAATGATATTTACTAGTTAATTTGCATGAATAGTTGCCTATGTACTAAGAATAAAGTTAAGATCACAAACAATGTAGCATAAATTAAATTTGTGGTTAAATAAAGAAACATACCAGGAGATGTTGAATGTATATGTAATTTATCACTTTGAATCTCACTAGGATGTATAACTACATTGTTCTAATATAATTCTCAGTAATTTAGTGAGATCCTGTTTCAAAACTTAATTTAATTTAAAAAGGACTCCAAGTGTGTAATTCAGTGGTAGAGCTCTTCTGGGGTTGGTACTTCATGGTAACAACTTTGCAGTTAAGTGCTGTTCTTTGATTTATTATCTTTTTTTTTTAAACCCATGTCTGTTTGGGTGTTTTCCTTGCCCTTTTAAAGATGTTCCTCTTAACTTGTCCCAATAATTGGTATCATATGAAGCCCTCTTCCCTTTGCTTCTAGAAAACTCAAACTCTGATAAGGTCAATGGAGATGCATTTCATGGTAGGTTCAATTGACCATTAGATGTCCGTAGGTAACAGCTCATGGAATATGGAAAGGAAATTGACATGAATAGGGAAATACTGCTAGGCTTTATGAGGATGGAGAACACACTACTTGGAGGAGCAGATGTAAGGGCGACACGGGGAAAAGGAGCTACGGGGACAAGCGGCCATTGGTTTCCTTACTGTGCTGGGGCCAGATGAATTCCGAGGACACAGTCTCAGGAAAGTTTGGCAGCTGTCAATAGCAAAGCACTGGGAACACAGCAACAGAGAATGGAGGGACTAATTCATAGACATTGCGGTGCTCCATCGATACCAAAAGGTCTTAGGAGGAGAGTAAAGTAATAAGCCAAAGCCTATAATATTCAATGGGAAATAAATTATAACTTGATCAAAACCTGACAACGGGAAGGACGGGTGGTTGGCACAGTTATGTGATAATAACTGGAAAAGAAGTAGAGCTATTTAATGTGAGTGGCCAAGTAATCATCTGAAAGTTACATGGGGAGGAAAGAGTTTGCCAACCTCCAGTCGTAGACCATATGTCTTAGAATATGGTAAGAAACATTGAACAGCTTTCAGAGGATGGGGCCTCACAGATGTGCAGTTTCAAGGGGAGATCTACTTTCCTGGGTTTTAAGCATGCACACAGAACGTTAAAGGAGAAAGCCAAAGGGCAGGGAAATCTGTATTTCAAAAGATAGAGTGGAAAAGCAGTAATTTAGACTGATTCAAAGACCATTGTTAACATGATTATTTTTGTGTGGTGCTGGGGACTGAACCTGGAAAAATTATACTTCCAAAGCTATACCTCCAGCCCATTTTATTTTTTATTTTTTCATGTTCAGCATCCCTCCCTAAGTTGATGAACACCTCATTATGTTGCTGAGGCTGGCACTGAACTGGGATTACAGGTGTGCATCCTATGCACAGCTTCAAATATTATTATTTATGCTAGAGATATGTTTATAAAATTATCTCTAGTTTTTGGGTTTTATTTAGCCTAAGTACAAGGACTGTATTTATTTACTTACAGAAACCTCAGTCGATTAGAGTCTCCATCCTGACCACAAGAGCAAGCTTGCTCTCTGGGAATGGAGCTCCCTTCGTAGTCTGATTTGTCCAGCAGTTCTTAGCATTCAGTAAAAGAGCAAGAGGAGACGCAGACCTCAACCTGGCCCACGTAGACCATGCACAATGCCCGCTGAGGATGGACCAAACTGCTGGTCTCCTCTGTGGCAGCCTGAACCTCCTCTGGTTTCGATGACTTTAATGTCAAGAGTGGGAGGAGACACTAATGTAAATGTTTTTAGAATTTTTAAATTGTGTTTCTAGTGCTATGAGAAGTCCCAAGTTTAATATGAAAATAGAATCTCAAAGCATTCATTAAAACAGAGTATAAGACCAAATAGATGAGCGGGTGTGTGTATATATATATATATATATATATATATATATATATATATATTAGTTATGAGGTATGGTACCAAGGATGTGAGGAAAGGTGAGTTTAACTGACCATCCAATTAGAAAAAGAATTAACCTCTGCTGTGTTTTTATAGGTAAGAGTCCTTCCATCCACAGATGCTCAGGATACTGTGCGTGCCTTTCTGATTGGCTTTGTGGCCTCCGTTCTGAGATAGCATGAGTGAGACTTTGAAATAAGGCTGAATTAGCCAGCAATGGTGGCACACACCTGTAATCCCAGAACTTGGGGGAATGAGACAAGAGGGTTGCAGATTCGAGATCAGCCGCAGCAATTTAACAAGATCCTCAGCACCTTAGCAAGACTGGGTTTCAAAATAAAATATAAAATGGATTGAAGTTATAGCTGGGAGGTAGAATGCCCCAGGATTAAATTCCCAGTACCAAAAAAAAAAAAAAAGACAAAAAATAAAAATAGTAAAAGAAAGAAAAGAAAGAAAGAAAAAGAAAATGAAGAATAGTAGAAAGGAAAAACAGAGATCAAAGCTATGAAACACTAAAGCTCAGTATTGGCCACACATAATTATGGTAAGAGTTTTCGGGCACTAACATCATTTTTTATTACTTTTATTATTTTTACTTTTATTATGTGGTAGTAGGAATTGAACCCAGGGGCATTCGACCTCTGAGCTACACCCCCAGCCCTTTTTAATTTTTGTTTTGAAATAGGGTCTTGATAGGTTTCCAAGACGCTCACTAAGTTGCTGGGGCTGGCCTCGAACCTGTTATCCTTTTGTTTCAGGCTCTTCAGTACTGAGATTTCATAAGCATGCCTTCATGCCCAGTTCTGGTATTATTATTTAAAACATTCACTATACTCTTAAAATATTCCAGTGTTTAAAATTAATTATCAGTACTTCTCATTATAGTACATACATAATGGAGTTGCAAAGTGCCTGCATCATATATGGTAAGAAAGAACTTTGCCTAACAAGTAAGATAAAACTTGAAGTACTTTAGACCACTGTCTTATGAGTAATTCTAATTGTACTAAATACTGTGAAGACCTTTGCCTCAGTTATCCTTTTCTAATTGGACAACCCCTTTTCAACTCAAAAACATTAACCTCCAGAGCTGTATGCACATGAACTGGCCCATTAAAATATTTCAAACTTTGGGGATTTTTTTCTAAATTATTCATTCAAACAGTAAAAGTATAGATAGACAATGTGATATGTTAAATCTGTGAACTTTATAGTCAAGAAGAGTTACGTCTTAATGACAATTGTACAACTTACTAGTTTTATGACATTTACTAGGTTACTTCTCTGAATCTTGGCTGTCACTTTATCTCCTTTCTTAAGCCCTTCCTCACACTGTCTGCCCTGCGTTTGCCATTTATTTCTCTATGGGAGCTTGACTCTTCTCTTAGATGACTATAATAATTTTTAAACTTGCATAATCTAAAACTTGTCACTCTTACTCCTAGAAAAATACTATTATTTTTTGCCCATTATACCTGTGAGTGAGATTTAAGAAACACATTTTGTGAAAGTGATGAATTGACATATTTTTACGCATTAGCATTGCATGTAATGATTCCCAAACTCAACGATGTGATGTCATTTAGAATATACACAAATCTATCTATAAATCTCCTTGGTGGTTTTCATCAGACATTCAAAAGTCGGTCTTCCTGATTATGCTATGTATGTTGCAGAGATTACTCACCCTAAGGGTCAACAGAGAGCATTAAAAAAATCTGAAATTTCACTGAATTATTAAATGATAGTTGAATTATTATGGTAGCTGAACATGACTAAATTATTAACTAATAGCTTGGAAATGAATGGCTACTTTATTGGCTCAGCTATCTACTGTGAGATCAAGCAGCGTTGTTAATGTAATGCCTAATTTAAAAGAAAAGGGCTATTTCATGACAACTTCCAAGCTTTAATGTTCCTGGAGGTCTTTTTATTCACCCTCTGTCTGTTCTCACTCTTACACATTGTAATGCGCTGAGTTCTATCTGTTAGCTCTTGTGGAGTACTGATCAATGTAGTCAGCTGTCCAATTACTATTTCTACCTGATTTACAAGTAAGAGTTTCCAACTTAGAATACCACAGTCAAACTCCAATGTTACCTTCCAAACAGGTTCTTTTTGGTACCATTGAACGCAACTGGATTTTTCTATGAAAAAAAAAATGGCATCTCCCTCTATCTTCAGAATTCTTAAAGAAGGAAACTAGCTCCCATTCTTGTCATCCCAGCATGCCCTTGCACCAGCCCTGTTCCTGGATAATAATGTTGTCTCTTTCCTGGTTTTTGTGCACCGCCCAACCTTCCTCCTTTAGCTCAGCACAGATGTGGGAAGGAGGGATGGTGTGAATATTTGAGTCTGATGATGCTGCTTCTCCTCTCAAAACACATCAGTGTCTTCACATCTCCCTCAGCAGGTGACGAGACCTCCTGAGACCACCCTTTGATGGCCTCTCTGATTGACCTTGGATCCTGTGGCCCCTCCACATTCGTGCCTTAACGCGTGTGTCTTCTTGATGTTCTATGGTAGAACCTTTGCACACACCAAGGCCAGGCTCGCGCTTCCTCTACATAATCCCTGGGCTCATTGATCTGTCCCTTCTCTTCTGCAAGGCTGTATTCACATCACTTCACTGAGCCCTTTAGTGACCATCTTGTACTTGGCTCCAGACACTCTCCATTTACGGTGCTTCTTCCTAGCTTGGCATTTATTTTGCGCAGCCTTTATCCTCCTGTGTTTTGTCCCATGTGCTTTGCTAGTATACTTTTCTTTTAATGATTTTTTTTGTGGTACTGGGGATGGAACCCAGAGGCATTCTACCTCTGAGCTATACCCCAGCCCTATTTTTTAGTCTTTTTATTTTTATTTTTTTTGTGGTACTGAGGGTGGAACCCAGGGGTGTTCTACCTCCAGGCTATATTCTCAGACCTATTTTATACTTTATTTGGAAACAGGGTCTCACTAGGTTTCTGAGAGCCTCACTAAGTAGCTGAGGCTGGCTTCGAACCTGTGCGATCCTCCTGTCTCAGCCTTCCAAGCGCTGGGATTACAAGCGTGGCACCACCACACCCGGCCGTCTTTTTATTTTTGAAACAGGGTCTTACTGAGTTGCAAAGGACCTCACTAAGTAACTGAGGCTGTCTATGAACCACTATCCTCTGGTCTCAGCCTCCTAAATACTGGGATTACAAGTGTGGGCCACCACGCCTGACCCCCTACATTTTTAATACTTTCATTGGCGCGCTGCAATTATACATTATAGGGCGGTTCAAAATGATACCTTTATTACGTGCACATCACACACCACCTGGTGTACCCACTCTGAATCCCTACTCAGCCCTCTTCTTGTCTCCTCATAAATGTTAGTGAAATTGGTAGTGATCATTTCATATATGGATATAACTATTTGTGGGGGGTTACTGAAGACCGAAGCCAAGAGCATCCTATCTTTGACTACATCTTCAGATCTATTTTATTTTTTATCTAGTCTCATTAAGTAGCTGAGGCTGGCTTCCATCCTATAGTTCTTCTGTCTCAGGCTCTCAAGTACTGAGATTACACAGATGAACCCCCATGCCTGGATATATAGCATTATTTGTACCATTTTCTTCTTGGTTCCCCCCCCTTACTTGGTTCTTACTTTCCCCTCATCTTACTCTTCCCCCTTGCAAACCTCTTCCACCATTTTACCAGTCTCTCTCACTTCACTGAAGTCCCTTTTCTTTTTTATTTTCTCTCTAACATTGACATACAGAGAAAACTATGAAACTTGATCCCCTCAGCATGATATTCTCGAGTTCCACCCATTTTCCCAGGCAAATGACAAAATATTATTCTTTATGGATGAATAAAATTCCATTCTGCATACTTCCCACGTTTTCTTCATCTATTCATCTGTTGACCGATAACTTGGGTTGGTTCCACAGTTTGGCTGTTGTGAATTGCGCTGACATAGACATGAATATGCATGAATCACTATAGTTTTCTGATTCTAATTCTTTTAGAAAGACATGGACGGAGTTGTGGCGTAGCTGAGTCTTTAGAGGAACCTCCATGCTGGTCTCCATAACAGTTTTACTAATTTACAATTCTGGAGTGCATAAAAGATTCTATTTCCACACATACTTGCCAGCATTTACTAGTGTTTGTGTTCTTGTATTTTTTATTATTTATTCTGAAACAGGGTCTCACCAAGTTGCGGAGGGCCTACCTAAGTAGCAGAGGCTGGCGGTGATACAAACCTGCGACCCTCCTGCCTCAGCCTCCCAAGTCTGCATCTCCACGCACAGCTTGGTGTGTGTGTTCTTGACAATTGCTCTTCTAATTGAAGTTATAAATACGTGTCAAAAAAGAAACAAAAATGGCTTGTAATAAAATTTTAAAAAAGCACATTCGTTTCTCCCTGTCAAATGTCCTCAGACTAAGATCCACAGGAGCAAAGGATTATTGTTTTCATTACTACCGTATCTCCATTGTTTAGAAGGATGCTTGGCACATATCAGAAACTCAGTGTTTATTACTGAAATATACAAATAAATATAGGAGATAAGACACAAAAATTCTAATAAGTAATAACTTAAGCTTTTTTGTGGGGGTCTGGGGATGGAAACCAGGGGCATTAGATCTCCGAGCTACACCCCCTGCCCTATTTTTTTATTCTTTATTTTGAAACAGAGTCTCACTAAGTTGCAGAGGGCCTCACTAAGTAGTTGAGGCTGTTTGTGAACCGCAATCCTCCTGTCTCAGCCTCCCGAATGCTGGAGTTACAAGCGTGCGCCACCACGCCTGGCTAACCTAAGCTTTTAATACCTAATTTAAAAACATTTTTTCCTAGTTCCCAGCCTTTCTCTAACCTAACTCCTTACTCCATCCTGTGATTGGCTCTTAAAGCTTTTGTTTAAAAAAATTATCCTTAAGCTAATATAATGATCATAACTCTAATATTACTGACTTTATAATTCTTACTACTAATTAATAATAAAATGTTAGACTCACCTATTAGGAAAAAATTAGATCTGCTACTAATTCTAATAATGTTTCCATTGAGTTTCTGTGTTTATGAGTAAGAGCATTTCATCTGTCTGCAGGTATAAAAATTTGCTGATTCTTGATGGTATTTATCACTTTAGAGATGCAATTAGAACAGCGAAAGACAAAATTCATCTAGAAAATGGCTTTTCCAGCCCTTCAGACAAGACTGAAATTGCAAAATCACACTAAATTTTCTTAGGTTTCACAGAAGTTTAGCAAATCCAATGTTTATAGTGTTATAAGTTATAGAACTTAGTTTTTCCACACATCAACATAATTTAGAGAAAATATAGAAAAATAGCTAAATATGGCAATTAACAGTTGTGGGTGTATTGACATATCTATAGAGCTAACAGACCATTGTTAGCTTGTTGGATTTCATTAGCTTTAACAATTTTCTTCTGAAAACGAATGTTCCTATGATTTTAAAAATTTGTCTTAAAATGCGTACCAAGCCCTTTCAAATAGATTTGAATTCAGGCAGTAGTTTATGATGAAAAAATACCATCTGCATCCATGTCACTAGCATACAGTAGACCTCACCAGATCGTGTTAAATGAAAAATCTCTTTTCCACAGTCAAAATGCGAAAATGATGCAGAAATCGTTTGAGACACATCAGGTTACCGTAGAAAATAAATGAGAACAGGAACAGTTCTTATAAATAATCTAAGTCAATCTTCTTTCTTTATGCGGGGAAAAAAAAGTAAGGTCCAAAGAGAAAAAAAAATAAAGATTTAATTTGTTGAAAGAAAGACTTCATCATGTTGATATTGCTAAGACAAGGCAGTTTACACATAAAATAATTTAGAAAATACTTGTAGTGTTGACTGAAGTCATAAGTTGTCAGTCTAAGAAAGCCCTGGACCGACCTTTTAAAGGCACAGTCAAGCTGAGTGTGGCGATCGATCCACACTTGCAATCCCAATACTAGGGAGGCTGAAACAGGATGATTGCAGGTTTGGAGTCAGCTTCACAAACTGAGGCTTTCAGCAACTTAGTAAGACCCTGTTTCCAAATAATAAATAAAATAGATCTGGGGATATATCCTACAGGTAGAAGGTCCCTGGGTTCCATCATAAAATAAAATAAAATAAAATAAAATAAAATAAAATAAAAGTCAGAGCCAAGGCGCCATTTTGAAGGTGGTATCTTGTTATTCTTCAACATGTACCAAAAACTTAAAAATACGATGCATGCTATAGGTCTTGTACTACTTATATCTATCTGTAGGTCTAGAAGCCAAGCATTGGGTGTAGAAATGACCACTCTCATAGTCTCCCCCACATTTTACTTATAGCGTGCACTTCCCACTCCCTTGCGTCCAAGTATCTGTGATTAAATACATTGATTCTTACAGAATAGAATGCACTTCTATAACGACAGGACATACCTAAATTTATGGCTGCTGTTTGGGGTTTTCTTGCTAAAAGACAAGTAGAAGAAGAGAAGTAGGGCTACTGGCAGCAGCAATTGATCTTTGTCACCACTGGGAGGTAAAGTTGTTGCTAGTTATTGGTCTAAGGAGGAGTTTGTTTAAACTCAGTGAGTTTACTCTGAAATTAACCATAACTAGGTAGAACATGGTAATAGGAGGTTATGCACTTTGGGTACAGTTTGGCTTACACTACTTATCAAATCACTTCCTGAGGATCAGCTGGAGTACTAGGGATTGACATTTCCCAGTTACACCTCTGCCTTTTAGCACTACGTAGTGACTGTGATCGTCTGGGTTCTCAGTGTTGGGATCCAGTAAACCGATCACACGCAACTTAGATAAATGAAGATTTCTTTAGTAACAGTTTTGGAGATTTCAGAGTTTTAGTACATGTCAGGCTGGGTCTATGGAGCTCAGCACATGACAGCAAGTAGCTGAGAGGGGGATAAAATAAATGTTTTGCTCTCATATCATGGAGGCTAGAATCAAGGGAAAGTGCAAGGGGAGGAGAAACCATAAATAATCTCTAAGGCCAGAGCCCAAGGGACTCCCTCTGGGTAACCAAGCCCCACCTCCAATATGGCTGCCCTGTTTCCATGAGGTTTAAGGTGATATTCTAAATGAAAAACACAACAGTGATTGACCACAAC
Organism: Muscardinus avellanarius; assembly: GCF_963383645.1. Lineage (NCBI taxonomy): Eukaryota > Metazoa > Chordata > Mammalia > Rodentia > Gliridae > Muscardinus > Muscardinus avellanarius. The sequence continues at coordinate 107,691,298 of NC_137797.1, read as the reverse complement.
CTTAAAAAATCAGTAAATAGCGGGGCGTGGTGGCGCACACTTGTAATCCCTGGACTTGGGAGGCTGAGACAGGAGGATTGTGGTTGGCGGACAGCCTCATCTACTTAGTGAGGTCCTCTGCAACTTAGTGAGACCCTGTTTCAAAATAAAGAATAAAAAATAGGGCAGAGGGTGCAGCTCGGAGGTCAAATGCCACTGGGTTCCATTTCCAGACCTGCAAAAAAAGGAAAAAAAGGATCAGTAATAAATATGTTCATGACTAATACATGTAATGATGATACTGATTTTTTTTTCCAGACCCTTTTCTTATGGCGTTGAAAAATAAATCTGCAGAAACTAGGGATGTGAAAGTAGAAAGTTTATTTGAAAAGAGCAACAAGCAGAGAGATGATCACCACTAGAAAACTTGGAAGTCTCCAGAGGCCAGAGGCCAGCGGGGTCTTCTGGTGCTGCCCAAGTATAGCCTGGGCCACAAACTGTCAAATGTGCATCACCTTTCCACAAAGTCCACTCGAGCCTCCAAAAAGCAGATGCATTTCCCATGTATTCAGATCAGCTGGTTTTTTACTGCCAACACCTTTGACAAAATGCCTGAGTACTTTATTTATTTATTTATTTATAGCAGTACTGGACATGTAACCCAGAAGCATTCTACCTCCGAGCTACACCCCAACCCTATTTTTTATTCTTTATTTTGAACCAGGGTCTCACTGATTTGCAACGGGCCTCACTAATTAGCTGAGGCTGTCTGAGAACTGTGATCCTCCACTCTTAGCCTCCCAAATGCTGGTATTTCAAGGGTGTGCCACTATACCTGGCTCTGAGTACCTTATATTGGTGCCTGAATATATTCTCCATGTGCTTGCAGAGAAAGAATGGCCATACATCAATTCAAGTTAGACAGCTCAGTTTCTTACAGTGTGGGAAGGAATGCTCAGGTATTTTGTCCACAGTTATCCAGATGTCCTTATAGCTACTGAGTTGGACACAGTAGTAACATGCTCCTGAATACATCCTATATCGATGCCCTTTCTTTCTCCATCACTTGTCTGATTCTCTACTTCTGCTGCTTGGGACACCTTTTCCTATAAGATATTTGCACTCAAATGCCTTGTCTCTGTGTCTGCTATTGGCAATATTGAAACTAAGACCTATGGTATGTCACATACGTTTTAAAAATAAGTAGTAAAATTTAATAATAATTGTAGGCACTTTCGAACGCTGACTTTGTATATTATTTTTCTGAAAAGTGTTAAAGTTATATTTAAAATTTGACATAAATCAGCCATGAGTTTTGTGATCTCATGAGTAAAAAAATATCCATTGTAATGGATTTACTAGGTGTTAACCTAGGTAGGTAGAGTGTGGCTAAAGAAGGTTAATCCCCGAGGGTGTGGCCTTACAAAATGTACACGTGTTTTTGAATGGCCTTGCTCTCTGTCTCCCTCTCCCTCTCTCTCTCTCTCCTTTATGATGTGAAGGCAGAGGATTTTCTCTATCCTTCTCTATTTTTCTCCACTATGCCCTAAGCTCCACAAATGTAACCTGACTTAACATGACCCTGAAATCTCTAGAACTGTGAGCAAATAAATTGTCTGTCCTATAAGTTGTGTGGCCAGTTGTTTTGGATGACACCATTGAAAATGTTGGTGGATGGAGGGAGGGAGGGAGGGAGGGAGGGAGGGAGAGAAAGAGAGAGAGAGAGAGAGAGAGAGAGAGAGAGAGAGAGAGAGAGAGAGAGAGAGAAAAGCTAGTAATTAAGTAAACATCTGAAAAATATAAATGAGGGAATCTCATCATGCCTGCATGAAGAATATGCTAAGTAGTGGACACAGCAAAAATCACAAGACTGGAACATTTTTGGCATGTTTTGGAGATAAGGTGATGGTAGACTCTGAACTATAGAGGAGGAGAAGGTAAGAGTAAGGGAAGTTGAGGTAGAGTCGGCGGTCTCTTAAGACAGTGCGAGAACCTTGCCTTTACTCTGAAAGGGAAGACACATTGTAGTATGGTTTTGAACAACTCATTTTGCCTTAGATGTTTAGAGTTTTAATTCTAAGATATTGAATTATGTGTCCATAGTCTCTGAAAGCATGAGGTTCATTCTGAAAGAGAGCAGGCTGATCTTGACATAATTATTCAGACACTGTTTTGTTCTTATACTTAGCCGTCTAGAAAATGGCGGAATAAATAGCAGACAGCTTCTATGATTTGTCATGTTGACTTTTAAGGCTCCTGGGCCTTTCGGCATGGTTTCAAAGCCAGTGTCTGCTTTTATTTCTTCTTCATGTACCATGTATGATGGCTATGATCTCTGCTTAATTCTAATAATAACAGGGTAGAGACATGGGTGGGTTTTCTGCCAGTTCTTTTTATATTTTACCATTGAGTAAGATCAGATTTTTCAAGATTGTTCATCTTACGAGACGTATGTTTGGAAACATTTTTCACGCAGGGTAGTGCGTTTTTCTCTGTTTCACGAATCCCTGAATGTACCACTCTGTACGTAACGACTCCTTCATTTCCAGCTGCTGAGGAAGAGCATCCTCAGGCCTCCCCACCAACCCTGGTGTATGATAAATAAATAGATGAATAATTCACCACAAACCATCCTTGTGTTCAAGTAAACAGCACACCTCTCCATGGGGAGGTATGCAAAGAAAAGCATGTTTGCATTTCATTAGAATCTAATTTGCAATTCCAGAGTTATACAAATTAGCACAAAATTATTTTTCTATTATTTAGGGAGCTTAACTGAGATTTTAAAACTCACCGAGGAAAGTGTGCCAATTTATCATTATCATTGATTTTTTTCCCTGACATTTAGGTAAAAGGTCTTAATATTTTAATATGAGAAGGTAAGTCATCTATAATGCAGATTTATAGTCATAAACTATAAGAATCCATCAGAGAAGCCACCTCATCAAAATTTTAACCTTTGATATGCTAAATGGTCTTGCAGTTTCAAGAGAATGGACATTCTCCTTCAATTTCACACATCTGAAAGTTGTTAAAAACTTTACAGGGTAGACTGTGCTTGAATACACTGAGAGTGTAATACCCTGGATTTGACACACCAAGTGACAGAAAGTAAGTTCTTACAACCATTTTGGTGCAGGAAAAATTGGACAGCTGATAGGTTAGACTACATGACTTAGGAGGGTAAGACTGATTTTGGTGTCACTGTTTTTTTGTTTTTTTTTTTCAGAAAAAAAAATTATAGCAGTAGAATATAGCAAACAATTACATATACATTGTTTTCTTATACCTTAGAAAGTGGAGAAAAGATTTTTGTGTTTTAGTTAAATTAACATCACACGTTTCTCACTACATTCCTTCCTAGCTGTATTATTATCCACTTGGTCAAAAAGCCTTTATGGGTCTTTGGTGATTTGATATAGAAATGTCTGGGCCACCAAGTGACTCCAACATAAGTCATCCCCCTAATTACCATATCCAGGATGCACTGACATTTTTGTATTCCTATAGATTTAAATTTCTTCCCCCCAGTATTTGTGAACCATTATTTAATTGTGAAACGATTAATAATACAAGATGCTGTGCACTGTAGAAAATAGCCAATTAGGTGGGTTTGTTTATTTTGGTGTTGTTTTGTTCTTTTTATTTAAGATTCATTATCCTATCACCAGTCAAAATCACATTTTTGCTGTCTTTCTTCCCAGGTTTTTTTTATTTATGTATTTATATCATGTTAATTTTTTTCCAGGAGGTGGCACAATAATTGTCTCCATGGGTGTATCTGGTGCCTTTTTCCTTTGAAAAGGAAAGGTGTGAGCTGTACCCACTCATATCCATGACACTAATTGGGCCATTCAGGGAAAGGCCCTTTCACTGTGGATCCAGGCAAGTGAGGCTAACAGTCACAGAAAAGAGGAAGTAGTAGGTAGAAAGACTGGAAGCTCGCGAGTCCTTGGAATTTGTCCCTCTTTAAAGGGTTGGGTGTTTACTGTTTTCTTTAGTCTTATGAACACCTGTCAAATCTACCAATCATATCTTAAAGAAGTTAACTTGAATCTCAGGCTTTCATCAAAACAGGTCTGATCAATCAGAATGCCAGATATGCAAATTTGCACTTTCCCCAATTACTAAACTTTCCCAATATTAGCCTCTAAGTTTAATTGATATCCTATATACTTGGAATTGGAATTTTTGGTCTAATCATTAAAACAGAGAAACAGAAGTATTAACTTCTTTATTGTTTGGTGGTACTGGGAATTAAATACAGGGGCATTCATTACCTCAGACCTACACCTCGGCCCTTTTTATTTTTGTTTAGAAACAGGGTCTTGCTAGATTTCTGAAAGTCTCTCTATATAGCTGATGCTGACCTTGAACTTTCAATCTTCCAGTCTCAATCTCCCAAGTATTTGGAATTAAAGGCATGTGTCACCCTGCTCGGCTGTATTTACCTTCTTATTAAAATTAATGACTGTATAATGTTACCTAATATAGTTCCAGCATAGCTTAATTAATGTGTATATTATGGGATAACCTTTACCACTTAGAAATAATGTTGAAATTGACACTTGTTTGTAGTGCCATTTTTGCAATTTAGGTTAATAAGATAGTTTCCCAAATATTAGGTTAATATGTAAAGAGGATAAACATTTTAATAGATTAAAATTCCTATTGATAAGTCACCTTTTAAAAAGTAGGAACTAATTTATTTTACTAAACCTATTTTCAATATCTAATAGTATTATTTTTTCAATATTTCTAAATGAGAAAGTAAAAAATGACAGTCATGGACATTTCAATTTGTATTTATTTGATTGCCTGTGAGGTTAAACACCTTTATATGTGTTGTGCTACTTAGTAATTTCCCCTATTTGTATAAAGTAAAAAACACCCTTACTGAGAAAAATTAATCATATACTCGTATAAATAAAAGATAGTTAAAAGCAGTTACCTAAAATTTTAAGGCATAATTACTATAAATAACATATGTGTCTTTTGTAAATGGCACTAAATATTTTAATCTCTATTTGGACATTGGTGATAGAGAATCATTGTGCAAATCTTCTCCACAAACTACCTAAGCTGGGCTTTTTTTTTTTTTTAATGAAAATACATTGTTAAAATACTCTCCGATAGATGTAGATGAAGCCTTGTGGTATTTACCAAGTAGACAGAATGAAGGTGTTTCAGAGTTCTCTCCATTATCTTGGGCATCTTAGTACTAAGAAAAGCATCATTCTCAGTAGCAGGTTTTTATAAAAAAAAATCACTCTCCTTCTAAACAGCAGCGTGACTTTTGACACTTTCAGGCAGATTAAGAACTGAAGTCACAGTAGGCAGCCGTAAGAGTCTAAACACTGAGCAATGGGTCTCTCCATTGGTGGGAAGAAATGAGTGACTAAAGCCCTTAAAACCAAGGATCAATGGCAGTGCTGTGCTACAGGGAATCTATGAACAAGCTTCTTTCTTTTCTGTCTCACAGGGAGTTTCAGTAGAGAGTGTGGCCGTTGAAAGTCAATAGAAACCATTGTGAAAGTAGTGTGTATGTGTGAATCTAACCGGCCTTGAGATAGAGCTCAAAGGAAAATAGAATTTGTATCTAAACCTGTGGTAATTACTTCCTACATCATTGGTTAAAAAAAAAAAAGAAAAAGAAAAACTTAGACATCCAACAAATTGTGGAAAATCACAAAAAATCAACAACTTTTAAAAAATCCGAATTTTTTTCTGAAATGGTTTCAGGACCAGTAGAGAAGACACATGCTCTGTCTTCTCACTTGATGGAAAGTGACTGGTCTCCAGTACATCATAGTTGAGAGGATAGCGCAACACGTGTGGAATGCCAAATGAATGAAACAGATGATGCATCTGGACTCAAGACCTGTAAAGTTTTAAGTTCTTTGTTTATTCTAGCTATTAGCCCTATATCAGAGAAATAGGTGGGAAAGATCTTCTCCCATCCTGTAGGCTGTCCCTTTAAGTTCCTGATGATGTCCTTTGATGAGGAGGAGCCTTTGGGTTTCCAGTTTCCCCGGCGCCATTTGTTGAAAAGGCTGTCTTTTCTCCAGCGTATGTAATTGGCCCCTTTTGCCGATGACCCACTGACTACCAGTGTGTGGGTTTGTCTCTCTATTTTCTATTCTCTTCTGTTAGTCTCCGCCCTTGTTTTTGTGCCAGTATCATACTGTTTTACTTACGATCATTTTGTGGTATAATTTGAAGGCAGGAATTGTGATGCCTCCTGCATGGTTGTTTCTGAGAATTGCTTTGCTCATTCTGGCTCTTTTGTTCCTCCATATGCAATTCATGACTGATTTTTTTTCTTGATCCATGAAGATTTTCATTGGTATTTTGATAGGGATTGCGTTGATTCTGTAGATCACTTTTAGCAGAATGGCCATTTTGATGACTTCTGCCTATCCATGAGTAAGGAAGATGTTTCCATCTTCTAAGGTCTTCAGTTTCTTTCTTTAGTGTTTCATAATTTTTATTGTAGAGGTCTTTCTATCTTTAGATAGGTTTATTCCTAGGTATTTTATTGGTTTTGAGGTTATTGTGAATGAGATTGTTTTCTTTCTTTGTGGTTCCATGGTTGGCCCGATGTACTTATTGACACTGTCACCCTGGTGCTTTAAACTGAGTTGAATTATTGTATGGATTGATGGGCTTCAATTCCTTTACTTTTCCTTTGTAACTTTTCTAGACAGATGAGTGATGTACACGTAGTCACTTCACCACCTTTTACCAGTAGTCATTCATTGCAGTTTTTTAAAAGTGGGATGGAAAGGGTTAAAATTTTATTTTAACAAAGGTAAATATGAGAAAAATCTTATCAAGGACCTTGGAGAATTTATTGTCTGTCCTTTCACATTTTCTTGGTATCCTAACACATTTCTTTATACAAATACTTTTGTTTTTCAAAGAATTGTCATGTTATTTCTCATCTTTGTGCTTTCTAACTTCTTTCTACTTATTTCTCAAGTGGCAGCTTCTATAGAATCTCCAAGGAAACCTTTTGACTCACGCTGTCTATTAAATACTTTTTCTCTGTGACTTAATGGTGTATATTTTGTATTTTATTGAACTTTGTATGAATCCGTCTGTTTTGCCACTGTATTTTAATTCTTGTCTGATCTGTCTATATTTTCCAAGCACCTAATACAACTTTTAACTAGAAGTCCCATACACTTTTAAATATTTATGAAATGGATAAGTGAATAAATAGTTGTGGTTTTTATAAGAGTCAACAGTATAATAGTAATATCATTGACAAATTAGGATTATAATCTTTAGTAAAAAAGAGTTTGATGTTTGTGAATAAGAGGTAAAAGTTTAGTATAGGTCTAATCATATGTAGAATATTTAGTATAATTTTGCAAGTCAAATTTTAATATTAATGTTAACAAATCTTATTATATGTCAGGAAACAGACTCATAATAAATATGGGGGTCTGAAAATCATGTAAAAAGTTGAAATATATGGAAATATCTCATATAATTTGGGGATATGATGAATTTCCTAAAAATGTGAAGAATTTTAGTATGGTTGTAGGATTAAATTTTTTTCTGTGTTAAACTCCCAAAGAAACATCTAAACAAATTAATAATAGAATTTTGACTTAGTATGAGTTAGACTACCCTAGATGGAACATATTACTTATGAGAAAAATAGCTTCTTTTTTTTTATGAGAGGTACCAAATTGATTAACCACATCTCTGGAATGTTTTAGGTAGTTTTACCACACATAAGCAAAAGTTAAACCCTAAGATTTCTAAGCATCCCTTCAATATCTCAGTGTTTTGAATTTTACAATGGAATAAAATGATTTTGCTAAGTCGAGACTTAATATCCAAATTTGTGCATCATACATTAAGGAGAACCTACACAGAGAGTACATATAGTAAACCCAAAGTTTAATGCTCAAAAGAATAAAATATTATCAACATTATAATAAACATTTTGAGTTGTTACTTTATTATATAATTCACTACATAGATATATATTATATGTGGATATATATATATATATATATATATATATATATTGCTCATGGTAATTATCATTTAACTGATGTATTACTTGAAAATTTAGGTACTCTCAATTTTATCAGATGATATTAAAGAGCTATAAAGTCTGCAAAGAATAAAATAGATGAATGGCCAAATTAAATAACTTTCCTAAGCTTGCCCAGATAATGAGCACATTATAATGCTTAGACTTTATATGTTTGCTTTAAAATCTAGCATTCATATAAGTAACATAATGTATAATAGTTAAATGATTACATTTTAATCTGTCATTTAATTATGACATTCAAAATGAAATAATAAAGTCATAATGAGTTGGGGTGATTTCCATTTATAACCTTCTCCATCTATGTGAGACAAGCATCAATGCTACATTTCCTTTACAATCTCAGAGAAAAATACACTATCTACTTAACATTCATGGTGGGGCCTTAATATCATTAAGAATGTTTTCCAGCATGTTTGTTTGTATTAGAACAGAAAGCTGAGGCTGAACCGCTCCCAACTTACTACCAATAAAAGAGAATCACTCTAGTCAATAGTTTCTAAAACCATCTCTCAAAAATGCATTGTGAGCTAATACATTGTGTTTGTTGTACCAAAATATAGATGAAAGTTTTTAAGTTCTATTTAAATTACACTTAGGACATACTTGGTGCTGGAGTTTATCTTATAATTATATATAACACAAGTAATATATGCATTTCTGACATTTGAATTTTCCTTCGATGACCCACACGCTGAGCTCTGCATCTGAGGAACATTTGGCAGAAAGAGCTTCTCTGTGAATTTTGATTTTTGTAGATAAGTGTCTGCACAAATCCCACAAGGTTATGCTACAGAGGCAGATGCTTGTTATAAACTACAGTTCAATCCTATGCCCTGCCACTGCCTACTCCCCTCCCCATATATCATCACCCCAAAGAACAAGATAATAGAAAACCAGTTTTGATTCCAGAATGATTTGTGTTGGTGATGATGAATGAAGTGGAATCGACAGCCTGATTTTCATAAGCTAAATTGAACTCGCAGCGCCAAATGTAGCAGCAACAGCCAAAGGATTAGCAGACATGACAAGGGGAAAAAAGAATTGATGTGCAAACACATAATGTTATTTGGAAAAAATGGAGTTATGAAAATGTACACGTGCATAGATACTGAAATACCGGCAAGGAAAAATAAAAGAAACTAAAAATATATTATTTACTCTTGGAAGCAGTTGTTGCAGGAAACGAGGACCCAGTGAAGAGAGTTAGATAGCTTTGAGAAATCAGTGCATTTTATATGCACAGCATAAGAATCACACTTTTGTTCTTTTGGAATATGATACGAGTAATCATAAGGAACCATAGCCTACATGCAAACCAAAGGCAGTAATCGCAGCAGGTAACAACAGCCCTGAATATTTTAGAACATGTAACTAACATTCCCCATTCCTCACCTACCAGCTTGGTGAAGCAGAAGGAATTCCAATTGTCACCTGGATCATAGAATATCACATGATTCAGGGATCACATGATAAATACAAAAAGACATATGTTTCTCCATGTTTCAAGTTGCTACCACTAACTGATACCAATTCCTTTCTCTAGTTTTGTGGCTTCTTGAGGAGGTAAACTGAAAAGTCAATATCAAAATGACTTTCAGTGGAGATTTAGACCCAAAGATCCTTTAGATTTTACTCCAGGAATAAACTGGTTCATTTTTATAAAAAGCATTCAGATAAGCCGGGCATGGTGGCGCACGCTTGTAATCCCAGCACTCGGGAGGCTGACACAGGAGGATCACGGTTCACAGACAGCCTCAGCTACTTAGTGAGGCCCTCCGCAACTCAATGAGACCCTGTTTCAAAGTAAAGAATAAAAAGTTGGGCAGGGGCTGTAGCTCGGAGGTCAAATGCCTCCGGGTTCCATCCCCAGACCGGGGGGAAAAAAAAAGCATTCAGATACAGGCAAATTCAATAATTTCCCTTTATCTCCATGGATAATTAGTCCCTGGTTATCCACTAGGGATAGCGCCAAGATTCCCATTTTACGCTAGAAACCAGGGATTGTACCAAGCCTGGTATAACTGTTTCCCTACCCATGAATACCTGTGATAAATTTTAACTTATAAATTAGGCACAGTAAGAATTTTTTTGTTGTTGTTGTTGTTGGTACTGGGGTTCCTGGAAACCCTTCTACCTCCGGGCTACACTCCCAGACCTATTTTATATTTTTATTTGGAAACAGGGTCTCCTAAGCCAGCGCGCGTGGCTGGCTTCGAACCTGCGGCGATCCTCCTGTCTCCGCCTCCCAAGCGCGGGGATGACAAGCGTGCGCCACCACGCCCGGCAGCACAGTAAGAAATTTTAAAACAATAACTCATTAAATATTTAAGCATAGCAATGTAATTCATTATTAAAAATAAAAATTTCTTGAACTTTCCCTTCACTATTTTTGTATTATGAATGACAGTGGGTAATTCAGTATGTAGGGGGGAGCTACAGATGGTAAGGCCAGGGCAAAACTCTTGGCGGCCTTTCTCTTTGGTCAGAAGAGAGTAATGGATACTGTGAGCCCGCACAGTAAACAGTTCTACACCTGGACCAAACCTACACAGCTCGGGTCAGAGTTAGACGTCAGGCCGCATAGGACCAACGCTCTTGACGTCAGGGGGGCAGATGTGGTTAGTGCTGCAGTTGATGGACCGCTAATAACACTTTGGGATCATGGCAAAGAGAATTACAACCCAGACCCCAAGTACTTTGGTCGTAACAGGCAGAAGTCATATTTGACTGAAGAGAAAGCTGGAGTTTGAAGGGCAGGATGTATGAGGAAAGGAAATGTGTAAGGAAGATTCCGGAGAGCTGTATGTGGCGTTTTTGTTTTTGGTATAGACACCGGGAAAGATTTCCTGATGCGTGGCAGAGAGCTGTTGCTGGGAACAGAGGGCTAAGCAAGGATTTTGGAAATCACAGTGTGGAGAGAAATTGATTGGACCAGCCGGAAAAAGGAGACTCAGCTACAGATGACAGGCCCTGAGTTGACGCTCTTGAAAAGCTACCCCTGAGGGTGCTTTTCTAACGGAAATTAGAAATTATGTCCAGAAATTAGGCTTCATCCTGCAATAAACCAACTTTTTTTTTCCAAAATGAAATGTATCACTTTTCAAAAATAAAATAATCTATTGAAAATCTGAGAGAGAAAAATTGAGCCTAAATTTAAAGTCGCTGGATGTTCAAAGAAATGTGAACCGTCCAGAGGGTAAGAATAAATGAAGGAGAACTGGAACCAAGACGCTCCTGAAGTTCAAACACAGAGATCATACAGGAAAGTAGAAATTCACAAAATTTTTAAATGAACTTAAAAAAAGCCTCATAACATATGAAGGTAGAATGGTGCTATTTACCTTAGACAAAACAGACATTTTATGAAATATATTACTAGCAATAAGGAAGAACGTGTGGTAATGACAAAATAGTTGATTCATCTGGAGGATTTAATAAGAAAACAGGCATATGCCCTTACTAACGAAATAATGAGATGCAAGATGTTGAAACCGACAGAACTGAAGAGAGTTCAAAACTCAAGGTTGAAGACTTCAGCGCTACGTTTTTGGTAATGGACGGATCTCAGCAGTTCAGTGAGGAAGCGGAGCACTGAACAATGTTAGGTCAGCTTCCCCAAAAGATACCCAGGCAGTCTCCTCTGATAGCAGCAACAGCTCATCACTCACGAGCTACCCTGCGTGCCCACGGCTTCTTTGTACATCTGAAGAAATTTAAAAGGACCAAAATCAAAGTTTGTTCTCCAACCTCTACAAAAGGCAGTTAGAATTCATATGTATTCGTTCAGAAAATAAATATTATTATTATTCATACATTATTTTTATTTATTTACAATAAATTTATCATTTATTTATTCAGTAAATACAGATTATTAATATTTATTTAGTGAAAGAATAAACTGCAAGGAAAAATAAAAAATTATTTCTAGAATGAAAATAAAGGTACATTTTTAAGTTAATGACAGGAAGGCAAAAATTAAAAGTGCCGAGCTGGGCGTGGTGATGCCCACTTGTAATCCCAGCATTTGGGAGGCTGAGATAGGAGGATCGAGGTTCACAGACAGCCTCAGCTACTTAGTGAGGGCCTTTGCAACTCAGTGAGACCCTGTTTCAAAATAAAGAATAGAAAATATGGCTGGGGATGTAGCTCAGAGGTAGAATGATTCTGGCTTTCATCCCCAGTACTGCAAAAATAAATAAATAAATAAATATGCCAAGAGAAAACATTATAATTGTAAATAATGATTATAAAAACAAGGAGCCTCAATTATAATTAAAATTATAAGTTGATTATAATTAAGTTATAAGTATCCATTATAATTATAAATTTAATTTATAAATTGTAAATAAATTATAATTATGAATTTACTATTATAATTATATTTAAAAAGAAATAATATATAAATTAATAACTGCTGGGTGTGGTGGCACACGCTTGTAATCCCAGTACTTGGGAGGCTGAAATAGAAGAATTGCAGGTTCTCAGCCGGCCTTAGTTACTTAGTGAGGCTCTCCGAAACCTTGTGATATACTCTTTCAAAATAAGGAGTATAATAGAATGCCCCTGGGTTCAATCCCTGGTACCACTAAATAAATAAATAAATAATAAATTAATAATTCTAATTTCTTTCTTAAAAGCCTGAAAAGTTAGAACAAAGGAAGAAATAAAGACCAGACTGGGATTTAATGAAGTAAAAATAAAAATAGACAATAGAGAAAATGAATGGAAGTTTATTTTTTTAGACCAACAAAACTGACAAATCTTTAGGAAAACTGATCAAAAAAGAGAAAGGAGGCAAATAAATTACTAAAATCAGGAATGAAAGACAGGAATGAAAGAAGGTCACCATTAATAACCTTACAGAAATCATCAATCGGGCCGTAGAAAAATGCTATGACAACTATAAGCCAAACAATTAGTTTAGATTCCACAAATTCCGAAAGAGAGGGTGGGAGGGAGTCAGGATACCTAATATGACTAAGGAAAATTAGAAATCTGCAAAGAACCATAAAACCATAACAAGTAAAGAGAATGAATTAGCATAAAAAAGAAAGAAAAATGAATTTCTAACCGATAATGTGTGCCAGTTCAGTTAATCAACTAGGGCACTACATTATTTTAATTTTCTTTTCTTGATAAATGATAGATGTCAGTCATTTGTGGTTTTTCTGGTAAGGAAACTATTTTTGTGTTTTACCTATTTTTCTGTCTGTTGGATGTATAATTTTTATTGTTGATATAAATTCATTCTTAATATATTGTGTAATTAATTTACATTAAGGTCCATAAGTTATTCATAATTGTTGGCCCCTGATAGTCTTATTTTTAAGATATAGTTCAGTTAATATAAAGCCCAACTTAAAAAGAATCATCTTTATCAATGCTTTTTTCTGTTTTATAATATCAGAAAGAACATTATTGTTATTGCATTTTAAAGGATTTATCTGGTTGGTATTTGATCCACATATATTCTTCTGTAAGCCAGGTAGATTGTTTTCAGTGTTTGATATAAAGTGGAAACAATATTTCTTGTTTTTTGTTTTTTACTCATTTTGGCTATAATTGCTTCAGATCCCAGATACTGGTATTTCTGAATTTTCCACATGTAAATGCAAGAAGGTTTCTATATAAATAAGATAATTGTATGTCTAGGGGTTTATTCCTGTTTTTTCCCCTCTGTTCTCTGGTTTGTTTACTTATTATAAAACTTATAATACAATGTCTTAGTAAAACTTAGATTTTATGAAAATAATATCCAACCATTACACTTCTCTTCAGAAGTATCTGAATCTATTTGTTGATTTATAAAAAAAAACTCTTGAAATTTTGACAAAAATTATAATAAATTTGTATAGAAATGTTTTTATTTTCTAAATGATAGTACATATTTTCAAGTAAATTTTGTAGCTTAGTAGCTTTCCTAAAGGTGGAAACTAGAGTTACTTAAACTTTATTTATGCTCTGGTTTTCTCAGTATCCCATAAGGATTATTTATCTCAAATTTGCACTTTTATAATTTGACCTATGGCTAGCATAGACAAGCTTTTTTGTCTCCCAAAGATTCTTTCCTTAAAACAGCTAGAACCAGATCACGTATATCCTAACTTTTTGTCCTTGAGGACATAAACACCATTCTCTCCATGAGTTAAGCAAGGAAAATTTCTGTACCCAATTTGTTGTAACATGGCTACTAGCAAAAATACAGTAGAGTATGTTGGGGAATATTTTGCAGTCAGAATGTAAACCCTGGTAAAATCAATGAGGATTTGTTTTTAAAATCTTTTACTAAAGTCTCCCTCTCAGGGTTTCAGTTAGGAGTGTTGATTGTAGACCCAGCGAGATTAGGTTCTGAGCAGTTCTCCATTGACCTTGCTGATCTGGCCCTCAGCATAGCAAGTGACAGTCAAATCCTATACATGAAGAAAACTCACAATTGGGGAATGTTTATTAAGCATTAAAAATTTTAGAAGCTATACAATATTAGAAAAATGAATAGAAGCCAGGTATGTTGGCACAAGTCTGTAACCCTGCAGAATTACAGCGAACGACCACCCAGAGCAGCCACTGGGAACATGGTGGCTTAGGATCTGGCTTATAACCTACAGACATACAGGAAAGACCCATAGTACCCAGGGCACAGTACCTGCACAAGGTCAAGGGATCACTCAGATTATAATGGACACCCTCCATCAGTGCAAGTTGGGAGGCACAGGCCCAGAGACAGAAAGCTCAGAGCCAAGGTCCAGAAAGCTCAGAGTCCTGTGCTTACACGGTACTCATTTACAGTGATGCCGTTTGCTCTGACACATGAGCACAAAGCCGTGAGAGGCAAGAGAGGGCTACAAACACTCGTAAAATGGGTCCCAAAACTGACAATATGTTTGGGAAAAGATAATAAATACTGAAATATGCTCCAGAATCTACTACCACGAACAGACATTTTATGTAAAGTGGCAGTACTGCTTTGTTTTTTCTTTCTTACTGTTGGTAGTTAATTTTGGGGGGTTGGTTTCTTGTCTTTGGTTTACTCTTGTTGTCAGTTTTTATTGTTTTGTTATTTTATGCATTTTGTTTGCTCCCTATCCCATTCCTTTAACAAGCTCCCTCCCTCTATCATACCTACTCTTTTCCCTCAAAACATTTTCCCCTTACTGTATCTCCTTGTTTTACACCCAAGTTATTTCATATCTCTATACCTAAATATTTTATATTAACTACAAGAATCCTACTATATTACTATCTCTCATCTCAACCAGACACTAACTTATCATCCTTAAATTCTTTCTCAACTTAATTATATCCTCTACTTTATCTTACTCCTGTACCCATCACCTCAGCTCTTCCCCCTCATCTAACCCTCACCACTGAAAACAATGCTACTTCCCTGTGCATGAATCAGCTGTCATCTCTAAATCTCTATGGCAAAGATTGGATCAGACAGGTGATCTACAGGAAAGGACAACCAGACAATAAAGTTAAACTATCCACAGCTGATAGAAGGAAGCACTCAAGAGACCACACATCAAGGTTTAAAAACTGCACATGTCACAAACTATACTGCCCACACCACTGAGTTGACTCTTTACAAAGGTAGTGGCAGATGAAACACCTGACCATAACACTTAAAACTCATTAACACTACCATAACAGCAAGCAGAAGATACCCCAGAGCAACTCAGTTTTGATTATCTACAGGCAGAACAACAGTGGAGTGATAATAGACAGTGTTTAGGATTAAGACTAAAGTGTGAGAAAGAGCTGGAAACATCTTTCCCCAAAGCATTCTGGAACCACACCTATCAACAACGACTCACACATAAAAAAAGAAGATACCAAGGCAATAGAAACACAAACCAGAGAATTCTAAAAATATGAAAATAATGATTAGTGGGAAAATAAAGGAAATCAGGTATACTGACTTACAAGAAATGCAAGAAGGAGAATTTTGAATCCTGATCTTCAGTATGATGAAAGGCATCACAGTAAATGTACAGAAAATGTAGGAGAACATTCAGATGTTAAGAAAGAATCAGAAAGAGGCCTGAAATAAAATGAAAAGTCAATAAATAAAATGAAGACAGCAATAGAAAGACATTTTGGAAGATAAGATGAAATGGAAAACAGAATGTCACTGTTAGTAAGCAGCTCATTAAAAAACTGAAATCACAGTCAACAGCATACAAAAGATATTACAATAATAGAACCTAAACATCTAACAACTGTGGAACAATATGAAATGTTCTAACCTGCAGATAAAAGGCATTGAAGAAAGGGTAGAGGCACAGATCAAGGTTATCTATAGTCTCTTCAGATAAATAATTTCAGAGAATTTTCCAAACATGGAAAGGACACTTGGATTTTCACATACAGGAGACATACAGAACACCATTAAGACAAGATCAAAGAAGGACCTCCCCACACCATGTAATAATCAAAATGACCAACATAGAGGGTATGCCAGGAGAGACGGGTATGGTGTAATCCACACCCTGGAAGAAAACAACATCCAACCAAAACTGCTATATCCAGCAAGGATATTACTCAAAATTTATGGGAAAAAAAACATTTCAAGATAAGCATAGTCTTAAAAAATTATAAATATTAAGCCAGGATTAGAGAAAATACTTAATAAAATCATAAAGAAGAAAAAAGAAGCAAATTTAAGAACAAGAGAAGAGGTAAATCTGATCAGTGGGGCAACTAAGCAAAGAAGTAATAACAATATATCCAACAGAATACAGAACACAAAATGACAGGAAATAAAAATCATACCTCAATAATAAGACTGAACATCAAAGGGCTTAATTTACCAAGTAAAAGACATAGAGCCAGGCGTGGTGGTCACGCTTATAATCCCCATGCTTGGTAGGTGGATACAGGAGGATTATACAGTTTTGAAGCCAGCTGTGCTGGCTTAAGAGATCCTGTTTCCAAAATAAAAAATATAAAAATAGGTCTGGGAGTGTAGCCTGGAGGTTGAAGGGTTTCCAGGAACCCCAGTACCACCAAAAAAAAAAAAAAAAAAGACATAGGCTGCCAATGTGAATTAGAAAACATAATCCAAATATATGCTGCTTGCAAGAAATTCACCATACAGCCAAAGATATTCGTAGACTAAAAGTAAAAGGATGAAAAAAGATATATCATGCTAATGGATACTAACAATGAGATGGGATAGCAATGCTGATATACAAAAAAAGAAAAACTTTAAGCTAAAACAAATCAGAAGAGACAAAGCAGGGCACTTATTATTATAAACAGGAACAATTCAGCAAGAAGATATAATGATAATAGATGTTTATGCCCAAATATGGATGCACTGACATTTGTAAAACAAACCCTTTAGAATAGGAGATCTCAAATAGACCAAAATACAATAATATTGGGAGACTTTAATACACCACTCATACCACTACATCAATCTTAAAGGCAAAAGATGAGAAAAGACTCAGATAAGATCCCCTAAAATTAGGAATAAGACAAGGATGCCCACTATCACCACTCCTTTTAAATGTTTTCTTTGAGATTCTTGACACAGCATTAAGACTATATATATATATATATATATGGAATTCAAATAGGAAAAAAGGAATTAAAATTGTCCTTGTTTGCAGATGACATGATTCAATATCTAGAAGAGCCAAATACTCAACGAAAAGACTACTAGAACTGATAAACCAATTTAGCAAAATGGCAGGATACAGAATCAACCTAAAGAAATCAGTTGCTTTTATATATGCCACCAATAAATTCATAAAGAAATACATAAAACAATTCCATTCACTATAACCTCAAAAACAATAGAATACCTAGGAATAAGCCTAACCAAAGATGGAAAAGACCTCTACAGTAAAAACTATAAAATATAAGATAAATTGAAGAAGACCTTAGAAAAATATAAAAATCTCATTTGCTCATAAATAGGCAGAATAAATGTGATCACAATGGCCATTCTGCCAAAAGTAATCTACAGATTCAATGCAATTCCTATCAAAATGCCAATGACGTTCTTCATAGACCTAGAACATTTAGTCAAGAATTTCATATGGAGAAACAAAAGACCCAGAATAGCCAAAGCAATTTTCAGCAATGAGGACCATGCATAACAATCCCTGACTCCAAATTATACTACAGAGTAATATTAGTTAAAACAGCATGCTATTGGCAGAATAGTAGGCACACAAACCAATGGAAAAGAATAGAAGATACAGAAAGAAACCCACTCATTTACAGCCAATTTATCTTTGACAAAGGGACCAAATTCATACACTGGAGAAAAGGCAGCCTTTTCAACAAATAATGGCACTAAATCCTTGCCTCTCACCATGCACAGGAATCAACTTGAGATATATTGGAGACCTGGAAATCATACGAGAGACTGTGAAGCTAATTATGAGGAAAGAAAACAATGAAAGAATAGAAAAAAGAGGAGAAGGAGAAAGAGAGAGGAAAAAAATTGAGATTTTATGTCAGTCTTGAGAAAGAGAAAATGAGATTTTGGTCCATCTTAACCCATAAATTCTGCTTACAATCAAATTTCTGTATTCTAGGTGTAAAAACTGCTGTGTGTAAATTCACAAAATGGTTTATTAAAATATGCATTTTTCTTATATATCCTCGTGCTCCTTGCTAAGCACAGGTGCACCTGCAGATTCAGATGATAAGGCTCCTCGCTTCTTACACACACATTCTTCTGTCTATTTCTCTTTAGCTTAGAGTTTACACTTTTCTCTCCTTGCCTTCTACTAATTCACGGATCTTCAAAAGAAGGAAAACGCCTTTCATATGGAGCACTGATTAGAATAGCGTTGGGATGACCACATCTTCCCCACATGGTGGTTACTTTGCCCAATCAGAAGGGCAGTTGCCTTGTAGCTATTATCTGCAGACTTCCTTATTTCATGAACAGAGGAGTACTTAATCCAAGTACCATTCACTGTGGCTTTGACTAGGATGATAAACCTAAGAAATGGGAGATTTTCATAGTGATGATAGACCCGACAACCTTAAAAGTTAGGGAACAAAGGCATCAATTTTAATGCAATTGTTTTAAAATTTGGCACAGTTACCTCCTGTGCTCGCATTTATTGTGTGAATTACAAACATGCATCAAGATGATTATTTTCAGTATACTTGGAATTTTTGGAAAACATTTTAGACTAAGTAAATAATTTAAGCTTTTTTGGCTGCGACTTAAATAAGTATAAAATGATGTCCTCTGTTTCCACCCTTGATTAACACAGAAAAACACAGTTATGTCTTAGTTTACTGGATCTTATTTCCCTGGTGTTACTGTTAAAATATGTGAAATCTTCCTTGAAACAGAACTACAAAAAGGGTTTTAAAAATAATTGGATGTGCAACGTCCCTGTGTTAGACAACAGGGAAATTTTTAATCATCTTTATACATTTGGTTGGGAAACGTCTAACTTCCCCCGGGGTCTACCTAACACCATCTCTTTATTCCTTTGCCCATATATAGTGCTAATAAATTCATGATGAGTTCTCATCCATAGATTTTTTTTCTTCTAGCACTGAAGCTTAGAATTTACTGGAATGCAAAATTTAGTATAAATATGATTCATATATCTACAGCTACATAATAGAAATAATATTACCACCTAATCATACTTTTCTTAAAATGAGATAATACATGTACAGCTCCTAGTACAATATCTAGCACATAGTCAGTGCTAATATAAGCATTTGCTATTATGATTTCTGGTTATTTCTGACAGAGTATTTTTAAAACTAGAAGAAATTTATTTTTAAAGAATAAAAATATCTCAAAAAATAAAAGTTATAGCCATGCATGGTGGTGCACGCTTGTCATCCCAGCATTTGGGAGGCTGAATCAGGAGGATCATGGTGTGCAGTCAGCCTCAGCTACTTAGTGAGTCCCTATTTCAAAATAAAGAATTAAAAAAAAATTTGGAAGTGTAGCTCAAAGGTGGAATGCCCTTGGGTTCCATCCCCAGTATTGCAAAAAATAAAAAATGTCATGCTATTTATCTTGATTTAGTTTCTAATTAAAAAGCCTTAAAATAATGAAGACCAGTATCACAGAGTGAAGATAAAAGGTAAAAGACTAACACTTTAAAGTGAATGAATATTTTCAAGTGTGTAGCTGAGGTTTTCACTCATCCTCTGACCCGTACAACAACTGATACATACAGACATCCAAAGACTTCCTTTCTCTCTCTCTCTCTCTCTCTCTCTCTCTCTCTCTCTCTCTCTCTCTCTCCCTTCCTTCCTTCCTTCCTTTCTTTTGTGGTAATGGGAATGGAACCCAGGGGCATTCTACCTCCAAGTGACACCCCAGCCCCATTTTTTTATTCTTTATTTTGAAAGAGGGTCTCACTGAGTTGCAAAGGGTCTCACTAAGTAGCTGAAGCTATCCACAAATCACAATCCTCCTGTCTCAGCTTCCCAAATGCTGGGATCACAAGCATGTGCCACCACGCCTGGTTTATGAAACATGCTTTCTAACAGACAAGATGCTCTGATACTCAGGGGAGCTGTAGTCTCTGGACATATGACACAAGGGAGGGAAAACTCAGAGAAAAACCTGAGTCAGGTCAGAAATTTGTTCTTTGCAATTAGATGTCAGAGTTCAAAGTAAAAGCTGATCACAAAGCTACTGGTAACAGATTTAGGTGCACTTTTTGCAATAATATTGCAATTTAAAGGTGTGTAAAGCACACATACATGTATAATATATATATATATATATATATATATATAATATAATATATATATGAAATGTTCATATGTCTCTATATTTGCATATGTAAAAAAGAAAAAGGACGATAGTAAGAGCTAGGTGATATAAAAATTGGGACTTGCTGAATGTGGTGGCACACGCCTACAATCCCAATACTTGGGAGGCTGAGAAGGAAGATTGCAGGTTTGCAAGTAGTGAGATTCTCAGCAAACTAGTAAGACCCGTTTTCAAAAATAAAAATGAAATAGATATTGGGGTGTAGCTTAGAGTTAGAATGCCCCTGGGATCAATCCCCAGTACTACACACATGCACACACATAACATAAAAATGAATGCTATACAAATATCAATACACTTAATATTATTTTGCAGATATGTATATACTTTAATTTGTGATGCAAAAATAATAACAAATAAGTCAATCTGCAATCTTCAGTTAAATTTTATACTAAATTCTAAAGGCCTTGAGGTGCCTATTATCATGGCTTTGGTTTAAGCTTGAAAATAGTATTAATAATATTTAGTAATAGCATTTTTTAGAACTATTAGTCCTAATTTAGATTCAATTAACTGATTGAAAATGAAAATCACTTTGAAGTAAAGAGTTATTTTAGCAATTAGGAAGAAACATTTAAATTTATGATAGCTCCTTGTTTTTGTTATTTCTATTTGTATCAGACATATTTACTGTTTTTAAACAGAACCAGTAATTATTTTTGAGCTTTCTAAAGTCAAATCAAATTTATTAAAGACTTTTTCCCAAACATAACTATTGCACTGAGGATAAGACGGGGATAAAAGAACAGTATTTATTCTTCCTAAAACATTATTGAATAAAATAGACATAAGTTAGTGTTTTCTGTACAAGATACTAAGTGTTGTAACTACAATTCAAGTCATATGAAAGTAAAGACGGGAAGATAATGGGAAGCCAATTAAAATATTATAACTTGTACCTGATTTTCTATATACACTTCTTTTCCATGACCTATTAAATATTTTTCTCTTTATTATGTAGGTTTTTTCTGTCATATTTAAAAATTAGACCTTGCCTAGTGGAGAGATGCAGATAAGAGTTCCATGCATCTTTGTTGATGTGCTTGTATCCTCGAGAGGTCTGTGACTCTTTGCCTTTTGAGAGACTGACTGTGTTTTGCTTGTGAGATGGGGGGAAGAATAATCAAGTCCTTCCTTTCTCGTCAAGTTTTCTTGAATAGGCTGTGGTGTGGGGAGGGGAAGCCAGTTATTTGCTTTTCTAGAAGTCAAAGATGCATTCCAATGTCAGAGAATAAGTTGCTATAGTTAGCTATTAAATGCACCTTAAAGCGCTCATTCATTACTGTTGGAAGCTAATGTAATTGAGTCAGGAGGGTTGTAATCCCAGCAGTGGATAAAACCATTATAGTGGGTTTTTCTGGGTGGTGACCCAGGACAGTCGGGTATAGTCTGAGAAGGTGGGTCCCCGGGCACGCAGTCTTGGGGACTGTATATGGTCCCTCCTTTCCTTACTCTTTTTCTTGCTGCCGGCCTCCATGATATGATGAGCACACCCCATGTTCTCTCCCTTTTTCCACCTGAGATGTGTGGTCCCCAGCCTCACATGGACTTAACCTGAAACTGTAAGAAAACAAGTCTTTCTTTCTCTAAGCTTCATGTTCAGGATTTTAGATTATGGCTGTAGGAATGCTGAGACAGGGCCTCACTAAGTTGTAGAGAGCTTCACTAAGTAAGTAGCTGAGGCTGGCCACAAACCTGTGATCCTTCCTGTCTCAGGCTCCCAAGTAAAGGGATTATAAGAGTGTGCCACCACACCTGGCATAGAAGCTTTCTTTTGTTCCTTACTAGCATAACAGGTTTTATTGAGAATGATTGGTGGGTTTGAGCCTATGACCATTTGATTTTTCTTCTTATCTCTGTTGATGGAATTGATTATATTAATTGATTATGAACTTTGAAGCAGCGCCGCTTGCCTGGCATGCATCTAACTATATCATCTTATATACTTGTATTTATGCATGTTGGATTAGTTTATTCATATTCTGTTGAGAACATTTTGTCTATATGTTTCCTTTCTTGTATTGTCATTTCTGTTTGTCACATTAAGATAGTGATGGCCTCACAGAGTGAATCGTGAAGGACTTAGGAGATTGTAGAAAATTGAAATCATCTCTTAATCAAATATTTGGTGATAGCAATAATCAGTGTGCCCATATGTGCTTGATGTTTGCTTTTGGGGAAGTTTATTAATTATTGGTTCATTTTAGAAATAATCTTATTATGATGATCTACTTCTCCTAGTGTGACTTGCAACAGAATATGCCTTTCAAGGAATTGGTTCATTTCATCTAAGCTATCCAATTTGTGGGCATATGGTTTTCTATAATATCATTTCATTATCTTTTTAATGTCCATGGGATTGGTAGTGATAACCTTGTTTCACATATGATATTATTAATTTGTTTCTTCCATTTTTTTGCTTAGCTAGACTAGAGGCTTATTAATTTTAATGATCCCCTAAAGAAACACCTTTGGAAATGGATTACTCCTAAACCAAATGACTCTTAGTGGCAAATGGAGTAAACAAACACATAACAACAAAAAAATCAAACCCAAAATGATTCAAAACATTTTTCAATTATTTATTTTTATGATTATTTCTTGAATTATTTATATTTTTTGAAATATTTGCTGACTGTAAGAGACGCACTTTAGACATAAGGACTTGCATGGGCTAAAAGTAAAATAATGGAAAAAATATTCTATGAAAGCGTTTCCCAAAGGAAGCAGAAATTACTAAGACAAAATGACCTTTAAGGTAAGAAACTATTGATTGAAATGAGGAAGTTTAAATAGAAAGATAAAAGAGTCAGTGTTTCAGGATAATATAACAATTACAAATATACAACCATCCCAAAAAACACAGCACTTAACGTATAAATAACGTTAACAGATCTAAAGATAAAATAGAAATATAAACATGGGGAGAAACTTCAATGACTCATTTTCAATAAATAAATGAAAATATCTATAGCAAAAAATAAGCAGTAGATTTTTAACGGGGCTGTGGACCGTATGGGCCAGTCCTGGTCTCAGATGAAGCTCTGTGGCCCCAGTCTGTCTGACTTCTATTCTGGCTCACTCTACCCGTAGCTGGAACCTTGGGCCTGCTCTGTATGAGCTAGGGAGCTTGGGTTGGTCCTTCTGTGGTCCATTCTGCCCCGAGCCAGGAAAAATACTGCAGTGCCCAAGTACTGTCCATAAGTATCTGGAAACCAGCTCCAGGGAGTATTGGGTGGAATAAATTACACTTTTCAGGTACTTGCTTGGTTCAAGCTGAGTGACATGGCTTCAGATTTTAGACAAACTTGATTTCAGATTGCCATTTAATGTTGATAACTGATACCACATTGCAACAGCCCGTGTGCCGTGTGTGTGTGTGTGTGTGTGTGTGTGTGTGTGTCTGATACCACATTGCAACAGCCCATGTGTGTGTGTGTGTGTGTGTATCTGATACACATTGCAACAGCCCATGTGTGTATGTCTGTGTGTGTGTGTGTGTGTGTTTTGAATACATAACCCTAGTTTGAGTTTTTTTTACTAAGACTTTAAATATTTCAATCCATGTTATTTCTTTCATAGTATTAAAAGCTGTCTCTGTGCAGAATTTTTTTTCCCATCTGACTTCCTTCTTTTATTTTTGTGGTTATCTTTTCTTTTATGTAGACTGGATATGATATGCACTTGTAGTTTTTAAAATTTGTTCTAAATTGTATTACCTGAGCTTCCTGAATCTGTGGTTTGATTTCTGTCATTCAATTTGTATAATTCTCATTCTTTATTTCTTCTGTTCCTATTTACTTTTTCTTCTGCTGCTGTTCACATTACACACAAGTTTCCCCTTTTACAACTGGCATATGGTTCGTAAGTGGTCTATTCCTTTTTCTTTCATTCCCTTGTTCCCTTTTAAATTTGGACTGTAAGTTTCCATTGGCACACCTTCAATATCATTGATGAGCTGATGAACCAATAGAAGGCATTCCTTATTTTTGCTAGCGTACTTTTATTTTTAATGTTCTCTTTTGATTATTT
This sequence comes from Muscardinus avellanarius, assembly GCF_963383645.1. NCBI lineage: Eukaryota > Metazoa > Chordata > Mammalia > Rodentia > Gliridae > Muscardinus > Muscardinus avellanarius. The sequence goes on along the minus strand of NC_137797.1, from coordinate 107,666,429 downwards.
TTGTTTCCATCTCTTTGCTATCATTTTCCCTACTTATGAATATTGACTGCTTTTTTCTATTAGATTTCTTAACTTGTCAGTCATAGCTCAAATTTCCTGTCTGATAACTCTGAAATTCCTGCACCACCTGAGTTTGAATCTTCATACCATTTGTTTTTGCCTTGTATAAACTTTATATTTTTAAAAATTAACAGTTAAACCTGGGCAAGGTAGCGTACACATATACTCCCAGCATTTGGGAGGCTGAGACAGGAGGATCACAGGTTCAAGGATAGCCTCAGCTACTTAGTGAGGCCCTTTGCAACTCAATGAGACCCTGTTTCAAAATAAAGAATAAAAAATAGGGCTGGGGGTGTAGCTTGAAGGTAAAATGTCTCTGGGTTCCATTCCTAGTATTGCAAAAATAAATAAATAAAATAAAATAAAAATTAACAGATATAATGTATTTGATCTTGGTAAATGAATCAGATGGATGTTTGTGTTTTATATCTCCCTGTGTGATACCATGTTATTTTAGTGGTTTCTTGTTTTTGAGATTATAAAGTACTGGAGAAGACATTTGATCTGAAATCTTATAACTTAATTTCTTTCTTTCTTCCTCTCTTTTCTTTTTTATTTCTTTCATGTCATGAGCTGGGTTATAGCCATCAAAGGATATCTTAGCCCTTTCCATTTTTTCTGAGCTTATGTGAGACTACAAGTCTTGAGTGGGCTGGAGCTAACTGTTCTTCCTCTGCATAAGACAAGGCTCTATAAAAGTGCTTTCCTTGAGGGCAGACTTTTGTTACAAAAATCAGAATACTCTGGGCATATTTTAAGATGGTTATTTTACCTTCTTCCTGCCTAAAACCAATGTAAATTCTGTTCTTCTTTCTGATTTTTCACTGTAAAAATTTGATGGGGTCCTGGAAGTAACACTTGTGAAAATGTGGGGATCCATGGAGTTTCTATCTCTCAAGCTGGCCCACACTCAGCTCCAGCAATTCCTTAATTACTTTCAAGTGCTTTCTTCTCAGTTATTGGTCTGGCAGCTGATACTCCTTGTAGTTTCTGTTTTCTTTATTTGCCTGTCTCTTCAGTTTTCACAGAATTGGTTTACCCTTTGACCTCAATTATCTGATGTATCTATGAAGAGTTGCTTATTTTTAGTTTACTCAGCTTTTTTCTTGTTGGAAAGAGAAGAATGATGATTTCATCTCTTACTCTGTCGGAGAAGAAACTGGAGATCCCATTAGCACATTTAAAAAAATAACTATTTCAAATTCTATTAAGAAAAGGATAGCATGTTATTTCAATTTCTAATAATAAAAAAATTAGAAGTAACAATGCCAAAAGACATGCTAAGGTTTTAAGAAGCTTGTAACATGCTAGAAATAAAAAAAAGTAAGATAAATGTAAGTAATGAACAACATACAAGTTATGGGCCACTGGAGTACATGATATCTGCACACTAAGCCCTTTTCTAGGAGGTAGAACTTTGCAGCTCATTCTGTTGAAGTGCCAAACAGGCTTCCAAGTGAGGCAAAATCTGAGTCTATAGTTGAGCAGAGAGTTTTGAACTGAACATACACATTGTGGAGTAAACAGAGTATGAAATGACTTTAGAAGCAGGGGGTTAAGTAAATCACCTAAAAACGCAAAGTGATCCAAAAATCGAACTCTAGGACATTCCAAAATTCACAGTGTGGGAAGAAGAGAAAGTTCCTGGAAGGACACTGTAGTAACAACCAGGGAGGTAGGAAGAAAAAAGCCTTCCTATGTCCTGCATGCAACCATGAAGCAACTTTATGGAAACAACAAACAAACAAACAAACAAACAAACAAACAAACTCACCTGTGCCCAATGCTACGTAAAGTAAGGTCTGAGAATTGGATATTGGATTTATGAAGTAGGCTTACAGTAATTTTTGCATCCCAACCCCAGTTTCTGAAACACACATTAAAAAAAAAAATGTTTGCTGAAGGATTCATATTTGCTGTTAAATTGCAGAATTTACTAGGTTATTTTCCTTTTCCCCTTCTTTATAATTTCTCATTAAGGAATTACACTTACCACCGCAGTTCTCTAAACACCTTTTGATTCCAAGTGCTAACTCGGGGAGTCCATCTGCTGTCACAGCTCTGTGGAACTAAAGGAAAACTGGCAGGAGAGCTGATGAGCGCAGAGGCATATCCGGTATAATGTGCTTTTCTTCTACTTTGGCAAAAATAGAATCTAAACTTTGGCAGGAAGTGAAAGGAATTTTGCATTTTGGTTAGCGTTTGTGCTTTGTTACTCAAAATCTAAAGTGGAATACCCCAAGGTGTATGTTGGGGGGTAAAATATACTGCAACGCAGTCAACTTCTCCTTAATGTGTTCATTAGATTTAAAGAACGAACCTGAACTTTTCTTGTACTGTCATCAACATTAAACATGTGAAAGGCAGGTCAACAGCTAAGCCTTAAAATAATTAAAATATAGGTTCAAATAAATGTGCAATATGAAAGACTGTGAAGAAACATTTAAGTGGTTACACATTTTTCTTCTTAGATAAATCAAGGCATTTGTTGTTCCAGATGAATTTTCCATACAACTATAATATAACATGGCCATCAACGCAATTAAAATAATTTTTAGATACTTAGATAAGTAAAAAAGCTAGAATCTTCAAGCCCTCAATACAATCTTCCAAATTATGTACATTCACAAACACATAAAAGTCAATCACTAAGCCAAACATGAGAAGAAGGGATGGGGAGGGAATGGGGTCCCAGGTTTAAGACTGACCTCGGCAACTTATCGAGCTACTCAGAAACCTAGCGAGACCCTATTTGTAAAACAAAGTAGGGCTCAGACGTAGATGTTCCTCAGTCCCTGCTCATCATTTCTTGCATTCTTTTTTCTTTCTTTTTATTGGTGCATTTTAGTCTTACATTTCAACAAGGGTATGAGGTGGTAGAGGCGTACATGCCCACATCACTCACTTATTCCTTCCCCAATTCCTGCCCCATTCCCTCCCCCTTCCCTCCTCATGTGTGGCTTAACGATCGACTTTGATATGTTTGTGAATGTACATCATGTATATTAGAGACAAAACACAAAATCTTCTGGAACAAAAGTATCCATTTCTCATTGTTCTTTGAATGATTCAGAGGATAAAGTCTTATATCTACCAGAAAACTTGAGCGCTCACTTTCTATTTACCAAAATTTAGGATCACTATCTCTGCAGATAGAAATTAAAAATATACTTCTTTTCTTTTTTCAATTTTCTGATTCATTATTCTGAAGTTGGCTAATACATAAAATTAAGAAATAATACAAAAAAGTACCGTCAATTGAAATTCTGTTCTGTGTATCAAATTAAAATTCCCTTTATATCTTTTTAAAATGGCAGGCAATGAAAGTACATTTGCATTTTGGTTAGAAGTTGTGCTTCTTAACTCAAAATAAAAAAGTATAAGTTATCAGAACACTGACCTATGCCGCCATATTCCTATATTGTGACAGAGACTGTAAAAAAAAAATCTCTGTGGGAAGTAGGATTGTATCACAAGAGATCGTGAAATTTGTTGAATCCATAAAGCAGAAAGAAAGACCAAAGTTCCCTAGAGAGAGCTTTAATTTTTCATATATTCAATTAAATAAGTTTAGAAGTAGAACAGGCACAGGAGATAGACCCAAGGTGGCCCTTGGTATAAAGGGGGGTGTTCTGAGTTAAAAGTCTTCTGCTGGAGCAGAAGGAATCGGAGATCTCTGCACGTCGATCTGTTCTCCACAGGATCTTATAAGAAGGGGATTAGACCTGCACAAAAGGCCAAGAGATAGCAAGGACGAGGGCTGGACAGGAAAGAAACTTGCCCACCAACAAACAGAAGTGCAGACCCAGACAAGTTAAGCTAAGAGTTATCATCCAGACAAATGGTAGGAAGACTCTTCCAGGTACATATATCAGGTGCATGATGTAGATAAATATTTCACAAGAATGGGTGGCATCCTTACAGTGTGCAACTAGGTTCTGCCACAGAAACTCAGTTGGGCAATGAATGAGGCGAAAAGGAATTTAGGTAGATAAGAAAATATCGCAAGGGAACACTGGGGTTTCACCTCCTTTATCTGGAATTCCTCGTTTTCCAACCTATCTTCCATATATGGATCTCACTTAACATGATATTTACCAGTTTCATCCATTTTTTTTTCTACAAAAAGTAATTTTTTTTTATGGCGGAGTTGAATTCCATCGTGTGTATCTACCATAATTTTGTAATCCAGGAGAGAAATGGAGAGAGAAATTGGGGGTGGGGCCTTCAGATAAATGAAAGGAGATACTAGTAGAATAGGATTTGGGGAGGGTAGGGCAGGAGAAGGGAAGACTGAAGGAAGGAAAGAGTTCAAATAATGCTCTGTTCATATACGAAGTTTTCAATACCAACTTTAATCTTTTATATACAGGAAATGGAGATAGCAGGGAGGCATCCCAATGGAAACACACCAAATGCTAAACACGCTCAGAACCTCCTTATCTTGAATAACTACAACACACCCCCACTAAAGAAGAAAAACACATTTCAATAATAAATATACAATACTAGAATTAAAACTTATCTTAATGATGATAAAAATTAAAACTTTACAGTACTCATACGAAAGGTAACATGAAGGATAAACTTGGAATCCTATCTAAATCACAGAAGAAAATGCTCAAGAAAAAGAAATATTGAGAATAGAGGTCATGACTATGGAGGAAAGAGAATACAGTGACTCTATATGAAATCTCTTACTTATTAACTACATTTTAAAAATTTAAACTTTGTTTTCCTTTTCAACTCACCTTGTATTTTCTTGAGTTACCATTCCTGTTTGATAGAGGTCATGCTATTTTATTTTGTTTAAAGAACAGGCATAAAATTTTCCAATTTTTTATATAAATTATTGAGCATATAATTTTTCCAAGAGTTGCTTAACTTTTATATCTCCAAATTGGATGTTTAGTTTTATCTTATGGGAAATTTTCCCACAGGCATTATGTATTTGTTGGCTTTTTTGTTATGTATTTTGCAATGTAAAAGCATCTACTGAAATTAGAGTATTAACAAATAGTATCGGTGGCCAGATTTCCCCTCCATACATCCACTACATATAGTTAGTAGCAACCTATGTCTAGGTTTGAGTATGTTTACCTAAATGAATTTTATCTCTATTGTATTAACATTTTCTTAGGAAGAACACATTTTATGGAATAACTTTCAGCATCTACAAAGGTGATACTGTGGATTTATTATTAAACATGATAAAGGGATGTGCTTTCATATGCTAATTCAGCACACTCTTCATTTAATATTATTTTAATGGTATTTTCTTCATTCAGATCCTATAGCACTGAATAATTTTATAGTTTTGATGTTCTAATGGATGTCTTTATTTGATTATCTATACGTTTTTTCCCATGTCCTTTTTTTTTTTTTCTGCCTTCACTGTGATAAAGAAAGTTTTGGTTTATAGTATTTATTCCCAACCTATTTCTCCACAATTCCATAACTCTTCCTACTCAAGCAATTAATAAGACCTAGATATATTTGATTATTCCCCCAAAGAGGGAGGTAATTTGTAAATCTGTCCTGGTTATTTGTCTTTAATCTACCTGTGTTGTAGAGCATTTGTATGAATTTTTTTTTCAGTTACACATTCTCAATATTTCCTTTCTTTATAAGGTGGATATAAAGAATGAATACAAGTTTTCTGTGTTTGTAAATGTCTTTGATTACATTTTTCATAATTACATTTGCCTGTGTTTGTGGTGGGAGAAGAAAAATGAACAGATTACTGGAGATCAAATGGATGTTTTCAGTGTCTATTTTGTGATAACAAAATTTTTTATTTTTTACTTAGTAAATTAAACCTATTAAACTTATTTATCATGTATATTACTTAAAAATATGTTACTTTCATTAAAATTCAAATCTCATATTTCAGAGCATTTCAAACACCACAGCAAATTATCAGAAATATTTCAGATACTTCTTTTTAGTATTTTAGTTTTTCAAGATGTTGGTAAAATGATCTAGGGTCAAATATTGTAGAAAATCATCTGAATAAAATACCCTTTTCAGGCTGAACAAAATGTTTATACTTTTACTTTTAATTCACACCTTTTACAACATGTATTAAAATCCTGAATTCAGAATTATGTGATCTTTGACAAATGATTTAGCTACTTAACAACTCAATGTTTTCATTTTCATAATAAGAAAGCAATAAAATTTCTATTATATAATATTTAATAATTTATATGTAATATTATATATAATATTTAATAACTTGATGGTTATAATTATATAATGTTTAATAATTATATAATATATTAAGTTTGATACCTAAAATTCTCAAACAATACATGGCATTTGGTAAGCACTCATATAATACCAGTTTATTAGGATCTGTCCTTTGGTTAATGTGTTATGACCTAGACCTCGACAGTTTACACATTAATTATAATTTAATTTTGCAGAGGATATTTTGGGGATTATATTCAACTCTACCCACTGCTTTCCAGTTACTTCAGTAACTCAATCCCTGCATCCACATGTAATAGCCATGATAAATTTTCTTGTTGATCCTGACCTTCTCAGAGCACTTTTAAATGGTATGCTTTAGGCTGGAACACCCTTATGTTTTCCCTTAAATACAGAAGTTCTCCAAACATAGGATCTTTTCCTTTAGGGCTACTTTAAGGCATCTACATCCTATGGAGATGTGCCCTATCATCTAATTTAAGGGTGATTATTTCTTCCTTATCTTTTGCCTTTTTATGCAAATTATGTGTAAAACAAGTATGGCTGTGTTGCTGGAGTAAATAATCCAGCTTAAATATTTTAAATATCCAAGAGTTGCCTTAGTTGATTGGGCAGCTATAACAAAAATACTATAAACTGAGTGGCTTCTAAACCACAAAAATTTATTTCTCGTGGTTCTGGAAATTAGGCAGTCCAAGATCAAAGCACTAGAATATGAGTTGTTTGGTGCCAGACCTTTTATTTCATATGGCGGAAAGGTGAATGCTCTCCTTCAAGCATCTTTTCACTTATAGGAACACAGTCCTAGTCATGATTTAATTTCCTTCCCCAAATACCTGTCTCCAAAATAGCATCGCACCGAGCCTTAGGTTTTACACTACCTTTTGGAGAGTGAGGTTTCAGTTACCCCAGGGACTATGCTGTATCCACTGAAGTACTTTTATGCCCAGGCAGATATCTACCCCTCAGCTGGGAATCTAAAATATGTGTGAGTCTAACTGGATAAAACTCAGGGTACATTCAATTTGTAATAAATTCTAAGATATAACATTTGATTTTTTTTTCCTTTAGTCTATGAGCCCCACCCCAGAGACTTAATAGGAAATTATATAATTTAGCACAAATTATTCTACACATATTTTTAATATATCCTCACTGGATAAGACTTACATAATTTGAGAGTTTGGATTAAAAATTTCTGATTTATTTTTATTTTAAATTTTAAAGAAAAGTATGACATACTACAAAGAAGACACCATTCAGGGTTAGAAGGCTTGGCATTAACTTGATTTGACTTCCCCGTCACTAGGCCTTCTGAACATCTTCATCCTCTCTGAAATGGCATAGAGCTGGCCTTGCCACTCTCTTGCAGGGTTATTTGTGACCATATGTGTGAATTTATTTTGTGCTTAAAACTGACAAAGTGGTTTTTTTTAGACTCTACGATTCTTTCTTCTTTATTGAAAACAATGTTGATATTTCTATGGTGGCTGTATTTCATTTCCCCCTATCCTTGGTGCTAGTCTTTGACAACATTCCATCCTCTGACTCAGTATTTTTCAAGGATCACCTACTCCCTTCTCTGTACACATTCTATCTAGTGTGCTTGACAAAGATCAAGGCAAAGTTCTTCTCTTTGGACTATTTTGTTTTAGTTTTATATCTCCAACAAAGAAAAATTCTGAGGAAAGTTTATATTGAATCTAAGGATTTTCCCTTAACATGGCGGGACACTTCCAGTTGAAATCTCATAGCTTGCTTTCTGTACCTTTTGTAATATTTTTATTATAAATAGAATGGTCATTATACAACTTAAAAATACAATTTCTATTTCTGATTTTCTTTAAATTAATATTCTTGTGCTCATCAGAAACCCACTGAGCTTCTTCCCACTAATTTTCTTTGGAAACAGCGTGCCTCCAGAGTTCATATCATTCATGTGTAATTTTTTTTCCAAAATTTTTTGACGATTGCCCTGAAAATATTAAAATTTAAACATAACATTTTATGAACTTTCTTTTTTATTTCCAGTTATATTTTTCTGGATTATTGGATCAAAGTGTCAGCAGAAAAATACAAAGGAAAATTATACATAAAACATTCAAAAAAAAATTTTTTTTTTTTTTTTGGTGGTACTGGGGTTCCTGGAAGCCCTTCTACTTCCAGGCTACACTCCCAGACCTATTTTATATTTTTATTTTTGGAAACAGGGTCTCTTAAACCAGCGAGGCTGGCTCCGAACCAGCGCAATCCTTCTGTCTCCACCTCCCAAGCACAGGGATTACAAGCGTTCGCCACCACGCCCGGCAAAACATTCAAAATTTATCTCAGTAGTAGTAGTAAGTAAACTGATCACATAGAAATGTGGGAACAAAATCTGAGGGTAAAAGTTTAGATCATATATATGACAGAAAGGCTCAAACTAAGACAAAAATTCAGAATTTTAAGAAACCCTCTTCACAATAAGCAGGGAATGAAATGTCCATGCTCCGTCAGGTTTAAACAAACATTGGTTACTCCCATTTTGTTTTCTTCCTATTTTAGGGCCACTAGATAATTTTTTCTAGAAACTGAGCAGAGTAGGTGAAGTAAGAACAAACTAAATAATTAACTGTGAATGTATAACTTACACTGATTTGTCTGTAGGGTGTGCACAACTTGAGTGGGTCAGATAAACTTAAAGCTAGGAATTTGGTTGGAGATATTTTCCAGCTCGTAGTAACTCAGGGGACTAGTAGAAGTAAATATAAGTCCTCTAGAGTAAAAAAAAAATATATATATATATATATATATATATATATATATATATATATATATATTTCCAACTCTAACATATCTATAGAAAATATCATCATGAGATCATGCAATATAAAAAAGGATAAAAGTATTATAAAACCAGGCTGTGAGCCAGGCCTGGTGGCTCACACTTGCAATCTCAGCACTTGGGAGGCTGAGGCAGGTGGATCAAAGGTTTGCACCCATCCTCAGCTACTTAGTGAGGCCTTCTGCAACTTAGTGAGACCCTGTTTCAAAAAATAAGGAATAAAATGCTGGGCATGGTGGCGCACGCTTGTAATCCCCGCGTTTGGGAGTCAGAGACAGGAGGATCGCGCAGATTCGAAGCCAGCTGCGTGCTGGCTTAGGAGACCCTGTTTCCAAATAAAAATGTAAAAATAGGTCTGGGAGTGTAGCCCGGAGGTAGAAGGGCTTCCAGGAACCCCAGTACCACCAAAAACAAAAAACAAAACAAAACAAAACAAAAAGAATAAAGAATAAGGCTGGGGATGTAGCTTGGAGGTAAAATGTCCCTGGGTTTAATCCTCAGTAACACACACACACACACACACACACACACACACACACACACACACAAATAAATATATAAACAGGCTGTGGATGAAAATAAGGACTGATTAAAAATGTTTATTCAAATGAAAAAAATAGCAAAAAAGGTAGGATAATTAATTTTTTAAAAGTTGGAAAATATCACAGTATAAGCCAACTGTTTAAAATCAGAATTTCAGAATGATTACGTTAAATGTGAAGGAAATAAATATCACTGTTTAATGGCAAGCATTATTACATGGGAGAAAAACAATACCAACTATGCCCTGCCTACAAGATACACATGTAAAATATCGACTACAAAGATGGGAGCAGCGACACGTTCCTGTAATACCAGTTCTTAGAAGACTGAGACAGGAAAACTACAGGTTCCTAGCCAATCTCAACAACTTAGTGAGACCCTCAGTAACTCAGCGAAACCCATTTTCAAAATGAATGAATGAATAAATAAATAAATGAATAGCGCCAGAGTGTAACTCAGAGGGAGAATACCTTTGGGTTCTATCCCTAGTGCCCCCAAATAAAATAAAATATAGGATACAATGAAGCGAGGATAATATGATTAAAAATATTAGAAAAAATGTATTTTCAAATGCAGATGGAAAATGTACCAAAAGCTACACGTACGTGAGAGTAGGGGGCAACTGGAACTCACATATCATCCTGTCATATTGTCACTAAACTATATCACTTGGGAAAATTAATGGGCATCATCAAGTTTACTTGTATTTTGGCATGCCTAGGGCCCAATAATTATATTTATACATACATATACTAGTAAAACCCATTTGCTCATGCATCTGAGTCCTTTAATAGCAACTTTAATAGAAACGCTAAGTATATCAAACATCCATCAACAGTGGAATGGAGAAATGAATTATGGCATATTTATATCATGGAATATAAATAATGAAACAGCAAATTATAGCTTCGGTGTACGTGTTTTACAAACACGTGTTGAGGAAGAAAAAAATTTAAAAATCAAAACTTGTAAGCTGCGATGCTGTTTGTATGAAATCAAGAGAAGAAATACCAAGCTAGGCACCAACAATCTGGCCTTCAGTCAGCTTTGCAAATTATGTTATTAGAGAAGAGATACCATCCTTTTTCACTTTGCCTAAGGCTATTTTTGTGCCACAATGGTGCATCAGAGTGGTTGTGACAGATGACCTCTTGGCTGCAAAGACTAAAATATTTACTATATGACCTTTATGAAAAAAAATATTTGTCAAGCTCTGACCTAAGCTTTCTTTCCTTCTTTTTGCAGTACTGGGGATGGAACCCGGGGACATTCTACCTACGAGCTACACCTCAGCCATAGTATTTATTCTTTCTGTTTTTGAAACAGGGTCTCACTGAGTTGCAATGGGCCTCACTAAGTAGCTGAGGCTAAACCATAATCCTCCTGTCTCAGCCTCCCAAATGCTAGGATTACAGGTGTGGGCCATATAAACAACACAAAAGCAAGCTTAATTTTTATTTCTGGCATTAGAAAAAAAGCAACTGTGTTCTAATTCTTTACATATGTGATTGTTTTACATGTATACACTTTGTAACTATTCATTAAATTGTGTATATATGTGGTCATGTATTTTTTGTAACATTTACCAATTCCATGTTTTAAAAATATTTAAACACAAAATTTATTTTAAAAAAGCACAAACAAACCACACAATGGGCTAGAGATTTTCTTAAGCATATAATCCTGAATTTCATTAGATGGTTATTGATTTTCCTGATTCTCCTGCCAGAAATTCTGCAACTTACACAAATTCTTCTTTCTAAAGATGAGGTAAGGAGATACCACTTCCAATTGGATTCAACTTCTCATCCAATAAAGCATATGCCTAGCAGGAATTGTATCATTTGCAACCTGTTAGATATATTTATATTTAGTGAAGATTCTTAGGGTTAAAGCTCCCCTTCTGTGCCAGGCGTGGTGGCACACACTTGTAATCTCAGCATTTGGGAGGCTGAGACAGGAGGATTGCGGTTCATGGGCAGCCTCAGCTACTACTCAGTGAGACCCTGTTTCAAAACAAAGAATAAAAAATAGGACAGGGGGTGTAGCTTGGAGTTAGAATACCCCTAGGTTTCATCCCCTGTACCGTGACAAATAAAAATAAATAAATAAAAATAAAATTCACCTACTGATCATTTTCATATCCTGCCTAGAATATATCAGTTGGTATAAATAAATTTTTATAGAACATCCAGTCACTTATTTCTGTTTTTAATGGTACTTTATAAACATATATCACGAAGTTCAGAGTGAATAGTTGCACACAACACTTAGTGACCCTTCCCCAGCCCCTCCTTTTCTTTCCTCCTCCCCTTCCCTGTTCACGGTAGTGTGACGGGCATTGATAAAGTTGTTTATGTACATCATGTCCCCCCTCCTACCTCCCTTACCCTCCCTCCCTCATCCAGTAAGATTTCTCTTCCTTTGTCTGGCGCCCCTCTTCTGTCCCAATTTCTCCCTACCTTTCACATACAAGAGAAAATATCCAACCATTTACTTTTTGTGCCAGACACTTATTTCTAATGCAAACAGGATTCTAAATGACAATCAGACATTTGTATCCCAATAAGTCTCCCATCCAGCCCTTTTCCCATTTGCAAAGTAAAGGTAACTGAATTTCCACAGCTAGTTATTAATAAACATCATTAGCCTAGCCCATCAAAACTGTATGCACAATGACAACCTTTTAAGTTTTTCCAGAATGCAGGATTTTTTCATTCCATACACATTTTTAACTGAGACACTAGCGTTCTTTTCAGGAGGCAGGCTAGACCAAGACCCGGTCCTGTTCCAAGTCAGCCATGGATCGGAGTTGGGAAGTTTTGTGGGAATGCTAACATGCTGGTTCAGGGCTCCAAAATTTAACATTTCTCCAGATGGAGCGTTGTTAATATTCTGGATTTGTGGCATTGCACTATTTTGCAACAAATAAAATGAAGCCGTAAAAAGTAAGTTTGTTTGCCATATGGCTGTTTATTTCTGTGTGCGGAGCCTAACTGTGAGATATATGGCTCCTCAATATGGGAGAGCTACACATTCTCACCGGCACACCTGCTTCCAGCACAAGGAATCCTTCTTCGGACGACATTAAACTCACAGTATCAGGATGTGAAGAATTTTCCCCATCATTTATGAGTCCACGGGGAGTGGTCGAGCTTAGAAAATGAGATTATATGCTCATAGCTTTTACCTTTTAACATACGTGTGTGTTGCTTAACTTTGCAAAAGAGCTGTTTTGGGTAAGGAAAGGAATATCACAGACTGGAGCGGGGCTGTGAACACTGGCAGGGAGGTTTGTGTTCCAATCCCACCTGTGAAAGGGATTTCTTATGTAGCCCTGGGCAGGGTGTGACATTTCTCTACCTAATCTATTCCGCCTTTATGATTGAGATTTAAATAATAAAATTACAGGGCTATAGATTTCTTAAAATTTGACCTAGGTCTGCCTCAAGGGAAAGTATAAGGCAGACACTAAAAAAAAAAAAAAAAGGCATTTTTCTTCTTTCAAAAGGAACACATTCTTCTCTTAATCAGGAGAGCTTGGCTTTGAGAGCCAGAGGTCAGCCTATTCTTTGGAACCCGGTGTGTTTTGTCCTCCTGAAAAGTCAGGAGGAGAGTGACCTCTTATAAATCAATAGAGGATTTTCAACTGCCGCATTCGCTCTATTACAAGAGCTAAAGAGACTCTTGGCACAAATGCTCTACTCAGGTCCAAGCCCAACATTCACAGGCTCTCACCCCTGCAAACTCTTCCCACGTCCCACTGTTTAGGGCTGATGGTGACTTGCAGTAGATTATTTTAATTCCCAGAAATTCTTTTATAAAAGCATCATTTGCTTTGATCACATGCAATTTATAATCCTTTTACATGTTTCAACCTTGATATCTTTAATAATTAATCTTTTTTTATTTTTATTATAGTGGTATTGAGGATGGAACCCAGGGTCTGGCTTTGGCTGGGCAAGTGCTCTTCCACTGAGCTAGGCCCCTAGTCTTATCCTATTTTTAAACTCTGACAGCCTTAAAGAACCAATCACCAATATTAATTACTTATGTGCATCATTTAACTTCTTGAGACATTCAAATAATTGTTGAATTCATAATGTTAAACTACAAGCACATATCAAATCCTGCTAATAACCTAAGAGGAGAGTCTGGCTCCTATCTTAGAGGATTACAGTCTTCGTCTAGTCAGAGAAATATAACCAACATATGAATGTAGTTCTAAAAATTATACCCTTGTTAACAAAACCAAGACAAAATATTTTCTTTTACGTTGCTAGTCATGTTTTCTCCAATGTTTGGTTTTTATAATTTCTTTTTCTTTACAATGTTTCCAATACCAGTCAGCTTATGAGCCCCACCTTAATCAAACCACTTCACTAGAAACCTCATTAATATGATCAGCGACTTCCTAATTTTTTTAAAGTTAAACTTATATGACGCAAGTGCTTTAGGAAAGAGTATGGGATGCTTCCTAAAGCTCACTAATCTGATGAGCACAATCCTAAAGCAGCTAGACGTTCTGTGAGAGAGTGGGAAACAATGGGATACATTCTTTCACGTTTCTGGAAGTTGGAAGTCAAGTCCATACCCTTCCATCTTTCTGAAGGTCTAAGGACTAGGTCCACGCTTTGCTTTTAGATTTTGGTGATAATGGCCTTCCCAAGCCTTCAGTGCCTTAGAGTTGCTTTCCGTTAGTGTCTCCATCCTCACTTGGAGTTCTTTCTGTGGCCCTGTATTTTTGCCTGGCTATCTTCTCATAAGTGGGCCCGTCACATTGGATGGGATGACCACACAACTCCAGAAGGACCTCCTAAAAATTTACGTCTATGATGAACATGTGTCCAAATAGGGTCACATTTTGTGGGACGAGGGATGAGGACTTTATATAGAAGGGCACAATTCATGACAAATATAAATTCAGATATATCCAGATAACACTCTATCAGAGATCAAAGGCACAATGTTGATCCTAATAGCTGAGTACAAACTTCTGACTACTTAAATGTTTTGTTTTTGTTTTTGTTTTTGTTTTGGTTTTGTGGATCTGGGGATTGAACCCAGGGACATTTGACCTCTTAGCTATAGCCCCTGCCCTATTTTTTATTCTTTATATCGAAACAGGGTCTCATTAAGTTTCGGAGGGCCTCACTATGTAGCTGAGGCTGTCCGCAAATTGTGATCCTTCAGTCTCAGCCTCTCGAATGCTGGGGTTACAAGCATGTGTCACCGTGCCCGCCTCTTAAAAGGTTTTTTAAAAGTACTTGCCAATGGATGGGAAAATGAATTCATTGCAATCAATCAATCACTTCTGAATTCTTTGTGTTAAAGCTTAATCATTGCCAAAAAATGTATCTACATCTCCGAACAGCCACGTAAATGGTGGTGGTAATAGGAATCAATATATATGCATCTTTCAAATCACTTTTATTAGAGATCCTAACTTATAGCCTTCTCCTTAAGAGTGTTTAGTTAGCTGTTTGGAAGTGTGACACGAATTTATTGTTAGATTTTCATGACACTTCTAGCTCTGGCTGGCAGATTAGGAGACTGATGCAGAGATTATGCAAGTTTCCAAATGGCTATCCCAAAAAAAAAAAAAAAAGAAAAAATCATGGAATGGAAAAATAAATATGAGGTAGTTTGAGAATCCAGTAGGCCTACCACAAGACCCATCTGGATCAAAAATTGCTGCGTGACTTCATCACCATAAGCCACTCTGGATGACCTGCAAATAATGATAGGAACACTGACACCACCTAACTTTATCCAGAAATGCAGGGAACTTAAGACTGTATCTTGTTTGTGAGCTAACAAGTTAAATCGCCATGCTTTCATAGAGGTTGACAGAAGACAGGAGACTCCCGAGTCACGGGCAAAAGATTTTATTACTCAAAACCATGTACAAGGTCCAGGTTTGCATTGGTTCCTCTTGCCCACAGGCCCCAAAGAGTCATACAGATAGAGAGAGGGAGAGAGAGGGAGAAAGAGAGAAGATATTATATGGACAGTAGATTTTCATCTCAGCTAAAGTATAACAAACTGAGCCCAAATCCTTAATAATTGGCTCCAGAAAATCTGCCCAACTTTTGTCCCAGCAGAAGACATCTGTTTTATCCTCTCTGGAAAAAAGATTTTCTCTCTGTTCCAGAAGTAAATATTATCTCTGTCTATATAAACATCCTTATACTGATTGCCCATCTGTGCCACAAAAGCCTTGCTCCCCAAATAAATGAGTAAATAAATACATATATGCATACATGCATACATGAATAAATAAAACTCAAGTAAAATTATCTCCCAACAACATAAGCACAAGAAGATTTAAGCCTGAAAAATAGTGACAAGTAGCTACTTCCTAGTCAGCTTTTTGTTAACTGGATATAAGTGCATTTGCCCATAATATATAAATAATAACTTTTGTAAGCTACAGGTACTCCCAATTTACTGTATTTCTCGATATATCTGTGAGGAAGTCCTGTCTTGGCCTTCTGGTGGGTGGAGTCAGTAGGGAGTGCAGGTGGGCAAGAATGAACAGAGAAGCCCAAGACATCCCAAAGGCATTCATATCTCCTTTGGCTGTGGATTCTTTCCTCCCTGTGATGGCAGGAAGTTCTGACATTGAGATGGAATTGAGTTACAGGTGACCATAGAAATCTCCACTTTATTTAGACTTTTAGAGCCACTTTCTAAAATATGAATGATTATAGTAAATATACAAAATGCCTAGAAAGTGCATTCATAGGGGTGTATTCAACCTAATGCTGCTGGAATCAACCTACGGAATCCATTTCTGCCCATACTTCGTATGTTCCTATTCATTATGGACCATAAAGCTACTTTCTGTGCAGGTAGTTAAAAGGGGGTAGCTCAGAAACTTGGGCCATCAGGTCAACCTAGATAAAATGTCGAGATTCAGACCCGGTTTGAACAGACACCATCATCAATCAACTTAATGGTACAATTTTTTTGTGTGTGGGAGATGATTCAGGCTAAGTTAGATGCTTAATACATGTTGGATTTGGTGAGCTCAAAGTATATGGACTAATTGTCAGGGTGTAGAAGCCTAAGCTAGAGAAAATGAAATGGAGCAGGGTTATACAAGATGAGACAGATTTTCTCACTTAGAGAAAACCAAGCACAGAAACAAACAAAAATCAAGCAACACGAGTCAACAAACTACAGTGTAAAAACCAAATACAACACTTCAGGATCCCAATAAATCAAAGGTTCCTGAGATTGGCCCGGCTAGAATGACCACTTTCTTGTCCCGCTTTGATATAGGCTCCTTGTTGATAAGATGAATCAACAGTATAGATTGCTTCCTAAAGTAACTGTGGAGATTTGTTGCAGGGAAAAGAAGCTCTTAATCTGAAAAGCAAAGGAGCGATAACTGGAATTTATTTCAAATTTTTTCTTTCATTGATGGTCGTCAACAGCTATTACCTAAGTATCTTTGACATCTCTGGCATTGTGCAATACAGTGAAAATATAAAAAGAGTGCCTACGCTTGAGAAATGTCGTGTTGGTTCATTTAGGTACATGAGTTAGTCTTAACTTTCCTGAAAATTGCTCCTGTAGCCATAACCACTCACTTATATTCCTCACGATATATTTAATGATTTTATGTACTCTGAGTAAAATCATTTGATCATTACTATCTATACTATGTTCACTGAACATAGGAGAGTGTTTCATTTTTTTTCTGTGCTATTTGTCAGAAGGCATATTTTCTATTCTCAGTTTTATATTTTATTATTAATTTTTAAATTTTTTTGGACCATCCACTGTTCTTTTTTTCTCACTTGGGTTTGGGGACTTACAAGAGAACTTGGTTATAAATTACTTGGTAACCACAATCCAAATTTCTAAATACATAACATCGATCCGCGGCCTACGTAAGAGATTCCACGACATCTCTGGATTTCAGCCGATACAACTTTACAATAGCACTTGGAACTGAGCGTTTACAACACACCCTGGCCGGAAGCCTGAAATTACGAATCTGTAGGCTTTCTCAGATTTGGCAGGTTAATTCTAGAGTTAGTCGTCCCTAGTGAGATCTTAGCATTTTAGCACGTTAAAGATAAAACATATTTAATGATCATAGGAGAGAATGCAATTACAAGAGCAGCCTCTTCCCGTTCTCTGGTTTAGCTAGAATACTGGAGTAAACATCTGTGTGTTCAGTGCAATTTGGAGGGTATGTCAAAGTGATACTTCTAGAGTAAATGGTTCCAGTCCTCCTGAATAGCTAGTCAGTAGCAATACCAACTCCCCAGTTCAAGTGTTGAATGCTTCTGTTTTGCTTGGGCCCTCTGAATAAATTCCAAAATGTCTGACCTAGTACTAATAATCCAATTTAACTTTACCCCTAATCTAAAAGATATTATGTCATTTTTTTTAAAAATTATCTTATTGTTTACTAAATAAGGACCTGGTGGCTGTGTAAATATTTTTTCACGTTGGACTATTTGCACATGCTCACAAAATTGAAGTGGCTGTGCTAAAGCCTTTATTAATTAGGTCATTAAATCTCTATCAATCTTAACTCACTCCTGAGATAAAAAGTCAGGCCCAGAAACAAAGGCACACTACTGGCATTTTGGCAAATTACCACAGCCTGTCTTTTCATCTGTGATCACTGTAAGGAAAGAAATTAAAATGAAATAAATCTCTTTTACCTAAAACAAAGTCTTAGGAAAATCTGTCGAGAAACAGGGGCTCATACATGCCCCAGAAACATAAAGATCAAAACCTGAATTTGGAACACTGATCCTAAAACAGCTGACACGGGCAGCATTCTAGCTATGTTTAGACGACAGATGCAAAATATTTTAAAGGTGAAAAATGCCCAGGGAGGCCATGAGCATGATGAGAAAGGGGCTAGGCGCAGAAGAGAAATATTCAAAATATCAAGGATTATTCCCAATCGTTTTAGTCTCATGAAAACCAGAAACATTTACCGTGTTAAAACAGCCAGTATAGTTTGGAAGCACCTTACTTACGGTACGTGAGTTAAAGTTAGAAAATAATTTTGAACAAGAGCTTAAACTTGTGGTATTAGAGACATAACATCAGTGAAACCCAAGGAATTCTCTCTCAAGCAATTTGAAAAGAAATATTATCCCATAGGGTGATTTTAATTTTTTTGTGTGTGAGTTTATGCCAACCTTGTGATTTAATTCATGCCATTCATATTTGGGATGTTTACTTAATATAAACCATACAATATCAGACCCACTAATTTATAAATAATAATAAAGCGCCGTTTAATCAATTTCCTGAGGTTGTTTTCTTGGGTCAGCGGGCAGTAGACAAAGGGTTGTTAGGGACTTACTGTGTATAATGATGATACAAAACTTTTAAATAGAATGAAGTGGGAAAAAATAACTAAGGCAAGAAGCCATGAAGCTTTAGTCATTAGCCCTCAGATTGCAAAACAAACGGACAAATGGATCCGCAGCTAATCATCACTTCCAACGCACACAAATATTTTCCACAACCTCTGGGCATTGTCGAGCCAAGGACAAAGGCGTTCATAAATGTTAGATCAGGAGTCTTTTGCTTTATAATGCAAACTGTACCTGTGACCCAAAGCAAGAATGTACAATACTTTTCTGTCGGATATTCAGTCCCTTTCATTCTCTTTGATGGTCTTTCTTCACTCTCGGGGAAGGCGCTGAGGGAGTTCAGGTTGGTGGCCCGTACCCTGTTGTACTTCATTCTTCAGCCCCTGAGACGAGAGGAAGGCTCCACTCCTCGCCAAAGCAGCCACACACAATCCCCGTGCTTTCATCAGGAACTCTTCTTCTTCGGAAAAGTTTCTCTTCGAGAGCCACACGCCTTATTATACAGTCCAGCCAGCACCGCTCACCATGGTCTAGTGCGAAAGAAGGAATTGAAGAAAACCCCACAAAAGCTCTCTTCATTTGTTAGATCCTCAGAGGAGTTCTCTCTCTCTCTATCTCTTTCTTTTTTTCCTTTGCAGTTTTGAGGAGCAGCTGAACTGAATGTGTCTCCATGGACACAGGAGACTCAGTGAATCACAAGGGTTTCTGTGGCCCTCATAACCCCCTTCATTATTCCACTCCACCAGCAGAACTTTCTGTCATGGCGCTTAATCAGCATCTCCATGATGACCGTACCTAGGCTTCGTCCTGTTGGATGAGACTTCTCTGCATTTATTTGTTAAAATTATAATACATATATGAATTCTTCCTATAGGTCTTAAATATAAAAATTCAGAATATCGCTATTTTATCACTTTACCAAGTTCTTTCCTAACTTGCAAATGTAAGTCTCTAAAAAAGTAAATTGGCTAGGCGTGGTGGTGTGTATCTCTGATTGCAGTACTTGGAAGGCTGAGCCAGGAGGTTCACAGATTTGAGGCCAGCCTCAGGAACTTAGCAAGCCCCTCAGAAAATTAGTGAGATCCCGTTTCAAAATAAAAAGATCTGGGGATGTAGCTTGGAGGGACAGTGCCCCTGGGTTCAATCCCAGTGCCAAAAAATGTAAAGGTAAAATCAATGAGGCAAAATAAAACAGCAAACATAGTAGAAAATTAATATACTGAAATAATCTGAGAGGTCATGTAATCAATTTCTTACCCCCAAAGGTAAAATTGAATGTTAATATGTGATAAAAAAAAAGTTAGACATGCCAAAGAAACAGGAACATTTCTATGAGCTGAAAAATTACAACATATGACTCTCACTTTTATATTAAGAATTTGAAGCTTAGTAATAATAGAGTGAATAGAACAACCAGGTTACCATATATGTGTCCTAACTTAATCAATACTTGCTTATTTGCTAACTTCTGTTTGTTAGGCAATCTTGTATGCATTGAGGATGCGAAAAAGAAAAAAAAAGACACAATAAATAAAAACCAGACAAAACTCCCTGTACTTAAAATTTTAAAACAAAATCTCTGTAGGTAAGGCCAAAATCTCTATCCTTAAACTTAGAGGAGACAGAAAAGAAATGTATAAGCAAATACCTCGTATATTGACGATGGGAAATATTAATGTAGGGTCAATAAAGCAAGGTAAAAGTGGCAATGGGTCTTGCTAAAGAACAGTGTTTTCTGAAGGGTGACGACTGAACAGAGATCATCCAGGCCAAGTGGGAACACGAACTTTGTGATGTCTTTTGTAAGAGGCTACAGGAAGGAGGCAACATTAAGGTAAAGTTCTTAAGGATGGAGTCATTCTGGTATGCAAAGAACTACCAGGAATCCAGGTCCCTGCAGGAGTTGCCCAAGAGAAAGTGAAATAGATGGTCAGTAGATGATGGCCAGTCTCACTGGCCAGTTCTTCCTCTTTTACTTTGTTGGTAAGAAGCCATTGCATGGCTGGTGGAATGCCATCACCACATGTGTGTTTTCATAGCATAACTTGGAACTCTGTTTAGAACACACTCCTTGGGCAAAATTCAATGAAGTGTAGGCGATTTTTTTTTTGGGGGGGGGGGGTTGTGTCAGGTGAATAAGACAAGGTTAATGGCTACACCTGGATTGACAATATTGC
This sequence comes from Muscardinus avellanarius, assembly GCF_963383645.1. NCBI lineage: Eukaryota > Metazoa > Chordata > Mammalia > Rodentia > Gliridae > Muscardinus > Muscardinus avellanarius. Next base: position 107,645,256 of record NC_137797.1, on the reverse strand, counting down.
CATGGATAAGAACTAGATCATCAAAAATAGATTTGTATTATTTTCTTGTACTATTTAATTTTATTGAGGTGAAATGGGAAATCGATGATCTTAAAGTGAAGATTCAGTGTCGCTGAATACATTCGCAGTGTTATAAATCCCCCACCGTAATCTAGCCCCAAGACGTTTTCATTACCCTGAAAGAACTCCTGTGACCAGTACACTGTTCTTTCAATTCTCTCCTCACTCTAAACCATAGCAATGGCCAATCTGCATTGTACGTGTGTGGATTAATCTATTCTTGATATTTTATGGGTTGGAATAGTATTCTTTTTGTGCCTGGATATTTTTGTTTAGCATAATGCTATTAAAGTTAACCCATATTAGAGAATTTATCAGAATTTCATTCTTTTCCATAGTTGAATAATATTCCATTGTATATATTTCACCATGTTCTTATCTGGTCCCTCATCAACAGACATTTGGGCTGTTGGGACCTTTTGGTAATTGTAAATAATGCTCCCACTAGCATGCATAGACTGATATTTGTTTGAGAACTTGTTTTTCAATTCATTTGAGTATGTACTTGTGAGTGCAGTTCTTGAATAAGCATATGTTTTGCTGCTGCCGTTACCTGTCTATACCAGATTCTAGATTCTGGGTTTGGATAGACACTTTTCCAGGGGGTTCAAGCCTCAGCTTCTGACATGTTTTGTCTGTCCTGTTCTGAGGCTCCAGCTCCTTTGACTAAGCATTCCCTGGTAACCCAGGTCTCTAGTGTGCTGATGGCCATTGAGAGACTATCAGATCTCTGATCATGTAAGTCAATACAGCAAATCCTCTTTTATTATTACATACATTCTATGGGTTCTATTTCTTTGGAGAAGTCCTAAAAATACATAGGTGTGTGTACATTATATAATATTCAGACCAGAGTAAATATATTTGTTTCCTCAAACATTTATCATCTTTGTTAGGAACCATACTGAAAAATATTAGTCTTCATGAATATTCAGTTTTGTAAAAATGTAAGAAATACTTGAGGGGAATGCTGCTTGGTATTAATTTTCTTTTTATCACTAATGTTTGTAATTTCACATCTCTCTCCTTAAAATATTTTTACGTGAGTGTGACATCTCATAGATATATTCTTCTCAATTATGTTGTCACATTAAAAATTAAAATTTTGATAAAAATGTATTTAGCATATGCCAATTAAAAGAATATCTATAGTTTTACAATATCTAGGGTCCTAAGGTATATCGAAATGTGTATAATTTTATACTTTTTCCTGTTTGTTCCTATTACATGGGACATGATGCTGATTCAGTGGCTTTTTCTAATTTATTCATATTTTGATTTTTGCATGTTGGAAAACTGTAGAATTTCACTTTCTTTTCAGCATCCACATACCAAGCTGCTATCAATGGTGTTTCCTTGACATTCTTAGAACCCAAAGAGAACATAGTGTTTAAAGAAAATACCCAGCATAAAAATTTCAGATCATAAAAAGAATGTTATGCTTATCTTTGTATCCAAGTATTATGTTTCTTTCATTTGACCGTGTCCACATATTTCTATTGTTTGATTCTCTATTCCTAACAGCATACACCTTTCAACATAGTATGTTACTTCTTTATCTCTTCCCAGTTTCCTATGGGCCTGATACTTATCCAGTTTCCACCCATTTTCAGTCTCCTCAGAGACTCTTTAATATCTAAGTCATGAAAATATTTATGCCATGCATTGAGAACACTTATTCTGAATAAATTACTGTGAACGGATGAACGCCAACCTCCACAACTAAGAGCACATCAAAAAATTAAAATCTCTTATTACTGTCGCTGAATGAAGTAAATTATCTCTGAGTTGGAAAAATAAAGCAATTTTTAAAACACAGCTGGAAACTAAGAATTTTTTTCTGAGTATTGTATGTCAAAAGAAAATTGTTGAGACAATATCAATATTAAAGCCAATTTTCTTAGTTATTAAAATGTGCCACATTCCTCATTAGTCAGAAGAGATCTTCCAAAATCATAAAAGTACTGAGAATTAAAAGCTTTTCACATAGCGGGGCGTGGTGGCGCACACTTGTAATCCCCACGCTTGGGAGGCAGAGACAGGAGGATCACGCAGGTTCGAAGCCAGCCGCGCGCGCTGGCTTAGGAGACCCTGTTTCCAAATAAAAATGTAAAAATAGGTCTGGGAGTGTAGCCCGGAGGTAGAAGGGCTTCCAGGAACCCCTCCGAAGTTTAAAACTTCGTGATTTATTGCACAAAACTATTAATATGGCAATGATAGTTGATTAGACTGAAAACTAAGGACTAGAATGATACCAACCTTTTGTGCTGAAATAGATGAAAAAAAGAAAAAGAAGATATATTTAATCTGCAGTAGAAATAATAAAATCTCAAAATGTTAATGTATATATATAATGCTTATTACAGATACCTTTCACCTGTTTCTACCCATTTCTCCTCTCCTACAGACTCTTTACTAAGTCGTGAAAATGCAAATTAAATTTGGTAGATTATACAGTTATAAGAAATATACCAGAGATGAAAACCAAGAAGTTGAAAAACATGGTCATATAATATCCTCTCCAGGAAATATCCAGGGGCACTTTAGGTTTACAAGTAAAACTGTTGTGGAATAATAAAGTATAATTTTAATTAAATGTAAGCGTGTGTGTGTGTGTGCACGCGCGTGTGTGGGAGCGTGTGTGTGTGTGTGTGTGTGTGTGTTACAAGAGATTGAACCCAGTGCCATTCTATCCCTGAGCTATACCCCCAGACTTTTTTTGTTTGCTTGTTTTGTTTTGGAATAGGATTTTGCTAAGTTGCTTATCGCCTTGCTATGGTGTTGATTCTGGCAATCCTCCTGTCTCAGCTTCTCAAGTGCTTGGATTGCAGGCATGTGCCACCATGCCCAGATGTAAAAATAATTTAAATATGATACTGAAAAACAAAATCTATATAGGAATATATTGCACATATTGAATATATATTGAAAGTCACATATTATGAATATAAACATAGACACATAACATATTTAACATATATTTGTAAGATTAAAACATATTTAATAAATCTGATTTTGTTATCTTTTTAATAAGCAACAGAGAAATTGAAAGAAACAGTGCTTACCTACTATATAAAGAAGTAGAAATTGGAAAGTTCATGAGAGATAGTAGAAAAGCAAGGAATAATACACAGACAACTCGACTTAATTCAATGTTCCATTCATGGGTTTCCTCAACCCATAGCAGTATAGATTTATCTTTAAAATAGTTTAAAATGCAGAAGAGAATTATATAGCCAAATTCTTTTTTTGTGTGTGGTTCTGGAAATGGAACCCAGGGGCATTTGACCTCCAAGCTACACCCCCTGCCCTAATTTTTTTTTTTATTCTTTTATTTTAAAACAGGGTCTCAGTAAGTTGCCAAGGGCCTCACTAAGTAGCTTAGGCTGGCTGTGAACTTGTGATTCTCCTGATGTTATATATAGGAATAGAATTCTAGATTAACTGCTATATTTTCTCTTCTTCAATGTTACTGTCTGCCTTCTTCCATCCATTAATGAAACGTTTATTCTTGTATTTTGTGTGTTGTGATATTTAAGTAAACCATGAAGAACAAAAGGAAAAAAAAACTTTCTGTTTTTACTCTGCTCACATTCTGTGTGAAGATAAACATTTAACCAATAAAGAAACAGATTCATTCTGTCAGGATGGGCCTGTTTGTAGTGTGTCTAGAATCTCCAAATTTGTTTGCTTTGTAAAATGTGTTTCATAGACAAATACATGGAGAACCTGTCAATGACAGTAGTAAAACATTTAGAATTTGAGTGGACAAAATGTTTTCCTGTTCTTTCTGGTCATCTTTTTCTACTAAGTCTTCTTGTGCCTTTAACCTCCTTTGTTTCCTCAGGTAATTTACTATTTTGTTTTCTCTTCTTGGATATCTGCTATATTTGTTTCTGCTAAGCCTCCATATTTTTAATTTTTAAACATTTTATTTTCTCAGCAAAAGTCTACTAAATTTGCTTCCCACTCAAGAATTCTCTCTTCAGTTTTGTCAGGCCATTCATTTAAATACATTTTATTTTAAATGTTTTTTTTTAAGTTTAAGTAACCATGTTCTTGATATTCATTGATATTTTCCTAGTTTGAACTCTTCTGTCCCCATATTGATTTTCTATTATCGTATCTTTTTTTTTCTTTTCTACTAGAGAAAGATTCTTGGGCCATTCTACCACCAAGCTCAGCCCCAGCCCCGGCCCTTTTTATTTTGGACCAATCTCACTAAGATTTTCATCAGATTATCTTGTTAAATTGCTGAGGCTGTTCTTGAACCTGACACTCTCCTGTCTCGGCTGCCCAAGTAAATGTACAATGTGTATTTATCTATCTATCTATCTATCTATCTATCTATCTATCTATCTATCTATCTATCATCTATGATCTATTATCTATCATCTATCTATCTATCATCTATGATCTATTATCTATCATCTATCTATCTAGATACATGTGTGTGTGTTTAAAAGTATATAATTAGAAATATATTCTATTGCTGCATGATCTCAATTGGAGAAGGAAAACTATTATAGCTTGTGGTGGGAATATTTTCAAAGAAGTGTGGAAGTTACTTCTGTAACTACTGCTGACCTAGTCCTTTGATAATGTTGATTTGGGGCATGGCGATTCCCAGAGATTCCATAGAGATTCCCAGATAATAAAGACCTCAAACAAACTTGAAAATTAGACACCGTTTAAACTTTTGGGGGAAGGGATCTTTTTCACATGGAAATTTTACATTTCCCTACCTGAGCTATCATTTCCTCAAGGGAAAACACTTCGAAGGCAGTAGATTGACACGGAAACATCCATTATAACTTAGCTGAGCCCTTATCCCCTGTCCCCAAGTGAGCATAAAACCACTTCTTGTGTTATCAGCATCAAAATATCTCCCTTCTACCCAGGAAACCCTAGCAATAGCTCAGGCTCTGGTTTACAGTTTTCTTCTTCAGAGTGGTCTTATGCATTTTGCTTTCTTTAGTTTTGGCTTTCTCCAATTTTGTATGCTACGTGCCCACAATTTAAATAAAATAGAATATTTATATCGTATCATGTCCCACCCATTGTGTATATTCGGTCTATTTTTTATTTGAATATATGTGTGTTGGTCGGTCTATTTATTTATCATCTAATGAGTGAGAACTCACAGATGGACCATGCAAACAGTCCTCTGCTTGGCTTCTGATGGATATCTGCAGAAATTCCATAGGGTTTAGATTTAGGAGAAGGATCCCTGGGTACTAAGGTGGATGAATGTTCAATTACATGGAATGTCATAACTTTAAAAAGCTTTAAAAACCTAGTGTTGTTAATACATGACATCATATGTATTCACATTATCTTTTAACTTTGGAATTGTCAGAATTTAATATTCTTTGCCAATCAAAATGTGTATAAAATGGTCTTGAGTTTTCCCGATCACAACTAAGTCTGAACGTTTTTAATCTATCTTTGTATTCTTGGTTTTAAGTCTTTCTACTCCTATTGAAGTCCTCTGGCATTAATCTATAAGTATTTGTATAATTAGTACATTGGCCTAATAGTTTACAGGCATAATTTGTGCATTCTTGCTGGGCCTTTGTAAGACTTGTGTATTGAAAATATTCTTACACAGTGCATAACTTAACTTTACACGTCTATTGTCTATGACATGCAAAAAGCATTTATATTTAGTAGCTAAATTTACCAATCTTTTAATACAACAAAAGTAGTAGAAATATTTTATATAACATGATAATGCTGGGATGCTCTTGAATAGATGGGATTTTGAGAAATCTTACCCAAAATGTTTCATTGCTTCCTTTGTGGTCTGTAGAGAAAACTTATAAAATAGCAGTGTTCTTTAATGCTGTTGTTAAAACTGTTTATTTTTTTTCCTCCAAAAGTGAGTTTATAATCAAGCATTTGTCTGTGTGGGCTACAGGGAGCAATCTGTCTCCATGGAAAGCTTCCTCAGAACTATCAGGAAGTGTGAACCCCGGAAGACATCTTCTTTTTATAAACTGTAGTTAACGTCAGTGTCAGGCCTGGATTCCTGGATGCGTTCCAATTTGGATAATACATGATGCTTACTAAAATTCTTTCTGCAGTTTAAATGCAACACGGAATATTTCTTCACTTTTGATAAAGCATTCAATGTAATCACATCTATTAAATTATATTTTAATCTCCAGGGTAGAAGCCTTTCAGTGTAGTATATTATTTTTCATGCCATAGTCCAAATAAAAGTTTGTGGCATCAAAAATAAATGGGTGGTTGGAACACATTCTTATCTTGTTTAACCCACATGGATTTATGCTCACAAAGCCTTCAGATGATATTGCAGATATGATAACAGATGCTGAAAAAAAATAAACTTATGTCCAAGTAAAAGCATCCATTTCAAAGAAGCAGAAACTTGGCCAGTATGATTTATATATTGTATGACCTGCATCTAAATTTCAGGTTTTTTCAGGTCTCTAGAGATTTGAATATCCTAGGAAAACACACAGTGAAAATGCAGATATCTTTTTCTAAACTGGTTATCTGCATCTCAGTAACACATTCATAGAACTAAAATTCACTATTAAAATAATAAGCAAACACTAAAGCCGGGCGTGGTGGGCACGCTTGTCATCCCCGCGCTTGGGAGGCGGAGACAGGAGGATCGCGCAGGTTCGAAGCCAGCTACGCTGGTTTAAGAGACCCTGTTTCAAAAATATAAAATAGGTCTGGGAGTGTAGCCCGGAGGTAGAAGGGCTTCCAGGAACCCCAGTACCACCACCACCACCAAATAATAATAATAATAATAATAATAATAATAATAATAATAAGCAAACACTTTGTAAAATAAAGTCCTATTCAGGTACTATCCAGAAAATAAAAAATCATGAGTTGAAAGATGTTATTCACAACTAGCTTCACAACTGAATTAGGTTGACTGTGTGATCAGTTCTGTTAAGGGAACAGAATGGGATCCCATGATAGTAAAAAAAAAAAAAAAAATGGCTTCAAGAAATAAGCATTTTATTTACTTATCCACTTCCTATATTTAATTTACCAATAATTTTCATTCAACATAACATTATTCTACTGTACCAAATATCTGCACCAAGAAAATTGTCCTTGAATGGTGCAGATTTTTAAAAGGAACTCATTAGAAAAGTAAAAAAAAAAAAAAACTTCAGATATAAATGAGACACAGCTGATAACCAAGAAAATTTTCTGTTTTTAATTTTCTGTTTTTAAACTTTTTTATTAGTGCATTGTAATCATAGTGAGGTTCAGAGTGATAGAAACAGACAAAGGCACTTGGTGTCTTTACCTCCTCTTCTTACCCAGCTACTCGCCCCTCCCTGTATGTGATAGAGAGGTGGGAAGTGACACCTTCATATATGGACATAGCATTATTTTTCTTTAATTTTTTTATTGGTGCATTGTATTCATACATCTTAATGGGATACAAGACTTGTGTAGACATAGATGCACAAATCACCCAATCAGCCCCTACTCAATCCCCACCCCATTCCCTCCCCATCCCTCCTCCCCATGCTTGGCTTAGTGACTGACTTTGATATGTTTGTTTAAGTACATCGTGTGCTTTAGAGAGTTTCCCTCTTCCCCTCCCGTCCCCTCAGTTAGGTCGCCTTATTTGCTTCTCTATGGGATCTCCTTCTTCATCCTGTTACCCATCCTGTTCCTCCTGTTACTCATTTCTCCTTAGCTTTCGCATATTCAGGAAAGCATCTGATTTCTTCATTTTTGTGAAACATATTGAAAATGGCATACATTCAGACTATGCTTGGTAACCTCTCCCCCCTTCCCCACTCCCCCTCCCCAAAATGAGTGTCCAGGTTAACCATGCTGTATTTATATTTTACACACATTTGGGTGTAGCTCCTTCATTAATCAACCTCTTAAATGATTTCTCAATCCTCCTCACCACTTCCCTCCCCAAATCTAAATTTCTCTCTCTCCTTTACCTCCACCTCCTTCTCCTTTCTCACCCCCCTTCTTCTTTTATTCTACTACAGATGCATTCTACCTCTGAGCTACACCTCAAGCCCTTCTTATTTTTGTTTAGAAACAGAGTCTCCCTAAGTTGATGAGGTTCTCAACTAACTTGCTGAGACTATGCTCAAACTCACAACTCTGCTGTCTCAGCCTCCCAAGTACTGGGATTAGAGGTCTGTGCTACCATGCCTGGTGAGCTGAATGATTTTCTGAATAATTCTAATACCAGTAGTAGTAATCATAGTCTATAGTCAGAAACTGTCTTTGGTCTATCTAGGGCAAGTTTCAAATGTTCCAAATATCTCACAAATCTCTGAAACTATGTAGAGTTGAAATGTAACACGAGAGTGTACTCTAGATTGGGTGCTCCTGTATTCTGAAAAATAAATAAATAAACAACAAGGTCTACATGCACACACAGGAATCTGCTTTCAATCTTATTTTTTTATTGTTTCTGATGAACACATTCAAGAGACGATTCCTTGTGTGTTCCATCTCTTAAGAAAGCATATGTTAAACAGGGCAGGCAAAGATAAACTTGAAAAGGATTCACTTGTCCTAACAGCCCATCTGTCTGCTACTCCCCACAGAGCACATCTCTTTTCTGGGGTCCCCTTCAGGTGCGCGCCTACCTGATGTAACACTCTCTTTCCTGGAAGTTCAAGCTGTGACCCTGTCAGAATTGCTACAGCAGGAGTGACCTCAGTAATGACCGTCCGCAGCCTGCCAAGCCAACTTGGTCAGTGTTAGCTGATTAAACTTTTAACAACATCCCCTGTGCGATAAAGGGCAAAATGACAACTTTGCCCATCGTCAAGGTGTCTGTATAATAAACTAATTAGTAAACCACACAGTCCGTGGAGCTTTTAATGAGTGCTATCGGCTGGCCTCTGTAATAAAAACCCAGTCTGCCCCCTTTTGGGATTCAATTAAGGCACAGACTGTCATATGCTTGGTGTAGCTGATCAATGAATCCATTCCGACCTTTGTCGGAGCGGTTTGCAAGGTCAGCGGCTATAGTGGAGAAAGCTGGCTGGGTAAAGGAGACATACCCAACAGCGGCCGATGGGCTACACGTCCGGTTGTTAATATCCTTGTGGTCATTTGACATCGGCAGAAGTTTCTCTCATTCAAAGGTTAGCTGAAAGGGAAGACAGCAAGAAAAAAAAAAAAAATATATATATATATATATATATATATATATAGGTATTTTTTCACGGAAAGGTCTTTCTGTTATTAAAAAATGATCATTAGTGTGTTAACATCTACTTTTACCTTGCGGTATCTTCTTTCCCTTCACCCAGTGGAATAGACTACCCAACTTTTGTTCTTTCAAATATAACTATTGATTTAATTCTTCTCCAGATGTGAAAACACATGTAACCTTTATGAAATACAGTCCTGTTTTCATGACTCGAGGTTGAGTTTTTTAAAAAAAGAAATTAAATTAGCAGAGATGATGTTCCTTAGTAGAGGTTCAAGATGTCAGAAAAAAATGGTTTTTATAATTAAGCATTTTAGTACTATATAATTTTGAATATTACAAGAGTCTTCAAGTCTACATTCCAAACACAACTTTTGTGTCTTTTTGTTTTGCTTTTAAATTAGGATCCTCATTTATTTCTGTAAAAAATTTAAAAAACAAAGAGTAGTCTATTTTTCTAATATTGAAATGATAGCTGAATGTGTTTTTTGTTTTCATATTAATAAATTCAAAGGAGGAAAATGTACATATTGTACATGTGGCATTCTGAGACAATATATAAGGGTTTTGGATTAACCTCAAAGATTCAGGAAAATTACCAACCTATAATTTAATTGAGACCCAAGACTGAAATATTTTACCGCCAACTGGGAACACAGAAAAGTACAAAATCAAAGAGTAAGACTATTTTCTTTCAAAGAGAAGAAGTGAAACCAACATATATTTTTGATCTGTATGCAATCCATGTAATTTGATTCCAAATGGACGAAGAATTCTGAACATATATTATTAAGTAAATTATTCATGTTTGACATGTATTAAATAAAAAGAACTACAAAATGTAGTTTTGTGGTTGTTAACAATGGAATGTCTTCATATATATGATTTATTTTATGTTTTATAATGTAATTATTTTCCTTCATAAAATGATCTAGTAAAATTAATATTATACATAGGAAGAACTTAGAAGTTGACACTCTCATCTTGACAGTAAGAAAAGTCTGAATGAGTTAAAAACCAATAAATTTCCTGGACCTATCAGAGAACTCAAACAGCATGACGAAATGAAACCCGGAAATCGGGAGAGACATAGAAATCTACAGAAAAATAAGATCCTAAATGTATTTACTTGTAAGCTACTGAATGATTACCCAGTGGGGGAACACTAAGGAAAACTTGGTTGAAATGCCGGAAGCTGGATGTAGACTGGCATACAAACTTGAATTATGAAACTATGGGCTGTATACACAGTGGAAATTTACTCACCCCTAAAGAAGCGCAAGATTACATCATTTGTGGGGAAATGGATGGTACTGGAGAACATTATGCTAAGTGAGATTAGTCAGTCACAAAAAGTAAAAATGTTGGATGCTCTCCCTAATATGCGGAAGCTAGGGAGAAAAATGGGTCATAGGAAAAGCTCTAGAGGAAGGAGGAGAAGCCATAGATGAGCAAATAAGGAAAACTAACTGGGGGTGATGGGAGGGAGGAAGAGGTAAATTCCCTAATGCACATGATGTGCATTCACACACATATCAGTGTCAGTCACTAAGCCAAACATGAGAAGGAGGGAGGGGGAAGGGAATGAGATGGGATTGGGGAAGGGCTAAATGAGTGGTGTGTGAATGTGTGCCTCTACCATCTTGTACCTAATAAAGAAGTATAACTACAATGCATCAATAAAAGAAGAAGAAAAATAAAACTCCTGGGGGATAGAATCTTAAAGAAACCATCATATTCTATGACTTTTTCTTCTAGGGACTCTAACAAGCTTTGGCAGGGGGAGAGCAAGAGAAATCACTGTGAAATCCTGTTGGATTCCCTTCTCCATAACAAAGGCCTACCCGCTGGAGAAATGTACCTTATCAATTGCTAAGCCTTACTCTAGTGTGGAAAAATAATTCCTCTACACCCAAGTCCTTTCCTCCATCTTGTCTCACCTAAAGGTGGCAATAACATAGTCAATGAGATTTGGGATTCGTATAATATCATTTACAGATTCACATAAACTCTGCTGCCCAGGAAGAGAGTAGTGAGCAGAAAAAAGTTGGAGAAACAATTGTGAATTTCACACCTCAGAGACAGACAAAGACCTATCAGAAGACTGAAAATCAATAATTAGATTATGGCATATTTTCTTTACCCACAACAAACAGGGTTTCAATATAATAACAGATTACGTTTGGAAAAGCTATAAAATGCACTCTCTGATGATTCATAAAGTAAACCTTAGCCAGGTGTGGTGGCTTGGAAGGCTGAGACAGAAAAACCACAGACTCAAGTTCAGTCCAGTCTCAGCAATTTAATGAGACCCAGTTTCAAATAAAAAATTAAACTAGGGCTTGGAGTATAGCTCAAAGGTAGAATGCCTGTAAGTTCAATCTCCAATAACAATACAGCAACAACAAAAATAATAATAAAAGAAAAGAGGGAAAGAAATAAAAAGTGAAAATAAAAAAGAAAAGCATGTAAACTTTGGAGTCAAGAACAGAGAGAAATGCAAGGATACAGAAGGAATCTAAAGTTGTAGGAGACATTGAAATAATTCACTTTTTAGCCAAATGCATATACATTCTCGTGCTTTAGCCCCCTTTATCTTAGTTCCCTTATTCACTAACACGTTTCTTTTTTGAACAAAAAAAATTACAAGTTTTGCAAAAAAGGGAAATAACACACTTCTCAGATCCAGACTTAAAATGTGACACATATGTTGATTTCTTAGGTAAAAAATTTAAAATAAAAATTTAAAATAATTGAAATGTTAAGGGTGTTAGTGGAAAGAATAAATGACCTGCAAGAAAGGATCTATAAGATAAGCAGAAAAGTGGAAACTCTGAAAAAAAATTAAAAAACCCCAAATATCCCAAATATAGTAACATAAGCAAATGTCTTCTTCCTGCCTATAAATAGGCTCAACAGAGCTGAGGAAAGAATCACTGATATTAAAGATGGAAGGGTAAAAAGTTTCCAATAGGAAATGCAGCTAAAAGAATGAAATGTCAGGACAGAATGTCTGAAAACTTTGGGGAAATATGGAAAGGTATAATTATGCGTAATTAGAATACCAGAAGGAGAAAGATATAGACCAGGACAGACGCGGCAGTGCATGCCTCTAATCCCAGTATTTGGGAGGCTGAGGCAGGTTCAAGGGTAGCCCAAGCAACTTCAGCAAGACCCTGTTCCAAAATAAAATTAAAAAATACGTAAAGGACTTGGAGTCTAGCTTGGAGGCAGAATGCCCCTGGATTCAATCCCCAGTATGAGAGAGAGAGAGAGAGAGAGAGAGAGAGAGAGAGAGAGAGAGAGAGAGAGAGAGAGAGAAAGAAATAGATATTTTCTTTTTTTCTTATTTTTTTATGTGGTATTGAAAATGGCATACATTCAGACTGTACTCGGTGCCCTCTCCCCCCCACTTCCCTCCCCCTTCCCAACACTGAGTCTCCAGGTTAACTATGCTACATTCATACTTTTACACATATTTGGATATAACTCCTCCATTAATCAACCTCAGCTTTCTTCCTCTCCTACCCCTCCTTTCTAGCTTTGCTGAGGTTTCCCCTCCATTATCTGGAGTCCCTCTGGTATCCCTAATACTCCCGAGCTTGGGCATATTAGAGAAAACATATGTCCCTTCTCTTTCTGTGCTTGGCTGATCTCACTTAACATAATGTTCTCCAGGTCTTTCCATCTTCTTGAGAATGACAAGATTTTGTTCTTTATAGCTGAGTAGAATTCCATTGTGTGTATTTCCCATAATTTTTCAATCCAGTCATCCATTGATGGAGATCTAGGTTGGTTCCATATTTTGACTATTACGAATTGTGCTGCTATGAACATGGCTATGCACATGTTACTGTAGTTCTCTGATTTCTTTGGAAAGATACCCAGGAGTGGTATAGCTGAATCATATGGTAGATCCATTCTCAGTTTTCTAAGAAATCTCCATAATGATGGCCAAGCTTTTTCAAAACAAATGATAACCACTAAACCACAGAACCAGGAATCCCATACAATACCGATCAAGGTAAACACCAATCTAGCAAAATGAAACAAAATATACATATACCTAGGCATATCATAATGAAACTGTAGAATGTAAAAGATAAAGAGAAAAATCTCAAAGGGTGAAAAAGTGGGAAAATTCTCTTTAACTGTGGAAAAATGAGAGACACACTGCAGAAGACTGGAAAACATTGTGCAGTTTAAAAATGGTAGAGTGAAATGTTTTAAGTACTGAAAGAAAGAGGCCCACTAATTTAGAATTCTATATAAAGAAAAATTATTTTGCAAAATTAAGAAGAAATAGATAAAAACTGAGCAAATTTACTGTCAGCAGACCTTCCTTGAAAAGCAATGCTAAAATTTTTTAGGCAGAAAGAAAATGGCATTAGTCAGTTCCTTGGGTCTGCATAAAGAAATGAAGAACTTCAGAGATGAATAAAATTAAGGTATATTTTATACAGGCGTGCAGATATATTATTTTTAATTTAAGTGATAATGATTTGAAATAAAAATTGTGGCAATGTATTGAGTGATGATAGTACATGGTAAGAGAAATGAATGATAGTAGTGCCATAAAAGATAAAGAACTAAAAATACTTTTCTGCAGTACTTATACTACAAGACTATGTGTCTTGGTGTTATTTGATGGTGAAATTCTTGTATATGTAAAACTTCAGGGCAATCACTAAGAACATTTTATGAAGTATAAATGATAGTCTAATCATAAATAAAAAACATCATAAAATATTTTATTAAAACCAAAGAAAGCACAAAATGAAGGTGAAAAGATGACTGAAAAATAAACACATTGAAAAGAGCAGTTAAACACATGATAGGTACACATCAATTAAAAATGTGAATGACCATTATTAATGATGATGTCTAAAATCACCACCAACATAAAAAATAAGCTATTGCTAAAGTTGAAAAAATACCCATACTTAACTGCATATTGTCTATAAGTGCATATTTTAGGAAATTGGAGGCTGGCTCAGTACTATGGTGGTGTAACTCAGTGGTAGAGCACATGTCTAACATGCAGAGAGATTTGACAAAAAGAGACAAAGAAAGCCTACTTTAAATATAAAGACCCAAGTAGGTTAAAAGTAAAAAAAAATGGATAAAGACATTCCCTGTTAATGCTAACTGAAGGAAAGAAAATATGACTATATCTATCTCAGAGAATGTAGCCTTCAGAATAGGAATACTGGGATTTAAGAAGGTCCTTTTGTAGTTATGAAAGGGCCAATTTTTTCAAGAAGATATTTTTCAAAGAAATAGAACCAAGATGGATAAGAAGAAAAATTAGATAGATAGATAGATAGATAGATAGATAGATAGATAGATAGACGGTGTTACAGTTAAATATAGAATGTCCCTAAAATAGCACACACATTAATGTTTAGAACTGTTATAATTAAATTGTAAGGATTTTAACCTCATCAGTGGATAAATTTATTGTATTTGTAAATGGATTGTAGTGGATTTACCGGGTGGAAACCTAAGCAGGTGATGTGTGGCTGAAAGAAGTGTGTCCCTGAGGGTGTGGCCATAGGGACAGTGCTTGTGTTTGTGAATTTCTTTTATTTATCTCTTGCTTCTTGCCTCTATGATGTGAGAGCAGAGTCTTGCTTTCTTCATTTCTCTTCCTCTTGCTGCCATAACCTAAGCTCCCAGACCTGGGTTAATATGGATTGAACCCCTGAATTCTCCAGAACTGTGAACAAATTCATTATTTCATCTCCTATGTTGTGGTGTAGTCAGGTAATTTGGATTATAGCAGTAAGAATGCTCACTGAAATAGATGATTGATGATAAATGATAGGTAGGTAGATAGAAATATAGATGGATGAGAGTGAGTTTACTACAAGAATTGTCTCACAGTGTTATGCAGTCTGAGAAGTCTCCTTGTATACCTTCTGCAAACTGGAGAACCAGAAAAGCCAGTAAGTAGCCTGTATTTGCTCAGTTTGAGACAAAGGCCTAAGAATAGAGGATGGCAATGCTGTTAGTTTTAAGGGTCTATTTGACTAGGTTAAGGGGTACTCTGAAAGCAAAAAGATAATCAGGGTCTTCTGTGGGGATGTTTCTAGAATATCTGGGCATTTGAATGACTGGATTAGGTGTAGAAGATGTGCTGTACCTTATGGTGGGTGAGCACTATCCGTTTAGCTGAAAGCACAAGTAGTACGTCAAGGCAGAGGAGGAAAAAATGTTCTCTCTATTTTCTGGAGATGGGATACCCTTATTCTCCTGCCCTTGACATATGAAACAGTCTTGCTAAATTTCTGAGGATGGCCTTGATACTCTGAACCTCCTATCTCAGCCTCCCAAGTTATCTTAGTTTTTTAAAGGAATAAGACTAAACAAATCCTATAGTGAAGCTGGGCATGGTGGAAGCATTTGGGAGACTGAGACAGGAGGATCACAGTTTGTGGACAGTTTCAGCTACTTAGTGAGGTCTTTTTGCAACTAAGTGAGACCCTGTTTCAAAATAAAGAATAAAAAAATGTGTGGTGTGTGTGTGTGTGTCTGTGTGTGTGTGTGTGTTTCTCAGGTTTTATATCAGTGCTTTTTCAGCTTTTATCATATGTGCTATAATTTGGACACATTTTTTGCTCTTTCTAGGCTTGTCATAAACTAAAATAAGTTCAAATATCTCGAACACTTGGTCTTTGCCCTAAATATGCTAAAGCAAGGGAAATCTTTATTAATTATTCTACCTTCTTAAGCAAGTCATCATATCTGAAGGGCAGCACATTAATTAATTAATATATGCACCCTGAGGAAAATTAAACAGTTGAAATAATAAATGTGGACATGACTCTGAATATTTGAACTGAAAATTATTATTTAAGTTACTAGCAAATTTAATCTGTAGCTGAAGACATAACTGTGGAGGTGACTTAGTTCTAGAACCTAAAAATTTAGATAACTAGGAGTTTATACCTTTGCTCTTGAGAATGAATTTTAATCACTAAGGAAGAAGATAATTGTAAATGGTCAATCTATATATTCTGAAACAGAATAAAATCATTGTACTAGTGGCAGATGGACAGTACTTTGCATATATATTATTGTTATATGTTTTTATCTAGTTACATTTTGAGGGCCCAACAAGGAGTATAGTTTGTTTTATCTGATTTAAAAAATCCTCAGATATTTATATTTTTGAGTCCTTACAATACTATTATTAATAGCAGGGGACAAGTCAAAAGAAGGTAGCTTGTGTAGAAAATGGTGTGTTTAATTTTCTGCATGTTACATTTGGTTTCATAACTGCTGAAATGTGCCAGGCGTGGTGGTGCACACTTGTAATTCCAGCATTTGGGAGGCTGAAACTGGAGGATTGCAGTTCATGGACAGCGCCAGCTACTTAGTGAGGCCCTCCGCAACTCAGTGAGACCCTGTTTCAAAATAAATAATAAAAGTAGGGCAGAGGGGGGTGGCTTAGAGATCAGATGCCCCTGGGTTCCATCCCCAGACCCTCAAAAAGAATGCTGAAATGTTTAACTGAGTTAAAGAGAAATATCTAAGGCATAAGTTGCTGTAGATTTGTTACCATGCAATACAAATTAAAAGAAATAAAACTGTGTACAAAAATGACTGTATCTGACTACCTAGGTGAAATTCAGAAAAAAAAAATCTCTCTTAGAAAGGTTTGACAATCAGACAAGAGACTTTGCAGCTCCTTGAAGAAGGCATAGGTCCAACACTGCAACACATAGGCACAGGTAAAAACGTTCTCAACAAGACCCCAGAGGCACAAGAAATTAAAAGAAGGATCAATATGTGAGATTACATTAAACTGAAGAGCTTCTGTAAAGCAAAGAAAACTATCAAGAACCTCAAGAGAGAGCGTACAGAATGGGAGAAATTTTTTGCCAACTATTCCTCTGATAGAGGACTAATATCTAGAATATACAGAGAACTCACGAAACTCACAGCTAAGAAAACAAATAACCCAATTAAAAAATGGGGAAATGAACTGACTAGACACTTCACAAAAGAAAAAATTTAAATAGCCAATAAATGTATGAAAAAAATGTTCAACATCCTTCAGAGTCAGAGAAATGCAAGTAAAACTACCAGCGATTTCACCTAACTCCAATTAGAACAGCAATCATGCGAAACACAAACAACAACAAATGCTGAGGAGGATGTGGAGAAGTGGGAACACTAATACATTGTTGGTGGGATTGCAAATTAGTGCAACCACTTTGGAAAACAGTATGGAGGATCCTCAGAAGAATAGGAACAAATTTATAATATGATTCAGTAATATCACTTCTGGGTGTCTATCCAAAAGAAAGAAAACCAAAGTAATGCATGTGTATCTATGTTCATAGCTGCATAATTCACTATAGCCAAAATATGGAACCAGCCAACATGTCCATCAACAGATGAATGGAATACAAAATTATGGGATATGGACACAATGAAATAAAGCCATAAAGAAGAAGAAAATTATGTCATTTGCAGACAAATGGATGGAACTGGAGGACACTATGCTAAGTGAAATTAGTCAGTCACGAAAGCAGAAAATTGGATGTTCTCTCTCATATATGGAAACTAAACTAGTGAGAAAAAGGGTCACAGGAGGAACTCTAGGCAAAGTAGTAGGAACTATAGATGAGCAAATAAGTCAACCTAACTGAGGGGGAAGGGAGGAGGAAGAGGGAAATTCCTTAATGTACTGATGTACATTCACAAACAGATCAAAGTCAGTCACTAAGCCAAACATGAGAAGGAGGGCGGGAGGAGGGAATGGGTGGGAATTTAGCAGGTGATAAATGAGTGCGGTGTGCATGTACGCCTCTACCACCGTGTACCCCATTAAGATGTACGACTACAATGCACACATTTTTTAAGAAGCGGGTTGACAGATTTTATCAAATTTTCCAGGAGCAAGGATGATGCAAATAATATAGATTGTAAGTCATCAATACAGAGGAAATATACCAAAGTGAGTATTTTTATTTAATCCATCAATTCAAATGTAAACTCATTAACCAAAAAAATTTCAAACATCTAGTCTGTGAAGTAGTATGAACATGAGGTGGGAGAGAAGGAATACACATAGTTAGAAAGAGACAGAAGAGAAGGAAAAGGAGACTGTTTCTATAAATCTAAAAGCCCCATCTTCAGACTTACTCTCCAGATCTGCTTTTTATACCCAGATTTCTAAGCAGTCTACAAATTTTAGTTACTATAAATTTACTCTTCTATGAAAAATGCCTTGTTTGGACAAAAGCTTAGGTGCACTTTTAGCCTACACAATTTACTTTCAGATTCAATAAACAAAGGGAGATGTATTTTAGGAAACCTACCATACAGGCAGATTGCACACATTATTGATAAGTTATTGGTGATAATGTCACTCTGAGTTCCTGGAGAGAAGCAGAGCTCCAGGAAAGGTCTTGTGATCAGTGACCAAAGAGCTAAGCTCACCACACTGACCTTGCTCCTTCAGAACGTCCTCTCTTCATCCCTTGCAACTTTCCTTCAAAAGAAGAGCTGGAGACCCCCAACATGTTTTTTACTCTCTAGAGAGCTTCATTTGGCTCTGAGAATTTGTGTCTCAACCTTTCATTTATCAATAAAGCTCTTCTGCTTGGCTAACACTGGATGTGTGGGAGAATTATTTTCTGTGACTTGCTAAGAATCTGAATGGTTTGAGGTCTTCTCTGCCTCTGTAGAGACCTTCACAGACCTCCTTATGAGTACAAAGAGGGCAAGTGTGTACACATAAAAGAGATAATTTACTCTAATCAAGAGGTCAGGTTTATTCTACACTCTACTAAATCTTCTGTCAACAAAGTCATCAATTATTTTACCACTGTATATCTAGTGGGGAATTCTCAGCCCCTGACTTAATCTGATCTTGAATGGCATTTGAAATCTGGGATCAGAGTCCACACTTTCTGCTGCGCCTCTGGAATGTTACGTTGGAATTCTTGAGTCAGGGTATTTTCTCTTCTCTTCTTGACTTTACCTGATCCGCTGCTCCACCGTTGATGGTTCAGCTTGGACTTCTCCCTTGACCTGAAGACCTCTATGTCTGCCCGGAAGCTTGATATTTCCACTGAATGACTCATGGAATTCCTGATCTAAACATGTTGAGTATTATAGTATTCATGTCTTGAACTCCTCAGACTTTCTCCACCTGTATTGTTCTTTGTCTAATGTAAAAAAAAAAATTGGTACTGTGGATTGAATTCAAGGACATTCTACCTCCCAACAATAACTCCATGCATTTTTATTTTCTATTTTGTAACATAATCTCACTAAATTGCTGAGGGTCTTGCTAAATTGTTGAAGTTAGCTTTGAACCTGGGACAATCTTCCTATCTCCTCCCAAGTGCTTGGATTACAGACATCTTCCACCACAACTGGCTTCAAATGGGATATGTATAATTCCAGTAATTAAGGGTGAAATGTCCTCAGAGAACTCATGACTCATCTTTCTCACACACCATATTCAATTAACTAGAAAATATTCTTGACTCTACTTTTACTGTCAATTCAGAATATGACCACTAATCACAAATTTTACTCTGATCCTAGTGACCATCATTAAAGAAAGTTTTATTGAAATAATTTCCAGGGACAGGCGCGCGGGCCCCACGGTGCCTCGCCCTGATCCCCGGGAGAGCCGTGCCATTAAAACTTTACATGGCGGGGCACGCCAGATGGGGCCCGGGTCGCGGGACTCTGGGCCCCAGGCAGAACTGCGCGTAGCACGCCAGACCCCTGGAGAAACCAGGCCCAGTAAGACGCTGGGTTCTGGGCGGGGGTCGCGGGCGGGGCACGCCAGATGGGGCCCGGGTCGCGGGACTCTGGGCCCCTGCCGAACTGCGCGTAGCACGCCAGACCCCTGGAGAAACAAGGCCCAGTAAGACGCTGGGTTCTGGGCGGGGGTCGCGGGCTGGGCACGCCAGATGGGGCCCGGGTCGCGGGACTCTGGGCCCCAGGCCGAACTGCGAGTAGCACGCCAGACCCCTGGAGAAACAAGGCCCAGTAAGAAGCTGGGTTCTGGGCGGGGGTCGAGCACAGGGCACGCCAGCTGGGGCCCGGATCGCGGGACTCTGGGTCCCGGCCGAACTGTGAGTAGCACGCCAGACCCCTGGAGAAACCGGGCCCAGAACAGAAAAAGATAAAGAAAAATATCGGAGAGGTGGTAAGAAAGCCGTTATGGATGCCAGGACACTGGAGATGCAGACAAAACTTATCTAAATGCACTGGAACTTATGGAAAAATTCGCTGTGAAAGAGGACTGCTATTTCTCTATATTGTTAAGAATCTCAGCCATCACATATAAGGAGAGAGTTTAGCGGAGACCAAGGAGAAATGCGGTGTTGAAAGAGTTCTTCGCGATGGTGGTAGAGACTTGTATTCAGGAGAAGCAGAAACCGGATCTTACCAACTTTATTTTTTTGGAGAAATTACACCAAATGTCGAATGCTACCATCACGCATGCTTAGGAACACTGGACAACATTCAGAGTGGAAAAAGAGCCTGGGAAGGATTTGAAACGGTGGAGAGAGTGGCAATGCCAGTGGCCAATATTCGGGGGAGGCAGAGATCTGATACATTACAACTGGAACCTTTGAAATACTAACCACAGAGACAGTGATCGGAACCTGCTGAGGGGTTAGGCGGGCGCCGGAGCCAGTGGCCGACATCGGAGCTTGCCGTGAGGCAGGGCCACTACTGAGGCCTCCGTGGCCGGGATTGGAACCTGCAGAGGGGTTAGACCGATGCTGGGGCCAGCGAGGCCGGCATTGGAGCCTGCCATGATGCAAGGCTTGTGCTAGGGCCTCCGAGGTCGGGTCCGGAACTTGCTGAGGGGTTAGGCCGGTGCTGGGGTCAGCGAGGCTGGCATCGGAGCCTGCTGTGAGGCAAGGCCAGTGTTGGGGCCCCCGAGGACGGGACCGGAACCTGCTGAGGGGTTAGGCCGGTGCTGGGGCCAGCGAAGCTGGCATCAGAGCCTGCCATGAGGCAAGGCCGGTACTTGGGCCTCCGAGGCCAGGATAAGAGCCTGCCAAGGGGTTAGGCCGCTGCTGGGGCCAGCGAGGCCGGCATCGGAGCCTGCCTTGAGGCAAGGCCGGTACTGGGGCCTCTGAGGCCGGGATCGGAGCCTGCCGAGGGGTTAGGCCGCTGCTGGGGCCAGTGAGGCCGGCATCGGAGCCTGCCGTGAGGCAAGGCCGGTACTGGGGCCTCCGAGGCCAGGATAAGAGCCTGCTGAGGGGTTAGGCCGGTGCTGGGGCCAGCGAGGCCGGCATCGGAGCCTGCCTTGAGGCAAGGCCGGTACTGGGGCCTCGAGGCCAGGATAAGAGCCTGCCGAGGGGTTAGGCCGGTGCTGGGGCCAGCGAGGCCGGCATCGGAGCCTGCCGTGAGGCAAGGCCGGTACTGGGGCCTCCGAGGCCAGGATAAGAGCCTGCCGAGGGGTTAGGCCAGTGCTGGGGCCAGTGAGGCCGGCATCGGAGCCTGCCTTGAGGCAAGGCCGGTACTGGGGCCTCTAGGCCAGGATAAGAGCCTGCCGAGGGGTTAGGCCGGTGCTGGGGCCAGCGAGGCCGGCATCGGAGCCTGCCGTGAGGCAAGGCCAGTACTGGGGCCTCCGTGGCCAGGATAAGAGCTTGCCGAGGGGTTAGACCGGTGCAGGGGCCAACGAGGCCGGCAGCGGAGCCTGCCGTGAGGCATGACCAGTGCTGGGGCCTCCGAGGCCGGGATCGGAGCATGCCGAGGGGTTAGGCCGGTGCTGGGGCCAGCGAGGCCGGCATCGGAGCCTGCCGTGAGGCAAGGCCAGTACTGGGGCCTCCGAGGCCAGGATAAGAGCCTGCCAAGGGGTTAGGCCGGTGCTGGGGCCAGCGAGGCCGGCATCGGAGCCTGTCTTGAGGCATGACCAGTGCTGGGGCCTCCGAGGCCGGGATCGGAGCCTGCCGAGGGGTTAGGCCGGTGCTGGGGCAGCGAGGCTGGCATCGGAGCCTGCCGTGAGGCAAGGCCGGTACTGGGGCCTCCGAGGCCAGGACAAGAGCTTGCCGAGGGGTTAGGCCGGTGTTGGGCCAGCGAGGCCGGCATCGGAGCCTGCCTTGAGGCAAGGCTGGTACTGGGGCCTCTGAGGCTGGGATCGGAGCCTGCCGAGGGGTTAGGCCGCTGCTGGGGCCAGTGAGGCCGGCATCGGAGCCTGCCGTGAGGCAAGGCCGGTACTGGGGCCTCCGAGGCCAGGATAAGAGCCTGCTGAGGGGTTAGGCCGGTGCTGGGGCCAGCGAGGCCGGCATCGGAGCCTGCCTTGAGGCAAGGCCGGTACTGGGGCCTCGAGGCCAGGATAAGAGCCTGCCGAGGGGTTAGGCCGGTGCTGGGGCCAGCGAGGCCGGCATCGGAGCCTGCCGTGAGGCAAGGCCGGTACTGGGGCCTCCGAGGCCAGGATAAGAGCCTGCCGAGGGGTTAGGCCAGTGCTGGGGCCAGTGAGGCCGGCATCGGAGCCTGCCTTGAGGCAAGGCCGGTACTGGGGCCTCTAGGCCAGGATAAGAGCCTGCCGAGGGGTTAGGCCGGTGCTGGGGCCAGCGAGGCCGGCATCGGAGCCTGCCGTGAGGCAAGGCCAGTACTGGGGCCTCCGAGGCCAGGATAAGAGCTTGCCGAGGGGTTAGACCGGTGCAGGGGCCAACGAGGCCGGCAGCGGAGCCTGCCGTGAGGCATGACCAGTGCTGGGGCCTCCGAGGCCGGGATCGGAGCATGCCGAGGGGTTAGGCCGGTGCTGGGGCCAGCGAGGCCGGCATCGGAGCCTGCCGTGAGGCAAGGCCAGTACTGGGGCCTTCGAGGCCAGGATAAGAGCCTGCCAAGGGGTTAGGCCGGTGCTGGGGCCAGCGAGGCCGGCATCGGAGCCTGCCTTGAGGCATGACCAGTGCTGGGGCCTCCGAGGCCGGGATCGGAGCCTGCCGAGGGGTTAGGCCGGTGCTGGGGCAGCGAGGCCGGCATCGGAGCCTGCCGTGAGGCAAGGCCGGTACTGGGGCCTCCGAGGCCAGGACAAGAGCTTGCCGAGGGGTTAGGCCGGTGTTGGGCCAGCGAGGCCGGCATCGGAGCCTGCCTTGAGGCAAGGCTGGTACTGGGGCCTCTGAGGCTGGGATCGGAGCCTGCCGAGGGGTTAGGCCGCTGCTGGGGCCAGTGAGGCCGGCATCGGAGCCTGCCGTGAGGCAAGGCCGGTACTGGGGCCTCCGAGGCCAGGATAAGAGCCTGCCGAGGGGTTAGGCCAGTGCTGGGGCCAGTGAGGCCGGCATCGGAGCCTGCCTTGAGGCAAGGCCGGTACTGGGGCCTCTAGGCCAGGATAAGAGCATGCCGAGGGGTTAGGCCGGTGCTGGGGCCAGCGAGGCCGGCATCGGAGCCTGCCGTGAGGCAAGGCCGGTACTGGGGCCTCCGAGGCCAGGATAAGAGCTTGCCGAGGGGTTAGGCCGGTGCAGGGGCCAACGAGGCCGGCAGCGGAGCCTGCCGTGAGGCATGACCAGTGCTGGGGCCTCCGAGGCCGGGATCGGAGCATGCCGAGGGGTTAGGCCAGTGCTGGGGCCAGCGAGGCCGGCATCGGAGCCTGCCGTGAGGCAAGGCCAATACTGGGGCCTCCGAGGCCAGGATAAGAGCCTGCCAAGGGGTTAGGCCGGTGCTGGGGCCAGCGAGGCCGGCATCGGAGCCTGCCTTGAGGCATGACCAGTGCTGGGGCCTCCGAGGCCGGGATCGGAGCCTGCCGAGGGGTTAGGCCGGTGCTGGGGCCAGCGAGGCCGGCATCGGAGCCTGCCGTGAGGCAAGGCCTGTACTGGGGCCTCCGAGGCCAGGACAAGAGCTTGCCGAGGGGTTAGGCCGGTGCTGGGGCCAGCGAGGCCGGCATCGGAGCCTGCCTTGAGGCAAGGCCGGTACTGGGGCCTCTGAGGCCGGGATCGGAGCCTGCCGAGGGGTTAGGCCGCTGCTGGGGCCAGTGAGGCCGGCATCGGAGCCTGCCGTGAGGCAAGGCCGGTACTGGGGCCTCCGAGGCCAGGATAAGAGCCTGCTGAGGGGTTAGGCCGGTGCTGGGGCCAGCGAGGCCGGCATCGGAGCCTGCCATGAGGCAAGGCCGGTACTGGGGCCTCAAGGCCAGGATAAGAGCCTGCCGAGGGGTTAGGCCGGTGCTGGGGCCAGCGAGGCCGGCATCGGAGCCTGCCATGAGGCAAGGCCGGTACTGGGGCCTCCGAGGCCAGAATAAGAGCTTGCCGAGAGGTTAGGCCGGTGTTGAGGCCAACGAGGCCGGCAGCGGAGCCTGCCGTGAGGCATGACCAGTCCTGGGGCCTCCGAGGCCGGGATCGGAGCATGCCGAGGGGTTAGGCCGGTGCTGGGGCCAGCGAGGCCGGCATCGGAGCCTGCCGTGAGGCAAGGCCGGTACTGGGGCCTCCGAGGCCAGGATAAGAGCCTGCCAAGGGGCTAGGCCGGTGCTGGGGCCAGCGAGGCCGGCATCGGAGCCTGCCTTGAGGCATGACCAGTGCTGGGGCCTCCGAGGCCGGGATCGGAGCCTGCCGAGGGGTTAGGCCGCTGCTGGGGCCAGCGAGGCCGGCATCGGAGCCTGCCGTGAGGCAAGGCCGGTACTGGGGCCTCTGAGGCCAGGATAAGAGCCTGCCGAGGGGTTAGGCCGGTGCTGGGGCCAGCGAGGCCGGCATCGGAGCCTGCCGTGAGGCAAGGCCGGTACTGGGGCCTCTGAGGCCAGGATAAGAGCCTGTCAAGGGGTTAGGCCGGTGCTGGGGCCAGTGAGGCCGGCATCGGAGCCTGCCGTGAGGCATCTCCAGTGTTGGGGCCTCCGAGGCCGGGATTGGAATCCTGCCAAGGGGTTAGACCGGTGCAGGGGCCAATGGCCAGCATCGGAGCCTGGCGTGAGGCAAGTTCACTCCTGCGGCCTCCAAGGTCGGGACCAAAGCCAGGTTAGGGGTTTGACCGGTTCAGGGGCCAGCGAGACCAGAACTGGGTCCTCCCATGAGGCAAGGCCGCTGCGTGAGCCAGCGAGGTCTGGATCAGTCCACTGAGTAGCCAGGCCACTACTGGGACCATCAAGAGTGGGATCGGTACTTGCAACGCAGCATGCACAGAGAAATATCGCAGAAAATATAAATCAGACGCTTCTCTTAATCAGCAATAACTAGGAGGAAAAGGGCAACAGGAAGAGGTTGAGCTATAGAAAGGGCCCTATAGTGAAGCAACTAATGTGATCAATCAGAGGGTATGTAATACTGGAGGACGGAGCCTCTTTAAAATGCAGGAGGTACATAAACAAATGTATCAAAGTAAATCACCAAAGAAGTGTGGGATGGAGGGAGGGGGAGGGAATGGGACGGGGGCTGGAGGAGGGCTAATTGGATGATGTGTGCTTGTATATCCTCTCAAGTCTTGTACTCCAATGTGATTGATATATGACTACAATGCACCAATTTAAAAAATAAATTAATTAAAAAAATAATAAAATAAAATAAAATAAAATAAAATAAAAAAAAAAAAATAAAAAAAAAAAAAAAAAAAAAAATAAAACTTTACATGCCACGTGAAAAAAAAAAAAAAAAAAAAAAAAAAAAAAAAAAGAAATAATTTCCATTTCATTTCTCTGTTTTCTGTATCCTTGACAATTAGTTCCCTGCGTCATCAATTCAAATTGAGTGAAACCAGACATACATTTTCTTTCTCTCTCTCTCCTCTCTCTCTCTCTCTCTCTCTCTCTCTCTCTCTCTCTCTCTCTCCTCTCTCTCTCTCAATATTAGGAATGGAATCATAGAATCCATGGATATTTTGCCTCTGAGATGTACCTCCTATGCTATTTTATTATTTATTTTATTATTTATTATTTATTTTGATATAGGATCCCGCTATGTTGCTAAAAGTCTTGATAAATTACTAAGGCTGGCCTCAAACTTGCAATCCTCCTGTCTTGGTCTCCTAAGCACTGGGATTACAGGTGTGTACCCTTTCTTTTCATTTTTAATAGTAATCATAGCATTATGTCTCAGAGACAAGTTTAAATTTTTCACTAAAGTAAAGCTAACAGGACTCTCTGAAAGACTGAGTGAAAGTTGTTAGTGGTTTGAGAAAACAGAATAGAACTGAAACAAGCTGCAAAAGGAAGAGAACAGTATGTGGGGAGAAAGATGGAGAGCAGGAGCTAATTTAGGATATTTTAAGTTCCAAAGTACATTAAACCTTTTTCAAAGCACAGGTGACAATGAGCTGTTGAAGAAAAATATGAGAACTGGAAGAACAGATTTGGTTGAATTTGTAAATGTGGGCATTGTTAAGTATATAGGTGATTTATAAAGTTAAAGTTGTTCAAGTCTGTAAGTGTGTGTGTGTGTGTGTGTGTGTGTGTGTGTGTTGTGAGAATTAAACCCAAGGCAATTCTAAATCCAAGATACACTCACAGCCCTATTTTATTTTGTTATTGAAACAGGGTCTTGCCAAGTTGCTGAGAGAGGCCTTGGACCTGCAAGCCTCCTGTCTCAGTTTCCAAAGTACTGACATTACAGGTGTGCGTCGCCCCATCCAGATATCAGGTCATCGTTTTACCTAAAAATCTTCCAGTGTTCCTGTATCTTACCCATGGCCCGTAGAAGCAGGCTTCTGACTACCTTCCTAGCTCAGTCTTGGTCCAACTTCCCTCACTCATACTGCCCAGTCTTCTTTGCTATTTGTTATTTAGGACTAAGAAGCCTGCGGTTGATCCTTGCCACCCTGCGCCAGCACCCCCACTCACTACAGCACATAGAACCTGCGGGTATTGAAAAATTGCTTTGTTTTTAAATTCAAAATGTAAAAAGTAGTCAGGCCTGGGTGCTGTGCAGGCACTCAGGCAGGGAGGGGAGGCAGCTGTTACCATGCAGAGTTCCCCTCACCAAAACTGATTACCAAGTACACAAAAGAGTTGTACCTCAGGGCCTTCACATTTTAAAGACAAGTTTACATAATAAGTAACTTCTATCAGATAGACTAAAACTCCCCAAGGATGTTAGATCTTCTTCAAAGAGGGCATATGCCATGTGAGCCCTAACTGTGTTAACCAAGTAACTAGTGTTGATCATAACAAAAGCTTGCACCTGAGATAATGGGCAGGCCCACCCCTACATGGGAGTAGATAGAAAGACTATCTTTTGGTTAAGCCGGATGGGAGATAGTAAAGCCTTATAAAAACTGTTCTATGTCCAAACACTTCGGTGTCTTACCTTCAAGGCACACTCCACTGTGTTTATCTCTCTAAAACAGTCCTTTGTTATTCCGTCCCTTCTTTCTACCTTGTAATAATAAAATTGCTTAAGCTCGCAGCAGTATAGTTCTGGCTATTTTTTTCTCAACCATCTGAGAATAAGAACCTACATCGTCATCTCAAACCGTTACAGAACCTGCTTGTACGGTTGATTATTTATGTATTGTCTAGGAACCTCCTTATTTTATGAGAAGCTCCAGGTGATAATTTATTACTATTTGTTTTACTGTTGTATCCTCAGTATATATGACAGTAAATAGAAGTCCTCAGTACATGCATGTTGAATGTCTTGAATGACATTATACATTCATAAGATGATTGACCTTTAGGAGAAATAATGATAAATTTCTATTCTATGATGACATCATAAGAGGATGTTGCATTTTTTAGGAGGGTAAATTTGAGGTAGAATTATTATACTTGTGACACTAAAAAGGTTAGATCAATTTCTTAAGTAACCAGAACAAATTGATTCTCAACATTAGTACTTATTAAATCTTTAACTATCTGTAAAAAATAAAATATTTAAAATAAAATGATGTGGTAGGTTTCCTGTTATCTCCTCTAGGTGATATCTTTATTTTAACAAAGACATGAGAAGATTTGGACTCAAATTATCCAAAGACTGTGTTTTAAGTGCCTGAAAGACAAAGGAAAGCAGAAAAAAATATGTCTAGAGTTTCAAAGAAGTGAGCTCACAATTTTACTAAGATCCAGTATGAAAGAATATGATTAAAGAATAGAATTACACATTGGATTTAGAATTAGGGAGACGTTTTCTTCTGGTCAGGGCTGATAAACTGAGGGAAGATGGTCTTTTTTACCCCTGGAAGTATTTAAAAATAGTCCGTCATCTTTCTGGAGTGATTTTTATGATGATCTATTTTAAGATATCAGATTAGCCAGAAGGAACTACCATTGTTCTTTTCAAGTGCTCCAATTATGACCTTAAATCTTCTTAACAGCTGTGCGGGGGTAGACTGTGTCTGCTGAAAGAATCAAGTTGAGACCATTGATCACAGGGCCAAGTCTTCTTGGAGTAGGAAGTGAGTCAAATATGATTTGACTAAAAGTTACTTTTCTGCCTACAATTAAGGGATTCTCTCTCTCTCCCTCTCTCTCTCTCTCTCTCTCTCTCTCTCTCTCTCTCTCCCTCCCTCCCTTCCTCCTTCCCTCCCTCCCTCCCTCTCCTTTTTTGCCAAGGTATAGATTCCTAGACCCAAGCAAGGTCAAGGATAAATATGTAATCTTTTTTATTTTTAAAATCAGTGTTTAGTGCATGATTTTAAATAAGAAAGATTGCAATTTTTTTACTATTTTAATAAAATTGTGTGACATTTTATATTTTTTCAGTTGGGAGTTGAATATTTTATCTATACCTAGCACATTTGTTACAGCAGAAGGGAAAATGAGGGATTGAGAAAAACAGATAATTTTTTCAGGTTTTTTTTAATGATATTCTCAAATACCTCTATGTTGTGGTATATTAGATACTAAATATGATCTTAATTTGTTTCAAAATATCAGTTAACTAAACATTACTTTTGGGGAATTTAAAAATAAATATATAAATATAAAAATGGGCTCAGGATCAGATTCTAAAAGAATAATTTTCCTATTGGAGGTCTGAATAGGTACCTCCAATAGGAAAATTATTCTATATTAATTATAATTAATTACTAAAAATGTATAATATATATATATATATATATATATATATATATATACACACACACACACACTCTCAATAGGTACCTCCAATAGGAATGAATATATATATATATATATATATATATATATATTAAAAAGAGAATATGTATATAGTTTTATTTAGTATTTGCAATTCTGTATGAATACAAATATACACACCTGTCTGATTTTATTGTGAGCTATTTCTGAGAAGAGAAATCACAAATTTGTTTCTATATATTTGGGGTAGTGTTTACCTGTGTGACACTAAGCACTATTAAAAACAAAACAGCTAAGAATTTAAAAAGGATAAACACATTTTATATTTATGCATTCAACCCTAACTTAAGACTTTGACTTGAAAAAATGAGAATCTGCAAACATGAATACTTCTAGGATGCGATGGATCTTTCTTCCAAACTCCCAGAAAACTTGTGAGATTACATGATTCGTGTTACAAGAGAACTTGGAGCAAAATTTTATCACTTAAAACCTAAGAATTGTTTATTCCATTTTCTACTCACCAACAAGTGTGTTAAGCCTGATCTGAAGAACTGAGCTACATGTATTTAAGGTGCTTGAAGAGCTATATGTGCTCATAACATCGTGACCCTCTTTTACCATCAGCGACATAGTGAAGATTCAAACTTTCTTCATATTCTTTTTTATTTGTGAGTCTAAGAAATCCTGAGCTAGGGAGATTATGAAGTATATGTGAACTTATTCTCAAAAAGCCTTTAGATAGCATTATTAAAACAAGAAGTAGTTAAGCAGAAAGCATTCTTTGACCATAATTTGAGAAAAATGACCTATTTGTATCTTATATAAGACACAAAAGTGAGTAAGAAATGCACACTGAACAATTTAGCCACATCTTCTTTTCTTTGCTATGGATGTTCTTCAAGTAAATTGGTTGCATTTGTGAAATAAACAGACTATACCGTGATGGACATAAAGAGTTATGGCATGACTAAAATTTGCTCTAAAAAAAGACTACTTATAGAAGGACAAAACAGAACAAAAATTATCTCAAATAATAGAGAGCTCTTCACTGGGAAAAAAAAAAAAACTCACAGAAATACTACACTGAGTCTAAGCCATGGCATTTATTCGAAATAAAACTAGCATCCACTCAAAACATTTAATCTTCAACAGCTGTTGAACATTCTTATTTTTCAAAAGAAATATTTATTTGTATTATCATTACCTTCATGAAATACTGATACTCAAAGAGGCGGAGCTTTCCGTAGCTCCTAAGTCACATGATAAGTGGTGTAGGTGAAGTGGGGATGATATTGCTGCTTAGAGATAAACCTTGTTTTTTTTATTTGATGCCTAAGTATGAGACCTTGGTTTGGACTCTATGTATTTAATAATTGAAAACCCCTCAGATCATTTAGTTTGTATCAAAACCTACCATAACTTTCAAGATATCGAATAGTTGCCCAATTATGGCGGACTCAGAGGTATATATCTGGAGCTTTGAGTACTGTTTATTTCCATATCCACAAGTATAACTATTTTCCCCCTACAGGGAATATAAACAGTGAATAACAGTGTGCTGGTCCTGCTTGTCATTTCTACCTCTCCTTTGTTCCTACACTTCACAGGAATTAATTCCTAATGAATACCTTCTGCACCAAACTGTGTCTCAGTATCTGCTTCCATAAAACCAGGACCAACTTTATATTTTTTTATTTTTATTTATTTTTATTTTTTTGGTGGTACTGACTGGGGTTCCTGGAAACTCTTCTACCTCCAGGATACACTCCCAGACCTATTTTTATATTTTTTTAAATTTGGAAACAGGATCTCTTAAGCCAGCGCGGCTGGCTTCGAACCTGTGTGATCCTCATGTCTCTGCCTCCCAAGTGTGGGGATTACAAGTCTGCGCCACCACGCCCGGCCAGGACCAGCTTTATTTTTTTGTAGGGCCCGTGCAAGAAGGAATCCCAGGGACTCTTTCTGATATAATGTCTGAATTGTTTCTTTTATGCTAAGTCACTTAAAGATGTCACATCCTAAATTAAGATGTGCCAGTAGATTGTCTTCCTCCTTCCCTCGTCCCCAAATAGAGATGTTCAAACCAGGCAAGTTTATTACTTGTCTCTTATTCTCAGAAAAAACCAAAACTTCTCCCCCTCTCAACCTATTTTGTGTCCATTTGGGGGTCTGGTCTCTGAGGAACTCTCATTATGTGAGTGGTACCTCTCATACTCTACTGGTACAAGTGGATAGTTATTGGTCCCAACTTCCAACCAATTTTGCGTGGGAGGTTGAGCTCACCCTGTGCAGGACACCACAGAATATTCTTGTTCAAAAATTATTAAGAGTTTTAAGACCTCAGCACCAGAGCTTTCCACTAAGTGAAAGGCCACTCTTAGCCTGGGGACCTCTGTGCATGTCACACACACCAGGGAGCAGTCCCCTGTGCACCCACACGCTGGCTTACTCTTGCTTACCTTTCCTCTATGCTGCCATCTTAACTAGGAAAATGTTATTCCTAGTCCCTGTGTTTTATGTTTTCAGTTGCTTCGCCATTTTATCCTTTTCTTGGTGTTTATTTATTTATTTATTTATTTTTATTGGTGGTACTGGGGTTCCTGGAAACCCTTCTACCTCCAGGCTACACTCCCAGACCCATCTTTATACTTTTTTTTAAATTTGGAAACAGAGTCTCTTAAGCCAGCGTGGCTGGCTTCGAACCTGCGCGATCCTCCTGTCTCCGTCTCCCAAGTGCGGGGATTACAAGCGTGCGCCACAACACCCGGCTTTTCTTGGTGTTTATTACTGGGTTTATGAGTACTCATAATTGCCCCCTTTTTAAGAAAAACAACTCTCTAAAAGGATCACTGATGCTTTCAGATACTCCATCGCCCTAAATATAAGGGACTGTTTATCACAGGTGCTGACGAATCTTACGTAGGTACCCCCTCTCATCCTCACCTCCCTCCTCACCTATATTTTGCTCTTTCCCCATCCCTCTTATTATATCTTTCTCTCTACATCATCCAGTTATGTGTCATTTTGCTTTCTATTCCTCTTATTCTAAAACTCTAGGTTTGGAATAAGGTAAATTCTTCTTTTCACTTAAGTTCCTTCAGATGCACCAAATTAGGATATGGTTTGCTTTTTCCATCTTAAGCCATCACCTATGGTTTCAAGTACCAGGAATGTTCCTCCTCCTCTGGAACCTCCCAGGAGCATATCCTGAACGTAAGTACTGCCATGCCTTCCGTTTTATAAAGAAAACCTCCTAAGCCTCTCTTTTTCCTGACCTGCCTCCTCCTTCTTGCCTTTAACAGCAAAACTCAGAGGGAAGCACCCATACTTTCAGTCTCCATATTTTCCCTTCAATCCCCTTCGCCCAGGCACTTGACTATTCAACACACTGAAAAAGCTTTATCGAGTTTACAAACCCGACCCACATTTAGTGAAAACCAAAATTCTAGTGTCACAAGATGAAAGCTTTCTTTTTTTCTCTCTCAAAAATTCTTTCCTCTCATTTTGGAGTAAATAAAACTTGACTCTTCCATATCCCCAGAGATCCCCTGGTCCAATTCACTATCATGGATTTTTATTTATTTTTTTAATACTTGTACTGGTGCACCGTAATTATCCTATGTGAGGTTCATGATGACACCGACATCCATGCACACAGGTCTGGGTGCGACTTTCTTTCGTTTCTACCTGGCTGCCCACTCCTCCCCGTACAGGTTAGTGAGGTTGGTAGTGATAGCTTGAGACATGGGTGTGACATAGTTTGAACTGTTTTCTTCCTCAGCTCTCGTTTATCCCCTCTGCACCTCCTTCTATCCCTTTCCACTATACTGTAGGCATCTCTCCTCAATTCCCCGAAGTCCTCTGGTTTCCAATTTCTCTCTAGCTTTCACATATGAGAGAGAACCTTTGACCCTTGACTTCCTGAGACTGGGTGTGCTTTAACTGGGTGATTTCTAGATTCCCTTAATTGTACTCTCCACTCTGTCTGTGGAAACCAACCCCTGCTGTTTACACGACCTACTAGAGTCTCCCTTAAGAATTCAGTCAAGTGCTAGTTTCCCAATGAGTCCCTCTATGACCACTGAAATAGAAAAGCAACCCTCCTCCTGATTCCTAATGATTAGTTTCTGTATTACTCCTATATTTTCCTTTTGCTTGCTGTAGTTTTAACCTTTTCACCTTAGAGAGATGGGTGGCAGATCAGTCCATCCATAGACAGATCGATAAATTGATAAGTAGATAAATAGATGGACAGATAGATGGTAGGTTGCATCTATAGCAGGTCTCTTATTAGTAGAATAAAAGCTTTGTGATAGGAGGGATCTTCATGTATGTGGAACACAAAATGCTCAATAAATGCTTATAAATAATTAAATGTATCTATTGATAGAGCTTTTATAAAATATATGTACAATTTTTTTTACTAGTTATAACCATTGAAGACACACTTGATAGTATATTAGGTACTTTTCAGAAGATTTTCCGCATTTGTCTATGCAAAGACTGAAGAATTAATGAAGAAGACGGAAGAGGCAGAAAATGCAAATTATTTCTAAAGCATAAAAAAGTTAAAGAAATAATCCAAAATGTAGACTTTTTTTTTTTTTAGAAAGGGGTGATACATTCTAATTTTGAAACCACTGTAAAACTAAATGGAAAATGACAAGATAGTCTGAATTTGGTAAAAAGTACTGGAAAAAAAAAAAAAAACCTGATGGGTTGTAATTAGTTCATTGTAGCTGCGCTTATCGTGACCCTGGGATATTAGTAGAGAAATAAGTGATTTTCTCAGGAGGCTGGTCTGTTCTGCGGGGATTCCATCTCTGTCTCTCTCCGTACTTAAACAAGTAGTGAACAATTTATCGCTAAGTGAATGGGACAATTCTGTGCTTCTGTTGTTTGATTAAACGATAGACAAAATGTAGTCCCCACTTTAGAAATGGTTTCCTCTTACTTCAGACTATTTAAGCTTCCTTTTAAACAGTTTTGGCAGGAGTACCAAAAGGCTGTTGTCAAATTTGTCATAGTTTGCTATTAAAATATGGGTGCATTAATCTTACAGTGACCTTTTCCCCGAACCTAATCCTAGGAGAAAAAGATGCTGCATCTTTTGTAGGTAACTTCAAGGCAAGATATCACACAGCATTCAAATATAAGCTTTTATCCAGTTAATCATCAAGCATTAACTACTTTCATCAGTGTTCAGGAGCTTAATTCCGGGATTACTCATCCCCAAAAAAGCTAAATATGAAAATCAGAAGCACAGACCCAAACAATAGAACTTTTATACCATGATAATTAGAAAAGGAACCTATTACCCAGGATTATAATTAGTGACTAACATATTAAATGACCTTTACCATTTACCTTAAGCCCTGGATTTCTGGAAAACCAGCAAGGTTATGAATGCCATATTAGTAATCTTTAATCTCTATTACTGCTGTGGACAGAATTTTAATGATTTTAAAATAGGCAGTGGTCACTAACATATCCCTATTAAAATAAAAAAAAATCTCATAAAAAATTAAATGGATTAAGACTTCAAATGTACCACCATCAAAAGTATTATCTAATTATGGAGTTCAGTGAACAAGCCAAGTGAAATGGTTGGTAATATTAGTTAGTTGCCACATGGGAATGCCCAGGATTTATGCACAAATAGAATCTGCTTCTGTTGCAACATAGTAATTAAGAATTTGTCAGGGAAATTTGACCCTCTAGGGTAGAAATTACTTTGTAAAATAAGAATGGCAGAGCACTAGTCTCCTTGCTGCACATAATTTAACTTGATTATTTATACATCAAAGAGAGTCTGCGGTGGCTGCAGTATAATATTTAAGTAGAGGGATATTAAAGAAAGAAGCATCTAGCGAAATCTTTTCCCAAATCTCCGTGAGAAAATAGAAGAAATTTTCATAAAGCATTTCATTTTGCATATAAATTGGGGCCTCGATTGTGCCTGTGAATTTACTGCTGTCAAATTTAATTTTTCTTTAATTCTTCAGGCCTAGATGTGAAAGGCTCTGTGTGCAGGCAGCAATTTTCAATGCTTACAGGTAGCTCCAGGATCGATAATGTGCCTTTATGAGAAATTACCGTTAATGTTATTGAGTATGCATTTTGTTTTATAGGATAATAAGGTAATATGAAAGCCAATTCATTCATTAGAAGAGAGCTAAGTGCTTAAATGAAGTGGGTGACAGGCCTGAAGAAAAGATGTAGTAATGGGCAGGGAGACAAGAAAGGATTTTTAATGACCCAACTCTTAAAGCTTTAACCGATTTTTGCATTTCCTTTTGGTATACGCTTTAACATATAAGATAAAGAAGTTTATTTAAAATTGAGAATGTGATTGGGCTGATAATCCTCTTCCAAAATTAGTAGAGAAATAAAGAAATAACTTGATTTCAGAATATTTTTTTTTCAAATGGGCTACTTGTACTGAAATCACAGCATTTAACTGGAAACCGACATTGCAGTTTGAAGTATACTATAAAAGTCACAAGAATATATTAGAGGGCCATAAACAAGACCAAATTCAACCTTGTGATAAAAGAAAAAATATATTTAATATATCCACTGATGAATTATGCTGTTCTCAGTGCTAATATTAAAGTTAACGCAACAACAAAAATTCAAGAATTCTTACAAAATGTGAGAAATTCTGACCAAGTAATTGGAGATCGGGTCAACTAAATGACTTTTCAAAAAATTTCACTAGAACTAAATATGAATATTAGCACTGATATTAAGATCTTTACATTTTATTATGAAGGGAAATAAATTTCCACAGCTTGAATAAAGTCTCATGAGTTTTGGTTCTGCCTGTGCTATTAAGCTGAGGGGCCATTCTAATTATCTAGAAAGTTGGCTGGCCTCATTAACTTGATGCCTGTGATTTTATAGAGGGCCAGTGTATACCCAACAAGACCAGAATTTCAGCAGCTTGATTAAATACGATTTTAGGCAAAACAAATATTATCTTGTTGAATAACTTGAATGAAAATGACTCGGTTTTGACACCTTGTGATGTTATTTTATTATATGTATTTAAAAGTTACCCATCTGTCCATCCCCAAAGTGCAAAGGTCGGGGACATCTCTGAGGATGATCCCAAGTCACACGCGGGCACTCCAACGAACCAAGTGTGGACATTCCAAGCTACGAACAAAGCCAGTTGGAAGCAGTGATTACCAAGATCATATCTCAGCCTTTTATGGGCTGAAAT
The DNA here is from genome assembly GCF_963383645.1 of Muscardinus avellanarius. Taxonomy (NCBI): domain Eukaryota; kingdom Metazoa; phylum Chordata; class Mammalia; order Rodentia; family Gliridae; genus Muscardinus; species Muscardinus avellanarius. The sequence continues at coordinate 107,608,827 of NC_137797.1, read as the reverse complement.
AGTATAGACTTAAGTAAGCAAAAGCACATTCCTTTGAAAATCCCAACTGGAGGGGGCAAGTTGGTTTAAGAACATAGAAACAGCTTTCTTAGTCAAAAAAGGCCAGGGGTCAACTGTGCATGGTGGCTCACACTTGGGATCCCAGCACCTGGGAGGCCGAGACAGGAGGATTGCAGGTTTGTGGATAGGGCTGGAGGTGCAGCTTGGATGTACAATGCCCGTGGGTTCCATCCCCAGTACCAAAAAAAAAAAAAAAAAAAGACCAGGGGTTGGTCCCATATCCAGCTTTATACCTATAACTTCCTCAAATTAGCCTTTTTGTCATATGATGGGCAGGTGTGTGTGTGTGTGTGTGTGTGTAACTATATCTTGGTCACTTGTCACTGACATTGAACAATATTCTGTCCATCTCTAAACCTTTGCGATTGCTCTCTCTTGCTCTCCGCACTCCAGACATCTCTCCCCTCCTGCTACTCTTGTTCAGCTATTAGCCCCGTTTCTCCCCACCTCTTTCGCCAACTGAGCCAAGACTTGCTATCCTCGGCTCAGCCTGGACCCCATCACCGACCACCGGAACTATTAAACAAGCAACCTCGGTGCCTTGCCCTTTTTCCTCTACTAACTCCCCAATCGGGAACATTTTAGCCTTGACAAGTTCATCTAGCTTATCACTTTCTGTACAGCAATGCGGGTGTGCAACACGGCTAGAGAAAGGTTACCATTTAAACAGTCACGCAGCCGTGAATTGCTAGTCTGTAATCCCAGTCAGCTCGTCAGATTTTATGAAGGTCTTTTGCTTCTTAATTCTCTTCTTCAGCTTCTTTCAGCATCCATTTCACCTTTATCCTCAAGCCCCCTTCTTTTCCTGGTTTCTAATACTTGTGTGGAGGGTCTAAGTTGCTGAGGCTGGACTCGAACCTGTGATCCTTCTCTCCTCACCTCTCAAGTACTGGGATTGCAGGCATGTGTCACCACGCCCGGCTCATCATGAATCCATGAGTCATGAATTACTGGCCTCTGCTTCCCACACCTTTTTATCCCCTGATGCACACTCCTGCCCGTTGAAAGGATTGTGTCCTCCGTTTGTGGACAGTCACAGGCTTCTCTGCTTTATTTTCTGAACACCCACCGGGTTTTAGTCCATTCATTGCAACCAGATCCATCTGTATCCATCTTTCTCACTAGTTTTCAAAGATGCATGACCTCTCTAAATGGCTTATTCTTAAATAAAAGTAATTAGAAAAAAATGTCTGGAGCTGAGTGTGGTGGTGAACACTTGTAAACCCAGCATTCGGGCGGCTGAGACAGGAGGATCGCGGGTCGCGAAGCCAACCTCGGCTACTTAGGAGGCCTTTGCAACTCAGAGAGACCCTGTTTTAAAATAAAGAATTTTAAAAACAGGGCTGGGGGTGTAGCTCGAGGTAGAATGCCCCTTGGGTTCCATTCCCAGTACCACACACACACACACACACACACACACACACACACACACACACAGATGTGTTTGAATGTCTTGGGCTCACTATTCTACTTTATTCCCATATTCCCAGCAGATACCTCTCCACCCGACATGGGCCATGTTTCTTGAAATGAGATGCCTTTATATTACCCATTCATTCTTCCAAACCTTATAACATGCACCCTTCCAGCATTTCCACGAAAACTATTAGAGTAACCAACAACACCCTATTTACAAATCTACTGGATTATTTTTCCTTTTCATTATTCTTGACCTCCTAGAAAAATGGTAAATATCACCTCTCTTTACTTTGTGATAAGAAAACAATTTTTCACTTCTTTTTCTCAATCTTCCATAGTTTGTTTTTTCTTTTGTCCACTTCCTAACTAATCTTTCGACATTGACCCCCGGTTATTCTTGTTCTAACTGTCCCTGATCTCATTCTTCCCCGTTTCTAGTTTTAACAACAAACAATGTATATTATATTCCTGTGTGCATTTCTGGCTGTCAGTACTGGTGCTGAAGCTCAGATTTACCCATCTAGATGCCTGCCCAACATCTGCCAAACCATGTCCAAGCTGTCCTGAGCTTGTCTTTCGGCACTAATTATTCCTGTCCCATTATGATCTGCTTTTCCTTGTTAAAAATAAGTACCTAAATACAAAATCTGGGCAGCCATATCAAGCTCTTCCCTTTTCTTTCTGCAACATCAAGTCATCTCTTACTAAATTTATCTACTAAATTACTTACCTAGGTATCGAAGTCTTCTAAGTCATCTGTCTTTAAACCAGCTTCCAATTCCCATAGTTTAGTTCCTGTTGCGTTCTCTTCTTCACAGTGGGTGCCTAGCTACTGTCTGCCTGAAGGAGTTTCTGGCCTCCACTGCATCTTTCATGAAATTGCCCTTAATATTTTAGCAAAAGAATAAGATCTGATCATACCGCTTGCCTGGTCGAAAGCCCGTGCATAGAACCCTGATACCCGCCATGTCCCCACACTGTGCTATTCCAGACTGTAGAGCCTCCGGTGACTTGGCTAATTCTCTGGCCTCTCCACTCTGCCAGGCCCTGCCTTTAACTGTGTGCACTGGAAATCGAATGATGTGCCTTGCCTCCTGCATGGAGCGGCTTCACAGCCCTGTGGTTCACGCAGCTTCACTGCCCTGGATGCCCTCTCCACATTCTTTGCCTGGCTGACTCTTACTCATCCTGAAAACTTTCCTTCCCACCATGCGGTCTTCTCAGGAAAAATGTCCTGGATTCTCCCCAGCCTAAGTGTAAATACTGTGAGCTTTCCTCGAGGCGAGAACATCCCATGGTCTTATTTTTCACACCGCGTGGAAACGTTTTTGTCTTTCTCATCTTTCTCATCCTAGTAGATGTAAATATCTCCTCAGGGAGGGCCATTTCTTTTTCTTTGAGGTGGATTTATGTAAGATTCTCAACTTGCTAGAGCAACATACAAAGCCAGCTTCTTTTCCCAACCACAGACACCGGCCGAGACAGCCCCTCCTGCTGTCTCCCGTGCCTTGCGTGCTTCCTCTAATGTCTGCCCTGCTCACTTCTGTAACTTTCCTATAACTTTGGTCATTAGACGAGCAAAATTCCACTTTGCAAGATGCAGGTGTGTCTGGTTTATTTTAATTTAATGAAAGGCTCCTTGAAAGAGTATTTCCCAGCCAGGCATGGTTTTACACACTTAGAATCCCAGTACTTGGGAAATTGAGACAGGAGGATCGCAGGCTCAGCTAAGTTGCCAGCCTCAGCTATTTAGTGAGGCCCTCAGCAACTTAGTAAGATCTTGTTTCAAAATAAAGAATTGTAGCCGGGCGTGGTGGCGCATGCTTGTAATCCCAGCATTTGGGAGGCTGAGACCAGAGGATCACCGTTCCTGGAGAGCCCCAGCCACTTAGTGAAGCCCTCTGCAACTCAGTGAGACCCGGTTTCATAATAAAAGAATAAAAAATAGGGCAGGGGGTGTAGCTCGGAGGTCGAATGCCCCTGGGTTCCATCCCCAGACCCGCAAAAAATAAAACAAAATAAAATAAAAATAAAGAATTGAAAATAAGACTGGGAGTGTAGCTCAGAGGCAGAATGCCCTCAGGTTCAATCCCCAGTACCAAAAATACTTTTTTTGTCCTTCAAGTTGGGTGTGATAGTACATGCCTATAGTCTCAGTACTTGGGAGGCTAAGACAAAAGGATTGCAAGCTTGAGGCCAGTCTCGACAATTTAGCAAGACTTTCAGCAACCTTGTGAAATTCTGTTTCACTATCAGAACCATCACCACCACCACCACCCCAAAAACAACAAAAAAAAAAAATTAAAAAGATCTAGGAGTGTAGCTCAGAGGTAGAATGACCTGGGCTCCATCCACAGTACCACACACAGAAGACTTTCTTTTTATTAATTAATTAATTTATTTACTTATTTATTTGTTTTGGTGGTACTGGGGTTCCTGGAAGCTCTTCTACCTCCGGGCAACACTTTCAGACCTATTTTATACTTTTTATTTGGAAACAGGGTCTCTGTTACAGAAGACTTTCCTTTCACTCATTGCCCTGTCTCTGCTACTCACTAAGGATGACTGTTATCCTTGACAAAGGGGCCATTTTCGTACGCTGAACAAAAAACAGCCTTTTCAACACATGGTGCTGGCAGAACTGGCTATCCATTTGTAGAAAGATGGAACTAAGTCTTTACCTCTCACCATGCACAGGAATCAACTCGAGATGGATCAAAGATTTGGAAATTAGACCAGAGACTGTGAAGCTATCAGAGGAGGGCATAGGCTCAATACTCCAACCTATAGGCACAGGCAGTAACGTTCTCAACAAGACCTCTAAAGCGCAGGAAACTGAAACAAAAATTAACAAACGGGATGGCATAAAACTCAAAAGTTTCTGTTCATCAAAGGAAACTATAAAGAACCTAAAGTGAAATTATGTTTGTATTTATTCAACAGCTATGAAAGTCCCCTATGGAGTGGCTGTTGCTGCAGACGCCGGCCTGACCACCTTTGTCAAGGAGGGAAGCATCTCGCGTCAGGGGAAGGATATGCAATGTGCCGCAGTGGGCACTGTTGATGAAAGCCAGAGCAGCTAGACACATCCCACCGCATCTGTGCCTGGCATCCTGTTATTCATGTACTGGCCATTAATAACTATCAGAGGGACAAAAACGGGCAAGTCACCGGATATAGAGTCGGGATTCCAGGGACAAAGTTTTTCTTATTCCCAGTAATGGGTAGTTTTATGTTTTGATTTAAGTTGATTCACCGCCTTTCTTTCAACAACATTGTATGTTTAGCTAAAAATGACCCATGGTAAAGCTTAATTGAATGCGTTTGTCAAAGAAAGCTAGGTTAGGCTTATGACAACACAGGCATGGCTCAAACAAAGTCACAGGGGCTTGAATACCTTTCTCTCTACAATTATCTCTTGATCCAGTCACTTTCACGATGAGGTTAAAAACTCCACTGTCTACAGGTTGTCTACAAGTCAGAGAACCGGGGCAGAAAAGAAGGCTTGCTAATTCTCCAGCCAGGGGTCACATGATGAAGCCTGTTTGCCCACAGACATTTGGGCACAACTTGTCACATGGTCTATGAACCCACAGGAGAAAAGAGGGGATAATATTCTCATTTACTAAAACAAATAAAAATTTTAAAAGTGAATTAAATATCCAAGGGGTACAGCACTATCCCCAAGTTTTAATTGTAGCCTTCAGTTTCCCAGTGGCTTCTTCCCTTCCTCAGGCCTCTGACACTCTGGAATCTACTCTGTATGTGAGAAAATCGAACATTAAAGACCTGGCACTGCCCTGTAAAAATAAATATTAACAATCCCAAGCGGGGTGTAGTAGTGCACACTGGTAATCCCAGTACTTGAGGGGCTGAGACAGGAGGATCACAGTTTCAAGGTTAGCGTTAACAACTTAGCTGGGCCCTTTGCAACTTAGTGAGACCCTGTTTAAAAATTTAAATAGCTGGGAGTGGTGGCACATGCTTGTAATCCCCACACTTGGGAGGCAGAGACAGGAGGATCGTGCAGGTTTGAAGCCAGCTGTGCTGGCTTAAGAGAACCTGTTTCCAAATAAAATTATAAAAAATATAGGTCTGGGAGTGTAACCCAGAGATAGAAGGGCTTCCAGGAACCCCACTACTACTACTACTACTACTACTACTACTACTACTACTACTAATAATAATAATAAAAATAATAATGTAGAAGAAGAAGAAGAGGAGGAGGAGGAGGAGGAGGAAGAGGAGGAGGAGGAGGAGGAAGAAGAAGAAGAAGAAGAAGAAGAAGAAGAAGAAGAAGAAGAAGAAGAAGAAGAAGAAGAAGAAAGAAATAGGGCTGGAGATGTAGCTCAGAGGTAGAATGCCCTTGATTTTAATTCCCAGTATCACACACACACACACACACACACACACACACACACACACACACACACACACTTGAAACCTCTGACCCAAACCAATTTTATTTATTGTTTGTCTGAGTGAACAGTTTAATGTGTAGGATATAAATATTCTTTGTAAGTTATAGGCATGCTGAAATTCACGTAAGTAGCACGTGACCTAGACCAGGATTTCTCATTTAAGAGCTATTCATATTTTGGGCTGTATAAATCTGTGTTATGGGCAAGGGGCTATCCTCGGTATTTTAAGATGCTTAGGAGTATCCCTATGCCATTAACACTTTTTCTGATGTTTGTCAACCAAAAATGTGTACAAATATAACCAGCTGTTCCATGGGAAGACAAATTTTCAGGAGAAAATATCATCATTTGAATTACTGACCTAGCAGGCAATTACCGAACTAGACAAATTTATAAAACTATCGGGCCTTCTCATCATACTGCGTTCTAAACTCAATGTGATGGGTTCTTTTCAGCCTTCCCATCCCAGAAGAATCTCATCCCTTAAGAATTTCCTGGGCTGCTGCATCCAAATGAGAGACCCCTTTCATTCAGTAGTAGACATTAGTTGACCGTTCTATTCTCAAAGCACAGTCAGGTTTTAGTTTCCTGAACTAGTACTATAACCAATATCTCTTCCTGTCCTCAGCAACCATTTCCTGTGGGAACCTAAATGGCTTCTCCACTGGGGGGAAGAAAAAAAAAAAAAGAAAGAATAAAGTCAAGAATGATTTGGGGTTAGTTGTGAAACGGAAAATAAATGAAACCTTGACTCAAAGTCTCTTAAACCTGATAGAAATTTCTAATCTTGGAAAGGAGAAGTAGTTACAGCATCATTATCGGGGTACTGGTCCAACAGTGCCCAGAAGCCCTGGTCCTTTTCATTTCTCTAGTCTCAGATCTATGGGACGTCAGTGGGAATCAGTGGCCAGATTAATTGCTGGTGTTCGAACATGACATAACAGATCCGAAGCAGAAAGAGAGACTCTCTCTGTGGCTCTCTATTAGAAGTAAGAAAACATTTCCAAGAGTAGAGGTTGCTGGTCTGGGAATTAGAAAGCCAAGCTTATCCCAACTTATCCCAAGTCTTGTCCTAAATGGATTACTAACTGGGGGCTTCAGCTTACATATCTGTTAAGAGATGAAATCACATAACTTAAAATACACAAACAAATAAAAACCTCTACCAGATTAAAAATTTTTTGGATCCATATGTTTTTTTTTTTAGTTGGACTATATAATTGGGATCTAAAAAGCTAAATGAACATTAAAGTAAGTTCACTTATTTTTCTCTTCTTTTTGGTCTGCTCAGGAAATTTATTTCTCTTCGAACGGCTTCATTGTTAAGTTTTGTTTTACTCTCCTTTGGAAGCTGAATGGCTCTGGGGCTGAAGACGGTGCTGAGGAGAGGAAGGGAATTTGTTCTCAGTCTTTCCAAGGTCCCGGAGGCTCTACCCATCTCCAGCTCATCCAATCAATAGCCGGTTAGAGCTGAGCAGAAACAGTGAGTAAAAATGACGCCATCGATCTGTCCTGTCCCACATGGCCCGTCATTCACTCCCTGCACCTCCGAGGTTGTGCGGGGACCGCTCAGGTTAATGGAAACGCAGGGGCAGCTGTCCACTGCTTTCGCGTTTCTCCTCTCTTGCCCCGCAGTGAGCGCACAGGTCCAGGAGAGTCGGAAAAGGCCAGGCGAATTCATGATGGAAATTCCCATCTAGACACCTTTCAGAACTCAGTAACACCAATAATGGCATCGATCGGCTGGACGCAGGGAAAAGAAACATAATTTGGGAAAATTAGACAAAATTTTAAGCTGCCAAGACAAATAATGTGGTACATATCCAAAAATATGCAAGGCATTAATTAAAGAAGGGATAATCTACCCCATCGAACTCTTCTAAGCTGAGATTGAAGTTGTTTTGCAATAAATATAATTGCTGATTTTTGTGTGTGTGTGTGTGTGTGTGTGTGTGTGTGTGGTACTGGGGTTCCTGGAAGCCCTTCTACCTCCAGGCTATACTCCCAGGCCTAATTTTTACAATTTTATTTGGAAACAGGGTCTCCTAAGCCAGCACGTGCGGCTGGCTTCGAACCTGTGCAATCCTCCTGTCTCTGCCTCCCAAGCGCGGGGATTACAAGCGTACGCCACCACGCCCGGCATTTGCTGATTTTTTAATGGTCCTCTGAGAAGAACTGTCATCACCTTGATATATATATATATTTGTGGTATTGGGGGTTGAACCTATGGAAGTTCCCTGCCAAGCTACATTCTCATCTCAATGTTATTTTTTATTTTGAAACAGGGTCTAGGTTGCCGATGGTCTGGCTAAGTTGCTGACAGTTTCTTAGGATGACCAGGCTGGCCTCAGGTCTGTGATCCTCCTAATGCAGTCTGTTAGTGCTGGGATTATAGAAAAGTGCCTCCAAGCCCGACCAAATACACTTTTTTAAAGCTTTTTATTTTTTGGTGGTACTGGGGTTTCTGGAAACCCTTCTACCTCCAGGCTACACTCCCAGATAACCATTTTTAAATATTTTTATTTGGAAACAGGGTGACTTAAGCCAGAAAGGCCGGTTTTGAACCTGCGGAATCCTCCTGTCTCCGCTTCTCAAGCATGGGGATTACAAGCCTGCACCACCACACCTGGCCCAAATACACTTTTTAATGATTGATTACTGAGATTCATTTGCAGTTTTATATAAATACTGAACACCAAGATATAATGGAGAAAGTTTTGCAAGTAACTTAGATTCTTTTTTTTTTTTTTTTTTGGTGTTACTGGGGTTCCCTTCTAACACGGGCTACACTCCCAGACCTGTATTTTATATTTTTGATTGGAAACAGTGTCTCTTAAGCCAGCATGACTGGCTTCAAACCTCCGCCATCCTCCTGTCTCCGCCTCCCAAGTGCGGGGATTACAAGCCTGCACCACCACGCCTGACCAGTAATTTAGATTCTAACAATCGGTTTAGAATATTGAAGGAGTAACTTAAGGACCATACCTCGCTTTTTTTAAAGTTTTTAGTATAGACCCTGATCTGTTAAGGATTCAGAATTTTTAATCTGAGATTATTTGATTTGAATTTAAAAGGAAAGTTTATTGTGTCAATTAGTCTAAGGATTGGGCATAACAAAACCTTAATATTGCATTGTTTTGAGGCCTGTGAACCAAAAGAGTAAGGTGAATTATAAAAGTGTTTTCAATTCACCTGGTCATAAAGCAGAAAATAGTTTTAAAAAGAAGAAACCTTATCAATAATTTCAAAAGGAAAATGCAAAGTTTGTGAAATTTCCTTTAAGCTTTCAAACAGAATCTGATCAAAGTAGTCATGTGAACTTCAGTTGAATGAAAAAAAAAAGTGAAAAGAAAAACAACAACAAAAATAAAGATGGAGAATAAAATATGTGTCGTCAACTGTTAAAATAAATGTATTTTAGCCTCGGTTTTTGCTGAAGCCACAAGATGATTGACGTTAGCGTTCCTAAGCGAGTTTTACAGAAATGGATTTGTAACTCAGCTCTCTTAGCGGCGGGGCCTGGATGAGCCGGGATGCCCTTGGGAGACCACCGCTGTGTCTTCCAGAGGAAGAGCAGGCAGGACTCCTCCTCTTGCATTCCTGCTGAAACCTTGAGAATGCTGCTTGGCTTAATGTGCCCCCTGCAACGTGGTGGACGCTGAAGGTGTCCGACTGTCTCTCTTTAGAAATTGGAAGCAGGAGAGACCAGTCCTGGAGCTGGTCTGAGAGCAGAAAGAGGACAAGTGCTTCCCCAGCATAAAGCTTACCCCGAGTGTTTCCTCAAGACCAGAGGTATCAGGCAAGATAAAAACATCTGACTTCAAATTATCTTCCAAGCTCTACAAGAGAATGACATGTGAAAGTAAGATGTCTCAGCCAGCTTGTGGTGGCCCATGCCTGTCTTCCCAGGACTTGGGAGGCTGATACAAGAGGATCACAGGTTCAAGGACAGCCTCAGCAAATTAATGAGACCCTGTGAGCCTGTTAAAACATCCACTTTTTTTTTTTTTTTTTTGCAGTACTGGAGATGGAACCCAGGGGCATTCTACCTCTGAGCTATACCTTCAGCACTATTTTTTATTATTTATTTTAAAACAGGGTCCCAATGAGTTGCAACAGGCCTCACTAAGTAGCTGAGGCTATCAGTGAACTGCGGTCCTCCTGTTTCAGCCTCCCAAATTCTGGGATTACAATTGTGTGCCACCATCTCTGGCTTCCCTTTTCAACCACATGCTGTCTGAGGAACTATAGATCATCTGACATGATTTGGAGTCTGTGTGCTCTGCAAAGGGTTCTGCACTTGAGGCTTGTTTCCCAGGGGTTGTTATTCTGGGGTAGTGGAACATTTGAGAGAAAGGGCCTAGTCAGCATTCCTTAGGTGGATTGGGCTGCACCCGGGGATGGGGCCATGGGTGGGTTCCCAGTCTCTCTACGACTTCCTGCCTTCCAATGTGACTCCTTCCTTCTTCAGCAGCTCTGCCATGCACTCTGGGGCCCTCACCAGAGCCTGCGCCATGTGATTTGAACATCCAGCCTCCGGAAATGGGAGTAAATTAACCTCTCTTCTTAGTAAAATTAGCCTGTCTCAGTGATAGTTAGGAAGAATGAATAATGCACCATCTAAAATTAGTTTCTCTGCACTCTCTTTTTGAAATTACGAGAATTATATACTGTTGATTAGGCAGATAATTTGGTTCTTAATTATTTTCCATGTTATATGTTGACTTTTATCCGCAAATAAATAAATAAATGAACCTAGATTAAATGCCATCTCCCGAGGGAGGATTTTGACTACTTAACTTAGTTATTGTTTGCTTTTCCCTTGCCTGGCTTCTTTATAAGTATCTGAGATTTGGGACTTTGTTTTATCCAATATGGTATTCCCTAGAATCTAGAATAAATGTCTGTTCCATAAATTATGTTCAACGAATACTAGTAAAATGAAAAAAATTATAAATTCATTTTTGCAATAGTCCTGCTTTATATTCTAATAAAGAATGATTTATAAAATAAGAAGTTTGTAGAATAAGAAGTCATAATTCCCCTTTACCGTTTCTCAACTTTGTTTTTAAAATCAGGGAAAAAAAGAATTTCCCAAGAATATTTGGAGCTAAGCATCTTTATGAGCACAGACATGTATTATAACAAATTCTATTTGTGATTTAAAATAATGCTGCACACATAAGTAATATACATTTTTAATTTCTAGCATCTCTGCTCATATAAAAGTAACTTGCTAAAATTCCCAGCTTCCCAAGCATGTATCTTTCTTTGGCTGTTAACATGAGGATATGACGTGTCAATTTACAATGTAAAGCTCTTACGTTTTTGCCACTCATATTTAAATTAAAACCCAGTTAAAGCTTTGCTGGGCATGGTGGTGCACACCTGTAAGCTTAGTAATTGGAAGGCTGAGACAGGAGGGTCACAGGTTTGAGGCCAGCCTCAGAAAGTTAGCAAGATAGTCAGCCACTTAGTGAGACCCTATTTCAAAATAAAAAATAATAGCTCAGAGCTAGGATGTATCAGAGTTCAGTATTCACTACCACCACCAAAAAAAGAAGAAATAAAAATTTAAAAAGAAATAAAATTAAATAAAAATTAAATAATATTTTGAAACATGTTTTTAATCATGCATTATACAAATGCTATATGTGTAAACATATTTTTAGCTTGTGTTTTTGTTTCAATTTTTTTTTTTATTAAGTACCTATATGAAAGCCAGGCATGGTGGCTCATGCTTGTAATTCCAGCATTTGGGAGGCAAAGACTGGAGAATCCCTGTTTGCCACAGCTACTTGGAGAGGCCCTTTGGAATTCAGTGAGAACTTGTTTCAAAAATAAAAATGTTAAAAAATAGGGCTTGGGTGTAGCTCAGAGGTACAAAGACGCTGTGTTCCTTCCCCAGTACCGCAAAAAAAAAAAAAAAAAAAAAAAAAAGTACCTACGTGAACATTGTGATGAAACTAAATTTAAAAACTAAATCTTTGAATTTAAAATTTTGAAGAGTTTGCTGGAAACTAGGAAGATGGCGGTGGCCGCAGTTGCATTGTTGACTGTGGCCACCGAAAAGGACATGCATTCCTCGGAGAAGCCCTGGACACCAGATTTTGGTTTAATGTCTGTTTGGAACAACTTAAGGAGACATTTCCAGCCGTGACTTCCTATTTAGAATACAGGAGAGAGAGGGGGGATAATGGCAGAACTAGAAGCAAGATGACAAGGAGGCACCCGCCACACAAAAAAGTGATTTTTGGAAGATCATTCCAGAAGAGATTAGAGAAAAGAACACTTCAGCCGCGCATGCTGGGGACTCTTAACAACATACCTTGTAAGAAAAATGATCCGGACATGGTGGAGGGAGCCCAGCAGTGCCGGGCAGGAAGCTGAGCCACGCATCCCGGGGAGCTCAGCGTGCCTGGACACCCCACACTCCACTATGCAGCACTGAGGTTCCTGTTGCACTTGGAACAGCAGATCCTGCTCTATGCAGTGAGGCTGTGGGCCTCCGCTCTTGGAGGGGAGATAAAACTCATTGCTGCTGAGTGCTCAATCTCACAACATCTTCAAAACACACATACTGTCTTATCTTATTAAAAAATATTGGAGAGGGGCCAAGTGGCGGCAGCATTAGCCAGGATTCTGGAGATCTAGGCAAATCCTATCCAATCCACCTTGAACTTTTGGAAAAAAATCTCTGTGAAGGGGATTGCTCCTGCCGCACATGCTTAAGAATTCTGGACATCATATCATGTAAGGAAGGAGCTCAGTGGAGAACCAGGAGGAAGGCGACAGTGGCAGGGGTGGCAGAGGCCAGTATTTGGGAGAAGCAGAGATCCTATCCAATCCACCTTGAACTTTTGAAGAAATCGCCCCACAGGTAGGCTGCTATGGCCACGCATGCTTAGAAATTCTGGACAACTTGCTGTGTGGGAAAAATGTTTGGGAGAGAACTGAGATGGTGGTAAAAGTAGCAGCGGTGGTGGTTGCGATGGTTAGTATTTGGGAGAGGCAGAGATCTGATCCAATCCACCCTGATCTTTTGAAGAAATCTCCCCAGAGGTAGAATGCTACCGTTGCACATGCTCAGGAATTCTGGACAGCATGCTGTGTGGGAAGTGTTTGGGAGAGAATTGAGATGGTGAAGGCAGCAGCAATGGCAGCGGCCAGTATGCAGGAGAGGCAGAGATCTGATTCAATCCACCTTGATCTTTTGAAGAAATAACCCCAAAGGTAGAATGCTACTGCCGCACATGCTCAGGAATTTTGGACAACATGCTGTGTGAATAAGGTGCTCGGAAAAGAACCAAGATGGCTGTGGCAGCAGCAGCAGTGGTCAGTATTTGGTAGAGGCAGAGATCCAATCCAAATCACCTTAAAATTTCAAGGAAATATCCTCAAAGATAGACTGCTACTGATGCACACGCTCGGGAATTCTGGAAAACATACTGTGTGGGAAAGGTGTTCAGGAGAGAACTGAGATGGCAGTGGTGGCAGCAGCAGTGGTGGTGACCAGTATTTGGAGGGGCAGACAGATTCAGTCCAATCCACCTTGAACTTTTGAGAAAATCTCTCCAAAAGTAGACTGCTCCTGCCACACATGCTCGGAAATTCTGCACAACATGCTAAGTGGTAAAAGGGTTTGAGGGGTGCCGGGCGTGGTGTCGCACGCTTGTAATCTCCGTGCTTGGGAGGCAAGACAGGAGGATTGTGCAGGTTTGAAGCCAGCCGTGCTGGCTTAAGAGACAGTGTTTCCAAATATTAAAAAAAAAAAAAGTATAAAATAGGTCTGGGAGTGTAGCCCGGAGGTAGAAGGGCTTCCAGAAACCCCAGTACCAACAACAACAACAAAAAGATTTGAGGGGTATCAGAGGGAGCCCCACATAGCCAGGATGGGCCACCACACTGCATGTCCTGGGAGACATCAGCTTTCATGGCCACCGCACTCCTCTACACAGAGCTGGAGGCCAGGGTGCACATGAAGCAGCAGAGCCTGTTCTTCAAAGTGAAGCTGTGGACCTCTGCCTTTGGAGGGAAGACAAAATCCATTGCCAGTAGGTATTAGGGGTTCCAGCTGTTGCAAAAGACATGTACTGCTTTCTCATAGTTAAAAGAAAAAAAGGAAGAACACCGGGCGTGGTGGCGCACACTTGTAATCCCTGTGCTTGGGAGGGGGAGACAGGAGGATCACGCAGGTTCGAAGCCAGTCTTGCTGGCTTATGAAACCCTGTTTCCAAATAAAAATATATGAAAAACATAGGTCTCTGGGAGTGTAGCCTGGAGGTAGAAGGGTTTCCAGGAACCTCAGAATCACCAAAAATAAATAAATAAATAAAAAAAAACAATAAGGAAGAAAAAAGGGAACATCTGTAGATGACCTGCTCATAGTGACAGAGACCAGAGACCAATGCACAGCAAGGCCAGTGCTGGGGCCTCTGAGGCCAGGATAGGAGCCTGCCGGGTGGCGAGGCTGGTGTTGGGGCCAGTGAGGCCGGGATAGGAGCCTGTCATGTGGTGAGGCCTGTGCTGAGGCCAGAGAGGACAAGATAGGAGCCTGCCTCAAGGCAAGGCCGGTGCTGGGGCCTACAAGGCCGGGATCGGAGCCTGCCAAGAGGTGAGGCTGGTGCCAGAGCCAGCAGGGCTGGTATCAGAGCCTTCTGTGAGGCAAGGCCGGTACTGGGGCCTCCAAGGCCAGGATTGGAACCTGCCAAGGGGTGAGGCTGGTGCCAGGGCCAGCGAGGCTGGGATAGGAGCCTGCCATGAGGCAAAGCTGGGGCTGGGGCCTCAAAGACCAGGATCGGAGACTGCCGAGGGATGAGGCCAGTGCCAGGGCCAGCTAGGTTGGGATAGGAACCTGCCGTGAGGCAAGGCTGGTGCTGTGGCCTCTGAGGCCAGAATCAGAGCCTGCCGAGGGGTGAGGCCTGTGCTGGGACCAGTGAGACCGGGATTGGAGCTTGCTGTGAGGCAAGGCCAGTGTTGGGGCCTCCGAGGCCAGTTCTGGGGCCAGCGAGGCTGGGATAGGAGCCTGCTGTGAGGCAGGGCCAATGCTGGGCCTCCAAGGCTGGGATCGGAGCCTACTGAGGGGTGAGGCTGGTGCCCAGGCTAGGGAGGCCAGGGTCAGAGCCAGCCGTGAGGCAGGGTCAGTGCTGCAGCCTCTGAGGCCAGAATGGGAGCCTGCTGAGGGGTGAGGCCGGTGCCAGGACCAGTGAGGCTGGGATAGGAGCCTGCTGTGAGGCAATGCCGATGCTGGGGCCTCCAAGGCTGGGACCAGAGGCTATGGAGGGGTCAGGCTGGTGCCAGGGCCAGCAAGGCTGGGATGGGAGCCTGTTGTAAGGCAAGCCCGGTGCTGGGGCCTCTGAGGCAGGGATCGGAGCCTGCTGAGGGGTGAGGCCATTGCTGGGGCCAGTGAGGCCACGATTGGAGCCTGCTATGAGGCAAGGCTGGTGCTGGAGCCAGCAAGGCCAGGATCAGAGTCTGCCGGGTGGCCAGGTCGGTGCCGGGGCCTTCAAGAGTAGGATCGGAACTTCCAATGTGGCATACACAGAGAAATATCACAGAAAACGAAAAATCAGATGTTTTCCCCAATATGCAAAAACTAGGAAGAAATGGGTAATAGGAGGAAATCTAGTTGAAGAAAGGACCCTATGGAGGTACAATTAAGGTGACCAATCAGAGGGTATGGGATGGGCGAAGATGGAATCTCTTTAAAGCATGTGATATACTTAAACAAATATATAAAAGTTAACCACTAAATCAAGCATGGGATGGAGAAAGGAAAGGGAATGGGATGGGGGTTGAATAAAGGCTAATTGGATGCTGTGTGCTTGTATATCTGCCAAGACTTTGCTGCCCACTCCATCTCGGCATCTACATGTGTGAGAATCCATGTAGTCATCGGCGATTAGCCCCGAGAGAGGACATCGTCTCTGGCCAAAAAACTCCTCCACTCTTAGATATTCTTTCATAACTATTATTCTTTTAGTAATGATTCTTTTAACTTTCCACATGAAATTGCTCCAGTGGAAAAAAGATCAGGACTGAGTGAAAATTGAATCCATGTCCTTCCAGTAAACTTTCAGCCTTGCTCAAATGGTAATTAGATGAGCCTTGTTCAAATGGTAATTAGAAGCAGCATTCCAGTCCACCTTCGACCTTCAATACAGCGACACCACCTGGTTAAAAATAGCTATGTCAAAACAAAGGACAGATAAAATAGATGTGTAAAGGTGAAAGAAAGAGAATATGGTGAGAATGAGAAAGTATTTTTGTATGAAGAAGAGCTTATCCTAAGATTGGCCCGAATGGGAAAGAGAGAATTAGGGTAATCAGAAAAGAAAAGAAAGTTGCAGAGGGTTAGTGATAGGAATATGGATTATTAAAAGAAGGAAAATGCTCAGCTGCTAGAGAAATATATCTGACAACTAAATCTAAAGACTTCATGTTATTTTTTGGTGTTTACCTGCTAAACTGTGTCATGAGTTTGTTTAAGTTTTCAGACAGCGGATAGTATTGCAGACAAAATCCAGCAGACATTCATCGAAATTCCTTAAATCATCATAAAGGAACACGGATTTACCTTATGATAACTATATGAAAGCTGGAATCTCGGACTTTGTCCCCCATTATATATAAAGGAGGACATTGGACTAAGCCCTAGGAATGAGAGCTCCGAAAGGGTTAAAGAAAACTCTTAAAAACTGGATTCTTCGAGTGGTCTTAAAAACTAAATTCTTCAAGGGATTTTGGGTGTGACTTTTAGCCAAATAGAAGCCTCTGCAGCTACAAGGCCAAAAGGGGCTGGGCTCCTGAGCACAAGGCCCACCTGAGATAATGGGACTGATTTCAAACACAAAGACCTGGAATATCCCAGGCTTTACTTTTGTCTTGTTCAGGGTTGGTAATTTGCATGTGTATCTCTCTTTTGTACCTTGGGTGTTTTGCACTTTTTTTTACTAGAAACTCACTGGGAGAGGGAAATATATAAAAAATCTTGTGTCCAAAATAAAGTGTTCGATTGCACAAGAAGCATTGATCCATGTCAGGTTCTTTTTAAAGCGCCGATCATTGGATTATTTTCCTAGGAAAGAACCGCTACAGATAAGAATCTGTGGAAAATCACTCTATCCTTCCCCACCTTTACTGAGACCATCGACCGCGAGCAAACTCACGCCCCATTGGACTAGCTGGCCTTCGGCATATATCCTCACAAGTCTTGTATTCCATTGAGATGTTTAACTACAATGCACCAATAAAAATATATCAAATTAAATAAAATAAAAATTTGAAGAGTTTATATGTACTAGGTGTTGGTGGAGAAAAAGTATTTGTTCATCAGTGTCTATATTTCCATCTAATAAACCTTTTGCTGGAAACAGCTTTTATTTGCGAAGCAAATGAAGAAACTGAGCTTTCTATGTGATTCAGAGATAAAAAACGATGTATTGAAAGACAACAGAGCTGTCCGGCAGCCCAGACTACCTACCTATTGCCCTAGAAAGAAATACACTTCCTATCTGATAGAGTTAGCTGTGGGTGTTTTGTTACAGCTGCTGAGAGTTACTCTAAATAATGCAGTGCCCAATAACTATTGTGGTTGTTCTTTGCCATTTAATTTTCAAATATGTGAATACAAATTGTATTTTAGAACAAAATCCGCAAGTCATAGATCACCTACATTTTATTTTTTACTATAAAATAATGCCAACTAAATACAAAATTTGGCTTTAAAGGAATGTGGGGGTATTGTTTGGGGATTATTAAAGCAATCTAAAATCAAGTAATGGGCTGGTTGTACAGTGTTGTAAGTTTATTAAAATATTGAATTATATGCAAAATCAGGAAAGTTTTGCTATGTAAAGGATACCAAATAAAGCTGTTTTTTTTTTAAAAAGCAATGCTGTGCTTATAGAATAATAAAGAGTCAAGTTGCTGTATTAAGTATTTTTATGTTTTACCATGTGGAAAAGTATTTCAATCTACCCACCATGTGGGCTGTAAAGGAAGTAATATTCCAGCCAGGGTGGCAAGGTCATCCAGATCAAATTCCTTACATTCTGATTTGGCAGGACCTAATTGAGAATCCGCCATATTGGTTAAAACCATTCCTATCTCCTCAAGATTCCGCCACAAAGATGGTTCTGGCCATTAGAGAAAAACTGATTCCAGAAAGGAAAAAGATCTCCTCTCCCTCTGCCCCTCTTTATTCTGTCTTGCAAGGCAGAACTGAGGAGAAACTCCTTCCTCCTCCTCCTTACCCGCCACCATGCTCCCTACAGGGAGAACTGGCTCTGCCGCCTGCTCAGGGGCAGAGGCAGTGGCTCTGGAGGGGAGCCGGCGGCAGGAACTAGAGGAAGGGTCCTGAGGGGTGCAGCCCTCCCTTCTCTCCCCCAGACAGCTGACTCCACACTGCTGGCGCAACCTGTCACCAACACTTGCACTACTGGCCTTTCGCCACTAGTGATCTTTGTAACTGGAAAGCTCAAAATAGTCGGTTCTCAGACAACCCCAAAGATTTAATTAGTCTTCTAGGCACTGTTTGGTTTACCCGCCAGCCTATTTGCGATGATTGCTAACAGCTTCTCCAAGTTCTTTTCACAACAGAAAAACAGGAAAGGATTCTGGGAGAGGCCAGAAGATTGGTCAAAAGAAATGATGGCCAACCCAGGACAAGTCCAGCCATCATTGACAGAGATTTTCCTCTTGCCCGGCCTGCCTGGGATTTCAATGCAGCTGAAGGTAAGGAGAGTCTCCGGGTTTACCGCCACACTCTAATGGCAGGTCTCAAAGCTGTGGCCCGTAGGCCCACCAATTTGGCTAAAGTAGGAGATATTCATCAAGGTGGCGAGGGAAGTCTTGCTGGTTTCCTGGAAAGGCTCTTGGAAGTGTTTAGACGATATACGCCCATAAACCCTGAAAAGCCAGAAACAAGAGCAGTGGTAATCATGGCTTTTGTAAATCAGGCAGCTCCAGGAAACTACAGAAAGTAGATAGGCAGGCAAGGAGAAAAGCCAATAAAGAATTTAGTGGTAGTGGCAGAGCAACAGATAGACTCCTGAGGAAAGGGAAAATAAGATTCGGGGAGAAGAAGGAAGGCCCGCGTTCCTGAAAATGCTCGGCAAACATGAGATATGGCGATAATTCTTCTCTAGCCTCCACCATGGAGGCTCCGGAAGACAAAAAACGACAGCTGTGCCATCTTGCGGGTGAGCAAGGTAAGAAGCCCTCCTCCCAGGGAAGACTATTGAAGATCAGTGCGCCTATTGCCGGGAATTTGGGCATTGGTCCCGAGAATGTCCCCATAAGGGATGGAAAAGTGGCACCAATCCTGACAGCCACGTAGAGTACTGATCACGGGGACTGAGGACCTGAGCGATTAGGGAGGACGTGGTTCGGTGCCCCTTCCTGAACCCAGGGTAAAATACCCCGACCACAAAATCAGCAGCAGGTCCGAGAGTTCCTGGGATCAGCAGCGTTCTGCAGGTTATGGACTCAGGGATTTGCTGAGTTGGCAGGACCACTATATTCTGCCACCAAAGAGGGGCAGTCTTTTAATTGGACAGATGAAATGGAGAACTCTTTTTCAAAGATTAAGACTGCCCTCCTTTCAGCTCCTGCATTAGGACTGCCAGATGTCACTAGGCCTTTCCATCTATACATCGATGAGAAAAAAGGCATAGCAAAAGGGGTGTTCACACAATCCTTGGGCCCTTGGAGGAAGCCAGTAGCACATTTGTCAAAGAAACTGACCCCATTGCCGCCAGGTGGCCCCCATGTTTTAGAATGATAGCAGCCACCCACTGCTCTCATAGTCAAAGATGCTGACAAACTGACTACCAGACAGGAACTGTCCATAACCACCCCCCCCATGCTGTCAAAGGGGTACTTAAGTAACCCCCAGACCATTGGCTCACTAATGCTCAATTAACACATTACCAAGGGCTATTGCTCAACCCGGCCAGAATAACCTTCCAAAGCCCCGCCACCCTGAACCCAGACTCTTTACTGCCTGACCCTGATCTAGCTGCCTCCCTTCATGGCTGTGAGGAGATCTTAGCTCAGGGCACGGAGTCCAGGAGGACCTGACTGATCAGCTGTTGACTGATGTAACATGGTGTACGGACGATGGCAGCAGCTCTGTGCAGAATGGACAAAGGTATGCCAGGGCGGCAGTGGTGGTGGAAGACACTGTCCTGTGGGCTGAGACTTTGCCAGCAGGCACGTCCGCCCAACGAGTGAAGCTGATAGCCTTGACCAAGGCATTAGAGCTGGGGAGAGGTAAAAATTTGACTGTATATACTGACAGCCGACATGCCTTTGCCACAGCCCATGCCCACGGAGCCATTTACAAAGAAAGAGGCCTCCCGACCACCAAGGGCAAAACAATTACAAACAAAGCTGAAGTCCTCGCCTTGCTGGCTGCTCTGTGCTCCCTAAGAAGCTGGCTGTAGTACATTGTCCTGGGCACCAGAAAATGGACTCCCCAGTGGCCCGAGGAAGAAACTTAGCAGACAAAACAGCCCGGGAAGTAGCTCTTCAACCCAGCGGTATTCTCACCGTTAAAATGCCGGACCCAGGTGCTTCCTTTCTCCCCCATTAGCTTTGATACACACCAGAAGACTTGAAATGGATCAAGCGTCTTCCGATGACTCAGTGCCTCGAAGGGTGGTGGTGGGCTGCAGACTGTAGCATTATCCTCCCGGAAAAATTTGGAAGAACTAACTCTTTTTAAAATACACAGAGATACACACATGAGAACTAGAAAGATGCAAGACCTTATGTGCCGAGCAAAAATAAAAATCAGAGATACTAATTCCAAGATAGAACTACTGGTGGTCAACTGCAAGGCCTGCCAGCTGACAAATGCCACTAAAAATCCTGCCAACACTTTCCTTTTACGGACCAAGGAAAAGAACAAACCAATTGGGAAATGGGTAAAACTTGGGGATTCAGGCTTTATAAAATGTCCCACCCAGGGTCCATATTTTCTTTGAGGTTGGTAAAAAGCCGCACTACCCCTATGCAAACAGTTGGACCTAACCCTGTGTTGGGGCCCATAATGCCTCCGAAACCCAGCTAAATTAGTCTACTAGGCCACCTGTAATTTTTCCCAAACCCCTCAGTTTGTGTGTGTCCCGGGAGCCAAGAGTGCTCCTGGCCACCATGCTCCTCCATGCAGTGCTGGGGCTTAAAACAGCAGAACTTGCTCTCCATGGTGAAGCTGTGGGCCTTCGCTCTTGGCGGGGAGATAAAACACATTGCTGCTAAGTATATGGGCTCCCAGCTCCTGCAAAAGACATGTACTGTTTTCTTTTATTAAAAAATATTGAAGAGGGAGGAAGATGGCGGTGGCTGCGACTGCAGCAGGGACCACAGCCAGACTGGTGTAGGTTGGCAGTGGCTGAATAGGACAGGCATCCCTCTGAGAAACCCTGGACAACAGATTTTGATTTAATAAATGATTGGGAAAACACACAGAAACATTTCCAGTCATGACTTCCTATCTGAAATATAGGAGAGAGAGTGGAAAATGGAGGAATTAGAGGCAAGACAGCAGTGCGGTGCCAGCCACTGCAAGAAAAGTGATTTTTGGAGAGATATCCCAGAAGAGGTCAGAAAGCAGACTGCTCCTGCCACACATGCACAGGAATACTTAGCAACAACAAACTCTAGGAGAGACCAAGAAAGTGGTGCAGCAGCCAGTGTTCAGGAGAAGCAGACAGATCCAACCAAATCCACCTTGAATTTTTGAAGAAATCTTCCCAAGCATAGACTGTTCCTGCCGCACATGTTCAGGAACTCTGAACAACATACTATGTAATAAGAAGTTTCATGGAGACGGACCAAGATGGCGGCAGCAGCGGCGGCCAGTATTTCAGAAAGGCAGACAGATCCAATCCAATCCACCTTGAATTTTTGAAGAAATCTCCCCAAAAGTAGACAGCTCCTGCTGCACATGTGCAGGAATTCTGGACCACATGCTATGTAAGAAAAATGTCTGGGGCAAGTCAGAGGGAGCCCCACCCATATTGTTGGGCCAGATCACTGCACCAGGTGTCTCAGGAGACCTCAGCTCATGGCCTCTGTGCTTATCTGCACTGCATTGGGGGCCAGGGTGTGTTTGGAGTAGCACACCTCTCCATGGTGAGGTTGTGAGGCTCCACTTTTGGTAGGGAGATAAAATCCATTGCTGCAAGAGAATTGGGCTCCCAGCTTCTGCAAATGACATGTGCTAATTTCTCCTGCTTAAAGAAATATTTATATAGAGAGGGAAAAATTGGAACCTCTGTAAATATCCTGCCCACATTGACAGTGACCGGAGCCCACCGCCAGGAAAGGCCAGGTCTGGAGCCAGTGAGGCTGGGCCCGGAGCCTGCATGCAGAAAGGCCAGGTATGGAGCCAGCAAGGCTGGGCTCGGAGCCTGTTGTGGGGCAGGCCTGGAACTGGGGCCTGCTCCAAAGCAAAGGGCCAGTGGGTTTCTTCAGCTGTGTGGCCACGAAGCACTTGAAGCTGCCGCTGCCTCACCTAATCTCTAAGCAGGTTTCCAGATCCAAGTGACCTCTATTAAAAAATAATTGGTTGTTCTGAGAGTGGTGGCGCACGCTTGTAATTCCCGTGCTTGGGAGGCAGAAACAGGAGGATCGCGCAGGTTCGAAGCCAGCCTCGCTGGCTTAAGAGACCCTATTTCCAAATAAAATATGAAAAATAGGTCTGGGGAGTGTAGCTCAGAGGTAGAAGGGTTCCATCCTCAGTACCACCAAAAAAAAAAAATTGTTTGTGAGAGGATCATCCTGTCAAAGTTACTCACCTTCTGGCTTTCAGGTTTTCAGTAAGTGGGAATAAGTGTGGAGAAGTAGAAGCTCTAATACATTGTTGGTGGGATTGCAAGTTGGTGCAACCACTTTGGAGAAAAGTATAGAAGATCCTCAGAAGGAGGAAAATGAACTTACC
Organism: Muscardinus avellanarius; assembly: GCF_963383645.1. NCBI lineage: Eukaryota > Metazoa > Chordata > Mammalia > Rodentia > Gliridae > Muscardinus > Muscardinus avellanarius. The sequence goes on along the minus strand of NC_137797.1, from coordinate 107,585,979 downwards.
ATATGATCCAGCAAGACCACCTCTGGGTATTTATCAAAAAGAATTAAAACCAAAATACCAAACTAATGCATGAACAACCATGTTCATAGCTGCACAGGTCACCATTGCCAAACTGCGGAACCTGCCAAGATGTCCTTCAACGCATGAGCAGATTTCAAAACTATGGGATAAGTACACAATGGAATTTTGCCCAGCCATAAGGGAGAACAAAATCATGACATTAAAGTGAAATGTCACAAAAAATAAGAAATCAGATGCTTTTCTTAATGTGCAAAATATTAGAGAGAAATGGGTAACAAGAGGAACTCTAGATGAAGAAGGGACCCTACAGAGGAGCAATGAAGGTGACATATCTGAGGGGATAAGAGGGAGGATAAGGGAAACCCTTTAAAGCACATGATTTACTTAAACATATCAAAGTCAATCAGGAAGCCAAGCATGTGTAGGAGGGAGTGGGAGGGAAGGGGCTAGGGATTGGGTAGGGGCTGATTGAGTTATGTGTGCATGTATATCTCCACAAGTTTTTTTTTTTTTTTATCCCATTGAGACGTATGACTGCAATGCACCAATAAATATTTATATATAAAAAAGAAATATACACATGTGCAGAAACCTGCATCTTAAAGAAAAATGTGAATGGCTACCATTCCTTGATAACTATTGAGACCCTACCTTTACTTTAAAAGGATTAACAACAAAAACAAAATATTTATTTTGGCCTGCTAGGGTTCCTTTCATAAAACTCTTAATATTCATAAATGAATCTAAATTAACTTCTGAATTTGATTCAACTCTAAATACAACCATTTCTACATATCTGCAGTCATAGTTTTACTTTGATATTCTTATTCCATTAAGAATCAAAATGAAAAGGATTTCTTGATTTTGATAATTTGAATCGCATTAACTGCATGAGATATTTGAAGTCCATCACACGTGTTTGTGTGTGTGTGTGTGTCTGTGTGTGTGTATGTGTACATGTGTGTGGTTCTTCTCTATTTAGGAAAGAAAGTGATCTGGTTACAAGGGACATGGAAAAAAAGAATGTGGATAATTCAGGACAGAAGATGACAGCTTATGTTGGCAAAGGAGCAGAGGTGTCATCCATTGTGATGAAGAATAGAATTTTTATCAATGTTCCTTGTCCCAGAGTGGCAATTCAAGAGTAAATCATACCACTGATTATAGTCTATAAAAAGATTTTGGAATCCTCTAATGGAAGTAATTTTTTTTCTGGTTCTTTCATGTAACAGAATTCAGAAATACTGATTTTTTTCAGTCATATTAACTTAGAAATAATATATGTTCAGTTAAGTTCTAGCCCCTGATCATGTCACATGAAGTCTACCACCATCAGTTACAGAGTATTTTTCCTGCTGTTATAAAATTCAATACCAAATTATAGAAAATATATTTTGTTTTCATCAAAAGTAAATTATAATATTTGAAACATTAATATATCTTAATTCCCATGACATATGACTTGGGACCACAGGAAGTACAAAATGTCTTATAACTTTGGAGTGTTCAGAGCAGGCAATTAATATAAAGTTGTTTTCTACTTCCTTCATTCTATGGAGATAATTCTTAGTTTGGTTCTTGGTAAGTCTAAGATTAACTCAACAGTCTCCTAAAATATCTAATTGACATCAAGATACCCAGATCTGAGATACTTGTATGTAAAAGAGGTTAATTCTCATTCCTAAGAAATAATGTCATTGTCAAAAATGAAAGTAAGCAGGGCATGGTGGCGCACGCTTGTAATCCCCGCGCTTGGGAGGCAGAGACAGGAGGATCGCGCAGGTTCGAAGCCAGCCACACACGCTGGCTTAGGAGACCCTGTTTCCAAATAAAAATGTAAAAATAGGTCTGGGAGTGTAGCCCGGAAGTAGAAGGGCTTGGTGGGACTGGGGTTAGAAGGGCTTGGGGTGGGACTAGAGGTAGAAGGGCTTCCAGGAACCCCAGTCCCACCACTATATATATATATATATATATATTATATATATATAAATAAATAAAAGTTATGTCAGTAGATAACAAGACCCAAAGAGCACATCCTTACTTTGAGATCAGCAACAGCCAGTTGAAAGTCTCTCCTTCCCGTTAGTCTCTGAGGCATAGTAAGGACACAGCTTTGGGCTATAAAGTAGCCTTAAGGTAATGAGAACCCTTAAGAACACTGCTTGAACATCAAAAGTCGTTGAAATGTCGATGCCAAATCATAAGAGTTAGTGCTTACAAAATACGGAATGACTACTCCTGATGAAACTAGCCATTGCTAACTCAAAAACAAATTTGAGTCTAAACAATCATGGTAGTTCCAAATGTCTACTCTCAAAGGCCCTCTGTATGAAAGAGCCAGCCCGCTGGAGTTGGGTCACCTCAGATAAAGTATTTCAAGTTTAATATAGTCAGCCATTTTGATCTTGCAAATGGTGACTAAGTTGAGCCATGGGCCTTGGATACAGAACCTAAGCCTGAAAATCTTCCTTGGGAAAATCTCCATCACCTGCCTTACTTTACCTCAAGTTCAAGCTCAGGATGAAGCGAGGCTTTGTTAACGGAAACTGCAAGAACAAATAACTAACCAGGGTGAAATATATAAAGAAATGCTTCTTAACAATAATGCACACTCCTAAGAGAGACAGTTTCCAGCTCAGCTTTGTAACTGATACGCGAGGTACACAATAGATAAAGGGGCGACGAGGGCATAGGGAGAGCCTTGTTTACTTCTCTCACAAGAGTTGAATTGTGCTTGCCCACTACCTACTTGTGAATGATTAATGAGGTAGGAGAAAGAAACACACGAAGCAAAAAGAAAAGAGAAAATTCCCCCTCCGTTTCTCTGATAGGAGAGAGAAGGAAAAAAGCAGTGCCCATTTGCCCAGAACAATGTTACTTAAAAACCGCTCAGCATTCAAGTCAAACTCGAGAGACCAGTGCATATTTACTTATAGTGTTTCAGTATTTATTTAAATCACTTGTCTTCTGTTTTGAATTTTGAGAGAAATTGCTTTCAGATTAAGGAAAAACATTTTCTCAGTCTGACTGAAATACCAACCTACTCTTAATGGTATTTCCCCCTACTGAAATTAAAGGAATTTTACAAAGTTTTCTCCCAACACTGAAAATTTAGATTTGAAAATTCAACAGCACAGATGTAATCACAGTCAGACACTAATTAAGCGTCGGGCCAAATTTGGTCCCAGAAATGCGTATGCATAATTCGTGACTTTAGTGGGAAGAATCTGTGTTTTTTCAAGGGCAGACTTTGGCCAAACATTTATTGCAGGATACGGAAAGAAAATGGTTCCAAGGAAATACAGCACTTTTATGTGACAATGTTTACTTATTTGTGAACCTCTTTTTCTGGCGTATATAGATGGTGGAAAAGATACAGTCATTCTCTGTTGTTTCACATATTCAATGATCTCGAAAAACAAACCTTTCATTTGCAAATGCTTGCTGTTATGTAAAAGAGGGGAGGCACAGAAGGGCTACAGCGTACTCTTCATGAGAGTCCCATTTTCCAAATTTTTAATATTTCTAAGACTGTCTAGTATCGGCTTGTGGTGATAAGGGAACCGGTGTGGGGAGGGAGCGACAGCCATTCGCATCATCCACAAAGCTCTGCTGGGAAACCAGCCTTAGCAGAGTCACTCCAGATACTTAGGAAGTCCTGGTTAGACTTTTCCCGGGATGGCTTTTTGTTTGCTTGGCTATCTGGTGGCATAAAGGGAGAAAACAAAGCTTATTTTAAACTGTCTGGATACGACTTGAGAACTGTTTGTGTTTACATCTTAGAACTTTTCCATAGGAAAGTTTCCGGTCTAGACAGTACTCTTGTCTCTGACCCAGAGCCAGGTAATCAGGCAATACTCTCTTGGAGAGTTGCCCTGTGAACGAGGCGAAGGCCTTGAGTGGTGGGTTGGGCTCATCTTTTATTTTTTTCCCCTGCGGTACTGGGGATAGAACCCAGTGGCATTTACCTCTGAGCTACACTCAATCCCTATCTTTTATTCTTCATTTTGAAACAGGGTCTCACTGCGTTGCAAAGGGCCTCACCAAGTAGCTGAGGCTGTCTGTGAACCGCGATCCTCCTGTCTCAGCCTCGTGAATGCTGGGATTACAAGCGTGCACCACCATGGCCATCTTGGGCTCATCTTAAAAGACATTATTACAAATGCTCGTTGTTACCAATGGACGGCAGCCTCTTTGTTCACTTGTCTAAACCTTGCTTCCTTGACCTTAACAATAATTCATAACATTACTGTAGTGACCAAAACAACAGCAAGAAAAAATTAAGATCATATACAAAGTGCCCAGACTAAGGTTAAACATAATTTTTTTTTTTTTTTTGTGGCACTGGGGGTGGAACCCAGAGGCTTTCTACCTCCAGGCTATACTCCCAGACCCATTTTATATTTTCTTTGGAAACAGGGTCTCACTAAGTTGCTGAGAGCCTCACTAAGCAGCTGAGGCTGGCTTCGAACCTGCGCCATCCTCCTGTCAGTCTCCCAAGCACAGGGATTACAAGCGTGCACCACCACGCCTGGCTAAATTTTTAAATATTTTAATTTTTTTATGTTTTGCTTTTGTATTTTTATTCTTCTTGTTCTTTTTTCTGTCTTCTTCATGCTATTCTGATGACGACGACGACGATGATGATTACTTAGCATAAATAGAAAATATAACTTGGGGACTGATTTATGAATTTTAATGCAAACATCACAAAAATTATAATATCACATTCACTGCCCTTTTAGCTATGCAATAATAATGCATTTTTATAATCTTAGAAGTTGTGACAAACCACACATAAGAATTAATTTTTCCACATTTAAGATTTCCTTTATGTAACAGGATTTTTACTGCCTGTCAGCAGTGAATTCACAATTAACACTTCCCCACACATTTGTCCCATCTCAACGGGGGATTCGTGGTCTTCAGGAACTCCCGGCGTCTCAGAGGGTCACAAAATGTGTTTTCTGTAGAGCTCGTATGAAATGTTTCTTTTATAAAGGATCACATTTTTCTCAGGAGGCTTTCTGAGGTTGCTGCAGTAAGCTGGTTGGAATGGGGGTCTCCCTGGAAAACTTCAAACCATGAATAAAAGTCCAGAATGGGCTGGATAGAGAAAAACCTTCCAGGCAGTCATGAGATTCAGCACCGATATGGAGCTCACCTATTTCTACAGTGGAGGTATCTTCAACTCTATGACCCCCAAGACAGGCATGCAGGCTCTTGTTTTCCATGAGGCCTGAGCTTACTGCTCCAGCAGAGTTTCCGTGATGGAAGACAGCAATTAGAGCCAAAGTCATGTTGAAAACAGGATGCTGCCCAGGCCTCCCAGGAGTTGTGTAAGAGTTTCAGTTGGTGAAGGACTGGGGCTTCTTCTTTTCTACAGAACACAATCTTGACCTGTTTGTCTCAGAATTCTAAGTCATTTTTGGCTATTTTTGTGATGTTCTTCAGCGTCCAGACCATCACAAACATCATACCTAGTACTATTAGGCTGGGGAAGAGAATAAGAATTTCTTTCTTTCTTTTTCTAACTAAGAACTCTCATAAAGCATCCAGCCAGTTGGAAGCAGAAAGTAAGGTGAATATTTATTATTTATTTTTATTTTATTTATTTTTTTGGTGGTACTGGGTGTGGAACCCAGGGGCTTTCTACCTCCAGGCTATACTCCCAGACCTATTTTATATTTTATTAGGAAACAGGGTCTCACTAAGTTGCCGAGAGCCTCACTAAGTAGCTGAGGCTGGCTTCGAACCTGTGTGATCCTCCTGTCTCAGCCTCCCAAGCACGGGGATTACAGGCGTGCGCCACCACGCCCGGCTTAAGGTGAATATTTGAAGGTAACTCATGTAGATTTCCAGAACTGTAGATGAGGCTGTCCTCTATCATGAGCACATACCCAAAGTGACCAGCTTTGACCTATACTCTGTCATTTAATAAGGTAAAACTTATACATGACTTTGATTAGTAATTTCTCAGGAGAATATGTTTATAAACTTAGGTTCCCAAAGAACCTCATACCAAAGAAACAGAGAAAAACACAGTTAGTAAATCATTTATATATTGTATTATATATTGCATTATATATTGTATTATATTATATATTATATATATTGTATATGTATTGTATTATATATTATATATAATATATATTATTGTATTATAATGAACAATTGTATTCATTATAAACAGCAAGTACCTTTCAAAAATAATTTTTCTTATACCCAATGCAGCCATGACTGTGTGCTCATTTTTCTCTCAAATACCTTATTTTCTTAGTTAGAAAGACACAAGGTGGTTATGATATGCAAAGGAAAGTGTTTCCTCTTTGTCAAAGTGAACTTTCAAATTATGCGAATGATCAGCAGGCATCAAATTATCATTTATTGGCTTTTATCTCTAACTTTTACACCATATCTCTAATATCCCTTATTTTCTGTTAATGGTACAATGCCGGTGATCACAGAGAGGAAAGCAAGAGTACCTGGCTCTATCCCTAAATGTCAACCATTTAAGTGGTTTGACTTTTATTTTCTATTTACTTTGGTCAGTGTAAATTTCTATGGGTTTTGCTGGTTGGGGGAAAGGGGATTTGAGGATCTGTAGTTCTTGGTTATTAATATTTGACTTTGTTAGGGCTATCTATTTACTATAAGACTCATAAAAAATAAAGAAAAGAGGACGAAATCAGATACTCGTTCGCGGCCTTTGAAATGTGCGGGGTGTGTGATGACCCATGAAGCCTGCCATCTCTATGCCCTGTTTTTGTCTTCAGCACATATTTAAGTAGCACGGCCTTTGAGCTTCTATGTAGCTCACTTTTCCTAACACAGAGTATGTTTTTAGACTCAGGGATGGGTAGCTTTTTTCCTAACACATTCAGCATATTTAACGTTTTGCTTGAGAAATGTCACCACGTATCAAACACATGACCAGTTCATGCCAAGACTGCTGAAGCCCAACTCGAGGTCTAAGAAGAGCCCATGTGGACATCTGTGTGGTTGCCTCGGCGCTAGGGGCAGAGTCTAAATATCTCCTACACTGAGTCTGACTCCACCAATGAGCCCTGCAGAAAACAAACCCGAGCAGAGTAAACAGGGTGTCTGACATATATTATTCATGAGCTGAGACACTCTCATACCACAGGGGTCTAATTTAACTCCCGAGCATGGGCCATGGGAGGGAGCATGGCAGAGAACAGATAAGTAGAGCCCGCGAGGCACAGCTGTGGTTCTTTTGCCATTCGACAGCTCGGCTTTTACCTGATTACCCTCAATTGCCAGCCTGTGCTTGCATGGCGATGAAGCCAATTCATGCACTATCGTGGCTTAAAAGAAGTCCATTTTTCTCTCTCTGTTCCAAATGGTGAATAGTTATCATTTTCTAGTATCTCTCTGTGCGCAAAGAGAATAATCCATTTTCTAATTCAGAAAAATGTCTGTTATAAACATACCTGAACTATTAATCTACACTTTTTAAATCATAATCCAAAACCTTTGAAAGGTTTCAGCTCAATCAGTCCAGCTCATACTCAATGGAGTTGGGCAGTATTCCTAAGTGGGTTAATAGGATTTTAGCAAATACTCCACCAATCTCCCAGCTTAATTTTTAGTGGCAGTGTAAATAAGGGATAGTTTATTTTCAGAGCTGGACACCTGCCTCTGTTGGCTCTGTCCCATATAAGTTGCCCAAATTTCACCAAATGGACCAGGCCTTGGATTTTAATGCCAGTCTTGACAGGTCACGTAACAGGAGAAACTGTTCTTAATTTACCCTTTACTATATACCCTCTTAGGGGAGTTAACGTGGCATGGTAAACTCAGTGAATTATTTATTTTTTGAAAAATTATTTTTATTTTATTAGTGCATTGCAATTATACACGTAGTGAAGTTTGATGTGATAAAAACATACCCATACACAGTTCTTGGTGTATTTCGGTCCACACCCCGACGTGTTCTCTCTCTCCTCCCTCTCCATGCATGTTGCTGAAATTGATAGTAATATTATTCTCAATGAGCATCAGGCTTAAGGTTCATCCCATTAAATAATAACAACGTGACCATAAACTCAAATACCCACCTGTGTGAAGGAAGAGTGCGCAGGTAGATTGGATGTGACCGTAAAAATATGCAGAATATCCCTCACTCAAAAATGGGTGTGGAAAGACTTTATAGCCTGACATGGTTTTCCATTTACTTGCAGCCTCTTGTGCTTCCGGTTTTTCTTGTACAGTGTTTATCATATTGCGGTGTGGCCGGGGAAGGAGCCTGATTTGGTCGTTGGTAATGTATTCTGGGTTTCCATGAGAAGTGTCTTATGTGGTGTCTAGACTGTAAAAGAGGGAGATAAAAATTCTCATTCTACTCCATCCACTAACGTTTGTAGCATTCCTGGAGAACTCAGGCAATACCAAAGGTTCGGGTCCAGCCTGCTCAACTAAAGCTCAGGGCAGCACTGCCTCGTGAGAGGCGTAAGGTCAGGGCCCCTCGCTGACACTCCATATTCAGGCCTACTATGCATTTGGGTGCCCGTAATGTAACCACAGGTGTTTACTATTTCTCTAGACACATCTTCTAATTTGTAGCATAACTATCACAGTCGTTATCTACCACTGCAACATCACGGTCCAGTTCAGGTTTTCCTCTGACCTTTCAGAATACTTTCTTTCTCTTCCCCATAGGAATTACTATGCAATGAGGGAATGTAATTAAAAAGTAATTTAAGAAGTTTTTTTTTTGTACCTTTCTCCTAGAATCCCTAACCATTTCAAAGCAAAAGAGAACCTTGAATCCCTACCTTTGGTGGGATGAACAGATCTCAATTTATTAGTTAATATTTTCTCAAATCTACGGCTTTAACCGATGGGTAAAATTCGGCTCATTTAGATATTTTCCATTTTAAGTCATGATCCTCATGATGAAATTTGAATCATTCTAAGCTGAAATGTATCAGCAAAATCAAGGGGTCAATTTAAGATGAGACGAGCCAAAGAGGCTTTCTCATCCCCTACATCTGTGATGTTCTATCGGCTCTAAGGTGGTGGCCTCACCAGCTTGCTCAATTTTCTCTACATTTTAGTGGCACATGAACAACTTTTACATAAATCACTTATCAAGCACCCTCGTCACATTGGCTCCCTCTCGCCTTCTCCCCCTTCATTCTTTCTTTATCTTTTTCTTCTGCATAATATTACCTTCTTTTAGGCAACATTAATAATTTCTCCCATCACTGAGACCAGAGGATGGTCACAGAATTAACAGTGTGTTGTCTTCTGAATAATTTTTATCCTCTCCTTACTCCAATAGTCTAGTTGATAATATATCTTGGCTTTCATTGTAGCATGTATAACTAGCACTCAATTCATTATCTCTCTGATCAGCATCCATTTTGCTTTATACCCACTTCTGGTTTTGAGAGGAGCTTCCTATTTGTTGGTCAAAGAGAATACAAGAGGGCTGCCTACCTCAGTTAAGATTTAAGAAGACTTACCTTTACTGATTGGAGCGTGGTCTTTATTAAACCATATGAAAAAGCTGCTCACCAAAGTTTTTAGACACATGGGGACCAGTTATAACCCAAATAACTCCTTTTATTCAGATGCATATGAAATTAGTGACATGTGCCCTGATCATTTATTCTGAGAATCCATGCTACCAGGGATTTATTAGGCTTGTGCTTGAATTTCTCCATAAAGTGCCCCAGCTCTTTGCAGTATAACCTTTGGTATCTAAGGTCGCCTGGGTTGTGATTGAATGTAATATGTTTCCTAAATCAAGAGGAAAGTGTCCTAATTTCCTTACTGTGTTCCAATGTCTTCACATAGATGTCTAGATTTTACAGTATCAGCCAGAAAATAGGATGTACTTATTAATTTTAATTTTACTTAGTTTATTGACTTAGCCAGTTTCCCCAGGTCTAAAGCATTCCCCCATTTCATTAAGATGTGTTATTTATCATTTTATTTATTTATTTATTTATTTATTTATTTATTTATGGGTCTGGGGATGGAACCCAGGGGCATTCTACCTCCGAGCTACACCCCCTTACCTATTTTATTGTTTATTTTGAAACCGGGTCTCACTGAGTTGCAGAGGGCCTCACTAAGTAGCTGAGGCTGCCCGCGAACCACCATCCTCCTGTCTTAGCCTCCCGAATGCTGGGATGACAAGCGTGCGCCACCATGCCCAGCCAAGATGTGTTACTTATCATTTAAATCAATATTTTTTTTTAATTTTGCCACTTTAAGCCAAGAATATAGCACGATTCCCTATGCTTAGGAAACAAAACAGAATCAACAAGTGGGATAGCATCAAATCAAAAGCTTATGAAGGAGAAAAATCAGGAATCTAAAGAGAGAGCCCACGTAGTAGAGAAGCTCTTTGGCACTTCCTCCTCTGTTAGAGCATCCGAGCAAACCCTCCTTATGTTTTTCGTCTCCTCTTTTTCTCATTAAAAGTGCTTAGGTCATTATCACTAGCAGGTCTGAAAGTTAATCATGCCTCCTCTGCCAATCTGTCTTCTCACAAAGGGTTGAGATGTCAGATCAAACTGAGGGAAGATCATGGCTTTTACTAAGAAACCACATTCGAAGGACAAAGCCAACCATTCGGACATTCTTTCTCAGTAGGAGCTTGAAATTTGCAAATGTGTTTCCTCCTAAAATATCTATTTTCTCTTGCATTGGTGTACATGTTGGTTTGGGGTTAACATATAAGGTTTATGAAAAATACATGTAAAATCACTACCCACAAAAGTTAACTGTTGCTCTTTTTGGTACACCCCTGTTTTGTAGTCTCCTAATTGGACAACTTACACAACTACTATCCATTATCTGGCCATTCATGCTCCATAAACCACAAAGTCCACGCTTCACCATAATAAGGTGACCAGGTATAACTCACTGACCAGGTATAACCTCTTAAAACATTTTATAGATAAAGACTCCTGGCACTTCTCCACCAGTGCACTCCAGTGAACAATGCCTGCAAAGATGTCTGGCTAAAATCATGTTCACTGGAAATGTCAGGGCCTTAGCAGAGAAGAAAGGGACAAAAAGACTGCTGTTAAAATACTTCTCTTCCCATCAGAGAACACTCGTAAGCACTGGGGCTGGTTTCCATAGTTTGAAATATTTCACGGACAGCCTCAGCTACTTAGTGACTTATTGAGGCCCTTTGCAACTCAGTGAGACCGTGCTTCAAAATAAAGAATTAAAAAAAATAGAGCTGGGGATGTCGCTCAGAGGTAGAATGACCCTGGGTTCCACCCCCAGTACCGCAAAAAAATAATAATACACACACACACACACACACACACACACACACACACACACCGGTTTTTTAAAAAAGAAAGCATTGTAATCATACACCATAGTGAAGTCCAAAGGGATACCAATATGTATGCACACAGCCCTTGGTGTGTTTTCATTTCAGCTGCATACCACCCCACCCCTCACTGCCCTGTACATGTGAGCGGGATTGGTAATGAGACCTTCATACATGGACGTAGCACTATTTGAACTGTGTCCTTCATTGACCCTCCTTTCTTCCCTCCACCCCTCCCTTCTCCAACCCTCTTCCACTCTTCTGGATTTCTCTCCTCATTTGTCCAAAGTCCCTTGCGTTTCTTAATTTCTCCCTAGTTTTCACATAAGAGAGTAAACATATGACCCTTGGCTTTCTAAGAATAGCAGATCTGTTTTCTCATCCATCCATTTTCCTGCAAATTTTATTCTCTCTGGCCAAGTAAAACTCCACTGTGTGCATATACCACACTTTCTTTATATATGCATCTGTTGATGGGCACCTGAGTTGGTTCCATAATTTGACTGTGGAGCAATCAGAACCATGTTGGAGGCATCACATATCTGATTTGAAATTACAGTGCAAGCCAGGCGTGGTGGCGCACGCTTGTAATCCCCACGCTTGGGAGGCAGAGACAGGAGGATCACGGTTTGCAGACAGCCTCAGCTACTTAGTGAGGCCCTTTGCAACTCAGTGAGACCCTGTTTCAAAATAAAGAATAAAAAATAGGGATGGGGGTGTAGCTCGGAGGTAGAATGGCCCTGGGTTTCATCCCCAGTACTGAAATTTAAAAAACTGCACTGCAGATCTACATTAATAAAAACATCATGGATTAACACAAAAGCACACAGGAGGATCATGCAGGTTCGAAGCCAGCCTCAACTACTTAGTTAGGTTCTTGGAAACTTAGTGGAATCCTGTTTGCAAATAAGGTATAAAAGAGGTCTGGGAATATAGAAAAACCCCTGGGTTCCACCCCCAGTACCACACACACACAACAAAAAACACACACAGATCATTGAGATAGAATAAAAATAAAGATACAATCCTAACACGTATAGTCAGTTGATTTTTTTTTACAAATGAACCAAAAACATACATTGTATGAAGGACAGCTTTTTCAACAAATGATTCTGGAAAAACTGTATATCCATATGTAGAAAACTGAAATTAGATCCTTTTCTCTCACCCTGCATAGGGGTCAACTCAAAATGTATCGAAGACCTAGGAATTAGACCAGAATCTTTGCAACTCTGAGAAGAGGGTAGAGGAACAACTTTCCAGTAGGCACCGGTAGAGACTTCCTCAATTATACTCCAAATCTCAGGAATAAACTAAGAATCATTAAATGAGATAGCATCAGTTTAAAAAAAGCCTCTGTACTGCAAAATATAAAAATAAACAAGGATCTAAAGTGAGAGCCTACAAAATGGGAGAAAAATCTTTGACAACTACTTTTACCACTGAGGATTAAAATCTAGAATATACAAAAAACTTTTTTTTTTTTTTGTGGTACTGGGGTTCCTGGAGGCCCTTCTACCTCCGGGCTACACTCCCAGACCTATTTTTTTTTATATTTTGAAACAGGGTCTCGTAAGCCAGCGCAGCTGGCTTCGAACCTGCACGATCCGATCCTCCTGTCTCCACCTCCCAAGCGCGGGGATTACAAGCGTGCGCCACCACGCCCGGCTACAAAGAACTTTAACAGTTTAACACTAAAAAAAAAAAAAAACCAAGCCATTTTGATTTTCTAAATAGAAGTCTTCTCCTTGGAACAATTTCTGAATTAGGTAACTTCAAATTTAAAAATCTTCACCTCTTTTCAAACATTTTAGCAACTGAGACTCCTGATTTAGTGAGAGGCTTTGCCATTTGTGCTTTCTTGAATAAATGAAACTTTTTTTGTAATCATCAGCTTTTTTTCAGGTCAAATCTGCAACATTAAAATCCATTAAAGCATTGAGACTTTAACATAACTTTCAATTAATAGCATTGTTCTAGATACTAGGTCATAAAATAGAAATTAGTTAAAATCTGAATCGGTTGTAGTTTTTTTTGTAATGGTATTTTTACATGTTTCGATCTTCGGGGATTAGTTGCTTCACAAACATTTCATTTTTCATTTCGTGTACTGTTCAGTGGCAGGACTGTGAAATTTTAAGGCAGTTTTTCTAGAATGTCTTATGGCAAAATTCCAGACCTATGACATGTATCATAAACAAACTGGGATAAAATAAATTCATAAATCTTAGTTCTGCAGCTCCAGTACTCCCAGCCAGCGCTTCTAAAAATGGCATCCTTTTTTGTGGTACTGAGGACTGAACCCAATGTTACTCTACCTTTGAGTTATAACCCCAGTCCTTTTTACTTAATTTTTATTTTGAAAATGAGTCTCACTAAGTTTCTGAGGCTGGTCTCAAACCTTTGTTTCGCCTGTCTCAGCTTCCTAACTGTGGGATTACAGGTATGAGTCTCCACACCTGTTCTCCTCCTCCTCCTCCTCCTCCTCCTCCTCCTCCTCCTCCTCCTCCTCCTCCTCCTCTTCTTCTTCTTCTTCTTCTTCTTCTTCTTCTTCTTCTTCTTCTTCTTCTTCTTCTTCATTCTTCTTTCTGGGGATTGAACACAGGAATATTATACCTTTGATCCCTACCCTGATCTCTTTTAATATTTTGAAACAGGGTCTCTCTAAGGCTACTAAGTTACTTAGACTGGACTCAAATCTGCCATCCTCCTGTCCCAGAGTGAAGGGAACTTCAGAGCTTTTCTTCTTATTTTCCAGAAATAGCTATATTTTCTCTAAATGTCTCCTTTGGGCTAGACAGGTCTGCAAGTATCAGCTCCTTCTGGGTGGCCTTGGTCTCCTTCTTGGGGAACAATGTCCTTAGCAGTCAAGTGTAGGAGCAGGGGCAGCTTTTGCAAAGGCCACATTTTGAGTTCGGAGTTCTCATATCTCATACTGCTTGTGTCTTCATGCTCTGTATGAAACTGCCTCTGTTAAAGAGTAGGAGTGACTTATATTTTCTCTACCTTGATTAATACCCACACATTTTCTGTATTACCCTTAGCTTATTATCATACGATTGATTCCCACTAATCTCTAAAATGTACATTTCTCCTTATCACAGGATTTCAACACCATATTGCTCATAACAAAGACCTACATGAAATACAAACTCAGCATGTCGTGTAATGCTTTGGGATATTTTCAATAAGAACAGCTGACAATTATAACTAAATTTTTGTGATATGAGACCAAGAGTGGCCAAGAAACACTTTCTGCAATTCAAATCCCATATTCTTTGTCTGTCACTTCTGTATCGAAAGTAACTGTTATATGCTTCTAATTTTCCAAACACCTATCTTGCTTCAAGTCAGAAAATGAGTGAATCAATTAATTCTCCCTTAAAATCACCAGAGGAGACCAGAATGGATGCTCTGTGTTTTTGTCTAACCATTTCCAACAATATGAGCTCATTTGCTCCACTTGACGGGCATCCCACATTAATCTCTGGAAGGCGAATTCATTTCTGTACAATGCAGAGAGTGTAAACAAAAGATGGAAGAAAGCCCACAATGAAAACAACCATCAGAACCATCACTTTTAGGACCTAGAAAGCCACTGATTCCTGGACAAAACAAGGATTCTCTCTGGGGCTGTCTCAGCTCTCCGACTCTTGCTGACCACCCCTCTCTTTCTTCCTCCTCCTCCCCCCCCTCCTCCTCCTCCCCCTCCCCCTCCCCCCTCCCCCTCCTCCTCCTCCTCCTCCTCCTCCTCTTCTTCTTCTTCTTCTTCTTCTTCTTCTTCTTCTTCTTCTTCTTCTTCCTCTTCTTCTCTCTCTCTCTTTTCTCCTCCTCCTCCTCCTCCTCCTCCTCCTCCTCCTCCTCCTCCTCCTCCTCCTCCTTCTTCTTCTTCTTCTTCTTCTTCTTCTTCTTCTTCCTCTTCTCTCTCTTTTCTCCCTCTCCTCCTCCTCCTCCTCCTCTTCTTCTTCTTCTTCTTCTTCTTCTTCTTCCTCTCTCTCTCTCTCTCTCCCTCTCTCTCTCTCTCTCTCTCTCTCTCTCTCTCTCTCTCTCTCTGTCCTATGCAGAAGTCAGTGCATCTATTATAAAAACTAGCAAAAGAAAGTTTTAAATCACAAGAATAAAAAAGGCTGTGGTAGATTTGCATATGCATTTAGATAATGACCTGTGTTTCTCCAAAGCACGCGCTGAATTTTACCAGATCCTTTGTCTTGTTGATGAAGGACTTAAGATCCCTCTCAATGAAAAGACTAGGAGTGACTGACATTTCCTCTATCTTGATTAATACCAAACACTTTCTTCATTACATATATATATATATATATATATATATATATATATATATATATATATATATATATATATATATATATATATAAATTTTTTGTTGTTGTTGTTGCTTGTTCTGGGGAAATGAAGACTAAGATAACCTGAGAACCAACCTGATTGCTCCGAGGTTCCCGGAGCCCTTGGATGAGCTATTTCCTCGCTGCAGCCACTAGGTGGCAGCAGCCATTTTTAAGCTCCGCTGGTCCAATGGAGGGAGTTGCAAAGTTGCAGAAGTTTCTTTGTGAGTATGCAGTGTGTATGTGTACGTGCGTGAAAGTGTGTGTGTGTGTGTGTGTGTGTGTGTGTGTGTGTGTGTGTTTGAATTTGTGCGCATATAATTTAATCTTCTCGGAGGGGGAGGAGGCTATAGAAAGGAAAAGTTGAATTACTTAAGAAGGTAATGCTTAAAAAGACCTTCTTTGGATGCATTCGTGAGGAAGGGTGCGGAGGGCAGCGTTCCGGCAGGGAGTCTGGCGGAGGAGGTGATGAGGGAACTCACCTCAGCTATGGCTCATTCAGACCAAAGCTCGCTGGGGACTCGCCAGGCCGGCGCATGCGTAATGAGGCTCTTGGCAAAGCCGGACTCCACTTTTCTTTTTGGACAGAAAGTAATAGAACCAACCGCAGGAATTTCGGAACCTGCAATAATCAAACTAGCTCAAAAGTGTTTAGGAATATTAAATAGGTAGACTGCATATTAAGACTGAAATAGCTTATTTTAATGAAATCGGGTACATGGCAAGCATGCCAAATGAAATGTGAAGCGACAAATAAGGGTATTTTCTTATTTTTACTTTGCAAAGGCAAATACTTTCTAAATCGATATATAAATATATGTACATTATAAATATATGTTTATTATATAAATATATGTTTGTACTATATATGTGTTTATATAATGTGTACATAAATAAATATATATATAAATTTATACTAATATGTATATAAAATACACTATAAATGTGCATGTATGCTTATATATAGGCATATATAGCGTTGGTTAATTTAGAAGGTATATGCACTTATATATGCATATAAACATAAAATGTTATAAATGGTAAAGACCATACAAATGAAGTTTAAACGATTTGTGCTGTAAACATCTGAACAGATTTTTCAGTATAAAAATGCAAATAGTAAATAATGAAACACACTATATATTGCGTGAAAGAGATATTTTGCTTTATTACTGAAGGGAACTTGTTTTGGAAGTTGTTGGCATTATTTTCTTGAGCACGTAACCCACAGTGGCAATGCATGGTCACAAATAGCACCGGGTGCAGTGTTTGGAGAAGTTCTCCCAGTGCTGTTGGACGGGACAGGTGTGATGGAAATATCAGGCTGGGCGTGGTGGCTCACGCTTATAATCCCCACGCTTGGGAGGCTGAGACAGGAGGATCACGCAGGTTCGAAGCCAGCCTCAGCTACTTAGTGAGGCTCTCAGCAACTTAGTGAGACCCTGTTTCCAAATAAAATATAAAATAGGTCTGGGAGTATAGCCTGGAGGTAGAAAGCCCCTGGGTTCTACACCCAGTACCACCACCAAAATATATATATATATATATATATATATATATATATATATATGTATATGTATGTATGTGTGTGTGTATATATATATATATATATCATCTCCGTGGTGCCATATTTTAGCCAAGGTCGTGGTAAAAAGGATTTGTGGTTTGTCGAGTGTGATGTTTTTGCCCCCGTTACTTTTTGTAGAACATATTCATCAGCCAGATGGAAATAATAAGAATAGATGGGGACCCTGTAAGTGTGGGTTCTTTCCCAGATGATGAAAGGAACTCTGGCCATCATTTCTTCTTCCTGAAAACTAGTAACCTTGCAGCAGTAAGTGTAGGTTAACAGGATGAAAACTAGAATGTAAAGGTTGGTTCAGTGCGTCCAAGGTAAACTCGATATTCTTTTAGCGATACATTTCTGGCGTCTGAGGATGGGCCAAACCCTGCATTTCAACTAAGAGCTTTTAGAAGAGCAAATCTGGAGCCTCTCCTCTGCCTGCAAGGGTGGCCACGCAGAACTATGTCCCTGCATTCCTTAGAGGGTAAAGGTGAGTATTGGCTGCTAACCCAGGGCCTCCTTGTGGGGCCCAGGGAGCCCTGTTGCAGAATGAATCATCCTTAGAATTCCTCCAGCCTTCCCACTTTTGAGGAGTATCATAGACGTGAGAGAGAAAAGAAGCCATGAAGCCAGACATAGTGGGGCAGGCGTGTAATCCCAGTACTTGGGAGGCTAGTCTCAGAAATGTAGCGAGGCCCTCTACAATTTAGTGAGACCCTGTTTCCAAATAAAAATTAAAAAAAATACAATAGGGCTGGGGGTGTAGCTGGGAAGTAGAATGTTCCTAGGTTCCATCCCCCGCTACCATAAAAAAAAATAGGAATAAGGACTATCTTTTGAATACTACCCCAATTGTCATTTCTCTTATTTTTGTGATTTTCAAAACATATTTTGCTATATGAAAGTGTGGGAGCGAATTCCAAAGTTACCCCGGACTTGCAGGATTTCACAGTAGAAAGCGGCTGAGATGAAGAGAGAGGTGGGTTACGTCTAGGCTACAGTTTCCATTAGCAAATAGCTTGCAAATTGAGCAGCAGACATTTTTCCAACCTAAATGAATTAGCAGTGCATCTAATTAATGTACAAATGTTCTTTGAGGTATAGGACACTGAAGTCCAATGCCATCCTATTAGCATGAAGTTTTCATTAAAAGAGTTGAGATGGAGAGGGAGAGAGGGACGGAGGGAGGGAGGGAAAGAGCGTGCATGGAGGAAGAAGCTTTGAAATTGGCATACAAGACAGAGCCGTGAAAAAACAAGTGATTTTCATGATGGCTGCGAACTCACATGGGTACTCATTACTTCGTACACATTTCCTCGGTCTGTAATGAAGAGCTCAATGTACTTAAGCAGCAGGACGCACTTTTGATATCTCTGCTTCTCAAGGCAACCTTGAATTAGCAGAGGTGGGCCGACCTGGTGAGATGGAAGCCTACCCCAAATTAGGCCAAACCTTTTGAAGAGCGAGGGAAAGAGAGTGGGAAGACCCTGGGACGAAGGAAAGCTTCGTTTTCTTTCTTCTTTCACATCTATTTTCCTTACATAGTTTTAAAAGAAAAAATAGCCAAGATTAAAATACTCAAGCATTTTAAGAAAAACAACCACCTCCCAGTCCGTGGCTTGGGCGCAGAGGGGCCTAGATATTCTACTCTCAGACTTATTTACTGCTTGGAAAAGAAGAGACAAAGGAGAGGACACGCTCAAAGCCCATACCATGGTAAAGATTGCTTCCAAGCAACAGACATTTTCTTTTCAGGTGTTTCTGGGACTTTAATGATATAAATCACCGTATGGAGAGATAGTCACGTGCTTTAAAATCTCGTAAAATTCTAGAAATATTTTCCAATAGGTTTTCAGGACTCTCAGTACATGCGTTAATGAACCAAGGGACTGGAGGGGGCAGGAGGTTACTTCGGGGATAAGGAGGTTCTTGCCTGTGGGTTGCAAGTGGACAGTTCATTGATGTGGACACCACACTGACCTTCTCCAGGCCTCTGCGCGCCGGGTGTGCGGGAAGCAAGGACGGAAGACGGGGAAGGCAGTTCACAGTCTCCCGCCTTCAACCCAGCAGCTGGAATTGCCAGGGTGACCCAACATACAAAGCGTGTATACGAAAACTATGCACACAGATACATTTCCTCAATGACATACTAGTGTAAAAGATTGCTACAAATAAAAACACCTGTACTTACTAAATAAATAGCCTTACTGAATTAAAAAAGAGAGGCCATTTTTAGATAGAATTATCTAAACAATGAGCCTGATTCAAGCCGCTAACATTTTTTTAAATTAGTTTTTGGTAGTAGAGGCTAAACCCAGAGGTATTTTACCTCCAAGCTACATCTCAGCCCTATTTTCTAATTTTTTTTTTTTTTTTTTTTTTTTTAGGTACTAGGATGGGGCCCAGGGGCATTCTACCTCTGACCTACACCCCCAGACATATTTTTTTATATTTTATTTGTGTGTGTAGTCAGAGCTGGATTATTTTTTCTTTTTTTCTTTCTTTCCTTTCTTTTCCTTTTTCTTTCTTTCTTTCTTTCTTTTTTTTTTTTTTAGTGGTACTGGGAGTGGAACACAGAAGCTTTCTACCTCCAGGCTATACTCCCAGACCTGTTTTATATTTTATTTGGAAACAGCGTCTCACTAAGTTGCTGAGAGCCTCACCAAGTAGCTGAGGCTGGCTTCGAACCTGTGTGATCCTCCTGTCTCAACCTCCCAATTATGGAGATTACAAGCATGTGTCCCCACGCCTGGCTTATTTTTTATTTTGAAACAGGGTCTCACTGAGTTGCAGAGAGCCTCACTAAGTAGCTGAGGCTGGCCCCGAATCCGGATCCTCCTGTCTCAGCCTTCCGAATGCTGGGATTACAATCGTGCACCGCCATGTGTGGCTTCTATTTTTTTTTTTTTTTAAATTTTGACGTAGGGTCTAATTATGTTTCTGAGTGTCTTACTAAGTTTCTGGCCTTGAGCCTAAAATGATCTTCCTGTGTCAGCCTCCCAAGTACTGGGATTACAGGCATTTGCCACCATGCCCGGAACCACTTGATAATATCTCTAATCAATATTGTTTTTTCCTCAAGAATATCCTACAGTGATACTGAGCTTGCGACTTTTTGACTATCACCAGGTAATTTGTTGAGAGAGATGAAGTCCACATTGTGTAAAAGGAACTTTATGTATTTCATTTTATATATGTTTGTTAACCAATCAGTGATAGTCCCTATCTTTAAATACCCATCACTAATTTTTAAATTAGCCATAGCCAGTATGGTTAGATGTATTATCACTGATATTCTCTTATAATAAAATTTCAACTGGGGTGCTACTAAAAATAGAAAGCACTGAGGTCCTATGATAGAGCCAATAAATTAAAATATTCAGGGTAGTTTTCTAAAGAATACATATGTAGCAAGTATGTCAGGATAGATTTATCTCCAAAGGAGCTTGAAATACACAGGTTAAGGGAATACTTCTGAAAATCCCTGGTACCCTCTCTTCTATTTTACCTTTTTAAAAAAAATCTCACCCAGCCTCTAGTAGTTAAATGCTTTATTTTAGTTATCCGCCATCTAATTTTCTTTCTAGTTTTGTGAAGTCAACACTGTGTGCAAAATTGGTGAACTGCTTATACCTTTACTTTCTGCTTCGGAGGAAGTTGAAGAGGCCAACGACTCTCATGCCAGCTCGACTCTCCAAAGAATACTGAAAATTCTAGCCACACCCCCAGCCCTATTTTATATTTTAATTGTGAAACCAGCCTTATTAAATTGCCAAGGGTCTCACTCATTAAGTTGCTGAGGCTGATTCTGAACCTGAGATCTTCCTGTCTCAGCCTTCCAAGCACTGACATTATAGATTATAGACGTGAGCCATTATGCTCAGCTTTAATTTTTCTTTTCTTTCTTTCTTTTTTTTTTTTTTTTGAAACAGGGTCTTGCTAAATTGCTAATAATCTTACTAAGAGGCCAAGGCTGGCTCCAATCGCGGATCCTACTCTCTCAGCCTTTCAAGTACTGGAATCACAGGTGTATGCCGAAATGTTCACTCTTTATCACTGGCTTTTAACGTGGTAGTCTTTGATAAGGATAAAGGCTGTATCTGTATTCTTCATTTTTATAGCCTAATGTCCCTTTGAATCCTGAAGCATGAACATGTAAAATAGTCGTCGAGCTCAAATATTTCCAAGTGTCAGGAGTTCTGCTAAGTGCTCTACTTGCATCAAGTCACTCAACCTTAAAAATATCCTACGGAATCATTACTATTATTATGCCCACAATACTGATTAGAAAATAAAGGCTGAGAGGTGTTGAGAGACTTGTTCAAAGTCGTCTAATTGCCAGGGGTGAAGCCAGGGTTGGAATCTAGATTGTCTGGCAGCAGAAACACTTCTTAAAAAAGTTAATAAATGAATGAATGAATGAATGGAATTTTCTTCTCACTGCCAAAGATTAAATTGGTGTAGATCTCATAGGAAATTAGATCCGATGCCTCTCTTCGGTCGTGGTGGATGTTATTAAATTTAATGCTTTCCTACAAGTGCACTACTGGTTTATGTATTACTGTTATCTAATTACCATCTAATTTTGGATATGCACAGTGATCCATCTTATTACAAAGAAATGATAAACAAGAAGTGCTCCTGCGGTAATGCCAACACCGTACAGCCTCTGAGATCTATTGATTGTATACCACTAATTGTACAAATCATAAATTTTTTCAACCTTTTCTTCAATTTCCATAAACATACATCAGCTAGAAAAGGACATTTAAGGAGACGCTGACCATTCTTCATACATTCCAGCAAACTTAAATATATTAATGCCATTCTTAATAAATTTTATCTCTTTCCTCGAAAGGTAGACAAGAATGAATAAAAGTAAGCTGATGGATGGCTTGCAATTGGTTTATTTGGGTTACATGAGCAATTAATCTAGAAATTATCAGGGTTTTAAAATAGTTTTTGCAATTAATTTTGTCAAGATCATTTCTTTTTTATAATGGAAGGTAGAACTGATTGGTTAATTTAAATGTCTTCTCCAAAGGCTGGGCGTGGTGGCGTATGCTTATAATCTCAGGATTCCAGAGGCTGAGACAGGAAGATAGCAATTTGCAAAGAGCCTTAGCTACTTAGAGAGGGCTTTCGCAAATCTATTTCACAAAATTAAAAAGACTAGCCGGGCGGGGTGGCTTGTAATTCCCGCGCTTGGGAGGCGGAGACAGGAGGATCACGCAAGTTTGAAAGCTTGCCTTGCTGGCTTAGGAGACCCTGTTTCCAAATATATATATTGTGTCTGGGAGTGTAGCCCAGGGATCGAAGGGTTTCCAGGAACCCCAGCACCACACACACACAAAAATTAAAGTAAGGCTGGGAGAGTATCTAGGAGGTACAATACCCCTGGGTTCCATCCCCAGTACTGCATAAATAAATAAATAAATAAATAAATAAATATCTTCTCAAAATTACCTGGAAAATGTCAGAATTTTCAATGATTCATTTGTATAACTTTAGATATCTAAAGCAGATGACCACATGACTCTTAATTAATTTTAGTCTGTGAATCGTCTTTTTTGTGCGTGTGTTTGGTACTAGGGATGGAACCCAGGGGCATTATACTTCCAAGCTACACCTCCAGTCCAATTTTTTATTTTTTATTTTTAAACAGAGTCTCACTGAGTTACAAATTGCCTCACTAAGTTGCTGAGGCTATCCTCAAACCTGGATCCTCCTGTCCCAGCCTCCCAAATGCTGGGATTACAAGTGTGCACCACTATGCCCAGCTTTGAATCATCTTAAAGATTTGTTTTGAGTACAAATAACTGCATTTTAAGCTACTTTTTTTTGAAACCAATTAGTTAAAATAATTTTGGGCCAAAAATTTAATTTCAAGCCATTCATAAAATTGGGTTAATTAAATGCAATCTGAGATGGTAAATGAAATTAATTCCTTGTTTCAACCACAATAGTGAAATTCAATAATTATTCAAATAATTTGGTTTTATGCTATAATGACCTAGAATAGAATGTTTTATTTTCATTAGTGTTTCCGTGTGTGTGTGTGTGTGTGTGTGTGTGTGTGTGTGTGTTCCAGGGATGGGATCCAGGGGCATTCTACCTCTGAGATATACTCCTAGCTCTATTTTATTTTTTTAATTTTTTAAACAGGGTCTCACTAAGTTTCAGGTGGCCTCACTAAGTTGCTGAAGCTGGCCATGAAACTGTGACCAGATGTCTCAGCACCCCAAGTACTTGGATTACAAGTACGCATCACCAGGCCTAGCTCATTAATGTTCTCTTGTTAACTGTTTCTCACTTTTTAAGGGTTTAAGACATTTCACACAATTCACAGGAATGATAAAGATTGAAATATGTGTTAGTTTGCTGTATTGTAGAATCTTCACATCCAAAGACTATAAGCATGCAAAAATAAATAAGTTAAAAATACTGAATTTGAAAGAAAAGATGAATCGTTTAACATTGAGACCTGATCACAGAGCATTTTTTAGTTTTTGTTGTTGTTTGTTTTGTCCCAAGTCTTCTTATATTCCATGCAAAGGCTTTTATTGACATTAACACACGGAAGGTATTAGGTCCCATTTCTGGAGTTGTTACTTGATAACATCAAGAATTGAATGGAGTTCAAAACGGCAAGGTTTATTTGTGATGGTGATCAATTTCTAAATAGCCAAAAAAACCCAAACAGTTATTTCAGAGTTTATCCTAGGATTCAAGTGGTTAACTTCCAAAGGTGTCAAAAACACAAAACCTATTTGAAAAGACACACATTGTAAGCAGCCCACAGGACAACCGCCTGGCAGGTTGATCTGAGCTTACTCCGCTTAACAGCTCCACACCTGAGCTTTGCTGACTGGCCATAAAAAAGTCTACGAGCAGCTCGGTCATGAAAACCGCACTGATTATTAAAGTCAACAGGATTTTAGTATGACCAAGCACTTTCTCAAGATAGAATAGTGAAAGGCAGTTGATGGCCTCATCTGCAATCTTGTCAGAACAAACAGAATTTAAGGGTTCCAAATGACTTAGTCGTAAGGAGCGTGGCTGACCACAGCCACCGCGTTGTGGGCTTTGGTCTTTAGCTCTATAAGGCATGGCTGTAGGCCATCTTTCCAGAACACGCCAACTTCTGGCACAAGGGAAATGATATGTATGAGTTTAAAGAGATGTCATGATTTGACTTGTGGGCTTAAAAAATATTCCTAAGAATCTAAAAAGGGGATACAAGGAGCTTCAAGGCCTTTGATATTGCTTGAGATCCTGTTCTCATTTGTTTTAGGGTGAGTGTCTAGCTGAGGCACACGACCTGGAAGAAAAGCCCATCAAAGAACTTAACATTAGCTGGGGTCCTTCAGTTTGCG
Organism: Muscardinus avellanarius; assembly: GCF_963383645.1. Classification (NCBI taxonomy): domain Eukaryota; kingdom Metazoa; phylum Chordata; class Mammalia; order Rodentia; family Gliridae; genus Muscardinus; species Muscardinus avellanarius. Next base: position 107,561,349 of record NC_137797.1, on the reverse strand, counting down.
AGCTGACTACCTACTCTGTTCCAACCATTGATACAACCTAATATTCTTGAGGTTTGGAAGTACAACCCAATATTTTCTTCAAGAATTTCTCCCGTGCAGAAGGAACACCAATGGACAACAAATATTAAAAAAAAAAAATTAAAAATAGGTTCATTGTCCTTAGCAATCAGGGAAATGCAAATCAAAGTGACATTGAAATTGCATCTAACATCTAACACCATGCAGAATAGCAGTCATTGAAAATACAAATAATAATAATATTAAATGGTGGCAAGGATGTGGGGGGAAAGGAATGCTTATATATGACTAGTGAGACTGTAAATGAGTACACTGTGGTGAGGTATAAAGGTTCCTCAAAAGACTCATCTGAAGCACTATATGAGAGTTACACTACGCCGCGGTATCTTTCACCAAAAAATTAAAGTTAGAATGCTGTAGCAATACATGCTTTTCCATATATATTTTAATAATATTGCTATAAATCGCAGCAGGACTTTTACAGCAGCAAAGTTATGGAATCAACCTCGATGACTGTCTGTAGATGAAGAAAATATGATATGAACACACAGTGGAGTTTACTCAGCCACAAAGAACACTGAAATTATGTCATTGGCAGGGACATGGAGGGACCCAGAGAAGATCGTGCTAAGTGAGATCAGCCAGACTCAGAAAAGTAATGGCTACTTATTTTCGCTCATATGTGGAAGAAGGTAAAAAAAAGGGGAAAAAAGAGACAAAAATTAGGAGAGCTATGGAAAGGGTTTGGAGGAGAGAGAAAGGGAGAAAAAGTAGAGTTTGGGGGAAGAAAAAGAACAAATAATATTATGTGTATACATAAACGTATCCTATGAGTGTCACCATCAGATAGAGTTACAAAGCACCAATATTTTTTTATTCTCTTGCTCTGCCCATTATCTCTAAGTCCATTACCTCTTATTCTTTGGGGTGTTAGTCGATTCTTTTTATTTTCACGTACTTTCTTTCCTTTCATGTCTCCCCGAGTTTCTCTCCACGAACTCATTTGCATCTCTATTTTGTCATTACTCCGGTATATTGCTCTTCCCTCCCAATTAAATTGCCACTTATCTAATTAAACATCTAACAAATTGGGAGCACCTGTACGTTTGTGTGCGTGCATTCAAATTGATTGAGCCGAGTTTAGCAAGAAATATATGCAATCTTTAAGTCTGTTTTACATAAATGTAAGTAGGTAGAAAATCCATTAATTCATCCAGATAGAGAGTATCTACTGTCTGATGGTTACCATGCTCAGTAATCCTAATATAGCAGTGGGTGAATATCTCCTGTTCATGGAATCCACATATTAGTAAGGAGCTCAGACAAGGGCCACATAAACAGAGGATACACACCAGGTGGTGATGCATGGCATTGCTGTGACTGGGGTAATTATTTTAAGTGGACTTGAAGGAGGTAGCATCTGACAGAATGAAGGACCTGAACTTTTGAACATCTAGGGAAAGAGTGGTCCATGTGAGCATCCTAGGTATCTGTGCAGAATAGCTGGGAGAGACCATGACTAGGTCGAAGTAAGATAAAAAAAAAAAATGTAGGTGAGAATATAGTCAAGCATCTAGCTCTGGAAGGTGGTGGAAAAGATGATGTCTGGATTGTATCACACATGAGGTAGTCATCCATGAGAAGGTTTACATCAAGGAATTGACAAGCAGCTTCTATTATTATAGCAGGGTAATTCATGAACTCTGAATATAACAATGACATCACATCTTATTAAACATGTTACTCTAAATGCAGATAGAAGAAATAGGCTCATTCTGCAGGTAACATTTCAAAAGGATATTACAAGCCGGGCGTGGTGGCGCACACTTGTAATCCCCGCACTTGGGAGGCGGAGACAGGAGGATCACGCAGGTTCGAAGCCAACCGCGCTGGCTTAAGAGACCCTGTTTCCAAATAAAAATATAAAAAAATATGTGTCTGGAAGTGTAGCCCGGAGGTAGAAGGGTTTCCAGAAACCCCAGTACCACCAACAAAACAAAACAAAAAAACAAAAAACAAAACAAAAACCAAAAGAATATTACAATTATATTTTGGATCTTTTCACTAGCTTGCCCCTTTTCTCAGACAGAGGAAAGCATAGTACGGTACTTGTGTTAGCTAATTCTCTTCATTAGCCATTTGGAAACACATGTCAGATGAACCCATTCCTTCCCAAGATGGTCTTAGCAATTTGAGGGTAAAATAGACACGGGAATATGCTCAAATACAAGGACATGAGACAGGCAGGACAGTGGGACAAACAAGAAACACCAGAGAATAAAATTCCATTTAGTATCCGTTCTATGCCGGCTTATAATTCAGAAGATAACAAATAAAAACATTACCCCAAATAATGTCTAATAGATAATCACTTTCCTTCCAGAAGCATGAGATCTGATTACCGTCTTCTTAACTTTTATGAAGACAAATGGGGTCTATGATCATAAAATTGCCTGGATGTCTGAAAGATCCATCCACATTAGTCAGTGATATTGCACTCTGAAGTAGTAGGTTCCATAGGGTGATTGTGCGCTCTGTTACACCATTTTAGTTTATTTTCTCTATATTTACTACCCTTCAAGTCGAAGTATCCTTTTCCTCTCTTATTACTGTAATATGGTAATAGGCAGAATTGGTTTCCCCCCATCATTCATTTTATGATGCTGATATTGGGGGTTGTATGGACTCAGGTTATCTCCACTGTTGTAGAAATGAGTCACTGCTATACCCTTGAATAAATTCCTGGAGTGTCTGAGGTCTTCTGAATAGAAAGTTCATATTTAGAGGAGTATCGTTGAAACAAAATATATCCTTCCCACACAAGTGTAAGCAGTAATTGTGTTTGCCTACAATGATTCTAACCATGTTAAAAAAAAACAGGCAGAATATTATTTCACTGCTTAGTCATTAAATTAAAGGTAAGATACTGTTATTTTATTGAAAAATAACAATTAGTCCTCAGAAAGCATCCTGGAATACTTAATGAGGTTAAAATATAACAAATCTCTTAAATTTCATTAGAAAGTGGTGTTGAAAATCGGCTAGTAAACATATGCAATTTTGTCTTCAGAATTAATATTTTATGTTCATAAAAATATACCAAATGCTTGAAGGGAGCTTAATGAAATATTTGTAATTGAGAAGTTTAATCTAGAATAATTTCTGCTACTACTACGTGCTTTAGATGCTTTATTGTTAAAAAAGGTATAGAAAAATTTACTTACTGACGTTGTAGTGAGGATAGTATATCATATTATAAAAGGATATTTGAGTATGGTGGCGCGCTCCTGAAATCCCAGTACTTGAGAGGCTGAGACATGAGGTTCACAGGTTTGAGGCCAACCTCAGCCACTTAGCAAGGCCCCAAGCAACATAGTGAGACCCTGTATTAAAAACAAAACAAAACAAAACAAAAAACAGGGCTGGGATTGTAGCTTGGAGGTAGAATGCCCCTGGGCTCAATTCCCAACAACCAAAATAAATATATAAATAAATGAAATTTTAAAAATAAGAGGTTGGGAAAGAGGCAAGGATTAGGAAATTTGTACCCAATATTGCTCAGGAAACACTATCTCCTGGTCATATGAGAATTAACAAGATGGCCAAAGCAAAAGCAGGTACTTCAAGTCCCTTAATTTTTCAAAAGTTATCATAGTGAAAAAGCAACACATAGGTGTTTATTTCAGATATTGAGCTATGCCCCATATACTAAATTAAGAACCATCTGACACTCTAGTGCAAATATTGCAAACACACATTTTCCATTAGATCACATTGAATGACATTCCATTTTCAAATGTAGAGGAATACAGAAAGGGATACATGAGCAAGGTCTTTGAACACTAGATTGTTTACTAGGTCCAAAGAATCTGCCAAAGATACGAGTTTTACCTCTGTGGATAAGCACTGATGGCATCCTGCTCTGAAAGACATAACTCTACAAGTAACTAAACATGATCTCCAGCTCTATTTTTTTCAGTGAAATTATTTTTAATTACGCTTAATCATGCATGAAATATGGATAAATGTTTTCTTTTCTTCTTCTTTTTTTTTTTTTTTTGGCAGTACTGGGGTTGGAACCCAGGGGCATTCTGCCTCCAAACTGAGCTATGCCCCAGCCCTATTTTTTTATTCTTTATTTTGAAACAGGGTCTCACTGAGTTGCAAAGGGCCTAAGTAGCTGTCCTCAAACCATGATCCTCCTGTATCAGTTTCCCTAATGTTAGGATTTCAAATGTGCGTCACCACGCCTGGCTGGATAAATGTTTTCTTGATGAGATGGTTTAAAATAAAATAAACTAAATAAAATAAAATAAATAAATAAAATAAATAAAATAAAGATGGTTGAAAATAAACCACCAGTATTCTCACAAATTCTTAAGTAACATAATGTATTTTCCATTAACTGTTCTACCTATGTTTCTGTGCAGGTTTTTTTATTCTTTTTAAATTAAATTTATTTTAACTGACACATAAACACATAAAAATTCTATATATCAAAGGGATATAGGTATATATTGTGTAATGTTTAAATTAGGTTAAATCTATTTTCAAAAGCATGTATGATTTTTATGGTAAAAACTTTCAAAATTCTACAGTTTTGGTGTTCAATATATATATATATATATATATATATATATATATATATATATACACATACACACACAAACACACATATATATGTATATATACATATATATTTGCGGTACTAGGGGTAGAACCCAGGGGCATTCTACCTCCCAGATATCCCTACCCCCAGCCCTATATTTTATTCTTTATTTTGAAACAGGGTCTCACTAAGTTGTGGAGGGCTTCACTAAGTAGCTGAGGCTGGCCACAAACTTATGATCCTCCAGTCTCAGCTTCCCAAGTACTGGGATTACAAGCATGTGCCATCACAACCAGCTCTATAATTTATTTTTAAATAACTTTATTGGTGTACTGTAATTATGCAACATAGTAAGATCTAAAGCGATATCTTTATTTTTTGTTTTTTGATTTAAAAAAATTTTTTTTATTGGTGCATTGTATCCCTACATCATAATGGGATTAAAAAATTGTACAGAGGCGTGCGTGGTGGCACATGCTTGTAATCCCAGTACTCGGGAGGCTGAGACAGGAGGATCGCATAGGTTCAAAGCCAGCCTCAGCTACTTAGTGAGGCTCTCAGCAACTTAGTAAGACCCTGTTTCCAAAGAAAATAAAAAATAGGTCTGGGAGTATAGCCCGGAGGTAGAAAGCCCTTGAGTTTCATCTCCAGTACCAAAAACAACCCTGTGTAGACATACACGCACAGCTTTATACATGGACACATCGCTCAGTGTTTTCCTGTGTAGAGCCCACTCCCCTCCTCTTTCTCTCTCCTGTACACATTGGCAAAATTGGCTGTGATACCTTCATATATGCCCGCAGCATACTTGACGTCTCCTTCCTCAAGCTTCCTTTTCTCTTCCCTTCCTCCCTTCCCTTTTCACTGTTAAGCTGGTCTCTTTTCTCTGAAGTCCCTTTTTTCTTTTCTATTTTCTCACTATTTTCTACATCTGAGAGAAAACACCCAACCCCCATTTTCTGAGGCTGGCTGATTTCAGCATACTGTGCTTAAGTTCTATCCATTTTTCTACAAAAACATACATCTCTAGCCACCCAACTACAAAGCAGTAGAAATCAAAGCAGCATGCTATCAGTATGAATACAGACTCGGAGAACAACGGGACAGAATAGAAAGCTTCACAGTGAACCAATGCATTTACTGTCAACTGATTTTCAGTAAAGATGCTAAGAACAGGTACTAGAGAAAATGGTGCTGGGAACATTTGACATCCACATACAGGATTACAGTAGACCACTATCACTCACCAGTCACATAAATCAACTCAAAATAGACTGAAGACTTAAACCTAAGACCTGAAACTATGAAAATACTAGAAGAAAACATAGAGGCAGTGCTCCAGGAATTTAGAATGAGATAAGGGTTTCTAGAGAGAACTTCAAAACCACAAGAAAGAAAAGCAAAAATAGACAAATGGGACTACATAAAACTTAAAAAGTATCTTCACAGCAAATAAGATAATCAACAAAGAAACAACCAACAAAAACAGAATGGGAGAAAATATTTACAAACTACACATCTGACAAATGGATGATAAACAAAATACATAAATACTCAAAAAACTCAACAGGAGAAAACAAAATACATCTAAGTCAAACATGAGGAGGAGGGAATGGGGTGGGAATTGGGGAAGGGCTAAATGCATGATGTGTGCATGTATGCTTCTCCCGTCTTGTACTCCATTACGATGTATGACTACTCTGGGTGTGGTGGTGCGCGCTTGTCATCCCAGCATTTGGGAGGCTGAGACAGGAGGATCGAGGTCCATGGACCGTCTCAGCTACTTAGGTTCTTTGCAACTCAATGAGACCCTGTTTCAAAATAGAATATAATAATTAAAAAAAAGGACTTGGGTGTAGCTCGAAGGTAGAATGCCCCTGGGTTCCATGCCCTGTACCACCACACGCGCGCGCGCGCGCACACACACACACACACACACACACACACACAAACACAAAAGATATGACTACAATACACCAATAAAAAATAAAAGAAATGGTAAAAGATATTTCTCAATAGGAGACATACAAAGGAGCATGAAGACATATGAAAAAAATACTCAACATCACCAATCATTAGGGAAATTCAAATCAAAACTACATTCTTACTCCAGGGAGAATGAGTGTCGCAAATACAAAAGCCAAGTGCAGGAGAAGAGGAAATAGAACTCTTGCGCTCCGCTGGTGGGAATTCAGATTAGACAAGCCGTGTAAGTGTCACAAGAGATTGAAAATGAAACTACCACATGACCTAGTAATTCTACTGCTGAGTATTATCCAAAGGAAATAAAATCAAGATGTCCAAGAGACATCCGCGCGCCCATGTTCGTTGAGACACCGTTCACAATATGCAAAACATGGAAAAAACTTGAGCGTCTACCAACTGATACATGGATAAATAAAAGGTGCTACAAATATACGATAGAATTCTACCAGCCAATAGAAAGGAATGGAATTCTGTCCTTTGGGATAATATGGGTGGGACACATCTTTGCGTTAAATGATATATGTGCTTGTAAGACATGTTTAATGTCCAAGAATGTCTCTCTAACCAAGTACAATGAGAACAGAAGTAAATGCTGATTTTGTACTCTCAATCTCTTTATATGCCCATAAAATTTTATTTCTATTTTTATAAAAGTATGATTTTACTACTTTTATTTTGTTGCTTCTCTATTTATTTTAAACTTATTATTTTAGGTATCCTTTCCTTGTTTTCCTCTTACATTTTATATAAAATTCTATTTACCATATGCTATTAAAATATACTATGTGTTTGTTCTCCTGATGGGATTTAAGGAACTTCAATGTACAGGGAATTATTTTTTCTTATTCATATTTTTCTAACAGCAGCTAGCAGAGTCTTCTCACAAAATAGATCAATGCAGTGAATGTTATGTTTTGAACCGAACTTACATACTCTTCTCTTAAAACTGCATTTATGAAATGAATCATAAATAAAGCATGAGCCTCAGAAATGAAACTAGTTTTCATGATTTCTGTGGGTTCTGAATAGAAATTCCAAGAATCCGATGATGGATAAATAAAATTTATTTATAGCTATTTTCATCAAACACTTGAATGCCTCTCTCAGAGGCACAACATAATTGCGTAGTTGAGGTCTTTTCTCTCTCTACTTAATATAAATTACACTACGTAAGGTTGGTTATTTCAAGCATCAATTTGCACCAGGGTTGTTTTAAATATGTGCTTTCTATGGAGATCATCTAAAAACCTGCTGCGCTGTCGTTTTCTGCAGCTCTTTCAAATGCCACCTGTATTTGATATTTGCTATTGTTGTTCTCTGCTGTGGTTCTCAAGAACAAGCCGGGGTCTGCTGCAGGCTCCTCGGGAAGTCAGATGTTGTTGCAGTCGTGTCTCTGACTCACCTGGATTCTGACTTTGATACTGAGCCTTTTCCATTGTCCCAGGAAAGCATATTAAATATTAATGTTTTCATTATTTAAACACTACTGATTAGTGCATTCCTGATGGACCATATTGCTGAATAACGCACCTGAGTCTGACAGGGCTGTGTGGTAACAAATTTCTCCTCTGGGGAGGAAGTTGGACCCTTAGGTGTTGTGATGTAGACCATTAGTTAAAGAAATTCAAATTTGGAAGACACGTAGAAAAACACTTTTTAAAAATGAAAATCAATTTAAATATTGGTGAGGAGTTCTCAATTTGCATTGTCTGCTTGTTAAGGATATATATGCTTAGGATGGTTAAAAAAAAACACATGGTACCCATCAATTAGTTATTAAAAAGTGATAAAAAAGATAATCGTCATCTTTGAGTATCTGATCTGAGGCCTTTAGACATAATCATGAGCCTAGGGAATATAATGATTTATCTAATAGGAAACAGTAGTTAGATATAAAAATAATGTAAAAATGACATTTTATTTATATTTATTGTTATTTATTTCTTGCGGTCCTGGGGATGGAACCCAGGGATTCTACCTCCAAGCTACACCCCCAGCCCTATTTTTAATTCTTTGTTGTTTTCATTGTTGTTATTGTTGTTTGTTTTGTTTTGTTTTTTTGGTGGTACTGGGGGTGGAAACCAGAGGCCTTCAACCTCTGGGTTATACTCCCAGACCTATTTTATATTTTTATTTGGAAACAGGGTCTCACTAAGTTGCTGAGAGCCTCACGAAGTAGCTGAGGCTGGCCACGAACCTGTGCTATCCTCCTGTCTCAGCCTCCCAGACACTGGGATTACAAGCGTGCACCACCACGCCCAGCTAAAAATAGCATTTTAGAGAGACTCTGGTATACTGGACAGAAAAGTACATTGGATAACAAAAGCTCTACTATTTGTTTTTGTTTTTTTATAGTCATATTTAACTTCTCTAGGCCTTGGCTTTTAAAAAAGTAAAAATGAGATTTAATCAAACAGCCACATGATCATAGAGATACCATGTATCTGAACAATCCGTGATTTTATGATGACTTGGCTTATTTTCAATTTAGAATTTATTTCAGAATAGGAACATTTTGTACATTTGCTTCTGGAATTTTTTAATGTATTAAATGCAAAAGATCAAATTAGATAAATAAAATATGAATTTTTTCACCATGAGAGTAAATATAGCTTTTCCAATAAAATAAAGCTCTTTTTTTTTAGCAAGATATGTTTAATGTCCAAGAATGACTCTCTAACCAAGTCCAATGAGAATAGAAGTAAATGCTGATTTTGTACTCTCAATCTTTTTATACACCTATAAAATTTTATTTCTATTTTTAAAAAAGTACTATTTTTTTACTATTTTTTTACTATTTTTTACTATTTTTTACTTTGTTGCATCTCTATTTTAAACTTATTTATGTTTGTTAATAATTGTTAGCCGGGCGTGGTGGCTCATGCTTGTAATCCCAGCATTCGGGAGCCCGAGACCGGAGGATCGTGGTTCGCGGACAGCCTCAGCTACTTAGTGAGGCCCTCTGCAACTTAGTGAGACCCTGTTTAAAATATAGAATAAAAAAATAGGGCAGGAGATGTAGCTTGGAGGTCAAATGCCCCTGGGTTCCATCCTTAGACCCCCCCCCCACACAAAAAAAATTGTTTTCACCATACTGAAGTCTAACTGTAGAGTCATTCAGTTGACAACTATCAGATTATATTTACAATTACATCTATTTATCTAACTCCAAAATAAGGGAAATACGTTTTATGAAGCAGAATGAAATAAAAATAGTGCTTGTTTACTTTTTCTGCCCTTAAAGTTTCCTTTTTGAGGAATCATTATTTTGATTACATTAAGGATTTGTAGATTATTGTAACATAAGATGGCTCAAATGGCAGAAAATTGAAGGGGCACTGAAATCAGAAAGAATAATGAGGAGACAGACTCTCACATATCTGACCTCACCTCCATTTTTAGGTGATGGATATTCTATTATATTTTCTAAGCCGAAGATGCATATTTATTTACTGAAGAAATTAAAGCAACGAAGCCTATGTCTTTGGGGACAATAGAATGTCGGGACATGAATGAGGTCTACTACTGAAAAGAGGGCTGAGAGAAAGGAAGATCCGGAGCCTTTTTTCTATCTTGGCTCTTAGAAGGATTCTCCTCTTAGATGCTTGCCTAGGGCAAAAAACATGCAAAAAATGTTAACTTTGGAATCATCTAAGAACATATAACAAATAAAATATGAACATTAGGGCCCAAATACTACTGCTTAAGTATATTAATTATATTCTATATTAATATATTTTATCAATATATTAACATGATTAATATAGTTAATAAATTAATTAAATATAATTAAGTATATCCATAAATAGAGAAGATGATATTAATACATTAAACCTCAAAGAAAATGGACAAAAATCAAGGTAATATGAAATTTTCAAAGATACTATTCTCCTTAACAGTATTATAAAATGTTATTTAACGGGAACAATTGGAAAAAAGAGCTTATATTAAACATAATTATTAGGATAATTGATTCTGATTATAAAGTTGAGTAAATTATCATGAAATGAGATAAAAATGTAGAGTTAAAAATGGAGAAAAGTACACAGAAAATAAGACCAAGCTGGGCATGGTGGCAAGTACTTGTCAACCCCAGCGTTTGGGAGGCTGAGACAGGAGGATTGCAGTTTGCAGACAGCCTCATTAAGCTCCTACTTAGTGAGTCCCTTTGCAACTCAGTGAGAGCCTTTTTCAAAATAAAGAATAAAAAGTAGGCTGGGGTGTAGCTCAGAGGTAGAACGCCCCTGGGTTCCATCCCTAGTACAGAAAAAAAAAAAAAGAAAGAAAAAGAAAAAGAAAGAAAGAAAAGAAGAAAAAGATCACTGGAGCGACGCTAACATTTAATTAATACAAATTACAGAAAAGAATAGAGAAAATGAGTAGCAGAAATAATGAAATAAATAAAAATTTCTAGAATGTCATGCCATCTAAGATTACTAAATTCTACTGAATGCCTAAAGCAAAATAGTAAATTTAAAATGTTTTTATGTTTTAAAAAGCCATTGGGATTTTATATTTCAAATACTGCTCTGTACATATGTGACATTATCAATACCAACTCAATATTATGTATGTGGAGAGGAGAGAAGAGGGTGAGATCGGGAGGGAGGCACCGATGCCGTGTGCCCGTGTGTACGCTCTAAGCCTCCGTATGATGTATAATTAAAGTGCACTACTAAAAGCATATTAAAGAAACAAACAACTTTCCACCTTATTTATATTTCATATTATCAAAACTAAAAGTTTTCAAACTTAGGTAGAGAAAAGCAAACTGGGAAATGGAATAGGTAATAGATAATGTGCAAAAAAAGAGAAACAAATTGGCATCAGATGTCCTAAATGAAGCAATGTAATTCAGAAAACAAGCAATACCTCAACACTTAGAAATGAAAACTATTTCAAATATAGACTATCTACCGAGCTCAGTAGCAAGCAAGTATGAGGAAATTACAAAGATTTGAATGTCAAAAATATAATTTTTTGGTAGCCATACTCAGAAAGTTTTTCAATGATTGCAATTACCTAGGAAAGGAAGGAAGAAAACCGAGACAAGAGACAAACCAAGTCTGATGACTGTGTGTGTGCGTATGTTTGTGTGTGTTAATAGAAATTGAACCCAGGGGCATACTACCTCTGAGCCAGACCATCAGCTCCATTTTATTTTTTATTTTGAAACAGAGCCTCGCTAAGTTTTCGAGGCTGACCTTAAACCTGTGCTCCTCCTGTTTCAGATTCCCAAGTACTAGGATTTCAAGGCATGCACCTCCATGTCTGGCTAATTTTTTGTTTTTTGAAAATAGCCTCTAAGGCAGGTGTTTTCTAATGAGCGTTGGTGTGAAGCATAGAGCTTACAGTTCTACCTACATCCTTTTATGTCCTCATGTTCCTTTTACAGTCTTCCTAGCAGAGCACCTAAGCTTTGAGATATCGTCTAAGAGTCTGTGCATATTCTTACTTTAGAAAAATTGTCCCTTTGCCTAAACTTCATCATGAATCACATTGTGTAAAGCTCATCCAAGTGGGATGGTTTCCACGTATCATCGTAATAGTAATTCAATTTCAGCTGCCTTTACCACCTCAAGATAATTCATGCACTGAAGATCTTCCTCAGCTGCTCACTGAGAACACATCAGGAAGCACCAGTTGCAAGCTGTGGGCAGAGATATGTTGTCCACTTTGGACGGGGCAAGGGTAGATCTGAAATGTACCTTTTCCATCATGACATGGATTGAATTGTTTATTATTCTCCCTCGCTGTTTGTAAATATAAAAATCACAGCTAATAATGAGTGACTCTAATTTCAGAGTCAATTTGTACCAGATACTCAACATTATCCCCCCCTCCTTCCCTCCCTCCCTCTCTCCCTCCCTCTCAGATTGAACCCAGAAGCCCTCTACAAGTGAGCTAGATCCCCCGACTTTATAATTTTTCTTTTTGAGACAATATCTCACTACCCTGCTGAGGCTAGTTTTGAACTTGATCTTCCTGCCTCAGCCTCCTAAGTTCCTGAGATTACAGCTCTGGGCCACCATGCCCAGGTTTCGAGTGCTCAGTCTCATCAAGGGCCCAACAATCCATGGAGAGATGCTTTTCACATGGCATTATGGTTTGGGTCTGGAATGTCCCCAAAGGCTCATGTGTTGAAGTTTCAGTCCCCAGCGCAGCAGTGCCCCAAGGTGAGACTTCTAGAAAGCGATTAGATCTTGAGGGCTCTGACCTCAACATGAATTTCTGGCCAATGGAACTCTCTTGACTCCTGTTTTTGTAGCTCCCATGAGGGCAGGTGCTGATCTCCACCATGCTCCTGAGCTTAACACAAGCCCATAGCACCCGGGCCAAGAGGCAAAGGACTGGAACCCCAGCAACCATAAACTGAAATAAATATTTTCTCCTTTAAGTTGTTCTCAGATATTTTTTCATGATGGAAAAAATGACTGAAAACACAGTGATTAGATTTTTGTGTTTTTTTTTTTTCCTGCAGAAAGATTTGTCTTTTTGCACACATGAAGGAACAGTCTGTGACTTCTCAGCACAGATGATGTAACACGGAAGGGATCTATTACAACTTCTAGGGAAGGATGTGCCACCTGGACACATGTTATTACAGCTTCCTGTGAAGAAGGAACCACTTGGGGGTCATTTGATCCATGGACCGAGCACAGGTTTCAAGTAGTGTGTAAATTAATCCTGGATCCAAGAGGCCCCCAAATAATATATATCTTAATGTTCTCTACCATAGAAGATATCCCAGAATACACCAGACAATCAAATTCATATATACCACACCACCATGGCCCCACCTTAATTTCAGAGTTCTCACTATTTAAAACACACGTGTCTTTCTATGGCATCTGTGGAACGTATCACATTTTCTTTACTTATTAGAATTCATATTTTGTTACTACTATGGAGGATCCAGGGACATGTTAAGCAAACATCAAGATAATAAAATTTCCCTTTAACTATATTTTCTTTGACAGCAGTATATTTTATCTAGCTCTGGGAAAAAAATGTGAACACATACTACTGTTTTTCGATGTAAATACAAATTATATCGATATTATTTCTTAATGAAGATGAAAAGAACATTCATCAGTTCGACAGTAACATACAAAGAGACACAGACTGTGTTGAATGTCTTTAGCAAACCTGGCATGGTCACCACAACTGTTGTGATTGTGATTATACATCAGTGAAGTTCGTGGTGATCCATTTTTAGCCAGAAGAGACTTTAGCAGCATCTGCTTGGACCATTCTGAAATCAGGGCCATCATTCAAATAATCAAGGAACAAATAAAGACTGGCAGATAAGAAGGGAGACAGTCTTAACATTCTCATTGCTCAGTCCAACGCCTGACCACACAGCTTTGAGGAAGGAAGATCTATTGGTCACAGCTTGGAGATTTTAAGTACCATCCGCATGAGGCTAGGGACCAGGAATCTCGGAGAATAATGCCAGCAGAAAGCAGAGAGAAGAAGGTGCAAGGCTTTGCTCTCACATATGGAGGCCATCAGCACAGGAGAAAGAGAGGGGGAAAACCCTATATAATCCCCAAGACCATACCCCTAGGGACCCACTTCCCCGGCCACACCTTCACAGCCCAGGCCACCACCCAGATACATCTATTATAATGGATTTATCCAGTGCTGGGATTATAACCTTCATGACAAAATTATATCAACTCCAAGCACCAATTTATGAGCTGTTCAAGGGCCATTTTATATCTAACCATAACAGGGGCCAAGAGTGTTGGACAGAGCATTCAGAACTTCGGTGAAAATGATTTAGGCTGTAGCTCTATTTATATACCTACAGCAAGGCAGTCACATGGCTTTTGAGACTCCTTTGTATTAGTGTGTCTCAGATCTTTACGTATATCCCTAAAAGATGCATTTCCCTTTCCTCTGTGCTGACTAATTTTGTGAAGTAACAGCTAGATAGATGATAATATATGATCGATAAATAGAGTATATTGATAACATAGTCATGGGCTGCTCAGTATTCTTGCCCATCCAATACCTTGGTCTATCAGTCATCGCCACTCATGACTATATACCTAAAGGTTATCATTCAAGCTTGGAGCATAAAAAGGTTGGAATTGTTTGTTATCGCAGCATAATTTAGCCTAATATAACTGCTAAACTTTATGATGCATTGAAATGAATGTGTGTGTGAATGAACATTGAATGATCACAATGAAATTGTGGGAAAGAAAGTTAAATTATCCTTTTTTTTTGCAGTGTATAGTGATAGGTCAAAAGAAAATGGCCAAAATTGAAACATAAGATGTACAAATACACCAATACTATTCAGATGTATGGGAGTAAGTACCCCAAAAATCCAGTCAAAATATATGCAGTCCTCATGTAGTCAGTTTTCAATATGCACAAATCATAGTAACCAGAGTTTAGTTAAATAACACTGGTTTTCCTATCTATGGTACAAATTTCAGTTGCCATTGTATACTTACCCTGAGAACTGAATGCTGTAAAAAAAAGAAAAAAAACCCCACATCTAGCTCTTCAGACTTTGAAGTCATTACTCAAATAAGAGCTAAGCGTGAGAATCACTGACCAATCCATTGCTACTTTAACACTGCTTGGTGATTGGCTGTTGCACATTTAGTGTTCGACTGATTCCCAGACAGAAGAGTATGCTGGGCTCTTGTCTTCTAAAAGTAAAACCCTATGTTGCTGAAGGCCTTCGCTGGCCTCCATCCTCCTGTCTCAGCCTCCCAAGCGCTAGGATGACAGGCGTGTGCCACCATGCCAAGATGGAGGGAGCTGGAGAACATTATGTTAAGTGAGATTAGTCAGGCACAGAAAGAGAAGGGACTTATGTTTTCTCTAATATGCCCAAGCTAGGGAGCAGTGGTAATACCAGAGGGACTCCAGATGATGGAGGGGAAATCTCAGCAAAGCTACAGTGGAAGGATAGGAGAGGAAGAAAGCTGAGGTTGTTCAATGGAGGAGCTACATATGGATATGTGTAATAGTATAAATATAGCATGGTTAACCTGGACACTCTTTATTGGGAGGGGGAAGGGGAATGGGGAACGAGAGGGCACGAAGCACAATCTAAATGTACACCATTTTCAATATGTTCCACATATAAATACAATAAAATAGCTGGGCGTGGTGGCACATGCTTGTAATCCCTACTCTTGGAAGGCTGAGACAGGAGGATCGCACAGGTTCGAAGCCAGCCTCATCTACTTAGTGAGGCTCTCAGCAACTTAGTGAAACCCTGTTTCCAAATAAAATATAAAAAAGGTCTGGAGTATAGCCTGGAGGTAGAAAGCCTCTGGGTTCCACCCCCAGTACCACCAAAAAAAATAAATAATAATAATAATAATAATAATAATAATAATAAAATAAAATACAGAAAAAAATAAAAATGAAAAAATAAAATTAAATTAAATTAAACCCCTGTGAGATTTTTTTTTACAAGCACATATGATAAAAAGAGGTAAATGGCTAAAGAAATGATGAATGCGTGCCAATAAATGGTAAGTGATAAAAGTGGAAGTGAAATCTGAATAAAACACAAATGGATATTAGAAAAATAGCTGAGCGTGAGGGTGTTGACACTGCTGCTGCAACCCTAGATAAACAGCCAAAGAGACGCAGTAAAAAAGAATTTATTGACATAAACGAGGGGTCGCGACAAAAAGGATGAAGATCCCCAGGGGAGGCAACGCCAGTAAAAACTTCACGTTAAAGAACCTTGGAGATATTTCATGATATCGAAAGTGCAAAGGTTGAAATGTTTGAAGCTGACTCGAGTTTCGGAAGGGGCATGACAATTCATAAGGCACGGAGAAGATATTTGCAATGAGAAGGACAGCACCGTACAAACTACCCTCGATAGCTGTGTTTTTACAAAGCAATACGTTTTATTTTAATGGAATAATGGAATATTGATTGTAGTATATTTATTTTCTACTTATTTATAATGCATAGCAAGGGGTCTGTGTGTGTGTGTGTGTGTGTGTGTGTGTGTGTATGTGTGTGTCAAAGTGGGAATGGAACGCAGAGATATTCCACCTCTACATTCCACCAGCTCTACTTTTTTTTTATATATTCTTAATTTGAAATAGGTCTCACTAAGTTGCAGAAAGTCTCCCAAATACTGAAATTGCAAGGGTGTTTTACCATGCCCGGCTGTCTTTAATGCTTTGATGAACATTTTCAAAGATCAAAGAACAATCAACATTTTCACGTTAGCTGTTAAGACATAATTTGAACACAGAAAGATACCAGTAGAAGAGTGGAAGGGACCTGGAAAGGGAGTGGGGAGGATAAAGGGGAGATCTGATGATGGAAACAGTTCAAATATTCCTATGTATATGTGTGAAGCTATCAACACCAATTTTAATATTTCAAACGGGGATAGAAGTGGCGTAGGCGTGGAATCCAGAGGAAAGCAGGGGGTGCTGAGCACATGTACGTTTCTCTTACGCTAAACCTCAATATGATGTATGGTCAAAATGTACTAACAATCTGGGCGTGGTGGCGCACGCTTCTAATCCCAGCATTCAGGAGGCTGAGACCGGAGGATCGTGTTTCGCGGACAGCCTCAACTACTTAATGAGGCCCTTTGCAACTCAGTGAGACCCTGTTTCAAAATAAAGAATATAAAATGGGGCTGGAGGTGTAGCTCAGAGATAGAATGCCCCTGGACTCCATCCACAGTACCACAAAAAAAGTACCAATCAAAGTATATTTTAAAAAAATGGCTGTGAAGCGCTTCACTTTCCACTGAGGTTTTTATAGTTCAGCACTGACATCCTATGGAAGGGTTGCCTGTGGTTGACCACTCTGCCTCTAGACATTGTGAAATTATCAGGTGAAAGTGGTAGAGGGTTCTCTACCCCTTTGTTCTTCACAACAAGCTTTTAAATTAGTAGTATGCATAACACTGATTACATTTGAAATGTCAAAAAAATTAAGCCGTGCTTAGCAAGTATAATAAGAATCATACCTAATATATTTCTTTAGACCACAAAGAAGATCTTGTGTTTCCAACACTATTTAAGTGACAGAATGACTGCATTAGTGCTTCCACACTGTTCCAGAATGCACACCTCTTTTTTTATCTTTTCGAAATTTCTCCAATTCAGCCCCATTCACACTAATTGGGATGCCCAGTGTTCCTTGAAGTTTCTTTGTGCATCAGACAACGAAGATACAAACCTGATATGCGTTATCCCAGGTGAACCCCCCCCCCCCGATGAGGTAGTTAGTATTATTATACTGGTTTTCTTCAAACTCAGAAATCAATGGATAGATTTTTCCCAAAGGCACAGGGCATTTTGAGCCTGGATTTGAAAGGAAGGAACCTCACGTTAGAAATGTGAGTGTTGCTCTGGGAGGTGACAATCACGTGTTACTGCTGCCACGCATGCTGCCGATGACTGCTGCGAGGTGTTAATCTAGATGACAGCAACAGCAACCACAAAGAAATAAAAAATATTGATAGTTAAATCCATCCACATACTTAAAATATTCATTTAGCAGCTCGTCAACTTCATTTCACTTGTGAACACCGAGTGCTCCTGGGGGTCTTTTAGCTCTAACAAACTTATTTATTTGAGTTTATATGAAAAATGAGTTATTTTGAGAAAGTTTCCTATTTTGATTTGCCATTACTCTCCATTTATTTTATGGTCTAATAATTAGAAAGCAAAGCCTGGAGGTAGAAAGGTGGGTGAATCTCAGCGAAACGCAATTAATTCCCTTTTGTTTATCATTTAAAAATAATTCATCAGAAAGACACAACATTAATGTTTTAGGAGAAGAAAAAGTTCTTAGACTTAGGAACACACCAAAATCACTAAGATCGTTAACTGTTCCAATTCCTTGTGTACATTCAAGACCTAAAAAAAATCAGAAACTACAGGGGTAAGTATGAGGGTTTTAATTTTTATCAAGATCTATGAGTAATATCTGGTATTAAACTTTTCTCTATATTTTATAAACCCAAAATTTATTCCATTAAAAAAATGTCTGGAGCTGGGGTGTGGTGGCACATGCTTATAATCCCAGCATTTGGGAGGCTGAGACCGGAGGATGGTGGTTCACAGTCAGCCTCAGCTACTTAGTGACACCCTTTGCAACACAGTGAGACCCTGTTTTAAAATAAAGAATAAAAAATAGGGCTGGGGGTATAGCTCAGAGGTAGAATGCCCCTGGGTTCTATCTCCAGTATCTAAAGAAATGTCTATTGTCTTACAACCTATGATTGGCATATAAAAATCTGCAGCTATTTGATAGATGCCATTTGATGAGTTTGGACACACATAAAAGCATCCCTGCTGTCAAGGTAATAATCACACTCATCACCTCCCAAGACTCCTTAGACTTTACTGGTTTGGTTGTTTTGAGAGGAGAACACTTTACATGATACCTGTTGCCATAGCACTTTTTTTTAAAGTGCACCAAGTATTATTGCTAACTATAAGTACTATTTATAGACACCTCTATGTCCAAATCATATACATTTCCAGTTATGCCTGGTAATATTTACAACTTAGTCTAACAGGTGCTATTTCAAAAATCTGGGAATTGTGTTGAACTAAGCATCGTTACTTTGCTTCCTAAATCTCAAAACCATTTTCTAAAGCGTAATTGTAGAAAGCCTCACCTCAGTGAACATGGATATTTAAGTACTACTTTAGTATTCTGATTTCTTTTTTTTTTTTTTTAGGGGGAAAGATGTCCAGGAGCGCTATCACTGGGTCATTGGTCGTTCCATTCCCAGACTTCTGAGAAACCTCCACACTGATTTCCATAGCTCCTCTACTAGTTTGCAGTCCCACCAACAGTGTAAGAAGGTTCCTATTTTCCCACATCCTTACCAGCATTTATTATTATTTGTGAACCCATTAAAACATCAAAATAAAAATAAATGTTGGTAATGCAATGGGGAAATAGAAACTCTTCTACACTGTTGTTGGGACGGCTATGGAGATCAGTGTAGAGATTCCTTAGAAAAATGGGAAGGGATCCACCATATGATCTGGCCATACCACTACTTGGTATCTTTCCAAAGGAATTGAAAGCAGAGAACTACAGTAATATATGCATACCCGTGTTTATAGCAGCATAATTCACAGTAGCCAAACTATGGAACCAACCTAGGCATCATCAACAGATTTGGATTACAAAATTATGGAATATCTACACAATAAAGTTCTACTCAGCAATAAAGAAAAAATTATGTCATTTGTGATAAATGGAAAGACCTAGAGAACATTATGTTAAGTGAGATCAGCGAATCACACAGAGTGAAGGGTCATGTGTTTTCTTCAATATGTGCAGGATACAGAGTAACTGGGACACAAGAGAGATTTTAGATGATGAGGAGAAACCTTAGGGGAGCCAGGGAGGAGATATGAGGGGTAGGGGAGGAGGAAGACTGAGGTTCATTAATGGAAATGCTACCACAGACTATGTGTATACATGTGAATAGATGCCAACATCAATCGGGGTACTCTGTATTGGGAAGAAGGGAAATGGTGAGGGGGCACCAAGAGCCATGTGCATGGATGTCATTGTCAACATGATTTACATCATGATGTTAAACTATAATGCACCAATAAAAGCACAATAAGAAAAAAGAAAAGAAAGAAAGAAGAAAGAAAGAAGAAAGAAAGAAAGAAGAAAGAAAGAAAGAAAGAAAGAAAGAAAGAAAGAAAGAAAGAAAGAAAAGAAAATCTCACCTTGATGGAAATATTGAGGTTCAGTGGCAAGTCAATTCAAATTTACTTTCTAACCTCTAAGGTTTCCTGTGAACCTTGTCTGGGCAGGTGGATTTCTTCAATCCAGTAGTTATTGAGCATTTTCTTATACTGTCATAAAAAATTTAAATTGGGGGAAATGAACTTTCACATGGTATGAATTTTGTGTTCTGTTTTCTAAATGTAATTTAATGTTTTTAGTTAATAAAACTTGTACTTCTTGGTTTCATTTATAAAAAATAATATTTTTATTTAAAAAACACAATTTTGAAACATAAAAACCCATATGTACAATTAAGAAGCTTACAAAGTAAATCGAGAAAGTGCAAATAAATTTCTATATTTATATGTGCTAATATTTACATCTACATCTATATGCTATGTATTTCTTTTCTTTTTTTCATTTTTGTGGTTCTGGGGATGGAACCCAGAGGCTTTCTACCTCCATCCCCATTTTTTATTCTTTATTTTGAGAATAGGGTCTCACTGAGTTGCAAAGGGCCTCACTAACGTATCTGAGGCCGTCCTCGAACCGTGATCCTCCTGTCTCAGCCTTGAATGCTGAGATTACAAACATGCGCCACCACGCCTGGCTTCATGTCTATTTCTATATGTAATAATATATCAGGATGTTCTGGGCATGGTGGCACACGCTTGGAATCCCCACGCTTGAGAAGTGGAGAAAGGAGGATCATACAGGTTCGAAGCCAGCTGCACTGGCTTAGGAGACCCTGTTTCCAAATAAAAAGTATAAAATGGGTCTGGGAGTGTAGCCCAGAGGTAGAAGGGTTTGCAGGACCCCAGTACCACACACAGATTATATATATATGACTGCATTACCTGGTTAAATAAATATTTTAAAGTGTCATACACATTTACAGTGTCTAACCTGTTTCATAGGATATCTCATAAAAGAAGCGATTTAAAGTTGTATAAAACTAATCATAAACTCTTAGAAAAAAATTTTACTTAACAGTGCTTTGTAAAAATATTTTGCATCTAAGCTGGGAGTGGTGGCGCATGCTTGTAATCCCAGCATTCGGGAGGCTGAGACAGGAGGATCATGGTTCGTGGACAGCCTCAGCTACTTAGTGAGGCCCTTCGCAAACCCTGTTTCAAAAAAAAAATTGGGCAGGGGTTGTAGCTCAGAGGTCAAACGCCTCTGGGTTCCAGCCCCAGACCCGAAAAAAAAAAAAAAAAAAAATATATATATATATATATATATATATATATATATATATTATCTGAAATCTTGGCAAAGAAATGATGTGTAAAAATTGCCACTGTTTGAAAAATTTAAGAGTTTCAGAATAAGATTTAATCCAAAATTTAACATAATTTTTCATCTTAGCTTTTTAGAATTTTGAAAAAAATCTGAAATAACTTTATTATAAAGATGCCCATACTCGCATCTGGCTAATTTTCAAAAATATTTTCCAAGGACTTTTTCTTGACATAATTCTTTACCTGCCACAGACTTTCCAACCTTCTCCTCTGCTTGACTACATCGTTCTTTGAACTACATCATTTCAAAAGAAAAAAAAAAAAAACTTCAATTTTACTTCTCTTAAAATATGCTTCGATATAGCTGATCTAAAGCTGGCCATATTGAATAAAAGCGTAACGTCATTCAACGTTTCTGACAACCGTGAACAGCATACACCATGCTGTTTTAAAATTAGGATGGAGCTAATCAATTCCAACCTCTTAAAGGTGTTGCAGTCACCTTAATATCATAGAGAAATGTGTTACTCTGGTATTGTCTATGTAGATAAACCTACCTCCCTGCCAGTCATGTAACAAGGAATAATAATGCATGTATTTATGCTACATAATACTTAAGAATGATAAATAAGGCTGAATACAAACTTTTTTAGTTTAATGCTATCCCTTTTATTAAGACTTGTTTTAATTTCCTGAGCTTGCAGGGTCTTATTGAGAAAGTTTCTACATGTGCCTCTGTGTTGGAGGGTTGGACCTATGCCTTCCTCTACTAATTTCAAGCTCTGGTCTAATTTTCGGGTCTTTGGTACATTTTGAGTTGACTTGTGTAGCGTGAGAGATGGATCTAAAGCAGAATTCTCACCAAAGAGTTCCTTGGTATGTTTCTTAATCATAACAGAATTGGTCAAAATACTATTTGCCTGTGGACTTTTTGTCATTATTATAGTAAGATAAAACCTAATGATAAAATGTGTCCTAATAATATTAAACCCACACAACTGCCTTTGTGCTATTTAAACTCTTCGTCTTAGTTACTTAATTTATAGATGCTGACAATCTTAATAACAATAATGTGTCTAAAAGGATGCTTAAAACTATTTAATGGTTCCAGAACAAAAACCAAATCCAGATGGTAAATGTAGGTACATTCAAATTTGGGGTATCTGCGGTTACTAGGCCACTGTGGCACTAATTGACATGCACTTTTCATAACAGTAACCGACTTGTATTTATGACTTACCCTGTGCATGCTTTTTTTCTCATCTAACCCTCCCAACTTGTCTGTGAATTTGTCGTATTAATTATTGTCGTTTTAAAGGTGAGTAAAAAGAGGCACAGAAGAATCAAGTAACTTGCCCAAAGTTGCAAACTAAGAAGTGTGGGAACCAAGATTCAGTGACGGGCAATTTCTCTCCAGGACTCTTGCTAATTGTCAGTCTGGCATTTACATGATCTACAAATAAATACTGGGCAGCGTTCTTTGGCTACTTGTTTCTAAACCTAGTGTTAAAATTACATAATACAAACATGTTTACTATAACAAAGTATTTTCATTTCGAATAGGTTAGGAAACAGAAATCATGAATTACAATTAGTTATCCAAGAGGCCTGTGGAGGGAGTGAGGTGTTCTACTGCCGGAAGCAATTTCACAGGGACCTGTGCTCATTACAGGGACCATCATTATTTTTAGCTCAGTACTGTGTACTCATAATACAGTGTTAGTTATGCAAACAAAATACTATTTCATGATGGAAAATGAATGTGTGTCTTAGAATTTCGAACCTCCAGAAAAACAACAGAAACAACATCAACAACTCTTTACCCATCAATAAACCACAACAACCTAGAAAGCGCTAATAGTCTTGTCAGTCCCCCAATTTTCTCATTCTTCAGAGAATTGCCACGAAAATTGGACAAATCACTTTGGTATTGGGATAAAAGAGAACACCCCGCTTTGATGAAAATTTGCTCTAGATTTACAGCAATTATGAAAATAAATTTTAGTTAAATTGCATCTGTATAAGGAGATTTGGTAATTTTTCTTTTAGATTTTGTACATTTCAGTCATTTTCCACAATCAAATTGTGTGCTATAAATGGTTAATCAGAATGCTTGGAAAGGGTGGGCACTTATTAATTGAGATATATTATTCCTCTATCCCTAAAACTATACATTTAATTTTTCTTTCTTAAAAATAAAACAGCTCACAATTTTCACCATAATTCCATCAATTGTCACTGTGCTAAGAAATTACCTAGATACATACTGACCATTTAAATATGCCTTTGTTGTTCATTAATTATTAATACTTATCTGCCATAGAGAAGAGAAAGCATGAATCAAAATGACTGGACATATATTTAAATTTCAAAACTTTTAAGCACTATGAATATGTTTGAGCTACTTAACCTCTGTGAACTTCAAGATCATCTATAAAATAGAGATAAGCACAGATAAGCACATATATATATATATATATACATATATATATTTATTTGTGGGTTGCAGGGAAGATTGATGGGGAAACAGCCATACAGCAGCTTGCAAAGGACTATGTCTGTGATAGTCAGTTTTTCATCACGGTGACCAAAACGCCTGACAAGGATGGCTTTAAGGAGGAAAGATATTTTGGTTCTGGGTTTAGAGGCTCAGTCTTGGCTGGCTCCAAGGCAGAAACATCATGGCAGAGAAAGTGGCAGAGGATAATTGCTGAGCTCCTGGCATCAAGAAAGCAGAACCAAGAAGAGAATAGAGACATATAACACACATGACCATGCCCCAGTGAGCTGCCGTTTGCACCTACTTATGGTTTCAACACTTCCCAATAAATCCATTCAAATTATTAATCCATCAAGCCTATTAATCCACTAATGAGCCAAAGCCCTCGAAATCCAATGTTTTAACATCTGAACATATTGCTGCATTGCTTCAGACGATTTTTTGGGGGACACTCCTGATCCAAACTATCACAATGATTATCACGTCATAAGTGCTTAATAAGTATGCTGGTGTCTTCTTTAACATCTGCAGCCCAGAGGTATGATGGTAAACAAAAAGTTGGTGTTGATAAATTGTTTACATTTTTGTAGAGTATAACCACTAATATTTTTAACCACCAGAGCCAAAAAATATTTGTAAATTATTATTTTGAAAGTATCCGATTCAGCATTACCATTCCTTTCAGCTTTACAACCTGTTTATTGCCCTACATCCGGTCATGCAACACAAAGAACTTTGTATCAAGAAAGTATGCTCTGGTACTGAGATAGATTTTGCAAAGGACTAGTTGCATTCCTACTGGAAAATATTTTAAAAACTGTTGTGTTGGTAATAGGTGAATCCCCCACAGAATGATTGATAAGGTAAACAATATACATTGAGCTACTTTCTTACAATAATCCTCTTTTTAATTAAGTTGAAAGAGAGCTGAACCTCCCAGAAGGTGAGGTATCATCATACCTTACCATGTTTATCAATGCTTTGAATGTAGTTTTAAAACATTGTGCCGGGTGAGGTGGTGCACACTAGTAATCTCAGTACTTGGGAGGCTGAGACAGGAGGATCGCAGCTTTGCAGACAGCCTCCGGTACTTAGTGAGGTCCTCTGCAACTTAATAAGACCCTGTGTCTAAAATAAAGAATAAAAGATAGGGCTGGGGGGGTGTAGCTTCAAAGAATGCCCCTGGGTTCAATCCCTAGTATCACCAAAAAACAAAACAAAACAAAATTTTGGATTGAAAACTTAATACAAGATTTTGGTCAAGCAGAGGAAAGAACAGCATTGACCGAGTCTGGTCCCCAAGATCATCAGGCAGCAGATCTCCCCTTCTGTAGATTAGATACAGGCTCACCCCTTCCCAGCAAGAGAAAAGTTGGAGAATACACACCACATCCTTCCAGCTGACGGGGATGAGAGAATCCCGATGATGTCCACTTTCTAACTTGATTGGCTGTCTGTATTTTCCTTGTAATGTCATTGAGCAATGAGTCCATATGTTAAACAGCAAAGCCCAACTCCTACCGCCAAAAGGTAGGAGTGTTACGTGAGGGCAGCTTTAATTCTCCGGCGTGGAAGAAGCAGAGTGGATGGAGATGGCAAGTGCTTAAACCCTCATTACCGCACACCTCCTCTTCCCCAGTGAGCCCCCAGCAAGCCCATTATTGTCCTGCCTGTATTTTCCTTGGGACTTTGAAAAGAAAAGGTTCAAAGAGCAAGACTTTCAAGCTCCCTTTTCCATGTCAAACACTTTCAACTCCTGATTTCAAAGTGCCACTCCGTGGCTGTTCAAAGGCCTGTGGACTCGTAGGGGGTGAGATTGGAGTTAAAGGTTGAACTACAAAGCTCCTGGCATTCCCAGTAATATCCAGCTTGGAGACACAAATGGTAATGCAAACTCAAGCACCTATCAATAAAACTGCCAATATATGAAAGGGGGAGAAACATTTTAAATGACGTTTCTTTTTTTAATTTAGTTTTCTTCCAAGAGGTTCATGTTGCCATCAATTCAGATTAAAAAAAAAAAACCCTAAACCTAATTGATATTTTGAAGTGCTACTTTTCTCTAGGTTCACAATAGAATCAGTGGGACCGCAGAGGCTGTTGAGATAAAAAAAATAAAATAAAATGAAAGAAAGAAAAAGAAGAAGAAAAAAAACCCTTAAAGAAGTTAGATAAGAATAGCTAAAGAAGTCCCTTCCAACATCTGAAAAAAAAAATCCTTCTCTCTAGTTGAGAATTCATCCTTTTTCCCCTTACTCTCTCTGTGCTTTTTATCTGCCTGCCCACAAGATTTGGAGCACCATTAATTGGTCCTCAGGGAGGCTGACAGGCCTCTGCTTTTATGACTCAGGTCTTTGTATTGTACACATGTGGGCATCTCTCAGGAGATAAACAAAAGAAAAATATGTGAAAGGGGGCTAGAAACTGCCTAAGTCTAAACCTGGGCTCGGCCATTGTCTTGATTTACTGTTAATGTTTTCAATAACGTGAATAATCCCAACCTCCCCCCACCCTGGCTCTCCACCCTGGTCTGCTTAGGCTAATACGCTTATTTTCATTGCTACAGGGCCGTCATCTGAGGAATTATATTCCCTACTCGAAATCAAACATTCTAACTCCTTCTTGGCCCCCTCCTCTTGCCCCCTCCCCCGTCCTTTGCAACAACGAGAGAGGTGGTCTTATGGGAAGATGAAAAGAATAGTTGATCATAAGAACTAACCTGGAGCCAACACTTTGGCCTCTCGTCCCTTCAGCACTTGGGGACCCTAAGCACCTGCAGCTAATTCTCCTGACTCCAGCCTGGTTTCAGCTACGATGCAGTGCAGGCTCCAGTAGCTCCTTCCCTGCTTCATGACATGTCCACATTTACAAAGGAAAGTGACCTCTCTTATGTAATATGGCATTCCCTTTAATAGCGCTAGCCAGAGTTCATTACAGTACTTACGGCAAGCTGTTCCTCTATGAGAGCTCACGCGACTGCAGTACAACTCACATTGAAACTGGAAATCATCTTGACACCAAAATCAAGGCCTACGTTTTGCATACTTACACAGAAAGTGTTTTGCTTCTAAATCACATCCAGAATATGCAAGGGTCCTATTTAGGGGTCAGAACACATATCCGGTGGTTACTACAGGACCAAGCTAAAACGTGTAAGCTGGGTAAACTTCAGACTTCCGATGTATTTTGAAAAATATACACACTCGTCAAAGAAAAAAGTCAAGTCACTTAGTAGGTAAATTTCAGTCTGTTCTAGAGTCATCTATTTCTCTACATGTTATTGGCAAGTATTTTATTATGTCCCTATCCTGGTTGTCTCAATTAGATTCTCTAGAAAATGTAACCTGTGGCTAAATGTTGCATAGTAGCTGTATGCAAGTATCTCTATAGTATGCTGATTTTAATTCATTGGGATATATGTATATTCCAAGGAATGGAATAACTACATCATACAGGAGTTCTATTTCTAGTTTTTGGAGGAACTACCACAGTGATTTCCATAGTACTAACTTACATTCCTAAGGATGGCTAAGGATGTTGAACAGTCTTTTTTTAATATAATTATTGGTCACTCATACTTCATACTTTGAAGAGTGTCTGATCAGTTCATTTACCCAACTATTGACTGAGTCATCTGATGTTGCATTTTATTAGAAAAGTAACAGCAAGTATAAACAGAGGTGAAAAGAAATGGGGGCCAGGAGAGGTAACACACAAGAACATCCTCCCTCTCGTGTGGGCCAGAGGTGCTCCAGAAGCAAAAGCAAGGTCTTGTCTCTTGGGATATCATCACGAGGCTGTGTAAGCTCCCGCATCTCAGAACATTCTATCCAGAGAAAGGAAGACCAAGCTGTACACATCTGCTGGTTCCTTTCTGTCTCCTCTTAATATTTGAGGCCTCAACTCTGCTGCTCATATAAAATGGATGTCAGAACCTTCTCAAACACCTGTTGGAAAAGCTCGAACCCTCATCAATCCAAGCCAGCCGAAGGGCGAGCAGGAAAGTCCCTCCTTGACCATCAATGTCATATCAGGGATACCCGCAGTGGTCCTCCACGTAGCAGGGTTCTCTGCCGTCTGGCCCTTCACAGGGCAGAGTTTTCTAGAGACTCAGAAGGGGTCTGTAATATTTCTCAAGACCCCAAGTTGGAAGTTCAATGATGTCACTTCATCGCATGGTTGTGTTCAAAACAAGTCAGAGGAATAGCCTATGTTCAATGAGCTAGGACTAAGTAAAAAACTGAGCACCGAGAAGTGTATTTTACTGGGAGACCTGTGTAAGCACACAGATGATGTCCTAATCTGCGTAGATTCTGGAAGATCTAACCATTTTTCCTTGGGACAGAGAACTCTATATCTTTCTTTCAGAATCCTGAAAATATATATTCTGTGTGTTACATAAAAGCAAATATATATATATATATATATATATATATATATATATATTCAATTGGTCTCCACAAAAGCTTTTTTGCATAAATTATTAAATAAGAAAACCCCTAAAATTGTATATAGAAAATACGATATCTAAAATTGTTGTTATATATAATAAAGGATTCTACTTCCCACAAGTACATAAAGCTCTATCCACAGTGTCAATTTGGGAATTCTGCCATTAGTTTTCCTCAGCGTGGTACAAGTTGGGGGTTCATATTAATTTCCTGAATTAATCTTTATAGGACTCAAGGAATAATATCCATCATTATTTTTAACTGAAGGAAAATCTCAAAAGGTCAAATAGTTTGTTCCAAATAAGTTAATAATTTGAACACAAAGTATTAGGGCTGGATATTGAATTCTATTCTGATGAGTTGTGGATTTAAGCTATTTTCCCTGCACTACATGATATTTTAGAACACCAATAACATAAATATACACAAGAAGACCCAGTGGTACATTCATTAGATGAGAAGAAATTTTTAACTTCTATCTTTCTGTTAAAAAAAAATGGGTCTTCTGGGCATGGCTGTAATCCCAGTACTTGGGAAGCTAAGACAGGAAGACCACAGTTTCAAGGCTCATTAATCAAGCAAGACTCTCAACAATCTAACAAGATCTTGTGTTATAGCTAGATATAAAATGTCCCTTAAAGAGCTCATTTATTAATATTCAGGCTGATATAATTGAGAGTGAAAGTTGCAATCCAAGAAGTGGACGGGTCCATTGTAATGGACTTATCTGGGTGGTACCTCCTGCTAGCTAGACTTGTAGGGTGTGGTTGCAGGAGGTGGCCCCTGGGGCTGTGGCCTTGGAGACTGTATATATGGTTCCTCCTTCCTCAACATGCTCTCACTTTCAGCCTCCATGATGTGAGGACCACAGCCCATGTGCTCTTTTTCTTTCTACTTTCTGCCCCCATGCCTGAGAGCCACAGTCCCCAGCCTCACATGGCCTGAACCTTAAACCATAAGACAAGAGCCGGGTGTGTTGGCCCACGCTTGTAATCCCAGTACTTGGGAGGCTGAGACAGAATGATCTCAGGTTCGAGGACAGCCTCAGCTACTTAGTAGGGCTCTCAGAAACTTAATGAGACCCTGTTTCAACATAAAGAATAAAAAGTAGGTCTGGGGGTGTATCACATAGGTAGATAGCTCCTGAGTCCCATCCGCAGTACCGCCAAAAAAAAAAAAAAAAAAAAAAGACAAAATAGGGGAGAAAAGAAAAGGAGATTTAGTTTGGAGGCAAAAACACCTCTGGGTTCATCCTCCAGTGACACAGAGAGGGAAAATGGGTCTTGTACAAAAAAAAAACTAAACATAATATTTCTACATTTCATACTCTCTCAAGTTATCTATTATAAATAAGTTTTTTAATGTATAGGGCATATTTTAAACCAGGTAGATTTTAAATTCTTCTAAGATAACAGCTATCTTTCCATCCATCTTATATCTTAACTTGTATTACTCTGTCCATTTTCTGCATATAGGAGGTATCTATCAATTCTTGGCTGTCAAACCCGATTTATCTCTTTATCTGATTATTAAACCAAAAAAGGTTTCCCACTAATCATTTAATGACATTGCACCTAGTTATAGAAAACGTATTATTCTGATTAACCATTTGCAAAGAAGCAATTCTCGGGTGGTTGTAAAGAGGGAAAGGTCCTGGGGAAAAATACAATTATAAACAGCTGCAGCATGAATTACATGTAATTATAGTGGATTCCCGTAAATAATTCTTTCTGTAAATTTCCATGCCAAAAGGATTTATTGCTTGGTAACAAAGAATGTCTTGAACGAAACACATACATTTCTAAATTTATGTAAACAAAATAGCTATCCGAATAAGATTTTAAAAGGAAGAACATGGGATCAAAGTGAGGAAGGGCTTCTATTTCTATTTCTAGGTGCATTTCTTACCAGTCACAGGATGTGAAATTTTAGTTCAATCTCAATATGACACTATATATATACTTATTTTTCCCTTCACTTGCCTATAGAGTAAGTGGAGATGAAATACAATCAGCCCAATAGAGACAAAGAGAGAGAGAGAGAGAGAGAGAGAGAGAGAGAGAGAGAGAGAGAGAGAGATGACATACTATGTTCCTTAGTAATTGTCAGCAAAACCTCATAATTCTATCTCAGTACATAATAAGCATGTAATGACAGATGGCATGTAATATGTCACCAAGGCTCTGTTGAATACATTAATATGACTTGATTTTTTGTTGTTGTTGTTGTTGTTTAGAGAGAATAGCTGCCGGTCACTGAGCATTTCCTGTCCTATTAATAACTTTGCTGTTATTATTTTTATTATAATGTATGTCTTATCCTACCAACTACGGGCTAATATATACATTACTTGTAATAGATAGCCCAAGAAAAATGACAGAAGAGTTGGTATAGTGTTCAAATCAATCTAACACAGGAATATGCATTCCTCGATATCAAAATGGTCAAATAAAATGCAAAAGAAATAGTAGAAGCTGACTGGCTGCGCAGGAATGGAAAAGACGTCTGCGTTTATGAGTTACAACACGAAATTAGAAGGATGGATTGTGATTTTCCACTCTTTCCTTGCGAGGGAAGTTCATCTTCTTGTGAATTGTGGCTTTCTTTCCCGCACAGCGTCTACTCCCCTACTTTGCAAGAATCTAATGTGGGATAATTTGTATTGTTTAGAGAAAACCCAGAAAGCATATCTTTTCTTGACATTCAGCACTTCTAAATCCCACAGCTCTCCGGTATAAGACAAACTCTATATTTTCCTTCAAAATATTGAGCCATTTGATTGGTGAATACACACACACACACACACACACACACACACACACACACACACACACATATTTACCAAAACTTATATTCCTTCAGAGTCTTTGACTCCAGGAAGGCTATTTTTCTTTTTATATGTAATCAACATTAATTTGATCGTACATGTACGAGCACACACAAAACATTGTTCCCAATTGATATCTTTTTTGTTCCAGGTATAAAATATCACTGTTAAAACTACTACACCAACAAAACACGAAAGAAGAAATATATTAGAACTACAAAGACT
Organism: Muscardinus avellanarius; assembly: GCF_963383645.1. Lineage (NCBI taxonomy): Eukaryota > Metazoa > Chordata > Mammalia > Rodentia > Gliridae > Muscardinus > Muscardinus avellanarius. Next base: position 107,529,767 of record NC_137797.1, on the reverse strand, counting down.
CACATTCACCTCTGTATAGAAGCCCTTATTTTGTATTAGTTGTCAGGCAAAAGTAATCCACCTCTGAAAATATTCAGCGACACATTCGGTTCTGCTGCACTCCAACACAATGGTGTGTAATTTCCATAAAAAGGTCTGCGGGGCTTTGCATATCAACGTATCTCTTACTGAAAATGTTTATGGAAATAGGTCATTGTGTGCACTCCTAAGAGAGAACAATTTGTTAGGTGTAAAGGCAGATTATGTAATAATAGTTGTGCATGAACACTGAGGCATTAAATGTTTTAAATATAAACAATGCGTATGTTTCTGCTGTATTAGTGGCACGCTTCTTATACAGTCTTTATGCAACCTAATTAGAACAGGTATTTACTGAAAAAAATCCCAGGTGAATCATTTAACTTAGAGTTCTAGCAAAAGAAGGGGATTCGAGATGTGTCCGGATCTGTAAAATGTCATGTTGTATATTGGGCTAAAACATGTAAGTAACATGATGACACATGCCTGTAATTCTGGCACTTGGGAGGCTGACTCAAGAGGACAATTTTGAGGCCAGTCTCCACAGTTTAGCAAGGCCCTTAATACCCTTTGCCATTTAGTAAGACTGTCTCAATATAATAAAAAAAAAAACTAAATATAGCTCAGAGGTAAAATGCCTCTGGATTCAACCTTTAGTATTACCAAAAAAAGAAAAAAATGAAATGATATAAACAAATTGAGACATAATATCACGTCTTATGTAATCTCACACTCACATACACACAAACATACACAAAAGGGTGCGTGTGCATGCACACACACACTTTTTTTTCCATTTAAGATACATAATTCTAGCTAGCTAATCTGACTTCAACGTCAGTAAAAGTGAAAGAAATGTAAAACATGTATGCAATTATTTCAGTTAATACACAAGCATCAGGCATTCACATTACTAATTAAGAGACAACATGGGCTGTCAGGTGTCGGCATGGGCTATTGAACATTGCCTAGATTGTACCGTAATTATCCCGGCTTAATAGTTCTAAAACCGAAAGCGACGTGCACCCACTGAAGGGAAGGGTAGCTTATCACACCAGAAGGCGCCACACACTGAACATGGTCTGGTCCCGTGTATTTGTGCCGAAGGTTTTTTATTGGCACATGTTTTAATTAATTCTTGAACAGAGAGCAAGAGCGCGCCACCAGTGAGTGTTGTTCAAACATTCTTTATTGAAAAAGAATCACAGCCCGTAGGCAGGAATAGATATGCATTGGTTGTAGGATCTGTGTTTTGACTCGCCTGTCTCACCCCACCGCTTGTATGTTCCAGTACAGTAGTTAGCTGGGCTAAATTTCACATGGACGCTTTAGCGAGATATTGCAAAGATAAGCAAATGATGAGCCATATATATAATTTTTAAATTGGGATTTTTTTAAATTGACACATGATAATTTGAAAGAGTAGATAATTTGAAGAGTAGTATGGATAGAGAATATGATCAAAGCATGATATACGCATGTATGGAAATACCAGAGTGAAGCCTACTAATTTGTACATCTAATATGTATTAATAATTATAATAAAATGAATTAAATTTTCCTTAAAAAATAAATTGACACATGATAACTGAACAGACTTATGGGGCATGATGTTTTGTTTTAATACTTGTATTCATTGGGTAATGATCAAATCAGGTAATTAACATAGACATCACCTCAAAACATTTATACTCTCCTTGTGGTGAAGCATTCCAAATGCACACTGCTGACTGTTATGAAATATACATTACTATTCATTATGGTCATCCTGGTCTGCAATAGAACACCAGCATCTGATTGTCTGTCAGACTTTCTACACGGGAACCAACCCCTCTCCACTCTTCCCCAGCCTGTGGTGAATACTGTTCACCCTCAACTGCTGTAAGATCAACTTTTAGATTTCATAGAAGAGTCTCATTATATAATAATTCTCTTTCTGTGTCTGAATTACTTCATTAAGATAGTGTCCTGTAGGTTTATCATATTACAGACATCCGTCTCTTTATGGCTGAATACTATTCCATTCCATATCTATAATATATTTTCTTTATTATAATATATTCTGATGAGAAATTTTAGGTCTTAGTTAAAAATAATCTGAGCATAAATTCACAAAATTATCATTTTGACTAATATTTTACTTCATTTTTCTAAGTGCATAAATTATGACTAATTTTTATCCAGACAAAGATATTTCGATAAATAAGTGGGATAACACAGAAGTCATTATTTATATTACATTTTCTCATTTAAAGACCTAGCTAATGAAAATTTTAGTGGGTAGATTTATGAATTAAAAACATCACTATTTTAACAATAAGAGAGTTTGTAAAAATAAACAATATATCACATGATTGAGCAAAGACATAAATGGACAGTTAATACTTTTCAGTAGTGGAAGGAGCTGGATAAATGCTACATCTGAGATAAAATAGAGTACACGAATTTAAAGGGACATTACAGTGAAAGCATATTGCATTTTAATGTTACAAAATGCATTCTTCAGGTGTATATAATCCACACTGAAGTACAAGAGGCAGAGAAAGATACAGAAATGATCCTTGAGCTAAGGTAACATAAAACAGCAGACACATAGTTTAAAAAAAAGAGCTAAGAAAGTGTGAAAAGAAAGAATAAAATAGAAGGAAGGAGAGAGAGAGAGAGAGAGAGAGAGAGAGAGAGAGAGAGAGAGAGAGGGAGGGAGAACAATGTTTTAGCAAGAAAATATCAAAGATGATTCTGTGGAATGATGTCAAATAAATCATCAACAAGAGGGTAACATGCAAATCATATTTAATTTATAACAATATGATTTAAATATTTATCATTTAGAACAGTAGAAAGTATATAATTTGAGTGATTACTGAATAAATTTGTTAAAGTTTATCCAAGAGTGATGCTTATTGAGAAAAATGACATTTCTTTTTTAAATTTTATCCTCATCTATTTCTTGTCTAATCTAAAATGTTCTTTGAAATCAATTTGATTGCCTTTCACACTGTTATCTTCATAATTATTCAATAACATCAAATACAAAAGGCACAACTTAATGTGTCTCAGGCTACATAGATATACCCCTAATAATAAACATATGTCCACGTTCTTTATTTCTCTTCAGTGGGCCTTCACTCTAGAACAAACACTTTAAAATTAAAATCTGCAATTTTGTCATAAAAGAAGTAGAGGAAGACAAATAAGTTTCTTTCTAAACATGCCTCACACGTGCAAGATCCTAGATTCAATCTTTAGCACTGCAAAAAATATATATTTTATACTTTATATATGATTTTTCAATATGCGACTATACTCAGGATCCCATTTTAATCCTCTGAATTTCTGAGACATTGCTGGGCAATGCCTCTTCTTCCCTTATTTTAGAAATGTGAGTATTGGCTTTATTAAAATTTTCTTTATCAAGTTAAGTAAGGATTTGTCCAATTTGTTGATTTTTTTCCAAGATTCATTTCAGATGTAATTGATAATCAAAAATGATAGATATTTTCAGTTCCATTATTTTCCACTCAAACCTTCATTATTTCTTTCCTTGCCTTTGTTTGTAATTTATTTTTCTCTTGTTTTCTTAGTCTGTTAAGGTGAAAAGTTAGGCTAACGATTTGCATTTGTTCTTTTTTTAATTTAAATATTTCTTTTATAATTTAACTCTCGAGCCCTTCCTGACTTCCAAGCATACTACAAAACAACAGTAATCAAGGCAGTCTGCACTGACACAGCTACTGATAGATAGATTCATGTTGTATAATTGGGAGTCAACAAATAAGCCCTAATGTCTGTGGTTGATGATTTTTTAACACTGATGTCATGACAATTCCATTGGGGGAAATAATAGTCTTTTAAAATAATAAAATGTGCTAACATAACTGGACATTTACCTGCACACATGTAACGTTGGACCTACTTCACACTGTATATAAAATTTAACTGCCGGGCGTGGTGGCGCACGCTTGTAATCCCTGCACTTGGGAGGCAGAGACAGGAGGATGGCGCAGGTCCGAAGTCAGCAGCGCTGGCTTAAGAGACCCTGTTTCCAAATAAAAGATATAAAATAGGTCTGGGAGTGTAGCCCGGAGGTAGAAGGGCTTCCAGGAACCCCAGTATCACCACACACACATACAAAATATATATTTTATATATAATATATATACAAAATTTAACTAATCCAAATTATGTAAGGGACCTAAAATATATAAAACTTTTAGAGGAAAGCGTGCCTTGAATTGGGCAGTGGTTTTCTGGCTAGGGCACCAGAAATACAAATGGCAAAAGAAAAATAAATAGGGCTCATAAAAATTAAAAACATGTTTGCATCTAAAGCATCATCAGATCCTCAAAAGAAGAGGAAATGAAGTTACCATTTGATCCAGCAACACCACTTCTGGGTTATCTACCCAAAAGAAAGGAAATCAAACTGCCAAACTAATGCATGTGTATCTATGTTCATAGCTGCACAATTCACCATAGCCAAACTATGGAACCAGCCAAGATGTCCATCAACAGATGAGTGGATTACAGAACTGTGGGATATGGACACAATGGAATTTTACTCACACATAAAGAAAAACTCAATTACATCATTTTAAGGGAAAAGGATGGAACTGGAGGACAGTATGCTAAGTGAGATTAGTCAGTCACAAAAAATAAAAAATCGGATGCTCTCCCTAATATGTGAACGCTAGGGAGAAAATGGGTCATAGCAGGAACTCTAGACAAGGAAAGAGATTCTATAGAGGAGCATATAAGGTGACCAAACTGAGGGGATGGGAGGAGAGAAGAAAGAAAATCTCTAAAGCACATGATGTACTTAAACATCTCAAAGTCAACCACTAAGCCAAGCATGGGAAGGAGGGAGGGAAGGGAAGGGAGCGGGGACTGGGTGAAGGCTAAATGTGTATGTATGTCTCCACCGTCTTTTATCCCATTAAGATGTATGACTACAATGCATCAATAAAAATTAAAATAAAAAAAGAGAAAAAAATAACCTAAAAAAGAAATTAAAAAATGTAACCCACAAGATAGGAGAAAATATTTACAAGTAATATATTCTAAAAAAGACTTTAATTTAGCAGGGAAGTCTGAGACAGGAGGATCGAGCGGTTTCGAAGCCGGCCTCTCTGGCTTAAGAGACCCTGTTTCCAAATAAAAAATATAAAATAACTCTGGTAGTGTAGCCCCAAAAGGGTTCCATCTCCATAACACACACACACACACACACAAAGACTTTCATTTAGAATACATAAAGAACACCTATCTAGACAATAAAAAGAAACTTGTTTTTAATGGGCAATAAAATACAATTAGTTATTTCTCCAAAAACTATCTGCAACTTCCCAATAAGCACATGGGATATGCTGGATGTCAATAGTCACAAGGAAAATGCAAATTAAACTAAAATAATAATTCTACTGCACCCTTGATAGAATGACTATGATCAAAGAGATAAATACTAGCACAAGATGGTGTTGGTGTGGATAAATTAGCACTTTACACAGTGGTGGTAAATAAATGAGACATTTTAGAAAACAATTTCTTAAATGGCTACCCACTCACTCCATTACTAAGTATATATTTTTTAAAATGTATATGCATGAAAAAATGTGTACAGGAATGTCCAGGTCACCATTATCAATACCAGCCCTCAGTGAAAATAACCCATCTGCTCTTCAGCCAATAAGAAGACAAATAAAGAGAGGCATGTCCATTCAAAGGAATATCACTATGCAATGAAAAAGTAATAAAATGCCAATGTGTGTTTCTTGAATGCACTCTGAAGACCTTATGCAAGTAGGAAAAAAGCCAGTCTCAAAAGACCACATCTTATTTGATCCAATTTATATAAAATGACATAAATAACCAAACATACAGACACAAATTTTTGATATGCTTGTCTAAGACTGAAGGTGGCAGACAGGAGAGTGACTGTCAACAAGTTTTCCAGAATTTGATATGGTAATGGTCACACACTCGATACAAAATCACTGAATTGCATACTTATCTAGATTCTTTGCATGATATATGAATTATATGTACATAAATTTTTAAAAGAAATATAAAGGAGAGAAATATTTGTTACTAGTGAATAAATATGATCATTAAGTATTTTTTCCTGAAATAAAACAAAAACCAGGAGCTGTAGTCCTAATAAATTTTCATGATGTGGGGCAGTAACTTTAGGCATGTTGTGTGTGTGTACGTGTGTGTGTGTGTGTGTGTGTGTGTGTGTGTGTTGGTATAGAAGACATATGTTGACATAGTTCTATATTACTTAAGTACTAGTTAGTACTTAAGTAATACTCCATTCTTTGATATGTACACCCAAGCTCCCCTCTCCCATAAGCAAGATTCAGGATGCCTCTCTTAGAAAATTTTGAGATTGAAGAGTTGTTTCCTTGTTTTTTAACTTCAAACACGGTAAAAAGCATTACCAATCACAACTCTTGCTTTGGTTTTGAAAAATACTGTTTTCTAAATATCATTAGGTAACTAATACGTTGCTCTCACAGAAGCTGAAAATAGGCTGGTTGGTCCCAGAGGCTGAGAAGAGTAGGAGAGAGAGAAAGGGGAAAGTCTGGTCAATAGCACTTCATCTATATCCCAGTTAGGTTGGAGTAAGAAGGTCTGGTGTGCTTTCTCTTAGAAGAATGACTACAGATAATAATTATATATTGTATATCTCACAAAGCTAGCAGAAAAGATCGTGAATGTTTTTGCCCTGAAGAATTATCACATGTTGGAGAAAGTAGATTTAGCCCAATTTAAACATTATATAGTGTATGCACACATTCAAATACCATGTTACCCTATCAATACATACAAACGTTCTGTATGGGTTTGATGTATCAGTGAAAAAATAAATTTAAGTAAAAAGAAATGGAAGCCAGGTGTGGTGGCACACACTTGTAACCCCAATACTTGGGATGCTGAGACAGGAGAACTGGAGATTCATGGCCAGCCTCAGCGAGGCCCTGTTTTAAAATAAAGAATAAAAAATAGGGCTAGGGGTAAAGCTTGAAGGTAGAATGCCCCTGTGTTCAATTCCCAGTACCACACAAAAAAATGATAGATAGATGATAGATGGATAGATAGATAAAGAAATGTAAAACATGAGCCTTATATTTCTTAATGTGAAGAACTTCAACAGAATCCTCAGAATTTTGCTCCAATTTAAAGATGGTGTGTTTCCTGACTTTAAATACACATATTCAGATAGTAACTATACATTAAGATGCCAAATTTTTCTTCGTTATTGTCACCATTAGACTAATGGAGCATAAGAGATTAAACACTTACACACTCACAGAGGCCAGAAGTTCTGTAAATCAGACATCTGGTTATCAGCTTTTTCTAAAAACTGGACCCAGCACTAGAGTCAAAGTGAAAGCCCAGACAGATAGATCTGAGCTGAAGGCCAAAGCCACTTGCATTCATCATGTCACTACTGCTCCCTTCACTTTCTATTTCAAATCAGAAAAGGTTGGAATAATCTTTTACTACGAATATGCTTCCAGCGGAAAGCAGGATCATTTCCTAAGGCTTTGCACGAGACACTTTACTTGGGGCCAGGACTTGTGAGCCAAGCAGCCAGGAAGAGAAAAATGCAGTGAGCTTCTCTCTAGATCAGAGAGTAAAGGCAGGTCTACACCCATCTGATGCCCCTCTATCTTGTGTGTTTGGGAAAAGAAAAGGATAAAGAGAAAACTTAGGTATAGAACATTTAACGTATCACAATTATTGTGACCAATGGCTTATTATTTTGCAGAATAAGCTCTGCCATTTGTAGTGCCCAGTGCACAACTGAAATGAAATGAAATAAAAACGAAGCTTCTATTAAAATCACTGACAGTTTCAAGACAGTTCTAGCTGATTATTAAGCCAGAAAAGGCCCCATTTTGGCACATGTCCCTTTGTGACTACGTAGGTCACATGTACTGTTGATTTGATATTGGTCCTCTTAAGAATACACTCCAGTAATACTGTTATCGCTCTTCACCTATAAAAAATGGATGCTTAGAAAGTTGTAAGAGGTTGGCTTTAGCCACCTTGAGATGAACAAATCCCAGTATAAACATTATTCTAAATCTCTAGCTCTTTTTCTTTTACCATGTAGTTGGTTTTCAAAGGCGTATACAGCTTAGTCGAGATCCATACCATTATAAAAATACGTACTAAATAATTATGCATTCTCTATTTCTCATGATCTTGTGATATGCTCATTTTTTTTTTTTGTTATACCAGAACATCCTTTCCTTTCCAGCTGATCTGAGAATGGTGTTCCGAGTTAATGTGGACAAGCACTGCACAGTCCCGTAGAGCACAGTACTCCTCTGGAACCCAGTGCTTTTACAGAGCTGGTCAGAGCCATTCAGTACTATTTCCGTCAGAGCTCCCTCCGTTAATGCCAGAGCAGACGACCGAGACTGTTGAAGCCACAGGTCCAGTGCTATGCTTCATGGACGTTCCTGTACATGCTCATTAATATTGAGGCCAAAGTAATTACTCTCACCAAATCCCATGATACTTGCAAACCTTACTCTTTGCCAGTTTTTCTTCTCAGGGTCGTAATAGAGAGGGGGCCCTTTGCCCACAGGAGTGCACTCCATGAATTACTAGTGTGTGGACTTGGTTGCAGGAGGGAGGCTGTGGTCTGTCGTATTATTTATTTATTTTTTTTTTTTTAGGGAGATAAGTGAGAGGAGGGCTTGCTGTAAATAGCGCGCGTGACTTCCCTCTGAACAAATTAGGCCCTGTGAATTGTGTAAGTGAGCAAATCTAATTTTAGTGAACAAAAGAGGCTGGGAGATGCTGAGTGTAATTTTTATGTAAAAATAGGAAGTCTCCAAAGACATCTCTCTTTAAACAGATGAATGCAAATTACCAAAGTCATCCAAATCGAGAAGGTTGATTTATGCATTTTCCATTGTACCCTTCAACAAAAAAAGCCTTTTCTGTTTCCAAATAGTATGCATTTGGGGTAAAGTTTCACTTTATGCATGAAGAATGGCTGAGAGAAGCGAGATCCAAAGTGGTCATGTAGAGAAATTGTTTCTCTCTTTTTTCCTCTCAAACACAGCTTCTGCCAAGTAGTCTGTCCAACTGTCTACTGTATCCACTTATAGCTACTTGAATTTTAATTAAAAACAAAAGTTTTAATGCTATGTATCAGAATATATGATTAATTCTCCTCCATCACCCTATGTTTTCAGCAGAGGGCAGACATGATAAGAGAAAAATCAAAATCTGCTGCATACAGACAGCAGCTGGGTTCCCAAGTCGGCACCGGCCATTTTAGAAGATGGTTCGATTCAATCTTCCTTTCCAAATCGTCAGTATCTACAGATCAGTTATTGCTTTCAACATGCAAATCTCTTAACATGTTACTGAATTGTTAGCTACAAATGCATATTTAAACAATTGTCCTATACAAGAGGGTACACCATGGATAGCTTTTCATTTTACTCTTATATGCACAATTTCTTCTTCACTTTTTCTTTTCAATACCACTCTTTGGATGCTTGAAGAACTGTATATGTATCCTTCAACATTCTTGCAGTTATAGTCTAAAAGGCTGACCACATAGAGGAAAGAAGATTTATTTTCTAACAGTTTGGGGGCTCAGTCCTTGTGAGGTCGGGGACCATGGCTCTCAGGACATGAGCTGAGCACCTCTCATTGTGGAGCCTTGAAGCCAGAAAATGAGCAGGGGGAGGAGGGACCATTTATGTAACACCCTGCTGTCCTAGTGGGTACCACCCAGGTAAATCCATCACGACAGATTCACTGCTGGGATTAGAACCCTTACGACTCAATTATATCAACCCTGAATATTAATAAATGAGTTCTTTAGAGAACATTTTATATCTCACTCTAACAGCAATCTACGTAAGACTGAAGGAATTTAAGCTTTCTCTCTCTACTTTCGTGTGTGTGTGTGTGTGCGTGTGTGTGTGTGTGTGTGTGTGTGTGTGTGTGTGTGAGAGAGAGAGAGAGAGAGAGAGAGAGAGAGAGAGAGAGAGAGAGCCAGCCCATGTCTTGTGGTGTCTTGGTCCATGTAGCTATATGTTCACCTGTTAATCGAAGAAACACTTACTGAGTGCCAGCTAGTACTAGTTATTATTCTAAACACTGAGAATCAGACAAAATTTCTCTCCCAGAATTGAAAGAGTAGCAGGTTACAATTGCTATTAGGGCAAGAATACTCTTAATTGCTTGATTGTCAACTTCAGTTGTAACTCAGAATGGCTCTGGGGCCGGCTTTAAACACCCTCAGACCCAGATATTTGCCATCCTCCACCTTTTCTTACTCCACATGCGGATACTTTCTCTGTTCTCCTTCTATTACCACTGCTTTTCCCTTCTTTCCAAATATGTCCACAAAATGCTCAAAGCTCTATGTCTTTTTTGAGTGAATATTTTTTAACATTAAATAAGATCACTATAGTATTTAATCCTATGGTTTATGGGAACTCCTGTGTCCACGCTGCCCTCAGATTTTTAAAATTTACTCTTCCCGACTTAACCTCTCCTCCAAATGCACTTTGCCTCTGAATTCTCAGTGTATATTCCTGTATCGGTTCCTTGGGTTCCTGGCCTTTATTTTTTCTTCTTTGCTCTTGAAGCTTATTTATTTCATTTCTTAGGGTTCTTTCAGGACCTTAACATAAATGAAAATAAAATGCTATGAGTGGCAACAACAGAAGAACAACCGGGAACCAGCTAAATAATCTCTATGCTACATGTCCGTTCTGTAGAGACAATGTCAGTGTTGCCATAGGGCGGGTGGGGGAGGGGAGCTCCATTTGCCCCAAATCTTGATGGCCAGGCTATTGGTTACCCCTCATTCTGGCGATCTCTTCTAGACTTCAAAAATGGCATCCCATCTTTGGCATTTCCAATGTGCTTCACGTTGAGATAGCTACACTAAGCTCATCCTCTTTTTTTTCCCAAAAAGTAAAGGACTACAAAATATGTCCAACCTGAGTGAATCATTGTGATTTTGTTTTTAATTTGCCTATTGCTAAAGAGCAGGAATGCATTTAGTCTGGTCTTAGAACAATGTTACATTCAAAGGAGCCTCAGATAAGAAATATAATATTTTGATTTTAAAGCTCTTTCAAACACTAGGTGCTACAAGTATATAGTTAAATCACATAGTCAACCACCTACTAATATTTATCCTCTAGGCTTCAGCAATTCTTACAGGGTTTATGCCCAGAATGAGTCTTCTTTCAGCCAGGTGTCCTGTGCTGGGGTCTTATTTTTTTTTTCTCCCATTCTTCCTGTTGTGCACGCTAATTGCACCAGCCAACACACCAATACTCTTCAATACTGACAGTGGAGACTTGGCTTCTAGTGCCCACTCACAACCTAGAATCTCAGTGCCCACCGTTGGTGACTTGGGTTTTCTTGGCTCAGACAGTGCTGCATGGAACGGTAAGTGTCAAGGACGGAAAGGAAAAGAAAGAGATGCAATTCAGCTTTCAGGGAAAGAATACTCTCTTCTGGCCCCTCGAATGTGAGAAACGTTTGCCCCATCAGATTATGCACATCTTTTCCTCTGCTAAATATTCTTTTAAGTTAGGATTATGTCCCTGAAACCCCAGAGGCTGAAATGTTTTTTTTTTTTTTGCAATGAACTAGCAAATATATTTGTGGTTGAAAGTATTTTATCTTATTTCCTGTGACTTCTCTTAGCTTGTGTCTCTATTATGTTTTTGTGTCAGAAAAAGTGTTTAACTGCATTTTTGCCTCATAAAATTCTTTGGCTTGTTATTCATTTTTAATTAAAGCTACTAGAAAGCAACTTGCTTTCCCAAGATATCTCCCCTCACATCTGCCAGTTTCTCTAAAAGCCCATGATCAGAGAGCCGTTCTATGATTCCTTCAAGTGTCTTAGATATTTTAGATTATCTTGAGATCACATGAATATGAATTATATATAATTAAAAATTTAAATACTTTAAAAGTGTCAGAGACTACTTTTGAAATTGCAAAATGAGATTAGGTTTCTATTCTTGAATCATTCAAGATGTTGAACAGAGAGGCTTTAAATATTATTTTACATACTATATTTAGCCTAGAACTTTGACAAACATTATACAGGATATTTACTCATGTTATATGTCCATATATATGTGTATGTATATATCCTATATCCATTTGTCTATACACAAATACATTATATATATATGTGTAATATATTTAAAATATTATATGCATTGAAGTATTTTATTAGTTATTCTTTATTTTTTTCAAAGTATTAGAAATTGGGAACTTGAAGTTTCAGATTGAGGCCAAGCTATATATTCTTCTTCCACTGGAATGTGACTTATTGTTGCAAAAACCTATGGACAGGCCGGGCGTGGTGGCGCACGCTTGTAATCCCCGAGCTTGGGAGGCAGAGACAGGAGGATCGTGCAGGTTCGAAGCCAGCCGTGCGCGCTGGCTTAGGAGACCCTGTTTCCAAATGAAAAAATGTAAAAATAGGTCTGGGAGTGGAAGGGCTTCCAGGAACCCCAGTACCACCAAAATCAACAACAACAACAACAACAACAACAACAAAACTATGGACGGTAGAAAAATGTTTACATCTCATGAGTGGCATCATAGGAGTCTATTAAAGACTATTCACACCTCATAAGGGGCATCACAGGAGTCTATTAAGCAAACATCTTAAATATGTGTACATCCCCCCCCGTGTAAAAGATCAAATAAAATAATCTAATATCTGTGTTTCTATTCATGCTACTTATTTTATTTCCTACGTGCTCACTGTATTAGAACACTTAACTGCCTGCGATCTTGCAGTAGTAGATTCTGGTTTCTCATCCAAAGCTCTACCCCTGTTATGATCTTCATTTTCTGTGACTTGTCGGTAGGTGCTCTTTTCAAGTGAAGGGCGAGCGTTCCGGTTGTCCTTGATTCCAGGTGTCCTTAATACCATCCGTGTCTGGATGGAAGAGCTTTGTTGAATTACGCCGGGAGCATTAGAATTGCATGAGAAAACATCAACCCCAGTTTCTCCACTTACTTTCCTGAAGATCTCTGTAGCCTTGGTTCTCCATTTAATAAAATAAAATCAGGTGATAACTGAGAGAAGTTTTAACCTTACACCTTGAACAAATGAAACAGGCACAGGCCAACCAGCTACAGGCGGTTTCGATTTCCTCTTCTAATAGAAGGAGGTAGGGTGGGTAAGAGGACATGTGCCCGGGGAAATACTACCCCAAACAGGGCTCGAGGTTTGGAAAGAGCTCCCGTGATTTTAGTATGAGTTGACCGCCGTAGAGCATGTGTATCAATGTCATATATTGCCCATGATTCCCACCAATCCCAGACATTCTATAAATCACTAATAGCGTCAGAATTTTAACAGTCGTCATGACACTCCTAAATTTGTCAAATTATTGTAACTTTTTTTTCATATGAAATAATCCCTTCGTTTATTCAACATATATTTCCTAGCACCTACTTCAAATTTGGCCTTGTGTAAGATTTGGGAAAAGGCTCCTCACCTCCTATTGCTGACATTGTAAAGGGTATGCACTAAATAATAAACACAATAATTATGAAACAAATAGTATTGAAATGCAAAGTAGCTGGCTGGCTTAACAAAAGCTAACGAGTAGAAGCTTTCACACAGAGCTCACAAGAGATACTAAATATTAGATTGAACTACCTTCACTCTTAAGAAAATAAGGAATGGAACCTCCCCGCAAAAATGAAGGAATGCATTAGAAATGTCTTTAGAAATGTCTTTACCTTTTTAGGAAGAATAAGTCAGTACAAACAGGAAAACATTAATTTTAATAATCAAAATGAACTCTATTGAGAAAATATTCCAGAGACATGGGTTAATTCTTTAATGTGCTAAGTTGTTGACTGGTAAGTTTGTACATTTGTACAGAACAAAATAGAGATTTAATTCATATTTAGGGATTTAAATCCCAAAGTAGGGATTTAATTCATATTTAATCACAAAAATATATTTCAGATAATTTGTCAGTCTTCGTAATTGTGAGACAAGGTAAGAAAAAGTTGTTTTGCAAATCTACAAAACTAAAAGCTGGTTTTAAGGAGAGTTGAGAGTCTCCACTACATGAATCATGTGATGGCTCTCTCTATTTTTTTTTACCCATAATTTAATTCTTGGCTCAGTATGATAATCTCTTTACATTTATATTTCCATTCTCTGCCATAACATGGCCGCATCTACTTCTAGTCAACAAAATGATTTTTTTTTTTTTTTGGCTAAAACACCAATGCACTATAGGTCTTTCTTTCTGTTCAAGCATTAAGCAAATTGCTCCTTTACAGAAACCGTTATTTTATTTCCTTACTCCTGTTTCAATTGATCAAGAAACAATTAAATTATAGTATCAAACGAACCAAATTCAATTTGTAAAAAAGGCCTCAGACATGCTCAAAATGAGGAGCCATAATTAGTAAATCTGAAAATCAATAGTGTATTTATGTAAAGTTGACTCAGATAGGTTCTGCCATGTTACAGCATTGATTATGCTTATTCTGGGCTGATTTTTGCTAGAACATTAAGACAGTGACAAATCCTACTACAGTCTACTGATGTTTAAGAATCTCTTTGGAAAGATGGTCAGAGTCATTTTATAACATAAAAATCTACAAAGTTGATGAAAATGACTTATTAAGAGTTAAGAAATATTAGAGGTAAACACTTTTGTCTAGTTGATGAAAATAAATGCGATCTCTGAGGCATTCTTGTATCAAATCCCAATCCTTTTTCATCTTTCCCTTGAGTGGATTTTCAAAATATTCTTATACTAATACTCAGTTGATAAGTCTTGTCTGGGACCTGCTTATCATCTTTTTCTCTGTTTTTAATCTTCATTCCAATCAAACATTTTGAGAAAATTCCTTAACACTTTTTGAGCCAAAATGAATTAAGAAACCTAATAAACTCTATTAAAAATGTTTATAGCCAGGCATGGTGGCACATGCTTGTAATCCCAGTACTTGGGAGGCTGAGACAGGAAGATCACAGAGGCTTAAAGCCAGCCTCAGCTACTTAGTGAGGCTATCTGCAACTTAATGAGATTTGGTTAGGACTGTGGGTGTAGCCCGGGTGTAGAAAGCCCCTGGGTTCCATCCCCAGTACCACACACACACACACACACACACACACACACACACGCAAAAAAAAGTGTTTATAACACAGGAACAGTGTACATGTGATTAATTCCTCCAATAGCTCTCAATAAGAGATCAGAAAATATAAAAGTGTAATTAATGGAAAGAAATTACTGTTGGCAAATATAATTAACTACTCAATTGAGTTTCCTGAGAATCTGATTCAAAGAAAGAATTGATAACTGGGCAGAATCAATTCAAGTCAAATTCAACTGGGCAAAATTAATTCTTAGTGGTTTTGTGAGTTTTGTTTATTTGGTTTGTTTCTGTCAATATTCCTGGAAGGCTGAGATTCCAAATTGTGCTATACAATGTAGGAAAAACATATGAAACTGGAAAAATTTAAGTATGAATATTATGAATTAATTTCCTTGAACATCTAATGATTTTAGATAAATTTTAGAAAATATTTCATTTTGACTAGACCTTTTGTGTTGCTAGGTTTGTTATGGTAATTTTTTTTTTTTCCTCAGAAACTGGATGAATTGTTCTTATGCATTAAATCACTTTTTTTTTTTTTTTTTTTTTTTGCTGGTACTGGGGATGGAACCCAGGGGCCTTCTACCTCCGGGCTACACTTCCAGACCAATTTTATATTTTATATGGAAACAGGGTGTCTTAAGCCAGCTGAGGCTGGCTTCGAACCTGCACGATCCTCCTGTCTCAGCCTCCCAAGCGCGGTGATTACAAGTGTGGGTCACCACGCCCGGCTAGTATTATACATTTCTAAAATGACCTTTTAGCCGGGCGTGGTGGCGCACGCTTGTAATCCCCGCGCTTGGGAGGCGGAGACAGGAGGATCGCGCAGGTTCGAAGCCAGCCATGCTGGCGTAAGAGACCCTGTTTCAAAAATATAAAATAGGTCTGGGAGTGTAGCCCGGAGGAAGAAGGGCTTCCAGGAACCCCAGTACCACCAAAAAATAAAAAATAAAAAAAAAAAATAAAATGACCTTTTGATTTATGGTCAAGTGGATGTTAAGCCATGTTTTTAATCAAATTTGAGATCTTTACTGTTTTTAACCCCCCTCTAGGCCTACGATATTAATAAGAGAATAACAATTAGATTCATTCATTTAAATTTAGAAAAGCTCAAGTGTCTTTTTCTGCAAGCATTGAACTATGTATCTTCAACGTAGGTAAGGACAATAAAAGTGCAACACATATAATTAAGAAATTCATAAAGGGTAAGGGATTTGGTTAGTTACTTGTAATTTTTTAATAACTAAGTCCAAAAAGATAATGAGTTAAAACACTAATACTCAGTTTTTATATATGTTTTCTATAGGTCAGAAAATCAGGAATGACTGTACCAGGTAGATCTGACTCATGGGGCACAGTCCAATGCTGGCTAGAGTGTCTGACAGGGTCCACTCACCCGGCTGGGATGTGGATGGCAGTGCTGCCTGGTCAATTCAATCTCTTAACACCTAAACCTCTCTAACAGGCTGCTTGAGCTTCCTTCTGGAATGGCAGTCAGTTTCTTTCAGAGTGGGTCATTCAAGAAAGTGAGATCGAGTTGCATTGGCTTTTACGACTTAACCTAGAATGTCACAAACCATCATGTACATTGTATTCATTTTTTCACACAAGAATAACTATTTTTCACTATGGGAGTAGGCTATACAAGAGGCAGGACCACTGAGTGCCATCTTGAAAGGCAGCCACCTTAGGTACACAAACCAGCACATCAATACAATAATGTATCACGAGCAACGTAAATACACAGTCCAGGAAAGAATGAACACATTATAATTGTATTTGAAGAAATGACTGAAATTTCAGCTGGGTAGACTTGGAAGACAAACTTCTTTAGTGAGATGTGAATGTTAGTTGTTCGATGAAATGAAAGTATTATTTCCCGTTGAGTACATTACTAGAAAAGTAAACTATACTGTATTACTTGTTATAGAAATTGCTTCAGAAGCTCTTTGTTTGAATGAATGAAAACTTTATTGACAAATTTTATTTAAAAATGTGATGCAGAATATATATATATATATATATATATAATTTTTTTTTTTTTTTTGTATGTGGTACTAAGAATGGAACCCAGGGGATTTCTATCTCTGAGCCATACCCTCAGACATATTTTATATATTTTTGGGAAACAGAGACTCACTAAGTTCTTGACAACCTCACTAAGTAGCTGAGGCTGGCTTAGAACCTGCATGATCCTTTTGTCTCAGCCTCCCAAGTACTGGGATTACAAACGTGCACTAACAGCAAAGCTTAAATATATCTTCAAATAAAAAAAATCATGAATTAAAAGCTGAAAAAGAACTAAAGAGCTATTGTAATGAGCTATTTTCTTCCTAATTTGGTTAATATTAATGAAAATTAACTAAATAGGAGCTGAATTTCACTTATTTGACAAATTGAGGAAAACATTTTATGAGCATTTATTATAAGTCCAAATGACTTTTACTCATACATAATCAGCACAGACACAATACATATTTCCTTTTGGAAGATTTCCACTATCCCGGGCCTGACAATTTTCGGATAATCACTGACAGTAGTAAGAGATCGCCACCGATAGAGGACTAATGTCTAGAATATACAGAGAACTCAGGAAACTCAGCACTAAGAAAACCAAGCATCCAATAACAAAATGGGCAAATGAACTAAATAGACACTTCACAAAAGAAGAAATTCAAATGGCCAATAAATGAATGAAAAAAATGTTCAACATCACTGGCAATCAGAGAGATGCAAATCAAAACTACCCTGAGATTTCACCTAACTCCAACTAGAATGGCAATCATTCAAAATACAAACAACAACAGATGCTGGCGAGGATGTGGAGAAGAGGGAACTCTAAGACATTGTTGGTGGGATTGCAAATCAGTGCAACCATTTTGGAAAACAGTATGGAGAATCCTCAGAAGAATGGGAACAAATCTACCATTTGATCCAGCAATACCACTTCTGGGTATCTACCCAAAAGAAAGGAAGCCAAACTACCCAACTAATGCATGTGTATCTATGTTCATAGCTGCGCAATTCACCATAGCCAAACTATGGAACCAGCCAAGATGTCCATCAACAGATGAATGGATTACAAAACTGTGGGATATGTATGTACACAATGGAATTTTACTCAGCCATTAAAAAAAAACTCAATTACATCATTTTAAGGGAAATGGATGGAACTGGAGGACATAATGCTAAGTGAGATTAGTCAGTCACAAAAAATAAGAAATCAGATGTTTTCCCTAATATGTGAGAGTTAGGGAGAAATGGGTCATAGGAGGAACTCTTGAGAAAGGAAATCCTATAGAGGAGCAAACAAGACAACCTAAAGGAGGAGAAAGGAGGGGGAAAGAGGAAAATCTCTAAAACACACAATGTACTTAAACATATCGAAGTCAATCACTAAGCCAAGCAAGGGAAGGAGGGACGGGAAGGGAACGGGATGGGAATTGGGTAGGGGTTAAATCAGCGATGTGTACATGTTTGTACACACAAGTTTTTTACCCCAATATGATGTTTGAATATAATGCACCAATAAAAAAATTTTAAAGGAAAAAAAAGAATTTTAAAAGGTTTAAAAAATGATACCTAGTTCTACAAATATAAGATATATGTATATGCATATGTAGTCCTGTAACCATAAACAAAATCAATCACAAAAATTAATCATATAATGTTATAGCTATATGACTTTTATGATTAAAACCTTTGGCCAAATTGAAGAAGTATTTAGCCCGAGGCTATATTCTCAGTTTGTGCAATTAGAATGAGATAATTTCCCCAATTCTTCCTCTTATTACTCTTTGAACAGTTGCTTCTAATGAAGATGACAACCATCATCGAAATACACATCATTAGGTAAAGAACATAAATGTCAATAAAACATTTTCTATTAAGTGGCAGGCTGATGGTGCCATTAAAATGAAAATTTTTCAAGTTGTAAACTACAGTCAAAGTCATAATGGAGTATATTAATATAGTTTGGCATTCTCTCAGTATTCCTTAGTGAACTGAGAAAGAGCTTTAATTAAAAGTGATTTTGATTGCTTCACATTTATACTGTGAAAGATGTACACTGTTTTCCAAGAAACTGTTCTTCACATGAAATTAAGTTAGAGAGATATACAGTAGACCTCAAGAAGCTTCATTTATTTTCATTGAAGTTTAAAATTTTCTATAATTGGTATTTATTTGGATTTATGTCACACGCACAAAAAAGAAAACAAATGAATTTGTAAATGTCCATTCCTGGCATATTAAGATTGTTTTAAGCTATATGTATTAGTTTTCATAAAATATACATTTTTATGTATGCAAGAGATGCATCTTCTACCAAGTGGTATATATTTCAATAGTTTCCCAGAGAAACAGAGGTAGGAACAAGATGTCAACTTTGTATTTTTAACTCCTATATTACCTCACTCATAACAATAATGTATGATACTCTGATTTGTTCAAACCACAAAATATTTCCACCTTTTAAAAGTGGAAATATTTTAAAGAATTTTTTTAACTTTGTACCTACGAATACTTTTAACTGTAATTATAAAAAATAGTTTTAAAAATGTTGCTACTGACAACTCTAACTTCAAGGACATTTTGCTTAAAATGGTAAAACAAAACAGATGTTTCAGTTCTAAAGCAGGTAATTTTCCTGCCCTTAATTCTGTAGAGGGACTGATTCCTCATAAAAACACAGATCAGTGCTTACCATTAATTTAGAAGACTTGTTTCCATATGCTGTGAGTCAAGAAAATATTCTTATTTCAGGGATAGGAGAGAAAAAAAAGTAAATTAAAATCATAGGAGCAAAAACTAAATATCACTCTAGATCAATCTGAGAAATAGTTAAACGCCATTAGGCTCTAGGAAATCTAGTATTGAGAAATAGCCTTTATCCTCTGTGTTCTTTGGTGTTGGGCATTAATATAGAGTTTTGGAGGGAAATCACAAGGAAACTGGAGACATCTGTCCACAAGAAAGGCATAGAAACTATAAACTAAAGATAGATCTCAGCAGCTACACATCTGTCCACCAAGAAAGGCACAGAAGCTGTCAACTAAAGATAGATATTGGTAGCTGCCAAAACTGACTGCAGTCTTCAAATCAGCAGCTGTTATTTAAAAATCAGAAGTAAGAGGCAAAGAGCACTAGTATCGCAAATAGAATTCAGATCTAAAATTGCGCTAAAGAAATTAACGTCCTTGAATCCTAAAGAAAGAGAGAAAAACCTATTCAAGGCCATCATGGCCAGAACGTTTATTTGGCTAAGGATCTGCATTCACCCGTCTTATCAGATGATGATATCCGTTTGTGAACCATCCTTGAATCTGATTTTTATTTCACTATAACAGAAAAGAAAACTACCAGATTGCAGAGAGTCAAAAGATAGCCTCAAATAGTCCCTTCGACCTAAGTTCTGAGATTCTTACTTGAAGGAATTCAACACCCTAATGCATGTATACACACACAGAGGAAAGGAACAAATAATGAAGCCCAGCTCTATACATCGGGAAACACTGCCATTCACGTACAGAGCCCTATAGATACTAATTTATACTCTCGTCATTTTTTGTTTGTTTGTTTGAGGTACTGGGGATGGAACCCAAGGGCATTTTACCTCCAAGCTATACCCTCAGCTCTATTTTTTATTCTTTATTTTGAAACAGGGTCTCACTGAGTTGCAAAGGGCCTCACTAAGTAGCTGAGGCTGCCTGCAAACCGCCATCCTCCTGTGTCAGCCTCCCAAGTGCTGGGATTATAAGCGTGCGCCACCACGCCCGGCTTACATCATTTTATCAACATCTCTGGTACTCATAACAGGTAGATAAATAAACAAAAATAGATTTTTATATATAACTTAAAACATAAAATAAAAGTGAATATTTATAATGTAACATATTAAAATTAAAATCTTGTGCACATGTGTGGTCCTGGGGATTAAGCCCAGGGTCATTCTACCTCTGAGCTACGCCCTCAGCCTTTTCCATTTTTTATTTTGAAACAGGGTCTCCCTCATTTGCTAAGAGTATCACTAAGTTGCTGAGGCTGGTCTTGAACCTATGATCCTCCATTTCTGGGTTGAAATATTTCAACTCTATTTTGAGATATTATACCTACTACATTGAGAACTGTTTGTTTCATTTAAGGGATGGAGAAAAATACTAATAGCTAAAGACTAGGGTCTTGAGTCATATAATATTTTTGTAAACCTTCACAGCTTAGTAGTAATGATTGTGTTTTTACAGTATGATTCAAAGTTACCACAAACGCTCTAATTAGACTGCCTTCTCCAGTAAGTTTGTCAATGCATTCTGATAGGCAGAATGGAAAATAAAACCTATGAATGTTAGTTATGTATTCACAGTAAAAGAGACAGTATGTAAAACTTATGCAACTTAAGCCAAACAAACATTTGGTTTTTATTCAGACACAAACAAAATCTCCATTGTGAACGTGAATTGTATTTATTACTCAGTAAAAAGAAAGGCTGATATTTTTACTTAGGATATATATTCAAATTGAATCTATCAATAAAATATTGAATGCAGTAAGAAGCGTATAGTAATTGGTAAATATTGTCTGTAAAGTTGAATTTAATATTGCGTGTGTGTGTGTGTGTGTGTGTGTGTGTGTGTGTGTGTTGAGGATTGAATCTGGGACATTTTTTCTCTGAGCTACACCCCAGAACCTTTTGATTGTTGTTTTGAAACAGGATCCCACTAAGTTGCTGAGGGCATTGGTAAATTGTTGAGCTGGCCTTGAACAAGAACCTGTGATCCTCCTGTCTCAGCCTCCAAAATACTGGCAATACAGGTATTTTTCACCACACCCTATGAATTTAAAACTCTTGAGGAAATCACATGGCCTAAAATCCCACCCATCAAGAAAGTCCTATTATGGTCTATCTACATATTCTCTCTATAAAATGGAAGCCTCTATATGTGTTGGGAGACTCAGTAGCTCACAACAGGGGCCGTTACATTATTAGTTCTAATTGTCAATACATTCTATCTTAAATTGTGTTCAGACATGTCTTTGGCTAACTTCCGCTCATGAGATCTATTAACTCCCTGTGGAGATACAGACGACACATTCACTTTTTTTCCTACACAACTGTCATTTCAGTATTTGAAGACACCTTCCCTGTTTTCCTCTAGTTTTTCCTTATTTATTTAATTGGAATGTATTAGATTTGTTTGACTACTTTTTTTTAGTGAGTAGCCTATCTTAAATTCCTTCCATTAATGAATATACATTAGTGAAGTGATTCATTTTGGTGGGCCTTTTTGTTTGTTTTCCTGGAAAGCATAAAAAAAAAAAATAGCTGGCATCCTCATTAAAATGTGATTAAATGTTTAAACTTCCAGTACATTAGCACTGACATTTTGTCTCTGAAGCCATGTCAGGTAAGAAGGTCAGCACAGGCGAGCATCATTCTGCTTCTGGCCCTCGGTGGGACGCTCTCTACCTGGACTTCACAGTGGGGAACTGCCAGGTTCTCTTCTTTGCTCTGTGGCTTCCCTCCAAGTACTAGCACGCAGCTGGCGCCAGCATATGGTACGGATGGAGATATTTTTCTGGGGCCCACTACCTCCATTGCTATGTAATGATTAATTACCGCATGCCGATGTCAGGGTGAGACATTCAAGGCTTCTGGTGAAAGTCTTCACTAAAGAAAATGACAGCGGGGAAGGGTTTGAAAGCTGAGTTAACTTTGTGTTTCTTCAGATGAATTACCTGATTTTTCTCTCCCCTTGTTAAGAGTAAGGTGGAAAAAAAGATCATCAAATAGAGAATGCAGACGATGACAGGGGTGGTATTCAGTAGAAGGGTCTGTGATTGTCATAACGGGAATATTACAGACAGATGCACAATAGCTCACTCTGTACTGGACGCCAAGCAAGCTACTTGCAGTTGACGCTCCAGACATAATGGCTCTGGGATATGACAGTCTTCTTACACTGGTCCTAAAGAAAATAAAGTGAGATATTTTCTCTACCAAAACATGGGTTTGAACTTCTGGTACTCTGAAAAATGAGGTGACCATAGTCTTCAGTATGTGTGATATACTCGGCTATAAAAAAATAAAAATAAAAACCAACCAACCAACCAATCAGCCAAAAGCCCACGCTGGTATTCAAGTAGCGTAATTGTAACTTTAAAGCATGATGTTGGAATAAACTTTAGATTACAAAAATGAAGCAGAAATGTGACGGCTAATCCGAACCAGAATCACGGTAACTACCGGAAAAACTTTGCACTCTGAGAAGTATAGATTACAATTTAAAACTATTCAGGAATTATTAAGATCTTTGCTGAACTTAACCAATCTGTTTTTCTTAATAAATCAGCATGGTTGCTTGCTTTTTCTTGCAAAGCAAATTATTTGGCCTTTCCCCCCGTCATTTAGTATCTATTTTTTAAATTCTAGTTATAATGAAATAACATCAAAATATTTATAGGAAAACAGGAACATGAAAAAAATAGTAATTCTGTTAAATAACAAGTATTCAATGGTTTTAGTCAATATCTTTCACATGTGGCTGGGTAATGGACAAAGAGATGATTAAAAATGTTTTGTGGTGTAAAAACTGAGGTCAATTAGGATTAAAATACCCATTTGTTGAGTGGATTTCAGCAGATCACTAATCTATAAATGGTCATTTGTGAGTTAATTATTTAGAACTTAAAATACATTATTTTCATTAAATAATTTTACAAATAATGGTTCTCTTTCCGGGCTAGAAAATATCTAAAAGTTTTTTTAAGTATCTTTCCACTCCTAACTGAGCAAGTTTATGGTTTCTATAAAATTGCTATATAATGTATCATTATATAGCAGCGTTTATTGCTTTGGAGGTGGACACAGGAGGATCACACAGGTTCGAAGCGCAACAATTATAAGTGTCCTGCCCCTTATGTGATTTGGTTTCTGGTGCTTTCTAGAATCCACTTGTAGAGTAGACTCTAGGATCACATTCCGCATTCTCAGCAGTGAATAAGAACTTGCTTTTCATGTTCAGTTCTCTCCTTTCAGTGGTGGACACAGGAGGATCACACAGGTTCGAAGCGCAACAATTATAAGTGTCCTGCCCCTTATGTGATTTGGTTTCTGGTGCTTTCTAGAATCCACTTGTAGAGTAGACTCTAGGATCACATTCCGCATTCTCAGCAGTGAATAAGAACTTGCTTTTCATGTTCAGTTCTCTCCTTTCAGTGGTTCAACAGATGCCTATGGAAGCCAGAAGAGGAGTCTCAGTCCCCATGTTTTTAAGTATGTAAGGGTCACTGAACATGTTCGTGCATATTTGTAATACCAGTAGTTGGGACACTGAGACAGGAGGTTCACATGTTCGAGGACACCCAAAGCAACTTAGCAAGACTCAAACAGCCTAGTGAGACTCTGTTTCAAAGCAAAAAATAAAGAAGGTTGCGGTGATAGTCGCAAAGTAGAATGATTCTGGGTTCCATCCCTATTACCAAATGATAAAATGAAATAAAGATAAATAAATAAGAGTCACGTATAAGTCATGAGGCTACCCCTGAGAGACTGCTCTATTAGAGGAAAATGAGATCAAAATCTCCATTCACTAGATATATAGGGTTTTTTCAAAAAAGAAAAAAAAATTATAATTTCAAAATGACTTTTATTTTCTCTTGTTATGGGAAAACCCAGAAAATTAGAAGCAAATATATATACATCTCCTTGGATACAGTAAAAAATATTCCCTATGTTACAACATTATTCTTCTCAACATGTAATTAAGTATTTTAAAAATATTTTTAAAAGTATGAGAGATAATTTGCTTTGATTCTAATCTCCATGGCTGTATGATTTAAATATTTGGAACATCATTATAGATCACTGTTCTCCTTTGGAAAATTGATTAATAAGTTTCAAGAGAGGTGGCAGAAACAAGATTTCCGAATTCCAGATTGTCAGTTGGTAAAATATTTAGTTGGTTACAAGAATTGGATGATGTTCCCTCTCATGGCTCCTGTGTGATTCCATAGTTCCCACAATGCATCAGAGTTCAGCTCCTAAGTGCTATCAGTAGAAGTAGGTACAATACACATCGGGGCTCGTGTTGGGTGCTCGGGGCAAAGGGGACGAGGAAGTAGACTAAGGACATGATTTGGGGACCATCTGTTTTATGGGATCCTCAGGAGACTCATAATAGGAAGTTGTGAATTAATAATATTTGTTCATCTTGATTCCTGTTAAAATGGCCACCTATTCACCAGGTAGGTGAACGCAGCATCTATCCACAAATATGTGAGATGTCAAATTCACTTGGCCTACACTAAACTCCGAAATAGGAGTGTTCCAGTTTTATTTGGTTGATCCGGCATATTTATATCCCCAACCCGATGAAGCCTGGACAGTCAAACTAGCAGTGTTATGATGAGTTAACGCCACAGCGTTGATTACTCGCCATCCAAATAGCAAAATTCCCTAATAGTAGTTTATGGGATTTAAAAGACATTAAACTAAATATGATTGCTGCTCTATAAAATGGTAGAGTGACTTTCTACATACTGTACATATGCAAATACAATATCCCATCTCAACCTCCACTGCCTGTAGTAAGTTACCCTTACAGCTTAGACTGAACAGCTATTATTGGGTTACATCCTTCTAAATCTTCCTTTTTGTGTAACGAAGACCAGAGCCAAGCTTTCAAAAAAGAAAAAGAAAAAAAAAAAAAAAAGAACAATGCCTGATATACAAGACCATCTTGCTTCAAGAGCTTTGTCTCAGTAAGCAATGTATCCTTTCTCATTTGAAGCAAATTCATAATTTACACTGAGGCAAACAGGAAGGGCCTAAAATTAAAGGGGAGTCCTCTGAATGTCACACGCTTCATATCCCTCTCATTCCTGCCCATAAATGTTGGCTTGGGGTTGGGGGAGTACAGAAAAGATGGTAATTCTCATCTAAAAATCCAAACTTCGGCGAGTGTATACTACGGGGACATTCAATTTCTAGCTTTTAAGAGCAGCAATAACTGTATAAACCATTATTTCATCAGGCACTCAGAATCCCCCCCATGCTGTGAGAGACATCACGAATCTCTCTTAAGAGTTATGTCAGTCAGAATAGATACCTTGAAACTGTACAGGTTTCTTGTGAAGTTTGTTTCCCACATAAAAAATCTATATTGATAATTAATTTCTTTCCTTGAAATTAATTGGTGTGAGCAGAATTATGTAAGGCAAGTTGGTAAATTGGTCATAAAAGAAGGCCCGAACATGTGGCTATAGGGTGTGCCTTCAGGTGTAAGAAATGTCTACCACTTCCCCCATCCTTTGTGATATGCTCAGTAAACTTTTCTTTATGGCTTTCTCCACATTTTTTTCCACTGAAATGATGACAACCATGACAATCATATTTTATAGAGGCATGCTCTTTAATGCATTGATGTGTAAAATAGGTTTACTGTACTTAAAGCTGCTCTTTACTGGAAAGACTATGTCACAATTACTTGACTATAATGATCGACAAAACTCAAAATAGCCTCATTTTTGATAAGCTTCACAAGTTGGGAGGCACTTCTTAACTATCCAACTTTGCCAAACTCCTTTTTCCTTTGTTTCTCAGATATAAATTCTCCAAGCAAGTTTTATCATTTCTAAAGTGACCTGGATTTACATTTTATTTTTCCCAAACTTTCCCACTACTCCTGTTCATTTACTCTGAAGGAGTAAGAGTTTTATTTGGGATATAAGTAAAATAAACACCGTGATTTCTCTTTTCTGAAATTTAAGATGAACATCTTTCCATCCTTGAATTTCACTGCATTGGTTTATAATTGCATGCTGTCAAAAGTTAAAAATACAAAATGATCTATCTTTAATATAGAAAGTGTTTAGAAATTCTCACATCAAAATTAAAATAATTATTCATTCCGTCATTCAAAAACAGAGAGGGAACCAATGGTGTGAGGATATCCAAATTGATAAGTGACAAGACATAAGAGTTAAATTTCAAACTGAGTAGAACAGAAATATATATATATATATATATATATATATATATATATATATATATGAGACAATGTTCACAGGAAATTTCAGATCTCTTGAAACCCTAAATAACTCTAAGGATTGAAAACTCAACTAAGAAGAAAGGGAACTCTTGTAAAGAAAAGGAAACACTTTTGTGAGAAGATATACTCACAAAAAAGGTGGTTTTTGAGAAACTCTCAGCCAGGGATGTGGGATGGGTGCTTCTAGGAAGTTCCTGAATGTATGGGAACCAGACTAAGGTCTGACTATCTGCCGCCCAAGAAATATGGAACCAAGGGGTGAACTCTGTAGCCCTGGGATAGAAGTCAGCTACTACTGTATGCTCTATAACTCGGGAGTAAGAAGTGTCCCCGTGCATCTCGTAAGGAAGCCCACATGAGAAAGAGTATCAGCTTGAGATTGTTTGAGGTTCTACCTAAAAGGGCCACCTCGAGGGTAGAAATATGTAGAATAGAGACTGGAAGAAGGAACCCAAAAGGAGCTTGAGTTAGCTCTCCTGTGGAAGGGATGTTCTAGAGAGAGGATCAGAGAATCGGTGCGAGAGCTGCGGGGAAGGAAGATTCAGACAACACATCCTACCAGGCTGAGAAAACGCCAGTGCTGCTCACAGGAACTTCATATAAATAATTTCCTTTGCCTTCATAATTTATTCCCATACCTGTTCTTACTCTGACACTTCCTAAGATTAAAGATTAGTAGCAAAACAGTACATGAGGGTGGAGATGTGGCTATTAAAATATGACTCAAGGTAGAGAGCTAAGGAAGAAAACAAACCGACAAAAATCCTTTTCTAGAAGATCCAATCAAGCTATTGTGACCTAGCTGTGTAAAGAAGGAAAAATATGTATTTCTGAATCAAATGCTTACAGTAAGAAGATTCAGGCTTGGCATCTGGTTTTCCCCATCAACACTATTCTATGATGGTACTTGAAGTATGAAACTTAGATCTTTCGTTACTATTTTCCTAATTAAGTCCTACTTTTATATATTTCGACCACCACAGGTCTGTATATTGGCTTTTCTTTGTAATTAGTAATGTCTGTCAAATTTTAGCCAGCCTAAGAAAAGAAGGCCAAGCAACCAACATATTGCTTCTCTGGAAACATTTTTAATTTTGACTTTAGTACTATTTTTGCTGGGTGTAGAATTATAGATTGGTATTCTTCTCTAGCTTTTTTCAAATATAATTCTACTACTCTTTGGTTTCAATTATTAATTTTGAGGAGTTAGCTCTCTGTATTGTTGCTAATTTAGAGCTAATAGTATTACTTTTTTAGTTTTATTTAAATGATCTTTGTTTTTTGCTCTTTTACAATATATGTGTTTTGAGCAACTTTAACAAAACGGACTTTTTATAATTTTATGTCCCACAACTGCTGGAATTTTTCTTCTTCACTTTTTCCAGGCTTTGGTGGAGTCTCTATGGGTTTCTATACTGAAGATGTGCCATTTCCAGAGATAGTTTAAGATATTTCATTTTGACTTATATACCCAACATTTTATTCTCTTGCTTAATTGTTCTGAGTAGATCTTCCAGTAGTGTTCTGAGAAAAGTGGCAAGAGTAGGCATCCTCGTCACGTTCCTTATCTTAGAAGAAAAATGTTCAACTTCACAATACACAATGTTCGTGCTAATGTGAGGCAAAATTACCATTGTTAATTTTAAGATAATTGTTATCTCATTCTCTGGGATGTTTTAAATAACGATTCTCCCTCATTTCATCATTTGATTGAGATGAATTCAATCCTTGAGATTATATAAAGAATGGAAAAATAACTTATATTTTAAAAATATGGAAAGAGATTTCTATAAATAAATCCTAAAACTAAAAACCCTGAGCTGAGCATGGTGGAGCATGCCAGTTATCCCCATATTTAGGAGGCTATGACAGAAGGATCACAGGGTAACAGCTAGCCTCAGAAAATTAATGGGGCCTTGTTTCAAAATAAAAAATAGGGCCAGGCCTGGTGGGGCAGGCTTGTGATCCCAGCACTCAGGAGGCTGAGACCGTAGGATCACGGTTTGTGGACAGCCTGAGGCTCTTTGCGACCCAGTGAGATCCTATTTAAAACATAAAAAAGACAAAAAAGTAGGGCTGGGGGTGTAGTTGGGTTCCATCTGAGTACCACATATAAATAAATAAATAAATTAATTAATTAATTAAAAAATAGAATAGGGCTGCAGATGCACCCTGGAAGTAGAATGCCCCTGGGTAGAAGCCCCAGGACCATCATACACACACACACACACACACACACCACCACCACCACCACCACCACCACAACCAACAACAACAACAAATAAATAAAATGCAACTAAAAACATTGGAATGATTAAAATTATATTAAAAATAAGAATTAAATGAGTATACACTTTTTATATGTAAGGCAAACATAAAATTAAGAAAAGTTTTAGTATTGCATTGAACATATTTTCTCCAAGTAAGTTTAAAAAGATAAAAAATAATAATAAGGAATTCACACGTTTGCAAACACATCTTCACATATACCATCATTTTGGTCATAAATCTTGTTATATTAATTAGTTTTGTTCATATTATGCTGTAGGCATTGTTATAATCTCTTTGCAGTTCTCCAAAGAGAATACTATTGCTACCGCCATTTTGTTTAGACAGGAGAATAACACAGAGACACCGTGTTTTAGTCAACAACCTCACTGCTCTAACCCAAAACAACCGACCACACAACATAGCGGAAGGACTATCTACTTGCTCACAGTTTTCTGGAGATTCAGGGTCTAGTCCATGTGGTCCCAGGGTCTGAAGCTCAGGACATGGTGGAGAGATAGAACGGTCAAAATTCACACTCACTTTGTGGAAATCAGAAGCAATCACGAAGAAGCAAGCAAGGGGATTCAAAGACTCAAGTGAAATTCCTAATGTCCCACTCCAGGGAACCACCTCCAACTAAGCCTCATGGGTCCAGGTTGCCACCCAGATAAATCCATCCATATGCTTTCTGACTGACGAGATAACAATCATCATGATTCATTTACATCAACTCCAAACATCATTTATGAGCTCTTCAGGGAACATTCTATAACTAAAACAAGAGTCCATTTTTAATTTAAATATTTGATAAGAAACAGTTTGCTAGATCAAATTTCATTTCTTTTTTTTTTTTTTTTTTTTGAGGTACTGGGGATGGACTGCCTCTGAGATACACCTCCAGCCTTATTTTTTAATTCTTTATTTCAAAACAGGATCTCATTGAGTTGGAAAGGGCCTCTCCTAACAGCTGAGTTTGGCCGTGGACCATGATTCTCCTGTCTCAGCCTCTCGAATGCTGAGATTACAAGAGTGCACCACCACCCTTGGTTTCAAATTTCAATAAGGTAAAGCTTGCAACCTAAGAACGAGAGTCTAGATTTTAGAACCAGTGACTTACTAAAAAAAATTTATAAACTATAATCTTAATAATACAATTAATAATTTGCTTATATGAAAGAGTAATGTTAATAAATCCCTAGTTTATGGTACACTATAAAACTATAAAAAGGCTTTCTACACTCCACTGTTAAATAAGGAATAGGCCTTGAACATGTATAGATTTTTAAAAATGGCTAATTAAAAGAAAAAATAGAGTTTATTGTCTATACTAGATTCTGCATTATCAGTTTAATCATTTTTAAAATACCATTTTAAATTGTATGTACTAAATATTTTCTTTCATGAATCATTTTGCATGTGTATTTTATGTTTACCAGAAACTAATTGAACTCAAAATGGCATGAGATATACACTCAACATATTTCTCCACGTGGATCAGAAGCCTTCCAAGTTCAAGAAAAATATTACAAATATTTAAATAAAAATTTACTTTTTACCGGTAAAGTATATAGAAAAAAGTACAAATATATAGGACATAAGCCTTTATTTTATAGTTCCAAGGATATATTTAAGAACACACACACACACACACACACACACACACACACACAATTTCCAATGTTATATATATATATATATATATATATATATATATATATAATAGAGTATCATTGGATTGGAGTGGTAGTAACTTAGTAAATACTAAATACATAGTAAAAAAGTAAAAAAATAGAAAAAAAAATCAAGGGCTTGACAAACCGATGAAGATGCCATGCCAAGATCTAAGTCATACAATTATCCTGATTACTCACAGTCAGATGTTCTATGTTGAAATGTTTTCATCTTCATAATAACTCTTTTCTCTTATACTAGATTCAGGAAAACCATTTGATGAAAACTAACGCTTAATCATGATAAAATATGTAAGTAAACTAGGAAGAGAACAAAACATTTTCAACCTGATGAATGTCCTTTGCAAAACACCTGCCACTAACGTCACACTTAATTGTTGTGTTTTTTTCTCTCTCGAGTTCAGGAGTGAGGGAAAGCTCTCTTTCTACTCCACTTCTAGTTAAGTGACCATAGGTTCCAGCAAGAGCTACCTGACCATACAAAGAAATGAAAGACAGGTTAGAATGGAATATTTCATTCCACCTTTGCCCAAGGTTGGAAATCTAGGCTTCTCAATTGGCCACTGCTTCATGGGTTAGGGAAAGGAAGCCAGTTTTGTTCATGTTTGTTTTGTTTTATTTTCTTATGGAAATAACAGAGAAATTATTGATTAAAATTTGTGTCATGGAAGTCTGTTCTTTCTCAGATGTTGGCTAGATAAATCAGGTTCTTATTAGAGTTTTAACTTTCTATACTTCTATCAGTTTCATATTGGCCCCAAGTCCAGAAAATATAGAAGAAAATCCCAGAGAATTTGTCATTATATTGTTTCTTGTGTTCTAATGATTTTAGTGAATCTTCTATCTGAATACCATCTTTCAGAGTCTTATTTTATTGATATATGTTAGCCAATAATTTCAATTATACTAAGTGACGGACATAAAAAAGCATACAGAAAGTGATAATCCCTGGTTATCTCTGGACAACTCAATATGCTCTCAAAAAGTGTCCTATAGATTGCAATTCTTCATTCATCCCAAAGAGATAAAGTCTTACTTGACAGATCACACCTGAATGCATTCAAGTGCAGAAGAACACAGCCAATGGAATAAGAATAGACCAGTAACATATTTATAGCTTCACCATTGGTGAAGCAGGTATCTTATCCACCTGAACTACTGCTCAAACATCACAGTGACACACTTATGACCGAAACTTAAGAACAATAAAATTATCTAGCTTGGTATGAATGGGGCTCCAAGAGCAATTTCTCATGTCCAGTACTTGTAAAATGCTACCTGAGCCCAACTCCAGCAAGCCCAGATTAATTCTTTGGTTCTTCTGTTATTCTCCAAAACAGCAGAACAGCAGATCTGTGTCTCTGTCTCTCTGTCTCTCTGTCTCTCTGTCTCTCTGTCTCTCTCTCTCTCTCTCTCTCTGTCTCTCTCTCTCTCTCTCTCTCATGTGTGTGTGTGTGGTACTGGAGATTTGGAAGAGACTGAACCAGAGATCCTGGTGATTGAACTAAGATCTGCCCCCCCAGCCTTATTTTTATTTTTTTTGTTTGTTTGTTTTGAAGCAGGGTATTGCTAGGGTTGCAGAGAGTCTTGCTAAATTCCTCAAGCTGGTCCTTTTGTCTCAGCCTTCTGAGCACTGGAATTATAGGCTTGTGCCACCATGCCTGGCAAAAATAGATCTTTTAGTGAAATTACCCTTCCTCATTGCCAAAGAAGTTCTATTGCTAAAAGGAAAAAAAATCCTTTTGCATGAAACTACAGATTTGGACAATCCTAATATAATTTTTTTTTCATTTTTGGTAATTAAAATAGAAACCGTGCTTGCCCTAGAATATATAATGAGTCAAAACAGACTGATAAAAATGGACTGATATAAACCTGACTATAATTCCTAAGTAAACATCATTGTATGTTGGCATCATTAGTAATTTTATCAGGCTTTAAAGGTCTGTATTAAATGCACTGTAAATTAATATTAATTATATGCATCAATTAATTGTTATATTTGAATAATACATGAACATGCTTTTACGCTTTTTAATTTTGACTGATCCAATTTTTAAGTACCCATCAAACCTTGACATGACTTGAGAATTTTAAAAGTTAATTATCCATACTACCAGTTTCAAAGAATTAGAGCAAATGTTTTTGTTCTGTAATCTTACTTTCTAACTAAAGTTGCAGCATCAACTTTTAGCATCGTTTTAAAATATGTCCTTGTAGAAGTTGCCATAAATGTCGACATTTTCAGCAGCATAAATTTATAGTGACACTGAATTTTTATGACACTATAAAAGTCCCTACTCACGATGACATCTATAGCAGCAATTTCCACAGAAATATAAGAATTTGTATCTTCGACATGTGGTTTATCCTATCTTGTTTTTTAAAGAAAGGAAAATAGGATAACAAATATTTCTGGCATCCTCATACTAGTCACACATATGTCATAGGGATTGAAAAATTTGGTTTTATGTCTTTAATACCTGGCAGTCAAAGAATCTGTATCTTGAACCTTTCAGTCAACTAATTAGAGAAGAAAGAGAGATTTTGCTAGTTGTTGGATAAGTCCAGTAATGGCGTGATTAGCATATTTTTACTGGAAAAAATAGGTTATAGAAACAAAAATGTTATTATATAAATATGCAGAGAAATGCTGGGCTATTGCTTTCTTTTTTTCTTTTTCTTTCTTTCTTTTTTTTTTTTTTTTTTTTGCAGGTCTGAAGATAGAACCCAAGAACATTCGACCACCAAGCTGTACCCTCTCCATTTTTTTTTTTTTTATTCTTTATTTTGAAACAGGGTCTCACTGAGTTGCAGAGGGCCTCACTAAGTAGCTGAGGCTGGCCGTGAACCATGATCCTTTGGTCTCGGCCTCTCGAATGCTGGGATGACAAACGTGCACCACCACGCCTGGCTCAATTTCTTACTTTTTCTAATTGTTAAGAGTGGTGATAAAAACTTTGAGAAAATAATACATGAGATGTAAATCAATTTTGAAAAGTTCCTTTCAAATTTTACCAAGAATGTAAAATTTGTTTTGGGAAATACATGCCCAAAATGTAAGCACACTTTTGCTCAGAAAATTTATATTTATAATATTTAAATTTTCTTACAGTAAAATCTGATTGATAGCTTACTGTTGGTTTTTGAAATGATGAGTAAACATATGTCCAGCAGACATTCATAAATGTATGTGCATTTGATGAGCCCGTGTTCACTGATTTCAATCTCTCCAGAGAAACAGACTAATTTGGACTTCTGGGAATAAGACAACTTTTGAGGTTATCCATTCTAAAGGAAAATTAACTTCATGGACTATAGATTAGTATATTGTGACTGAATGTATTATGGGAATGTAAGTCATGAGAAACAGTTGAATTTCACAAGAGTATTCATTGTTTATTAGATTAAGAGTAATGTTGGCTTGGGCTATTTCAGGTACAATAAATTGTATCAGATTAACTCCTAAAAATATGTCACAAATTAAATTTAAGATATTTTTATGATGAACTTTCAGTTTTTATAGTATGCTTTGCTCTTTCCAACATTTTGACTTCAATGATCTATATGTGAATATTTTGAGTATATTTTCTCTATCAAAGAACAATTTATACTTTCTTCTTAACACTATTCACTTGTTTACTCTATTTGCCTACTCTTTGTCATTCATTAAAAAATTAGACCATAAGCTCCTATATGGGAATGTACTTAATTTCTTTTTTATCTCTATATAATATCTATCATAGTGCTTAAGGGATAATATATGCACAGTAAATGTTATGACTGGGAAGAAAACTATCAATCTTAGTTTCTGAAACTGACATTTTGAGATACAGTCTAGCATATTCCTTCTCTCAAATTGCGAATTAAGTTATTATTTTTTATTTTTATTTTCTTATATACGTGATTTAACTATAAACTCTTAAAACGTTTTCTTTTCACTTTCAAAATCAACTTTAATAAAATGTGTTTCAAACTTTTGGCTAAGTTAGAAACATAAAATGTGTAGATTAGATAAGGTTCTTAAATGAGTAATATATATATGTATATATTAGTAATGAGTTATATAACAGATACATTTATAAAATCATTACTAAATTTAGGCAAGTATTTTCTAACCATTATTTTGCTTAATCCTCAAAGAGGTATTATGAGATACATGATATTTTTTATATTTTATATGAGACAGAATTGTATTTGTTTTTGGTGACAATAAAATCAAGATAATAAAACATCAGGCAATGAAGTTAAGGTATGGAAAATATAAGAGGAAGGAGAAGAGAGAGGAGGGAAGAGGTTGGTTGTGATCAGGTAGCAACCCTTCAATTTTAAGTGAATGGCATAAACTGAGTAACAGAAGTTGTGTCTTTTGGGTTATTTTTTGGGGGTGAATTTTGGCTTTGGTCAAGAAAACTTCACCAAGAGCTGTCCTTGGAATTATGTTTTTAGAAAGTAGGAGTTGGCAAAAAAAGAGGTCTGTTAATTTTAAAGATAAGTTGGAAATTATCTACCCTCTTCTGTTAGAGAAGAATACAACAGGCATGTGTCTTTGTGACTGTTCGCAGACACTGTGGTCCACTACAAAAGCAGAAAGGTTCTTAGAGGGTGTTGTACCAGAGATGTGGAAACACTATTTGAGTTGTGAGCAGGACACTCTATTAAAACCCAAGGAGTAGAAATCATCAAAGACTGGTAGTTCTTTGGAATCTCAGTTTTTGGTTTTGCATTCTTAAAGTTACTAAATGTCTTAGTTTTGTGAGTAAATGGCTTGCAACCAACGATTGGATATACACTGTGACAGGTAATTACATTGGGGTTCAGTGTGTTACAATATGCCATTAGGAAAATATTCCACATGCAGGTTCATATGTGGGAAACTTTTTTTTTTTTTTTGGTGGTACTGGGGTTCCTGGAAACCCTTCTACTTCCGATACACTACCAGACCTGTTTTTTTTTATACTTTTTTGATTTGGAAACAGGGTCTCCTAAGCCAGCACGGTTGGCTTCAAACCTGCGCGAGCCTCCTGTCTCCACCTCCCAAGTTTGGGATTACAAGCGTGCGCCACCACGCCCGGCCCTATGTGGGAGACTTCAAACCTGAATGTGGTCGTGATTATAGACAAAAGGCAAAGGAAAAACTTCAATGGCATTTTGAACCCAAGAGATTAATGAAAAGCTTCAGGAAAAGCAAATAGGTACAAAACAGTGATTAAAATAAAAAAGACTAAGATCAAATACATGAGCATAGTATCCGAAATGAGAGATAATAAGCGTTTAAATGTTCATCTTTCAAAATTAGGTTTCTGACAAGCAAGGTTCTTGAACAAGGAGAATAAGGGAGTTCCCACACCTGGTTGTGAGATCACTCAATGTCTTGATTGAAGACGTCCCCCTTATTTATTTGCCATGATAAGTATGGAATTGACTTTCCCTTTTCTTGTAGACTTAAGACTATACAGGACAGATTTAGTTATAAACTAGTGATATGCCAGTCTTCTGATGTTTATGGATAAGAGCTAAATTAAAGTCACCTGCAGGCATGCAGGTAAGAAGGCCAGCTCTAAGTCTGCTTATGCTAACATGACTTAATTACTTGACATTCTGTAGTCTGCAATAACATGACTATTTTACATAGAAATTTTTTCTCCATGGAATTGGTTTCTGTAGCTGCCATGACTAATTATCACAATTTCAGCGGGTTAAGACAACACACATTTATTATGTCACAGCCCTGTAGGTCACAAGTCCCAGGTACTCTACAGCTAACTTGGTGCTTTGTTCAGAGTCTGACAAGTCTGTTATCAAAATGTACGTAGGGTTATGATCTTTCTGCAGGCCGTAGGGAAGGATCTTGAAGGGAGTATGCTAGCAAGAACAATATCTGTAGTATAAGCTGGAAATCTTTTTTTTTTAATTAAAGGGGGCAAATAAGTCAGGCATGGTGGCACACACTGTGATCTCAGATTTTGGGAGGCTGGGACAGGAGGACCAACATTTGTATGCAGCCTCAGCTACTTAGTGAGGCCCTCTGTAACTTAGTGAGACCCTGGTTTAAAATAAAATAGAACAAAATAGACTGGGAATGTAGCTTGAAGGCAGAATACCCTGGGTTCAATCCCCAGTACCATAAAATAAATGAATGAATGAATGAATGAATGAATGAATGAATGAATGAATAGCCAAACAGTAATGCTTCTATTTTAATGTATGTGGATCACAGGTCTGTCCCAACTGGTCACCTCTGCCATTGTGGTACAAAGCCCCCACAGAAAATATTTAATTAAACACATGAGACTCTACTATCATAACAAGGTGACATTTGTGAAAATGGGTGTCAGTTCCAGTTTGATTCACAAATCAGTTATCAAAAAGAAGTCGAGAAGATCTGAGAGATAATACAGAGGAGCTACCATCCTAGACCACAGAGTTAGTGAGTTTGATTAGCAACAATGATTCATTGAAGAGATTAAAAAAAATGGGCTCAGATCTACCACTGCTTGAGAGGCTGAGCCAAGTTGAAGGCCTGTCTCAGCATGTGGTGAGGCCCTCAGCAACTTAGTGATACCCTGTTTCAAAATAAAAAATAATAAAATCAATCCCCAGTACCAAAAAAAGAAGGAGAAAAAGAAAGAAAGGAGGAGGAGGAGAAGAAGAAAATGGAGAACAGAAGAAGAAGAAGAAGAAGAAGAAGAAGAAGAAGAAGAAGAAGAAGAAGAAGAAGAAGAAGAAGAAGAAGAAGTAGAAGAAGAAGAAGAAGGGGAGGAGGAGGAGGAGGAGGAGGAGGAGGAGGAGGAGGAGGAAGAAGAAGAAGAAGAAGAAGAAGAAGAAGAAGAAGAAGAAGAAGAAGAAGAAGAAAGGGGGAGGTGGAAGATGAAGAGGAGGAAGAGGAGGAGGAGGAGGAGAAAGAGGAGGAGGAGAAAGAGGAGGAGGAGGAGGAGGAGGAGGAAGGGAGTTATTTAAGTAAGCTGAATGTGGTGGCACACATCTATAATCCCAGTACATGGGAGGCTGAGACAAGAGGATTATAGGTTTGAGGTCAAATTCAACAACTTAATAAAACTCTCATCAACCTGTTGAAACTCTGTTTGAATAAAAATAAGAGGCTTGCATACAGCTGAGAGGTAGACTCTCAGCAACCTCGCAAGACTCTATTTCAAAGTAAAACTAAAATATTCTAGGTGTATCCCAGAGGCAGAATGCTCCTGGGTCCAATTCCCAGTACCACACACACACACAAAAAAATTAGTAAATAAGTAAGTAAATATATAAATAAATAAATAAATAAATAAATAAATAAATAAATGACATTTGGAATTATCTAGTGTGAGGAGAAAAATGAAAGAGTAAAAGTAGTAAAAAAAATGTCTCTGGAATTTATGAAATTTTATCAAATAAACTACTGTACATACATATTACAGAGCTTTTAGAAGAAGACAAGGAGAGAAAACTTGTTGTCTTGGTTAATATTCTTACTGCCATGATCCAAAAATCCTGACCACACACAACTTAGAGGAAGGCATATTTATCAGCTTACTGTTTTTGAAGATTTCAGAGTTTCTTTTTGTGTCAGGTCAGGTCTGCAGAGATCAGGGAATGGGCAGGAAGCAGAGAAAGAGAAACAGCTCTAGGCTCTGCTTTCATATTGGAGGAAGAAAGAAAGAGCAAAAGAGCAAGGGACTCAAGGCAAAAGCTCAGTCCCTGAGACCACATCCCCAGGGGCCCACCCTCTCCAGAGACACCCCACATGCCTGGGTTACAACCCAGTAAACCCACTGCAAGAGATGTATCCACTCATGGCATCACAACTCTCATGGCTTAATTATATCAACTCTGAATATGAATACAGGAACCCCTGAGGGGACATTCTAAACCTAGCCACCTAACCACTTACCCAGAAAGAGAGAAAATAAAACTTAATGCCGTCATCTAATGATTATAGATAAAGTACGCAGCTTTAGATCTTCTTGAGTTTTTGCTGGGCCAATAACATCCGAGGTAATGTTAGGAAATTTCTAAGCCTCTGTGTGTGGTTATCTTCTCATCATCAAAAGGTTGATTAAAATATATACAATCAAATGTGATGGCACACCCCTCTGATTCTAGGACTTGGGAGGTTGAGACAGGGGAACTGCAAGTTTGAGGGAGGGCAGCCTCAGAAAATTAGTGAAAGACACTGTTTTAAAGTAAAAAATTAAACAGAGCTGGAGGTGTGGCTTGGAGATAGAGTACCCCTGAATTATTCAATTCCCAGTGCCCCCAACCCCGACAAACAACACACAATATACCCCCTTCATGGTAATCTTGTATGGGTGCCAAAAAATAATGAGTACCAAGTAGTTTTCATTGATACAGAAAGATTATTCAATTTAGCTCTTTTGATTACAATTTTATATTCTATATATGCATGTATATAAAATGTTTATCATGTATATATAGGATATATATATATATATATATATATATATATATCATGCATATATAGAAAAATTGCTTAAATTTTCTGCAGAACTAAAATTTCTCTGAAAGTTTTATATGTCACTCTAAGGACTGCAGTTTCTTGCAAAATGCTCGGATCTATGCAGGATCTCAATAGATCTTTTGGCAAATTATATTTTTTCTTAATAACTCACACTGTTTTTCAGTTGTGATCAGTGAGGAGTGGAGGCTAGCTTATTTTCTGACATACATTTTAGCAGCACGTGGGACTCTACTTTTAGATGTTACATACAATGAAATTGGAGGAAAAGTGACTATATGCTCAAATACCTAGATTGAATGAAATAAACAGGAAATAAATGGAAGGGCACACTATTAATTACATCGTAATGGAAATAGAGCATGAAACTTTATAATTTTAAGTACTTGCTCACTATTAGCATGAAAGATATTTTTCAAAACTTAGAAAAATTAGGAAACATGTTCAAGTTTGAAAGATAAGTCTATCTTCCATTAGTGTAGTAGGGGTAAAAACCATCAGAAATTATTTTTTAGTTCATTTAGTAAGAATATTAATGCTTTCTAATTAGACTGGCAAAATATGTAGGATCTAAACATCTTGGCACTAAAATTTGAACAGAAATAAGAGACAAGGAACCAGAGGGCCTAGCCTGTGTCTGCAACACATGAAGCCTTCTTTTAAAATTTCATGTGTTTAATATTCATCTGTCTTTATTGCTGGTCACCCTCTCTCAGTTTCAAACATATTTGTCAACTGTTAAACGGGTTCTCTGATGACCCATTTCCCCTCACCTTTAGTACATTTTACTCAGATAGGAACATTTTTTAGTTCATTGTGGAAAGTGGTGCTTAAGCTAGAGGTATATGGGTTACTATGACAGACTTGCAAATTTTTGAGAAGACTGCACACAATTTCAAGTGACGATTCCTGTATTGATTGGACTTTCTGTAGCAAGTCTTGCTATGTTTAAAAAGCACGCAAGTAGGTAGCCATAAATATGACAGTGAAGGGCAGTAACATTAAAAATTCCACTTGCAGATTTTATTGAAGAAACACCCTTTACTAGAAATCATTCACATATATGCAAGTTGGTTCCCCTTTTAGTAATTTTTTTGTTAAGTCCAGCACAGCCTCAATGGTTCTGAACTATTGGTTAATCAGAATGGTGACTGACTTCACAACAAAACACACATACACACACACACACAAACACACTCATTTGTACATCCATATATTATCCCTTTCGGTAAACTTTTAGTTCTAAATGTCATCTATTATTAATAGATTATTTTTTAATTCTTAATTTTAAACAAAATCTGAAATTGTTATAAAAAGTAGTATTACTTAAGAGTAAAATTCTCATTATCATAATAAAAAATTTTAGTTAGTGTTCAGATAATTAGTACCAGGAAGTTCTGGTATAAAAATTCCCCACTGACCAGAATGATAGACAAAGATTGGTGGAAAGAAAGATGTAGAAAAAAAATTGTTGCGATTTACATGTTGTCATTACTTCCAAAGTTCAAAGAAATGAGCATAATTAAGTCTTATAATGATTTATGGAAGGAGTTATAAATCTTTTGCCAGTAGTGTCATGGAAATGTTGGATATTTTAATTTGGCAACACTATATGCAAGGCACTATTGTGAACTTCTCCTCACCTCCACCCCGTGTGTGTGTGTGTGTGTGTGTGTGTGTGTGTGTGTGTGTGTGTGAGTATATGTAAGTCATTCATACAGGTACATGCATACATTAATACACACATTAAATTTTTCAAAATATTAACTTAAACTAGATAATATTTTTAACCTTAAAAGGAACTGAGCCTAGAGAATTTAGGTGAATTTACCCAAAAAAGAGTTCATCAGTGTTAGCACTATGCTCAAGTTCAGCCATTTAGCCTGATTGACTCAGAGCCTGAACTCTGTTGAACACTGTTCAACAGTTAGTGGTGGAGATATTCAGAAAAAATTAATTCTAACATCCTGCTTTTAAGGATAGATTTGAACAAATCCAAAATATCTCATTAGAGCAGGTAACTTTGCTACCAGGAAGGGCAAACAGAACTAATAATGAAATGGAGGTATATGGATCATAAAATGTAATACAAGACCATATATATTTTTTTAATTTTTGGAGGATCATAATGTTTTATCTCTGAGTGAATTTATACTAGTTGACAAGAAGAAATGGGCCTATTTTCACAGGTGAAACATAATCTCAGGAACTGAGCAGGAATTATACCATCCGCTTTCATTGCTGGGCTAGAACCTCTAAGGAGACTACAAAATGATGTTTCTTAATTCTAAAGGATCTCTAGAATTATCAAAGCCCAGGAGGAAGTCAAGAAGAGGGCAAATCTTTGAGGATATTAGGGCATTTTTTAAAGGAAAGTGGGGTGATAGACAGGCTGATACTCTTGTGTGCGACTGTAGTAAATAAGAGAAAATAATGGAGAAACAGGTATGTCATGTTATAACTAAGAATACAGAGTAGATCCCTTCTGGGGGAAACAAAAAAACCCTTCATTTTCCTCTGTGTAGACCAAAAGAAGTTTAAATTTGCATGTAAATATAGAACTCCCCTGAAGTGAGTGTGCTGTTGTAATACTCTATGAGACTTGGTGGGTCTTCCTTGAGAGCATCTTCTCTCTGCTGGCTTGTTGGTCCAGGTGTGACTGTGGACATCAACAACCATATATCCTTTTGAGCTGCAGAAAAAGGTGCTGGAAGGAGCCATCTTCATTCAAAAGGTTAAAACGTAGAATCAGAAGTCATCGGAATTCTGGAGAAGTCTAGAGAAAACTATTTCTTGGAAAGTGTTAAGAGAAAGCTCAGCTTCACAAAATAAGTAAAACCAAACTTTTTGATAATTGCCTACCCTTTTCTGAGGATACTCCACGTGGGTAGAATGTGGTCCCACCAGAACATGAAGAAATAGTAGCTGTGTTATCCCCAGCTGCGCTCTTAAAAACATGGCTCTTGTATGCCATAGGTTTTCCTAGGTGTGGAGTGGTTTAGGTAAATTACTCTTGTCCAATCCAGTGATCTGCCATGTCTTATTCAGATCTATTAGAGCAAGTACGGCTTGTTCAGTACTGTGAGACGAATAAAAATCAATGCGTTTACAAAAGTATCAATCACTAAGCAAAACATGAGAAGGATCCCGCCTTCTCAAAGGGGTGGGAATTGGGGAAGGGCCAAAGGAGTTATGTATGCCTGTATGTCTCCACTATTTTGTACTCTATTAAGATGTATGACTACAAGGTACCAATAAAAAAATAGAATTAAAATAATTTAAAAAAGAATCTAGCATACTGTGCTCTTGATAACCCTTTATCATGATGTTACATGTTAATTCTGTAGACTAAAGAACTTCCCTTGTCCAAAAAGAAAAGATTCTGAAACTTTTGACATATTTTGGTGGCACTGGGGTTCCTGGTAACCCTTCTACCTCCAGAATACACTCCCAGACCTATTTTATATTTTTACTTGGAAACAGGGTCTGTTAAGGCAGCACAGCCGCCTTCAAACCAGCATGATCCTCCTGTCTCTGCCTCCCAAGCGCAGGGATTACAAGCGTGTGCCACCACACCCGACTTACTTTTGACCTTTTCACACTAATTTAATATATTCCTTTCACTTATATATTAATGATTAGAAAAACTGTTTGCATGGAAGCTGAGAATAACCGCAGTGAATGGCAAGGGAGACAACCCCATGAGCCTTCCAACAGAAAGCTCTACATATTACTTTAAATTATTTATTTTCTTTGATGAGAAGAAACTTTTTAGTTTGATGTTATCCCACTTGTTTATTCTTGCTTTAATTTCCTGAGCTTTGGAGGTTTTGTTGAGAAAGTTACTGCCTGTGCCAATATGTTGTAGTGTTGAACCTATGTTCTCTACTAACTTCACGGTCTCAGGTCTAATTTCTAAGTCTTTGATCCATCTTGAGTTGATTCCTGTGTTAGGTGAGATATAGGGGTTTAGATTGATCTTTTTACAAATGGTTAGCCTGTTCTCCCAAAGTTTCTTCTCATCAAAGGAAACTATCAATAACCTAAAGAGGAAGCCTACAGAATGGGAAAGGATCTTTACCAGCCACCATTCTGATAGGGGGCTAATATCCAGAGTATACAAAGAGCTCAAAAGACTCTACACTAGCAAAAAAAAAACAACCCAATCAAGAAATGGGCAAATGAACTAAATAGACACTTCACAAAAGAAGAGATACAAAGGGCTAATAGACACATGAAAAGATGTTCTTCATCACTGGCCATCAGGGAGATGCAAATCAAAACT
Source organism: Muscardinus avellanarius (assembly GCF_963383645.1). Taxonomy (NCBI): domain Eukaryota; kingdom Metazoa; phylum Chordata; class Mammalia; order Rodentia; family Gliridae; genus Muscardinus; species Muscardinus avellanarius. The sequence goes on along the minus strand of NC_137797.1, from coordinate 107,485,823 downwards.
ACACTGAGATTCCATCTAACCCCAGTCAGAGTGGCAAGCATAAAGAAATCAAACAAAAACAAATGCTGGTGAGGATGTGGGGAAAGAGGAACTCTTTTACACTGTTGGTGGGAGTGCAAACTAGTTCAGCCACTATGGAGATCTGTGTGGAGATTCCTAAGAAAGGTGGGAATAGATCCACCATATGATCCAGCTATACCACTCCTGGGTATCTTTCCAAAGGGGTTGAATTCAGAGAAATACAGCAACATATGCATACCTATGTTCATAGCAGCACAATTTGTAATAGCCAAAATATGGAACCAACCCAGACCACCATCAACAGATGAATGGATAGCAAAACTGTGGGAAATACACACAATGGAATTCTATTCAGCCATAAAGAAGAACAAAATTATATCATTTGCAAGAAGATGGAAATCCCTGGAGAGCATCATGTTAAGTGAGATCAGCTAAGCACAGAAGGAGAAGATACACATGTTTCCTCTAATATGCCCAAACTAGGAAACACAAAGGATACCAGTGGGACCCCAGATATTAGAGGGGAAATACTAGCTAAGTTTTAATGGAAAGATAGGAGAGGAGAAAGGCCGATCTTGATTAATGAGGGTCTACACCTGAACATGTGTAAAATTATGAATAAGACATGGTTAACCTGGACAACCATTGGTGGGAGGGGGGAAGAGAAAACGGGGCCGGGGGGGAGAGGACACCAAATATAGTGTAAATGTATACTATTTATGTTCAATAAAAAATTGTTAAAAAATAATATAATCTAAAAAAAATATTTTCTTTCTATCTGTAAAATCTTAGCTTGTGGCTCAGAGTAACTTTTATAAAAAGAGTTGAAAACAAAAACATTAGCACCACACATCACCATTACCATTTTTATGTTTTTGGTGGGGAGGTGAGAAATAGAACTTCAAGGAAGGAAAGAGTGAAATATTTGATAATAGCAAATGAACTGTCAATGCAACGGGATTCAACAGACGGCACTTACCCTACCTGTACTGAAAGTATTTTAAGCAGACAAGCCATTAAAATAGTCCAGATTTTCAGTTACAAACAGCCCCGCTTACCTCAGGTTTGTCTTTCCACTAAAAGGTGGCAGAAACTTTTCTACCAAATTAGAATCCATGTGGTACAGTTCATGTCTAGATCCAACCATGTATTCCTTGACTCAAAAGTCAACCTACCACCTCTAGCATAATTAAAAATTAAATGTCTCTTAATCACAGCCTTAACTAGCAAGATCTGGACAGACATAATTATATACTGAAATGATGTAGGCTCCGATAATTTCAATATTAAGATATTTAAAAGGAATGTGGTTTAAAAAAAAAACAATGTCACATTACCTTTCATTAATAAGCATGTTTTTGTACCCATTATTCTTCATGCCATATGAACATGTGACAGGGGTCAGGATTACATTAAATTATAGAATAAATTACTAGAGCTAGCAGTGTCAGGTGACAGCTTTCTGGGTAACTGCTGTTCTTCACCTTGTTCTGCACAGGTTCTAGTTGTTCCTCCAGTTAAGTGCCTTTTAGTCTTAATTTTTTTTCCAACTAGAAAAACTGATTTTACCCAAAGTAAATGTAATTTGCTGGCATTTAGTTTGTTTGGACATGCAGTATCTTGTTAAACTAAGGTGACACTAGCAGAAAGAAGAGGCCCTAAATAACAGCTCTACTAAAGTCCTGGATTATAAACAAATGGGGGATTACTCAAAAGACTAAATCTCTTTTTATTTTAAAGACCTATTTTTAATTGTAAGTGTAGAAGTGTGGCTTTTTATAGAGGGTATAATTATTAATGTCATAAGGATGTGTGGTCCAGTGTAGACCTTGGATTCATTTCGATATTATATTAAATGTATGCCTAATGTTTAAAAGAATTATTGAATGTGCAATGCTATTAATATTAATTAAGGTTCAAACTAATATTTAAAATCACTGTGTGATACTGGATAGAAACTGATGTTTTGTGTGCATAATTCTGTGTCTATAGTTATAAGTATACGTACATACAGAGAGATTGAAATAGCTATAACTGCTTTAAAATATATTAGAGGATTATCACAAAGCTTGGGGTTTTCAGTGTTGTTTGTATTAAACACCTGACCATTTTTCATTTTCCATCATTAACGGAGTACAGCTTTTGACCTTAAAAGGGTAGCATTTACATAGAAAAGCTCATCTTACCAGGATGCACCATGATATTCCCCTAAAGAAATAATACATACTGCAAATTATTAGAAAAAGGTCATTATTGTATTATGATAAATACTGTTTTTAATTCATACAGGTATTAGCTTTTGAGTGAGAAAACCTTAAAATTTATATTTTCCAATCTTCTAATCTACATAAGACTGATTTAGAGAAAATTAAATTTGAAAAGTTTTATTTGCTAAAGTTTAACAATTTTGCCTGCTTTTAGATTGACATTCATAGTACGAAACGTTCACTACAAATCAACTGAGTTATGGGCAAAAATTTCAAAGATATTTTTTTTAGAAAAATATAACAGATTATTAAATTTTTAAAAAGGTTTTGAAAGCTTCTTTCACTATTGTTATAATCAAATCTCATTGCTCTATGTTTTAGAGTAATGAAAGACAAGTATCAGTAATCAGAGATTTTATAATAAAGTCTGAGATATTATAATTTTTATCTTAATACTTTATTTCTAATAAACATCCTGTAATAATTTTTACATAGAATACTACATCTAAGTTTATATTTTTCAAGCTTCTTTTTTTAGTTTGGTGATTTTTTAAGTAATGTAAGAATGCAGAAATTCAAATTTCTTAATTTTAAATTCAACAAATATCTGATATCCTTTTCAATAATAACGTACTCAGAAGATTTCATAGCTGAAGAATAAAATTTCCCAATTCCACAAAAATGTGGAATATCATGGTTAAGAAAAAGTGAGACTTTCACAGACACCGATACTAATGAAATAGAAATAAAAGTTTTGTCTAATCTAACAAACTTCTACCTATTCCAAAAAAATAAAGGTATAAAATTCATTTGTTTACTTTCTATAATTGTAGGATTTATTTATTTTTTGTTATGAGCTGAATAAAAAGCATAAATAAACCATCTTTCAATAGCTTAATCATTTTTATTTATTCAATGGATATTTTTCTGCACTTTCTATGTAGGATATGCAGAGAAAGCAGTTAAGAAAGAATAATTACAGTTCTCAAGAAATTTGCAAAGTAACCCAGAGTCAGATACCAAGGTATATTATTAAGAAACATAGGTTCTAAGAACTTCAGTATAAACATACAACAAGCCGGGCGTGGTGGCACACCCTTGTAATCCCCGCGCTTGGGAGGCAGAGACAGGAGGATCGCGCAGGTTCATAGTCAGCCGCGCTGGCTTAAGAGACTGTTTCCACATTAAAAAAGTATAAAAATAGGTCTGGGAGTGTAGCCCGTGGGAGTGTAGCCGGAGGTAGAAGGGCTTCCAAAAACCCCAGTACCACCAAAAAAAAATAAAAAAATAAAAAAATAAACATGCACAAAAAATATTGAAATAATTTCTAGTGACTTCTGTTATAGCGAATTAACTAACAGAACTAGGAAAAGAGACATTTTCATTTTAAAGAACTAACAACAACAACAAAAAGCTTGAAGTAGGGGCTCATGCTATAATCCCAGACAAGAGTATTGCCGAGTTCAAGGCCAGGCTCAGCAGCAGAGGGAGGCCCTCCACAACTTAGAGAGACCCTGTTTCAAAATAAAATATGAAGAGATCGGGCTGGCGGTGTAGCTCAGAGGTAGAATGCCTCTGGGTACACACACACACACACACACACACACACACACACACACACACATATATATCTCCTAAACAGAAAGTCTCCTAAATAGATAGTGCATAAAAATATCCATTCAATTAATGAAAGTGATTAAACTATTGAAAGATGGTTTGTTTATGCTTTTTATTCAGCTCATATATTGAGATATATATTGAGAGAGAGAGAGAGAGAGAGGGAGAGAGAGGGAGGAGGCGGGGGTATTGCTCAGAGATAGAATGCGCTTGAGTTCAATCCCCAGTGTCAAAAATGAAAATTAAAAAAAAAACCAAATAAGCTAATAATCGGATAAAGTTACTAGTGTATTTTAAACTTTAAGTTGTCCCTTAGAAGGCAACATTCACAATTTAGACAGCAGTTTGTCCTTTGATTGTAAAGATTTAGAAGTTTCTCAACTGGAATGGTGAGAACAGAGAAGGATGAGATCATTCTTGAAGTTTAATGCGGTGGCGTTAGGATCCTCCTTCTGGTACATTCTAGAACAACAAGTAATTATTTGACATTTGACAAGTGCTAACTGTATCATGTTTGACTACACAGAGTTGAGAAGATGGGATATATATCCTGTACTGCTTCAATAACATCTCTCTCTCTCTCTCTCTCTCTCTCTCTCCTTCCTTTTTTTTGGTACTGAGGATTAAACCCAGAGGCAGTCTACCTCTGGGCTAAGGCCCCAGCTCTATTTCATGTTTAATTTTGAAACAGGGCCTCACTAAGTTGTTAAATCTGGCCTTGAATCTGCGATCCTCTTGTCTCAGCCTCCCAAGTACTGGGATTACAGGTGTGTGCCACAAGGATCGGCACAAATGGTCCATATCTAACCCCTCCTAACTCATGTCTAATTTTTTTTCTGCCTCGTATGTATAGTGATATTGTTTTCATGCTTTTTATATGAAATGAATAGCTAGGTTGGATTTAAGAAGAAAATATTAATATCATAGCTTTAAGAAGAATAAAGTAAAGCTTTCACAATAGAAGGTGCTAATTTAATTTAGGGTAAAGTTTCTGCGTACGTAAGCAGATGAGGGGAGGTTCTGTCTGCTCAACACTAATCGTCATTATACCTGTCTTCATTTCATTTGATTAGCAGCCAGAGATCTGAAATATCTTTAATCAATAGGCTTTCTGCCAGACACAAACACTTTTAAATATTACTTGTTGACATTTTGCTTAAGTATCTAAAGTATACCATTCTGAAATTGAATTCGCGTTGTCTTTTCACATTGGAACATTTATATTTTACAGCTTCCAAATGAATATCTTCCGCATTGGAAGTAGTTTGGTTCATGTTTTATACTTATGTAAGTCATTGGATTTGACATCTTTGATTGTCCAGATCTGCGATTCCTTCCCACTATTTTCATCATTGAAAGTATATTCATGTGTTGGGCTGCCGATATCTCTGGGCTTTTGCCCGAATTTGCATGACAAATACTGCAGTATTTTTGGTGCATTGGCCTGAGGTACAAGGTAGGCAAATAAACACAGCTACTTACAAACACCAAAAAGTAAATATAAATTTAATTCCTTGACTTGCAACACCAGCTCCTCATTTGGACGTTTGCAGACAGATGGTGATTGTTTAACATCAAGCATGGTGGTTGATCTGAGTGTGTCAATAGTCGCCTTGCTGGTCTGCTCTGCCTGGGAAGAGCCATGGTTACAGGTTTCCCCCGTTGTCTTCAGATTGTTACTCATTTCATTAACAAGAACTCAGCGCGTGTCGTCAGCTAATGTACTATTTAGCACCTTCCTCAAAGAGTTGTAGGTTCATAGTTAAAAGACGTCTCGCAGACAGTAATATGAGAAAATCTTCATTTTTCTCATCCTTTTAAATAGAAAATAGTGTAGAATGAAATACAGAAACACATACATAAACACATGAAAAGAGAGAAGAAGAAGAAGAAGAAGAAGAAGAAGAAGAAGAAGAAGAAGAAGAAGAAGAGAAGGAGGAGGAGAAGGAGGAGGAGGAGGAGGAGGAGGAGGAAGAGCAGAAGGAGGAGGAGAAGGAGAAGAAGGAGAGGGAAGAAGGAGGAGGAGGAGGAGGAGGAGGAGGAGGAAGAGGAGAAGGAGGAGGAGGAGGAAATAGATAATTATCAGGATTTCCTACAACAACAAGCAATTGCAAAACAATTTTACTTGTTCTCTTTACTCATATTCTTCTCTCATCTCAAGACAGTGAAATAAAATAGTGACTTAAGTGCAGAGAAGATCACCAGTATTAGAAGTCCTGGAAAATGCAATCCCTTTCCCCAGTCACTGAGACCACAGACCTTACAGAGGTCAGGAAAAGGTGGGGCAAACAGAATAAGGATTCCAAGTAAAAAGGTACACATCTTTGTGCCCTGGATTGGCCGCACAAGTGTTCCTGGTCCTCTCTGTGCAAACACGCAGCCCTGTCCTATAACACACGCACATGCTGAAAGACTTCACATTTCCTAAATTTTGTTATTGGCCAGGCCTTAACACTGTCAACCTCTAATACCAAACATACAGCATTAATTGCCATAACGATCCCTTCTTCCTTACGTCAGGTGTTAGCGGCATGTGTCTTAACTGAAACCCATCCTAATGAATCCCATGATTGTCTTCTAAAAAAAAAAAGTTTGATAAGTTTTTACAGCTCGGATACAAAAATGCAGTTCTCGACGCAACTAATAATCATTTCTCTTTCATCTCCCCTTTCCATGCAGAAATCTCTAGTCAAAAGGAACTCATTTTAGAACAGAGTTGAACAGACATGTTTCTTAATTGCATGAGAAAATATTGCAGTTGTCTGTGGTCTTCAAAATGACTTTGTTACTACAAATCGTGAGGTGTAGCATAAAATTGATATTATATTAAGCAGATTAGCATTTCAGTTGCACTATATATAACTTACATAATATATAAATATATTCTTATATAAGTAGAGCATGGGGGTGCATGCCTGTAATCCTAGTATTTAGGAGGCTGAGACAGGAGGATTGCTGGTTTGTGGCCAGCTTCAGAAATTTAGCAAAGCTTTCTGAAATTTACTGAAACTATCTTTTTTTTTTTTTTTTTTTTTTTGGTGGTACTGGGGTTCCTGGAAGCCCGTCTACCTCCGGGCTACACTCCCAGACCTATTTTATACTTCTTTTTATTTGGAAACAGGGTCTGTTAAGCCAGTGCGGCTGGCTTCGAACCTGCGGGGATTACAAACAAGCGCCACCACGCCCGGCTAGTGCAACTCTTTCTAAGTACACTATAAAATAGGGCTGAGAATGTATCTCAGAGGCAGAATGCCCCTGGGGGTTCAGGGGTTCAATTACCAATACACACACACACACACACACACACACACACACACACACACACTTATATAAATGTGTATTACAGCCGGGCATAGTGGCGCAGGCTTGTAATCCCCACGCTTGGGAGGCTGAGACAGGAGGATTGCACAGGTTCGAAGCCAGCCTCAGCTACTTAGTGAGGCTCTCAGCAACTTAGTGAGACCCTGTTTCCAAATAAAATATAAAATGGGTCTGGGAGTATAGTGTGGAGGGAGAAAGCCTCTAGGTTCCACCCCCAGTAACACCAAAAATAAATAAATAAATAAAAAATAAATGTGTATTACATATAAAGTACATATGCATGTATGTAGAAGTACAATGTGGTAATTTTATTTTATATCTGCGTGGCTTCAGCTTGGAAGAAAGGCATAATTTTGTGTTAGAAACTCCTAATGTCTCACAATTACTCATGGATGTATATTTGTCAGGGCAATCCGTCTTACACCCACGTCACCAACACAGATCCCCCTATCAGCAGCACCTAAATGTACCTTGGGGTACGTCAGACATTTTTTTTAACAACTACTAGTTAAGAATCAGCTACAGATACAGGAAAATATGTTAAAGAAATGCAAAACACTTAAATTATTGTGTAATCTATGAATATGTGTTCATATGGCCGTATTAAATATTAACATATTTTGATTTCTAAGGACAATAGCAAGAATGTCAAAAGTGATGACCATTTTTCAGGAAGTAGATGTATTCACCATCATTTTCATAGTTATAAAAAATTTGACCATGTACTTTAGAGGAAGATTTAGTAGCTCATGGTTTCAAGGTTCAGTCCATGTGAGGCTGGAAACCACAGATCTCAGGGCCTAGCAGCAGCAAGGGGAGAGGGAGAGCACCAGGGTTTTGCACCAGAAGCAAGAGAGGTAAAGAGGGGAGGAGGAGCCATGTACAGCCCCTCGGGCCACAGCCCAGGGACCCAGCTTCTCTAGCCACACCCTACTAGCCTAAGCCACCATCAGATGAAGCCATTACAATCCATTCATCCACCGCTGGGATTACAACTCTCAGGACTTAACCTTATCAACCATGAATATTAATAAATGGGCTCTTTCCTGCACATTCTATATCTAAGGGTAACAGTGGATAACTTTTCAGAATGGATGAGGTAGATTATTTCTGATGGAGATGAATCTTCTTAAATATTTTCAGCCTATAGAGCCCTTTCGAATTATTAAAAGGAAACACAACAAAGAAACTTTGCTGAAGTCAAGTTGAAGCAACATACCCTGGCGATGGTCATTTGTCTCTGACTCCATATTTGTGAATTAGCCTACTTGTTAACCTTTGCAACTCCAAGGTTAATGCAACATAGTCATTCACAGGATTGTGCAGACTGACATAAAAAGAAAGGAGTTACCTGATATGACCCTCCCAGCTAAGGCAGAACAAGGTGAGGTTCTGGATTCTGTTTCAGCACTGCAACGTAAACTGGGATCCTTCCCAACTCGACTTCCGGCTACATTTTCCTGCACATCTGTTGTTGTTGTTGTTGTTGTTGTTGTTGTTGTTGTTGTTGTTGTTGTTGTTGTGTGATTTGATTGTTTCAAATGCCCACAAGCATGGTGCTGAAGCACAGTCTAGTGTTTTCATGTGCAAAAGGTAGAAGTGTGTGGTGTGTCTGATGGAAATGATACCTGTGTTAGCCTAGCTTCACTCAGGACCGAGTTGTAGTGCCACTACACGTGAATTCTATAATGATCACGAGTCAACATTTTATAGTATATAAAGCTTCTTTCAACAGCAAGGCTATATATTGATCAGTTGACCAAAATGTAACTAAAGTCTCACAGATATCTAACCCTGTGTGTCTCTGAGGAGCAGTGGTTCAATATATACTAATTCAGTGTCTTTGATACTTGGAAAGCATAAATACTAGACATAATAAGAATAGACTGTCATTTATTGTTTTCTTTCTACTAAACTGTTCTGGACACAGTAATCTCCTTCTAACAATCCTAGAGTTTTCATTCTAAACTCCACCTACTCTTCATCTACTCTATTTCCTCTACTCTAAATTCTAAGAAATCATGACTGAAAGATCAAAGGTACCACTTAGGCGATAATATATTGACAACATACACATGTATTTGATGTTCTAAAGTTGAAAAAACATTCGAGATCTGACCATAACTTTCTAAACACTGTATTAAACCCATATATAAGTGTCCTTACTCTTAGGATACTTAAAAGTATAACTTCATCTAGAATAAGTCATAGACAAAAATATAAATTCATGGAGAATTTATTGTTACCTATTGAATTCTGGGAAGATGATCATATGGTTAATTATTACATGAATATAAGTTTGGTATTTACTTAAAATGGGCAAATATTTATGAAGCAGTGATAAATATTTGTCACTATATGAGTCAATCTAAGGTAAAATCAATCTGCTTATACCAGAGAATTTAAGAGTCTGCATGAGTCTGAATTGTACTTACTACCACTTACGAGTTTTGTGACCTTGACAAAATCTCTTGATCCTTGGTTTCTGTTTGTTTGATTTTTTATAATAGCACCTACCTTATTATATAGTTGAAGAATAAGTGAGAAAATCCATGTGGTGTATTTAGTATCCTTCCCTACAAATAGGAAGTTATTAACAAAAGTTAGCCTATTATTATGATTCAGAAACAAAATTTCAAAACAAATTCTAGAGAAAGAAGTATATATTGTTTCTTAGAATATATGAAGAAAATGTCAACTAAATATTTCCATTTAATAGTCTAAATATCACCAATAATATAAAATAATTTACATTATCTTTGTATATACATGTTCATATATTAAGTATGTCCTAAGGGAATGAAATATGTATTGAACTATTTTTAACCCATAAAAATAAGGGGAAAAGGCTGTCTTTCCTACTATGTATCTGCTTTTTTTAATTGAGTACTAGGGATTGAACTCAGAGGTATTCTACCTTTGAGCTACACTCTCAGCTCTATTTTTATTCTTTATTTTGAAACAGGGTTTCACTAAATTGTGGAGGGAACTATGTACTTAAGACTGCCAATCTCCGATCCTCCTGTCTCAGCCTCCCAAGTACTGAGATTACAAGTGTGTGCCACCACACCTGGCTATGTATCAGATTTTAAAATAAATTTGTCATCTTAAAAAATGAGAAAAAGAAAATAAGGCCGGTCCTGGTAGTGTAGGCATGTAATCTCAGTATTTATGAGTCTGAGGAAGGAGGATCACAGGTTCAAGACCAGCCTCAGCAATTTAGTAAGGCCTTTGGCAACCTAACCAAATTTTGTTTCAAAATAAAGAAATACAATAAAATAGTTCTGAGAGTGTAGCTCTGAGATCAGATGGCCCTGGGTTCAATCTCAGCACCAAAAAACAAACAAACAAACAAAAACTCCATTTATACACATTTGATCTTATGAAAAAATTTAAGATAGCCAAACTATTGAACCAACCTAGGTGTTCATCAACAGATGAATGAATTAAAAAATTATGGGAAATACACACAATGGAATTCTAATCAGCAATAAAGAAGAAAAAATAAGTAAGAAGATGGAAAGACCTGGAGAACATTATGTTAAGTGAGATTAGGTAAGCATAGAAAGAGAAGAAATATATGTTTTCTCTAATATGGTTAAGCTAGGGAGTATTTGGGATGCCAAAATGGAGGAGCTGCTCAGTGGATCCAGGGTGGAAGGGGAGGGAAGGAAGAAGGCTGAGGTTCATTAATGGAGATGCCTCCTGCGACTGTGTGTATATGTGTGAATATAACATTGTCAACCTGGACACAGTATTGGGAGGAAGGAAAATGAGGAGGCGGGTGGTGGGGAACCAAGTACTGTGTGCATGTATGCCACTGTCAACATGATCGAGATTACTATGTGAAACTATAATGCACCAGTAAAAAATTTTAAAAAATTATATACCTTTGATATTATGAAAAAATTAAGATTTTACTTAGACTGGCTTTTCCATAGACTGTCAGTCTCAGGAGAGCCCCAGGGTTATCAAGGGAATATTGGAAATTGTGGCCCTACATTAGATTTGTTTGTGGAATAATTACTGACCTCTTCTCTAAAGACTTTGATAGAAAGACTAGGTTGTGTTTCCACCTGATGCTCAGTTCTCTTATCTCTCAAAAACATCTGACAGCTGCTTTTCCTTGCCACTGCAATATCTCACATAAGCATGTTTCTCCCTGGGATTTTGGCAGAAGCTTCTGGAGTTTTTGTTCCTTAGTCCCTTCTGTCTAAATTCAAGTCTACATCAACGGCAGAGGAATTCTCTTAAATGCAATTTGGATTATGCCACACTCTTGCTTCAAAACCTTCCGTGGCTTTCTCCTGTCTATGGAAGGAACTACGCAGACCTTTGAAGAATTCCCGAGTCACTGGTAATTTGGCTCCGACAACCCAGTGACTTCATCTGTCACCACTGCCATTTTGTATCCAGGCTGCCATTTTCCAAATGTTTTGAGGTTTACAAACGTCCTTTTATATTTTCTGCTTTATTTCTCTCCCCTACTCTGTGCTCTTTTTCTGCCTGACAAGAAATATCTATTCATATTTCAGTAATACACTAGCGAAGCAGTCTCTTTTTTCTTGATGCCAGCTGCAGTAAACGTGACTACGTGTCCCTAGAGTATAAAGAAAAAAATGTTTTAAAATATGTTATATGTGCTTTTTTCCTCTAATTGAATCATCACTTGACTGTGCATGTGCACATGTGTGTGCATTAGAGACAAACATGCTGGGCATGGTGGTGCACACCTGTGATCTAAGAACTTTGAAGGCTGAGAAAAGATAATCATCGGCTTGAGGCTGGCTTGGGAAATTTAGCAAGACCCTGTCTCAAAATCTAAAAGTAAATAAATAAATGCAAAGATACAAAAATTAGGTAGAGTTATGTTCCCGTTTTCCCAACAAATTTTAAAATGCATCTTCTGATCATTAACAGTGGATTAAGATGTACGAATCAGTCGTGGTAAATATTAGACAAGGCCCTGTATCTCAAATAACCCAACACAGTAGCTAGGACATTGTAGGCTCTTTGCAAATAGCATCTTTATTCCCACTCAACCACTCGACCACAAGAAAGGTCTCTTGACTAATTTGAATTTAAAAATAAGCATAATTCCCAGCAGAAAAAACAAAATATATTTAGTGGGCACCATTTGAACATATGAAAAAATGAAACTTCTTTATTTTTTATGAATGATATATATTTTCCTTGACTCCTCTTCTGGATACTTTTTGATGAAGTTTGATAATTGTTTGTGGTGTGTGTGTGTGTGTGTGTGTGTGTTAGTGGGGACTAAACCCAAGGGTATTTTACCTCTGACCTATACTACCAGCCCTATTTTTAATTTGAAACAAGGTCTCCCTAAATTTCTGAGATCTTCGCTAAATTGCTGAGGCTGGCCTCAAACCTATGATCTTTCTGATCAAAATGTGTTACTTGGTTAGCAAGGTCAGATGCTACATGGTACATGCCTACTTTGAAGTTTAAGGCATGTACTTAAACTTATGATTCTTCTGTCTCACCCTTTTAAGCACTGGAGTTACAGATATATACCACCATTCCTGGCTGAGTTTAGTAATTTTATGATATATATTTAAATTTAGCTTTTCTGATTATTTCTTCAAATTGCAATGGTCTCTTATAGGTAAATGCCTCCAAGAAAATATCTAGATTCTTCAGGGTTTTTCTGTGGCCTCATGATAAAATAAAATCAAGGTATTGTCTCTCTGACTTCCTCTGGATATTTATTCTTCCTGTGGTCAGATCCCTGGGACCTTTGCATTTTTAACCTCTGAGATGAAGCTGGGTGCGTGAAGCTCACTCTCCTGAATCACAGTAAAGTGCGGTTTCCTAGATTTATCAGCCTTCCCATTGGCTTTTATAGGATCTTCATGCCTCTCTGAGTTTCTGTAACCTTCTTCCAAGCCATGTCTACACTGTCCACACGTGGCCTTTTCCCCTTACCACAGTGGTCCACATTAGGCAGGCTAGCTTTCAACTCTGCCCCTCTTACTCCCTGCTGTGGCACTGCCACCATGCAAAGATTCCTAGGTCTGGCAGAGTGTGAGTCCAATGAGCCAGAAGAACACTCCCATGGCAAATCACAAAGAAACTCCATTACTCACAGATACAAGGCAAAGTTCAACAGAAACCTTGTATTCGTGAGTGGCCAGCCTGCTCCTCCAGGTCCAGGAAAGCGGTCCAGAATGGATGGAGTCTCCACTGTACCTCCCTGGCTTGTTACTGCAGCTGAAGGATTCCAAACGAACTCTTCCGCCACTTGTACGTCCCAGGCACAACCTGACTCCTTGAATTCAAGAGTTGCAAGGGACTTGTCCTGTTGAACACATCACATGAGATTTTCTTTCCACCCTCACGAGAGCCACAGGAGTATGCCAGCATTGGTATGCGGTTCCTTCTCTCTCCAGAGTGGCCTTCCTGTCTAAGCACAGCACCCACCTGCATATCATGTTTCCATCAGCACCCAGGGTTCCTGTGACTGATGCCTCTGTCTTGGCTTCCACTACTCTCTGTCAGGTTACGCGGGGATTCTCATCCTGTTGAGGAAAAAGTGAATAGTCATGTCTCAGTGCATGTTTTAAATATCTCCATCTCCTATAATCTTTCCATATTCCACATGGCGATACATGTTCTACTTCCTGTAAGTACCTGGGTAGGATTAGGTAGGAGTCTATCTTTCTCCTTCTGAAATAGCAAAGGGGGGAGACAAGTGCTAAACCTAGCTTTGACGGTGGAGGAGATGAACGAAACCGTCTTATTGATATAAGGGAGCACAATTGGATGGTGTTCCCCAAATATCGTCTCAATTTATGTACGTGTTGTATACGGACGGCCACAGAATAGAGCTCAATTTACAGGGAAGTAATCGTGTGATGACACAGGGTGCTAATGGCAGGTGGAAAGGACAGCACTGCTTTCCACTTGGTCTTTAACCTTCTGTCCAGGTTCAAGCTACAAATGCATTAAACAGCCAGCAATGGAGGGAGAAGCCAACAGACAACCTCACTCAGCCAACCTGGACACCTGGTGCTCTTCTGAGGAGTTTATAGCATTGCTTATTCAGTTGTCTACCAGTGGATAAAAAACAAAGGCCACGTGAAGGATGCGTTCCTACATTCTCTCCTTATGACCTACTTCTTATTATGTCTAGTACGCAGCCACGAAAGGTCACAGGACTAATTAATCACAGTTTTATGACAAAAAGCCAATGTTCCTGACTCACTAACCAAGATTTGTCTTTCTAGTGGATCTTTCTTGCCATGTGTTTTGTTTTTCTCAAATTCACATGTACAAGATTAGAAATGTTAATTTTCTTTAGTTCATTAAGCAGCAAAGCATTTGGCTTCCGATAGCCCTAATATTATCTACTTGGAAACTGAGCTCCACTTAGATATAGGCCCCAATAGAAATATTTGCAGAGCTTTGCCATGTTATGTTACATAAAACAATAATTATATTGTTTTCCTTATATGGTGACTTATATGTATTTGCTCTATTAAGAAAATATTTCTATAAATAATTTAACAAATATATTCTACCAACTTACTGACCTTGACATATCTTTTCATAAATATGTAAAGAAATTGTAAAAAACATTCCTAAGATTGAAATCCTGGTATGGAGAATCCTATTTGAAATATTTATGTAGTGACAAACATTATTGAGTGTCAGAACATATGTAGTATATTCATCTTTAAATAAATAATGGATTATTTGTATATGTTTATATGCACTGATTATTAGTGTTAAGAGGTCAAAACCCCAATTCATGTTACCATATATATTATATTACATGTATAAAAAGAAGAAAAATGAGAATAAAAAGAAAAACTACCTGATGTTGTTGAATTAAATTAAAATATAATTATTACTTCATGTCTTCACAAAAGACATTTTGTAACATTTAAGATTTCTGCTAATTGCACAAGGTACATTATCATGCAAAAGAATGTTAGTGAAGGTTGAAAAGGACAAACCAACTCTTCTCGTACATCACCATAATTATGCAGCCCCATGTTCGAACAATTACATTTATGTAGACCCACTGTTAAAATCAATGTTACTTGTACAGCTAGTCCTTAATCAATGAAATCAGTCAATTTACCATGGTCACATCCTTCTTCTTAATTAAGACAGTGATATCTCTGGAGCACAGGGTCTCACAGAGATAAATAAGTACAGAGGTTGAGAAATGTCAAAGGGGTGACTCCCCGATTTTACTCCTGACGAACTTGAGAGGAAATAAGACAGTTCCTTCAGTTCGGGGAAGCTGTGCAATCTTGGAAAGGGATGGCTTAGCATTCATTAAGAAAAGAGCAGGTAGTGGTGTCTGACAGAAATAGCACTAATGAGCAGAGAAGGCGTTCAACATGCATATCCTTCATGGTCATACGCGGAATTACGAAGGTTATGCCATCTAAGCCAGTTTTAATTAGAGTGAGCATGGACCTTTTTGGACAGTTAGCCTTTCTTTCCAAAATCCATTTCAATATGGTGTCATTTTGTTGTCATAATCAAAATGGCAAAGAGATGGAATAACCTACTTAAAATGTCTGTGGTGTTAAAGCAGATATGGCAAACATCTTCTAATGACACTTGCAATAAGGGTATTACCTGCAGGACTCTGACAGTGTGCTCCATGTTGTCATGGGAGCAGGAATAATGATAGAGGCAACTAGAGAGGTCTTCAGAGAGCCCGCTTTACCTCCCTGTCCCACCAAGGACTGGTAACAGTTTCATTTATTGGAAAAGAAATAGCAGCAGAAGAAAAAACAGCTCTATTAAACACATGAAATGTAGATATATCACACTGATTTTTTCTTCTTGTAATTTCAAACTAGTTTTGCACTTCCAGACTGGTATTACCCATGACTTTTCATCCAAAAGGAAGTCCTTGTCAGGCCATATAAAATAAATTAAAGAAAAGTGATATATACATCATATTGGTATAGTTCCTTAAAAGCAGAGTTATCTCAATAAATGATATAACTACTCAGGTCAGTAAATACAATTTTTTAAATTAAAAATTCTTAATGCAGATTACTTATACACACACACATATATATAAATATAAATAAATAATTTGTCTTATGTATCTCTTGTGGCAAATGACATTTTTCAAAAATATAAAAAAGAAATGAAATAAGCATTTACTATTATGATAGTTTATATTTATTTATACATGCTAAAATATTGGGCATATGTTATATCAAGTCATAGTATTGCTGTAAGTATTCTTGTCTGTTATGTTTTATTACTGCATAACTGTACATCTATAAAATGCATGAAATTGCTCTTTAAAAAACAAAAAAAATGAGCTGGGTGTTGTGGCACATGCCTATAATCTCAATAATTGCAAAGCTTAGTCAGGAGGACAGCCTCAGTAATTTAGCAAACCATCAACAACCTAGTAAGACCCTATTTCAAAATAAAAATACCAAAGAACTGAGAGTGTATCTCAGAGGTATTATGCCCCTGAATTTAATCCCCAATATCACACACACACACACACACACACACACGCACACGCACACGCACACGCACACACATACACACTGCTATTAATCACTCTTTCTCTAAAGACTCTTTTCTTAATTTTATAACAAAAAGAAAGTGGCTGTAAAAATTAGAAAACAGAACAGATTTTTGCACATGTCTTTGATTTTAAAGCAAATAAACTTTGATCAAAAGTTGCTTCTTAGATCATCTGAATTTTAATTATAATGCCTGAGAACAGATTTACTTGGAATATAATTATGCCTGCTAGTATAAAAATATTTATAAGAAATTAGCCCAATGACTTAGGCCAGTCATTCCTCCACAAAAACATCAATATACATACAAACTCAAGAGGTCTTACAGGTAAAAGTAGTGAACGGGTGGTCAGTGGCTAAGATATCTCACTACAAAGAGACCCAGAGTCCTGAGATGCTTCTGATAGCATCTGCGAAGGTCAAGGAAGAAAGAAAACAATTATTGGAACATACTCAACAGAAAGTACTTGACTAGAAAGAAGGAAAAAGAAGTTTTAGAAGTTAGCTTCCTTAGCTAAATGGTAGATATTTTTTTTTAGCACAGATAAAAGCAATGATCTCTGTTTTTCTAGTCTAGTTCTACTTTTCTTTCATTTTTGACCTTCACTGTGAGGGCAAGGAATCAGGAATGGTATAAGTTCACTAATATTTTTAGGCAATCAGGCCAAGTTAAAACTTTTCCTGATCATTGGTACTGATGTGCACATCATCAGCTCAGCAATACTACATGGCCACAGCCTGTTTTGAAGATTTCTTTGAGTAGTCATTGACCATCCAGAGAGGAAAATAAAGGATCCTCATTGTGGAATTTGTCATGAGCTAAAAGCTGAATTCTGAAAGTGGAGACAGACAATACTGAAGCACTTTAAACTTTATGCTTTTCAGAACTTTGAAGCTGGACAGTGGTGACAAACCCATCTTACCACCTTCACCATCCAGTAATGGACACACACCCAAGTTGTGTGTATGTTTAATGAAGATCCTTGGCATCTGACTGGGGTCATAAGAATCCATTACTGCACTCAGACAGGGTTATTTAGTTGGCAACTGGGGACATTTATGTAAGTAATAAATTCGTGTGTAAATGATTAGCTAGATTACAAAGTCGGGTAAAAATCAAATTATAAGCTTTTACAAGACTTAGGGACATACCTTCCAGTTTTATAGCTAGATTGACCATTTTCAGAAGAGGTTCGATAAGCCAGCTTATATTCTGTGGGTCCTACTATGCTCAGGTAATACAATTTCTAAACCTAACAAAAATGTAGTCTGTGGACTGCCTCTGGAGCCAGGCAGGCATTTGACTTTTCTATAATGATTTTTTTTTTAATTCATTGGAACAAGCATAAACACACACAGAGACAGACATGCACATACTTGTACACACATGTGTGTGATATAGTTGAATCATATTTGACTCTATGGCCTTCTAAGTGATTCTGTTGCCATTGGGGAAGAAACTGTTTATTTTAAGGGCAATAAAGAAAGAGGTGCTTGAAAAAAACAGTTGCTTTAGGCAGTAGCAAGGCTCAGAGCCTCTACCCCTTCTCTCCACTCTGCCTGGTCATTTCCAGCACAGGAAAATTGCAATCATCAGCAAAGATGTGGCCATGTAGGAAGGGCATTCTATCCATTGCTACATAAAGATGGTGCTTATATTATAGGGTATATCTGGCTGTTAGATAAAGCCCTGAACCTTTCCAACCACAAAAGCGTCATTTCCTAAGAAAGTCATTGTTTTTTGGTCTGTATCAGCTTTGCTGGTGAGGCAGGACAATGATGTTCTATCTCCCTATGGAGTCTGCTTAGCAGGACTCCTGGCTGCCAGGAGAATAGAGCTGATTATTTAAACCCTCCTCCTTTCTCTTTTCATCTGTTTTCTCTTTAGTAAAGGCACTTGAGGAATCATTGATTTTTTTTTTTTTTGGGTGAGTGTGGAATGCAGTACAATGGCATTATATCACCTAATATAATAATACTGGATTCTCTTACATTGTACATCTCTCTGAAAAGACTCCTCCTTTCCCTGATATTCCAATGCTGGGCATCCACACTTTCCTTGACGATCTGTGTCTAAAGACAATAGGTCAGAGTAGAACAACCTGAGGATGCTACTGAAGTAGATGCTGACAATATGCAGTAGCTTTTAAGAGTAATAACATGAAATCCCATTCAGTAATTGTAAGGTCACTTGTTGAGTGCATAAATCATGGTCCTAATGAACAAATTACATGCAGAAGGAGAGGGAAACCAGTGGTTACATCTGTCTAGTGTAAAAACCATTATGCAGCAAAAAATGATATCAGGAAAGAAAAACTACTCATAAGTTTAGAAGCTAACTCAACATAAAGATGTTAGAAATATATTTTGATGGATATATTATCTCTTGTATGAGGTTGAACAAAAGAAGGCAAAACTATAGAAACATTTAACACTGAAGTAGGCTAACGCATCCTTCTTGTTCTGCTTTAGAGAGAAAGGAAAATGCAAATGACTTCGCTCCAAACATCATCTGCATTTGGAATCCTAACAAGATCATTTTCTAATGGTAAACCCCGGGACTTAAAAGAATTAGTACATCTTCTGAATGCATCTTAATCATTAGAAGAGAAATCCACCAGAAGATTATAAATCTCCCCAAAGCAATTCCCTGACTGTCCTATATGATGTTTTTCAGGGTTTTCTAATAGGAAATATTTGCCCCATCCTATTACTCAGGGAATAGTTCTGACACTCGTTCTGAAGAGGAATGTAGTATATTTTCCTCCATGCAAAATTTAGCATTTTTATGTTAACCCTTACTTAATTCAAGTGGAAGAAAAGATTTTAAAGTTAACACACATTATGAAATGGATACATTTGCAAAGAATCTGGGGTAGGCGGGTTAAGAAACCAAAGAACTGCTAATGGAATGGAGACCCAGCACCCGCCTTTCTAGCTCTGACTGGTTATACAACCCCAGCCCTTGCTTCTAGTCTGTGCAAAGGGACCGATGGTCTACACAATAGTCAGGGAAACTCACTGGTTGGAGAATTCTCTGAAGAGGTAGACTATGAAAAAATGTATTACACTCATTTGAGAGATCATATGTTGATGCTGGTTTAACAAAATATTATTGGTAGATGATATAAAAATATTAGTGAATGTTTATGCAATAGAATGAGTCCAAGTAGGACGTATTTCATTCACTGAATTCACAGGAAAATACTTTATATAGATGACCTAAATTTCTGAGTTATCAGAAAATCTGAATGATCAGGAATCTAAAACAATGAAGTTGAAAACTAATTTATCTTATTCCGCCTTTTAAGAGGGCAGGAAATTAAAATCATTGTGGAAAGGAAAGAAAAGATTAAAGTGTATTTTCAAAGTACCGCTGTGTTCATAATGATGTCTGGGTGCATTCAGCTATCTTTAGTCAAGATGAGGAATAATACAAGTTAAAAATATAGAAGACTCTTGTTTGTATAACATGCCTACAATGCACTAGCAGGCTTAAAAAAAAAACAAAAATACCTTTTATCATAAAAGATAAAGAATGAAACAGGCTGAATCCACTTACAGAGGAGAAAGATTCTCTTTGAGATACAGATTCAGTCTTATGTTTAACTATTCTAAATTTATCTGCTTCGGCATTCAGCAGCCTTTGTGATAGGATCAGAAACTGTGAAATGGAAATTGTAGTGATTTAATATTTGGAAAAATTATAATAAATGTAAAAAATCATCGGGATGTGTTTTCACAGTGCTCTCTGCAAAGAAAGAGAATTAAGAAGAAAAGCCAAGGAAGCTTCAGGGATTAGATAAGATATTTTCCAAGTTTGAAAGCAGATGTTGTACCATATGTGCTTACCTGTTCTCTTTTTATTCACTTTGGCTGGATCATTACCAACCTGTCTTGTTTCTAATCCAGCAGAGCCACTGACTGAATCACCAATTATTTCACCTCTTTATAATTCAGCTTACTATGACACAGTGCTCGCAGAATAGATTATAAGCAGTTGAAGCAAATGGTAAATTCAAACTAATACACACACAAACACAACAGTGAGCTCAGAGTTCATAAGACGGGAAATAATTTTTAAAACTTACCAAAAAATCACTTCTATTTTTTCACTCTATAATTCTACGTTACCTTCAAGAATTAACAGAGTATATTTAACCCTTTACCCTAAAAGGGGCACATGAAACTGTACTTTTCTCATGTATACCTTTGTTGATACATTTTAAAAATTAGACTGGATGAAATGTTATACACACTGTAGTAAGTTCTGTTGAAAATGTAAAAAGGCAATAGGCATTTCCACTCTTTATTCCAAATAATAATTTTATTTATAAATTTATTTTATTTAAATAAATCAATTAAATTTAAATTATTTAAAATAAATTAAGATTTATTTTAATTTAATTTATTTATTTATAAATACATTTATTCCAAATAATAATCTTAGGAAATGGTTACCTCACAGTACATACTTCAAATCACTTTGCCAATAGAAAATTTAAAAAAATAACAAAAAGACCAAATATTAAGCATCACACCCTTCGATAACATATGGTAAACAATTCTTTAAGATGCCTTTAATAAAAAATTTGTCGTTTTAAAATGCATGCAGAAAAATGTACCATTTATTAGTAACATGCATTCTTATGCAAATTGATCAATAGAATATTACCCTTGTATTCCATAATTTCCCTACTATCTCTTTCCAGCCACTATCTATCAATCCCTGCTTCATAGGAAACCATTATTGTGGCCTTATATCACAAGCAATTCACTGTGTCTGTTTTATTTTAATGTGATATAAATGAGATAATAGAACATGTATTTTGGCTTTTTTTTTTCTCTTGGCATTGTTTCATCGAAGTTAAAGATTTTCCCTGATCTCCAAAGATAGCCAATTATCTACAGTTGAGAAGTTACATATAAGACTTTTGGATCTTTGCCAGCTTTATATATGTTCATGTCTCTCCTTTCAAAAGTACTTCCTTTAAGAAATATTATGCAATTTAAAACATTTTTCAACCTAAAAGAAACATAAATCTTTTACCTGTAAAGAACTGATTTATTTGAAAATTAAAATATTTGAAACTGTTTCCAAAACAAGCAGAATGAGAAAACCACATTGAAGGTGTTGGGAAACATGGGAAAGACCCGCTGTTAACACCTGTGGATGACGAGAACAGGGAGAATCAGAAACAGCTACCTCTCGACCCAAACGACTCCTCTAGAACATGGGAAATGTAAGTGGTTTAATAAAATCAGTCAAGGACTTTAAACCTCCAGTTGATACTAAGATAATCATTCCATCACTTCTTACCTTGAAAATGGCCCTATTCACGCACCCTGTCACATCTAGAATCCACAGAATTCTATGTTAGATGGGCTATGAAAAAAAAAAGGAGGGCAAACAGAAGTGTGGAATACTTGCACAAGTGTCTGTGTGTATAATTATGATAATACCCAGGTCAGAAGAAGAGGACGAGTTTTGGGAGAGGCGGTGTAGCCATGATTCTAGAACACATTGTACCTGGACGCTTGTTTAACTAATAGGCATTCTCATTGTTCATCTCCCTGACCTCTCTGAGAGATTTTCTTCATGTGGAATCTCAGTACTTTTTTATTTGTTCTTTTATGTTAATGATTAACTTGAGAATTTTGAAATGTATGTCTAAAGAGTCTATAACATAAGATTTTTGGTAAAAACCTTATATTTAGTTCATATTTACAAGTGCACAGTACGATGCTTGGAATTTTATACCACGTGGACAATAAATAAATATTTCACTTTATAAGGTTATTTTCATTATCAAATGCTATAAAGTCAGATAATTATGTGCAAGAGAACAACTAGCTGTCGCCTCAGGCTTCACATTGATTTACACCCATTTGGAAAGGTTTGCTTCTGTAACAAGTAGTCCCAGTGACAACATTTAGACACTGAGAATATCTGAAATTATTTTTTCATCTTAAAATAGCTTCATTTTTACCATAATATTATCATTATCCAGGCTTTATGTTCTATATCTGAGATGTAATTTTAGCCTTGACCTATTTGCGTTATTCTCAAACCACTTTCCAAATGAGGATCGAATAAAACATAATCAGCACCTTTCTTGTCTTGATAATTCATGGACTATTGAATGTAGGAGAAGGATCGTGCCCTTTAGCGCAAAACAGAGCTGGAGTTAAAACCTACTTTTCTGCTTGTTAAGAACATGACCTTGAGTGAGTTCCCTTATCTGCGTGCATCTTTTCCTCTACCTACAAGATGAAGGGAATAATATCTATCTCACAGGATTAATATGAAGATAAAGCAAATGAAATTCTTAGCACTGTGCATCCCATGTATCAATAAAGCAAATTATAATAAGCATATATTTTTCAATCCTTGATACCGTCTTCCCTGTGAAAGGAGCCAACCAATGTCTTTCAGCTCTATCTGTGAAATGCAGGGATACTCTGTTCCAAAAACAGATCTAAATCTGTAAAACTTGAGCTATATTCTGTTTCCTAATTATCATGTTTTTCTTATTTCAATATATAAACTGATGAAAGTTCCTGCACTCATATCCGGGATATATTATTAATAAAATCTTGATTAATCATCTGTTAACTAAAACATCAGTCTTGGGAAAAATAACAATACAGGAACTCATTTAAAAAATCTTTCAGGGTATAATTCTTAAAATTTTAGCTAACTTTGCTTCTCCCACTCAAACAGGTTATAACGTTCAAGGCTAGAGTGTGATGTATTGCTGGGTTAGTAATGACAGTCAAGTTTGCCAACACAATCACTGCACTACATTATCTAAGTCATTGCTCTGTAAAGTGGTTTGGGATACCTTGAGTCTGAAAGGCGATATATCAAGTCTATTATATTTTATTCTATATGGTACCTGAGTTTGGGCAATGCATATTCAACGAGCTGGATAAAAAGACCTCTAGATGTGCTTCGTTCTTGTTTGTTTTCCTTCACCAGAGGTAAGGAGAAGCTCAACTTGAAGTAAGGGAAAGAGATTGTGTTTGAAAGTGGAAGGAAATACCTCTGACCTGAAGCTGGAAACTCCGATTTAGTTTTTCTCTTTCTACCACCCTGACCTCAGGACTGCCACACTTCCCATCTCTAACTCGGAAACCTGAATGGGGTTTCTTTTCATGCGAAAATAATGTATGGAAGCAGGAGGTACCTCAGACTCGTTGACCACCGTTTTTACTCTTTATTGTTAAATTAACCCTGTGCTTGAATGAATGAATGATTTGAGATACTTTTTACCTCCGCCACCGTTTTCAGTTTTTAAGTTTGTGATTGATGTGCGGTGGTCCGTAATTATGCAAGACATTGTGTTGTTCAATACATGTGTGGCTGGTATATATTTTTAAAAGCTCTTTAAATTTTGGTAAATAGTTTTTTCTTCAGAAGTTACCACGGTAAAGTTTTGTAAAGAGGCAACATCCCATAAAGTCATCATTTAGTGTTCAGAGTTATCTTTCAGAAAAAAAAGTGATGTTTCTTGTTTTATGTAGACATGTTAAAATATATGCCTAAATTCATTGATGTTCATTTTTTCTTAAGTCATCCCTATACTTAGGTATAAATATGTAAGAACTGTATAGAAGGCTATATACAAGTACACATATTTGTATGAATACACGAACATATGAACTTGATATAAAAGAGCACATAAGCATTTAAAAATCAAACATTTCTCTTCTCATCTCTACTTCTGATTATTTTGACATATTATTTTTGTGCACTATTTGAAAAAGAGAATTTCATTCCCTTCATAGAATCAAAATATATTTCTTAAGTAACTACTAGGTACTATTCTCTGGGAATATTATGTGTTACTAATATTTGACTAGTTTAATATGTACCCAGGAAAAAAAAAAGAATTACAAAACTCAGATAAAGAAGGAAATTATTTCTCAGCTATATGTCCCTAGGAACAATTCAAAAATCCACTCAATCAAACAGTAAAAGGAAATATGGTGTCCAGATAGAAAAGTGGGCTTTTTATTACAAAAAGAATAAACAGTTTAGCCTACTAAACAACCATTCCTCTTCTGACCAGTTTCAGCAATTATTCACACTGGTAATAGTAAAATAGAATTATTAAATATCACCATCCCCTTTCAAGCTCACCTTCTAATTGTGGAAATGCAATGTCTTGATTTGGTCTAAATTGACACCATGACATATTTAAAAGAATGATCTTTTCAATAACTGCTACATGTCTATCCATAAAAAAATTGAATCTTGACTCTTACCTTAAGTCATGCATGAAAAGTATTTCAGATAAGTTTAACAGCTAAATAGGAATTTAAAAACATTAAATTTCCCAGAGTAAAGCACAAAAGAAAAACCTTTAACACCTCACACAGTTGAAAAAAAAATATTCTTGACAATGTACAGACTGCTTGTTCCAAATGGGCAAGAAATGATAAATTTGACTACACTAAAATGAAGAACTTTTGTTCATCAAATGACTCTGTTAAGAGTGAAAAAGCAAAGTGCTGTCTGGGAAAGGATATTGTAACCTTTGTACCTGGAAAATACACAGAATAAATAAAGAATGCCTATGAAGAAATAGAATTCAAACTTCACATAATCCCATAGAAAAGTAGACAAAGGACAAGGATGAAAGTCATTAAAGAGCATACGAGCATCTTCCTTCTTCATCAGGGGAATGCTTATTTAAATGTAAGGTGTCTTGGAATGAAAAGAGGGTGATAAAAGAAGTAGATGATACGGAGTTTGAAGACTGTGTGGAACAATCGCAAGCTTCGCACACTGCTGGTGAAGTAGAAAGTTTTACAACCGCTTTGACAAAATACACTATTTATTAGAGCTGAATATAATACATTTGGTGACACTAAAATCACGAGTATACACCTCACAAAATTGCTTAAAGGTGTGTTCACTGACACGCATGTCAACAAGTAGTTTAGCTGACGCGGGAAAAAGAAAAGTCAGTCCCAACAAAAATAAATTTAGTGTATTTATATAACTGTGGTATGTTATATACTTCAGTGAAAATGAACAACGTGAACGGATCTAATGAATATGCTGTTGAACAAAAGAAACAAGACGCAGAATAGAGTATATTGAATCATCCTATTCATATAATAATTTGAAAATGAGCAAAATTAATCTACATTATTAAAAGTCAGAAGAGTAGCTTCTGCCTGGGCAGGAGATTGTTACTAATAAACAAAGACATATTCACAATGGCGGACGAGTTTTTTATTACACGAAGGATGCTCAAATGTATGTGGCAACATATGAAATGGGTAGAGAACTGAGAAGCTAAACATGAGGCTAGTCAAGTAGGAAGTGATTCCTTGTAGAAGAAATAATATTCTGTGTCTATTGATTCCTGCAGGGTCATCTGATACTCTCCACCAGTTTTAGCACTGTTTTGGAAGTCGTTTACCTTTTTCTTGTCCGCACTACCGAAACTATCCAAAATTCAGAATAAGAGCAAGCAACTTGTGTTCCTCTTGTGGTTGGTATGTGTGGTCTCAGGCTAGATGAAGCCTTTCCAATCCAAATGAAGTTGGGGTGGCTACTGGGCTGTTCACAAAACTATCTGGGAGTTAATGTACTGAAGAATAAAGATAAAGTGCAAAGTAGCTAATGTGGAATGAATTGGATTTTCCAAAGGCAGAACAATTCCTTTCTTCTTTTTCATCTCTTATATCTACGCTTCCATAAAGGGAGGGGGTAATTATTTTATCCAACAGCTCATTAAGTACTGTACATACATAAAGTAATTATTTTAGATTTGGGGAAAAGTAAAAGAGGAGTTAGAAAAAATAATAACACAAACTAACAATAACTACATAATAAGCTGCAGGTAAGGGTCTATTGCTTCAAGTTTTTTCAATCCACACAACAAGACTAAAAAGTTGGCAGCATAATTTTTCTCCAGTTGCAGATAGAATACTGATACCCAGTTTAGACTTTAACACCATAGCCCTACGACCAAAATATGGCAGAGATATAATGCACATGTTCATAGTTTGGTGACAAAGTCTAAACTTTTAACAAGTACACTAACGGCACTCTATTGAGTATAGAAATTTTAATGCATAGTTTTATTGGCGCATTGTAATATCATATCTTAATGGAGTTCAGAGTGATAGAGACATCTATGTGCACAGAACTTGGAAAGTTTCCCTTTCACTACCTCCCTCCCCCCTTTCCTTCCCCATGAATGATGTTGAGATTGGCATTGGTAATTTCACATATGTTCACATCAAATAATATCCCACTCTATAGAAAATGTAGTTGCTGAAGATGAGGGAAGAGAAGAGAACCGCTATAGTTTCCTGTGGGTGGGAAGGATAGTCCTAAAAAATAATGAAAATAAATAAAACCAAGTGAATTGATCGTTTATTGCCTCTTGGGTTTAAATCCTTGCACTACTGACTTTTACAATAAAGAAGCTGTACCTTTTAAATATTTCTCCCTGATAGCTCAAACCCTGCTTTCATTGTTGTTGTTGTTGTTGGTGGTGTTTGTTGGCAGAATACAGAGAAAGACCATGGCAGGAAACCAAGTTATCTCTTACGGTCCTAGTGTGTCCTGATTTTCCTCCTCTGTTTCTATGTATAGGAGTCAGCATTACAGTGAGAAATTATCAACGGGTCTCAGCCCGGCAAACAGTTTGCTATCTAGTTTCTGCAGGGTTTTGCCAGCCGACATGTTTCCTGGGAGGCTCATATCCACCCCAATTGGGGCATTTTAGACTCAACCTACCAAGCAAAAGTGTTTTCTACATGTCAATCCCAACCCAATATTTTCTTATCTACTTACATCCCAGAGAAACGTTTCCTTTCTCAATTGGCCTCTCGGACACCCAGAGGGTATTCCTTCCTTACCTGTCAAATTTGGATCAGTTCTGCTCCAGGAAACACAGAAAATTCCTGCAGCACACAGTAGGTCGCAGGCACACTTTTTTCCACAAGGCATGGATCCTAGGTTTGTGAAGCATAGTTCTTCCAAGCTGGTTCTTCCTTGGCTATTCTTCTCCAGTCTCCAAGCGATCTTCAGAGTTCTCTTTACGCCTGTCTAGGTAATCTTCTGTTTCTGTTAATAACTCTTTGGATTTAATGCTTTCTGTTAAAATCTCTGTGTTCTCTCTAAATTCTGACTTGACCTTGACTGACAGAATAAATGAAAAGATGGAGATGGCGCTGATTATTGCCTCAGTGGGAAAGGAGCGGAGTATTTGTGCCAGGAGTCCTCCCTAGGTTTGAGAGGAGGAAAGCTGATTTGTAAGGCCAAGGACGCATGGAAAGGTAGAGTCATATCCAGGTTTTGTAGCAGGAAATGAATTGAAGTAATAATGGGCCGTGCTGCCTCTGCAGGGTTTTGCAAGCTTTTCCCACTAAACTGCATGTTATCAGTAAAAACGACTCACTGTGGAGTGGATTTTCAACCAAAGGCAATGAATAGTATTAAAGGTACTAGATGAAGATGTCAGAGGTGATTCAGGCCAGTTCCCTTAAAGACCATGACCTATAAACATGGGGATCACCGGAAGAGGAGGTATGTGGGACATAAAACTCAAAAACATGCAAACCGACTGATAAAAGGAGCTTGTAAGACATGAACATGGACTTCAAGTGGGAGTGTATTAGCAAGTTTATCAATCATGAATCTTCCAAGGAATTAAAATATTAAAAATTGATATCTTATGGCAGATTATACTCCAATTTTTCCTGTTTCCTTCCTATTGTAAATAATTCCTGCAAGCTCTTTTCAAATTTTTCTTTTAATTTTTAAGGTAAAAGTAAGCTTCATGAAAGTTTGTGTAATTTTAAATATATTTTTAGTAATATATCTTCTAAATATACATTACATATGTGTTAATTTTTTTTATCTCTTTGTATAGATGCCAAGATGGTTTCAAGCGAGAGATACAGGCATATTTTAAGTCATGCACTTATGAAAATGAACTCATATTTATAGGAACCAGATATCTTATTTAAGCATTTTTCTTTTAATTAATCCTTAATACTGTCATCTTAAGAGTAAGCAGACGAGAAGTTTTATTTCCTCATCATTGCAACTACTTTATTCCTCCTTTGAAGACCTCTCAATATTTCAGATAGAAAATAGTCACATATAACTTCAATCTCTAAGGTTAGAATTTAAGCCTGTATTACAAATTTGGAAATTAGGCCTTCAAAAATCACCAGTAGAGATCAAATCAAATTAGCGATGAGCACACGCCCATTTGAGTAGTGATCCTATATCCATCCTTTAGACTGCTAGACAACAGCCGCTTGTTGGCTAAGAAGATTTTCTTGGTAGAAAACATGTGTCTTTCTGTCACCTGACTGTTGTGAGACACAGGAAGCTTGGTGAAATCTGGTGAAGATTCTCATTCTGTGAAATAACCAGAATTCTCTGCTGATGGATGGATTAGGGTTATTATGTTCCTACATTATAAATGTATGCGGATAAAAGCACATGGTAAAGCCTAAATATAAATTCTAAAATGTTTCTTTTCCTATTTTCTGGGCACATGCATTCTCATTTTGAAGGCTATTATATGTGTAGATGATACAGTAGTTTGGGTTTTAAAATATTAATAGAATGTTTCTATATAATTCAGGTTTAGTTTCAATGATTTGTCACCTTCTTCACTATGATTCTACCTGTACATTTCCCCCCTTTCTATAAACACACATAAGCATATATTTTGAAGTTTTGATTCTAATAGCTGCTTCAGGATACGTCTGCCTAATAGAAATATCAAGAAAAGGCATCATTACAGCCAGAAATAAGTACTGGCTTAAAGTATTGTGGAACAACTGCATTGTGTTGGCTCAGAACAAAACCACAAATTCACTTCAACAATGGTTCACATTAAGGAATGTTCCATATTTGCATATCTTCACTGATTTTGAAGTTGAGCC
This sequence comes from Muscardinus avellanarius, assembly GCF_963383645.1. Lineage (NCBI taxonomy): Eukaryota > Metazoa > Chordata > Mammalia > Rodentia > Gliridae > Muscardinus > Muscardinus avellanarius. Next base: position 107,456,185 of record NC_137797.1, on the reverse strand, counting down.
CACCAGGGACACACACACCCACGTTAAAAAATATATATATATGTACATATGCATATATGTATATGCTGATACCAGTTAAAATTAATAACACAGCCCATTTTACTGTGCATTTGTTCGTGTTCACTTGATGCATTCCCCCTGGGTCCTGTTTGAGGTTCAGTCAGATGTTGCACCAGGAGAAGTCAGACATCGCTCTTGTGCCGCATTAATTGCAAGCTGGGCGGATGGCTGCACATCCTCAGGACCCTTTTTTTTTAATGTTGCCATGGGTGTCATCTCTGTTTCCAGCTTTTTGGTTTTATTGCGGTTTTATTTTCTGTAATTTTCTTGAAATGCGAAGGATGTAGTTCTGTGGTGATAAATGAGATGGGTAACCCATAGCTCAGTCAGGAGTTTGTTCATAGATTGACCATTGAATGTAAAGTATTTGATGCTAAGAACAATTTTGATGAGATCCATTGTTAAATGTGCAATGATTCATCTCTCTTTGTGAAGTTGCTACCTTTATGTCTGTGCCTTGCGTCATTTTTCATGTTTCTCTTTTAATAAGTGTCTGGAAGGACAAAAATCTTCCCAAAATATAGCCCTGGCTAAATTGAATACAAGTGAGAGCTATCCATTAAGCATAGCAACTGTTCTTATATGATTGCATAGTTTAAGTTCTTATTTTTAATAAGAGTTCCTAATGTGGTTTTGTACAGAAATATGTCCTATGTTTAAATTCTGTCGTCCTTTGCTAAATTTCTTACGCTTGCTCTTAAGAACCTTTTATCTTTGACAAAAATTAGGAAGTACAAAATGAAGATGTTATATTACTTGATTTGCTGTGATTTAATCAAAAGACAACTTTGTTCAGAAATGAAACACACATTTATTAGTTTGTTTGAAAAATTTACCTTATTCCAAAGACCATGCTCACTGGCTTCTCCCCTTTAATTAACCTTCTCCCAGAAACCTGATCTATTGACAGAAGCCATCAATGCCAATTCCCATTGTCAGCAAGAAAACAAATGGCCTTCCTCAATCAGTTTGTGAAAAGAAAAGGGTAGAAAAAAAAGAGACATAGAAATCGTCATTTCATACCCACAAACAAATACACAAAGATACGTAAATACATATATTACCTTGAGATCATGAGTAATACCCGTGTGGTTCAGATGCAAATATGGGAAATGCAGGAGGTGTGAAGATTTGTACTATTAAAAGTAACACAAGCTGTAATTCAGGAACCCTTAACCAGAAGACAAAGACAACTCTAGCTAGGGTCATGTGGGCAACAGGAGCAAAGATTACAAATTAGGAAAGGGAGATATTGATATGCTGAATGTGAATGAGGGATGTTTGCTAATACTCAAGAAACAAACAAACAAAATTATCATAATCAAGCTTGTAGATTGCTGTGTTTGAAAACATGGAGGCTTGTGTTATTAAAATCCCAATGGATTTTTATGAAAATTTTTGTGAAAAGTTTTACACAATAATGTTGTGGAAGCCCATTACTCCCCAACAAGTAATAAACCCTATGATGAATAAAAGAGTGGGGCACTCAGGATATCTGCTTTGTTATTCCTATTCAGTGCGGTGAGCAGCTCTTTATCTTATTGATGCTCAAGGTGTCCCCCAGAGCTCAGAGAATGTCTCCAGTGTCTGCTTCCTGCATCTCCCTGGCTCTGATCCTGTAGTCACATTTTTCCCCCTCGTTTCTACATTTTTTCCACATTTGAAGCCCCCTTTCCTCCTAAGACATTCTTATTATAGTTGGAAACTCAATCACCTACTTAAATTATGTTTCTAAGAGGTGTCTTTTCAGAGCAAATTCAGCCCAGAGGATACATGAACACATTTTAAATGGTTTGAAGAATCCTCAATGAGAAATTAACAGATTGTGAATCATTAGGATGTCCGAATTAGAACCTATAGTCGTCACTCGATTTCTTAAGCAGACTTTGTGCTGAGTTTAGTAGTTTTCATGCCAAGAACACACAATGGGGAAAGGGCTAATAATTAATCCTTAATAAATGATGTTTCGAAAGCTGGATGTTCACCAAATTGAGATTAGACCCTTGTTTTAAACACACCGTAATAGAAAGACATCCTATGCATTTGGATAGGCATTATGAAACTGGCCATTCTACCAAAAATGTCCTACATATATAATGCAATCCCCATTAAAATATCAATATCACAGATATGGAGAAATCAGTCCTAAAATTCATACCAAAAAAGATTCAGAATAGTTAAAGCAATTTTTAGCAAAAATAGTCATGCTAGAGTCATCAAAATAATTGATTTCAAATTATAATACAGAGATATAGTCATAAAAACAGCATGGCATTGTCACAAAATGAGACACCTAAACTAATTAAGCAGATAGGACAGCCTTTTCAACAAATAATGCTGGGTAAACAGTTATCCATTTGTAGAAGAATGGATTAAATACCAACTTCTCACCCTGTGCCAACATCATGTCAAGATGAATCAAAGCCCATAGAAATTAGAGTAGAAACTCGCAATTGCTAGAAGAGGGCATAGGACCAATATTCCAACCTATAGGGACTGGTAGGAAATTTCTCAATAAAAGCCCAAAAGTTTAAAAAATTAAAATGAGAATTAATAAATGAGATGAAATTGAATTAAGGAGCTTTTGTGCAGGAAAGGAAACCCTCAAGAATCTAAAGGAAGAGCCTAAATAATGGGAGATTTTTACCAGCAACTCCTCTGATTGAGGAATAATATCTAGAATAAACAGCTTAAAAATGCTATGCAATAACTGAATAGAAATGGGCAATTAAATTTAATAGACACTTCTCAAAAACAGAACTACAAACTCCCGAAAGGTGAAACGTATTAGCAATCAGAGAAACTTAAATAAAAATTTTGCTGAGATTTCATCTAACTCCAATTAGAATGGCAATCATCTAGAACACAGACAAAAAATAAATGCAGGCTAGAATGTGGGAAAATAGAAACAGGTATACACTGTTGGTGGGACTGCAAACTAGTATAGTAGCTGTGGAGATCAGTGTGGAGGTTTCTTAGAGAACTGGGAATAAAACCACTGTATAACCCAGCTATATGAATTTTGAGCATCTTCTCACAGGAATTAAAGTCTGAATACTGTAGTCATACATGCATGCCTATGTGTATAGCAGTACATTTCATAGTAGCTGAATTATGGAACCAGCCTAGGTATTCACAGATAAACAAATGAATCACAAAACTGTGGTGTGTACACAGAATAAAAGTTTACTCAGCAACAAAGGAGAACAAAATTAAGTCATTTGCAGAAAAGTGGATGAAACTTGAAAATATTATTATTATTCTAAGTGAGATTAGTCAGTCTTAGAAAACAAAGAGTTTTATGTTTTCTTTCACACGTGGAAGCTAGAGAGAGAAATTGGGGACCAAAAGAGACCTCAGATAAAAGAGTAGAGACTCCAACGGAAGTCTGACGGGGGGAGTCTGAGGATTGAAGAAGGGGAGTAGAGATGTAATGAAGATAGCAGTTTAAATAATGCTATGTACATATATGAAATAATACCAGACTGTAGGACATGTGCAGCAATGTCTGAGGGAAACCACGGCACGACAATGAGGTTTGAGGGTCTCTGTGGGGGAGGTGAATCTCATTGTCAACTATCATCTCCTTTTGAGGAATTGAAGAGCTTAGAGAAAATACTGGAATGAAGCATATGGAATGCGTGTGTTGCAGTTAAGTTCCAATCGGCTTTGAACTCCCTACTCAGTTTTTGTTTACTGTGATTTCACTTTTTTTACTCTACGATCTTTTTCTTTATAGAAGACTTTTAGTTCTTTGAATATATACTAGGTAACTTAAAGTCTCTATTATATAAATTCAACATCTAGGCTGTCTTAGGAAAGCTTTTTAATTGTCCTGTATGGGCTATAATTTTTTGTTACATTTTTTGTAACATAACTGCTTTGGGGAAGGTGACATTTTAAATGGTAGAACATGGCAGCCCTGGAAATCAGATTCATTTCCACCCTGGGTTCTTCTCTTTAATGTTATCTCCTTTAAAGCTCTGATTTACTCTCTCATGCCTCTTCGTATGGTGCCTCAAAGTCCACCAGCAGTGATAGATTGTGATCTCCTTGTGACTTGCCTTAGAGTGTGCACAGCACTCCATAAAAACATGGCCTTCTACATTTCCAGGTATATGCTCAAACGTTTCAAAGCTCCCTAACAATATCTTATTTTACATATCATCCAGTTTACATTTATACCCAAATCTGTATCACTGTATCAGGCAGCTGTGATGCTAAAACACCACCATTAACTATTTTAAACAGAACCCTAGAAACAGTGTCTCTTCACTAACCAAGCTTTCTATCAGGTCAAATATAGACAATTCCTGTGAATGTAGCTTTTCTGGTGAGCTGTGATACAAGGCCAATAGAGACAATTCACAGCATGAGATACTTTGGGGAATTTCAAAACCATCCATTCTCTAGTGGTGGTTCAGTTGTTAGTTTGTACAACCAGCATGTTGTGAAGTGCCTGGTCATCCAGGATATCATGAGGATGAGAGAGGAATGGAATTAAGGTGATTTCTCATGTTACCAACTTCTCTGATCTTACAAGGTTCACATGTTTTGTGTTTTCAGTTATGGTTTCTCAAATTACTGGAACATTTTGGTTATTGTTAGAAATCTAAAAAAGTTGATGTTGACAAATTTATACAAATATTCTTATTGCTTTTATGGAGATGTGAGTTTTTCAAGATCCTTGAGTAATCATTCCATTTGTAAAGTTTGCAGTCCTAAAATTAATAACACTCATAACTAGATTGAAATCCACAAAACATATTGGTATGATAAAATATTTTGACTGAAATGGTTATACTCATTCCCTCCAAGTCATTGGTTCCAAAATCATTGAAAGTCACCCACTTTGCTTGAATTTAATTATCATTTAGATATTTTATAAAAATATCTATGTAATTAATTAATGGATCTTTCTATTCTATGGATCTTTCTATGCTGATCCCAAATATTATTTTATAAAACCCAAAACTTGCTCTATGTTTTAATCCCATATTTCCAATTTTTCTCATTACATATAAATGTGCTTCATATGAATACAATATAAATACCATTTATAAGAACAATGCATAATTTTTAGTTTTTTTATAATAAAGCAGTACATACTATTTGTGCCTTATGTTTCTGTATATTCTACTGGTTATATTTGTTCTACATAAGTATGACAATTATAGTAGATGGTACACCACATTGATTAAAACTTTACATTCAGCTAAATATGCTTTGATTCTGGGTGGTCTATGTATTATAATGTACTAGTTACATGAATATTAAAATATTTGAGTCACCTGGTGGAATTACATATTTACATTGAAATTTTTATCAGTGTTACTTGCATTAGTGTCACTAGACTCTTTTACTTTTATTGGAGAATTGTAGTCGTGTGTGTTGATGAGGTTCAGGGTGACAGACACATATATGCACACAGTACTTGAGCCCTCCCCATTCCCACCCACTCCTTTTCCCTTCCCTCCTTCCTATCTTCAACATGTTGATTAGCTTTGATAAGGGTGTGTCTGTACTTCATGTCCATCGAGGTGTTTCACTCTTCAAGTCTTCCTCCTTCTTCCCGTCCCCCTTAGTTAGGTACTCTCCTTCATTCCACTAAGTTTTCTCCTCCTTTGCCTGGATTTCTCTAGGAGCCAGCTTTCACATCTGAGGGAGAACATACTACTTTCAAGTTTTGTGACTGACTGCTGTCCCCTAACATAATTGTCTCCTGTTCCATCCATTTCCCTGAAAATGACATAATTTTCATCTTCTTTACCGCTGAGTAGAATTTCATTGTGTATATATCTCATCATTTTGAAATGCATTCATCTGTTATTGGACATCTCAGCTGGTTCTATAGTTTGGCAATTATAAATTTTGCTTCTATATGCATACATATGCATGCATTACTATGGTATCAATTCTTTGGGGTAAATACCTAGGAGTAGCATAGTTAGAAGGTTCATTTCCTTTCTTCTTAGGATTCTGGACACTGTTTTCAAAAATGGTTGCCCTAATTTACACTTCTACCAACAATGTATCAGAGTTCCTATTTCCTCACAAAAATTTACCAGCATTTTTTATTGTTTGTGGTTTTTTCCCCTTTTTAGTTAGAGTTAAATGATGTTAAATATTTTCATATATTTATTTATTGGTCATTTGTACTTCTTTTTTGTGAAATGTCTAATTTATTCACCCATTTATTGATTACATTATTTATTTTATTGGTAGTGAGTTTCTTTAATTCTTTGTATATTCTCGATATTAGTCTTCCATCAGAGGAGTACCTGGCAAAATAGGATACAGAAAAGGTACAGAATAGGAGGCAAACATTTCCTCCTATTGTGTACCTTTTTTCTTTTTTTTATTAAGGTATTGTTGTCATACATCTTACTGGGGTACAAAATAGTAGAGGCATACATATACACATCACTCATTTAGCCCTTCCCCAACTCCCACTCCATCCTTCCCCCACTCCTCTCCTCATGTTTGGCTAAGTAATTGACTTTCATATGTTTATAAAAGCATATCGTGCACATCATGAACTCTAAATAAGGGCAAAGGCCATTAGTTTGTAGAGTTGAGAGAGGAAAAAGAACATACAGTGCACATGTCTATTCTAGGCCGAGTTCAGTGATTTGAACTTTATTACAGATTCCTGTATTCATATATTTTTTCATGTTCTTTTAGCTAGAATAGAGACTACAGGTTATAATAGGTTTTTAAAGAGACCTACACATTTTAATTAAAATTTATCTCTCATTAACCTTAGTAGCAAGCATTTTATTTTTAAAATATCTTCTATTATGGGTAGACTTAGATTCACTATATTCAGCTCTCTTTTTCTAACACGAGAAGTCTTGCCAATTTAAATATGTCTCCACATATCGCATAGATTGATAATCACTTCATGGCTCTTTAATTTCAAAGAATGAACTACTTATCAACCAACATAACTATTGGGTACTCTTACTGTCAAAAATTTCAGTGCATTTAGCATTAACTTCCATTGATTTAGATCACTAAATATTAAGTGGTTTTTTGGTATCGCTTTATTTAACATTTAATATCACTTTTTTGTCTTTTTACAAAGTTACACAATTCTTTGGGATGTGAATTATGTGACAGCATATCTTATACTCTGATATATAGTATATGTGACCAATGCATTATGCATTCTTATTTATAGCCTAGTTAAAGACACTGGACTCTTTCCAACTTATTACTTCTTGGAGTCAACAAGATATATGAGTTCACTGATACATGCAATTAGGAAAACATCAATATTATTGAAATCTTGACCAGACTCAAGTGTAAGTTTAACTGAGTAATAGAAAAATGGTATTATGAACACAGGTGTATGGGACTGCTTGCCTGGATGCTCTCAGTAGCCAGTCTTCAAGCTGATGGCAATTTGAGATCTGCATGCATCCAAAATTTCTGAACAAAAATATCCAAAATGAATATTCTCATCTGCCGACTTAAACAGAAGCAATTGGAGAAATGGGGCCACGAAGTGGATCTCTAAATTAGATGCCATGGTCAATTTCTGGAAATATCCTCAGTTAATAGAAGGCAAAAAAATAAAAAAAGGTTCTTGAAATGTCAATGTCATGGGCACTCATTAGAAAGAAAGATGAGATTCTATAAGACATATCAAAGAAAATCCTAAAGGAGCAATTAACAGTGGCAAAAACTAGTTACATTAAAAGCAAATTATGGTTTTAGATACACTTGTTGAAATCAATCAAAGAGAAAAAAATTCCCAAACCAATGGCATTATTCTCAGAGACAACTGAGAATGCAACCAAAGTGATAGAAACAGAATTTTAAAAGATTTTGAACTAAAATAGAAAAAAATCTGTTTAGAACTTGAAAGTCACACATACTATGTGCATGTATATAGACATATATTTCAGATTGACATAAAAATATATAAATGCTCTATACATGTGCATTATGATTTAATAACATCTAAATATAGCATTTTAGTCCCACAGAAAAAGCATAAGAAAAATGAAACATTTTATGTGTAAAAGTTCTGAACACTACACTAAATTCTTTTGCAGTTAATGTGGAGAACTGTGTATACATTTTCTTAAGTAGAAATTAGCCAACATTAATGTTTAAAAAACATTGTTATTTGAAACCCTCTGAATAACTAGATTTGATTAATCCAGATTAACTATGTTTTCCTTTTTTTTTGCTTTTGTAGAAATAAATCCAGATTCTTACTTTAATACTTCAAATCATTAAAAAAATCAAAGAACTTTTGAATGTAACACACTCTCATAATAACTGTCCAGGAAGGACAATCTGGAATTTAACAGTATCACTAGTTACCTTTGTTATAATGAGAATATCATGTAAAATATATCAGTGTTTTTACATCTAGAAAATGAGATTAACATACCTACCCTACCAATTATCTTAATAAATTAAATGGTTTCATAAAAAGGCTATAAATTAAAAACTGATATTCAAAGATATGCTATGATTAATATAATCTTTAAGGGAAAACTGTAAATATATTTAGATAGAATATTTTCAATGAGAAAAACTCATAGAACATTAGTAGCTGGGCATGGTTGCACAGGATTGAAATCACAGTACTTGGAAAGCTGAGACAGGAGGATCACAGGTTCATGGCCAGCCTCAATTACTTAGTGAGGACCTTTGTATCTCAGTGAGATCCTGTTTCAAAATAAGGAATACAAAATAGGGCTGGGAGTGTAGCTCAGATGTAGAATGCCCCTGGATTCAATCCCTAGTACTGCAAAAAAATAAAAAGGAAAAAAAAAACATTAGTCGGGGTGGAGGGTCCAGCTCAGTGGTATAGTGTAGCTAATGCCCATGAGGCCCTGAGCAAGAACGACAGCACCTCCAATAACAATAATTAGTTGTATTAATTCTACCAGATCCTCACAGCCATTGTATCAGACTGACCCTTTACCCATGAAGAGGAAGAATGCATTGACAGTGAATACAGCTTCCAGTATTCAGGAAGTTCTTTCTCTTGCTTGAAAATTGTACCAGTTGCAAATTCATTAGCATAGCCGGCAGAGGACCTTCAGCCTTTGGCCTTTGCCCTCTGCTGCAGCCCGGTCCACCCCCCAGATGGCAAGCGCTCAGAGCTTCTGGTTCTAATGAACCATTTTTTTATAGTTCTTTGGATGCCACGCTCTATCTCACACTCTTGGCATCATTACACCTGTGATTCCACCCCTCCCTCTCAAGTGGGAGTCTAGTCATGCGTCTCTGGGAGGGGAAGCCGGGGCTGGGTGGTGTTTCTGGCAAGCACTTGGATAAGCTACTTATTTCCCATTTGCATCTCTGCCTATCTCTTCCTCACACTCTCCACTGCAGAGTTTATTTCCCACGGAATGCACAGAAGACAAAGATCTTACAGCCCTAACCCTTGGGTTCAGCATTCAACTTTGTTCAAGTTAAGCTGTAGTCTACCTATCTTTTCTGACAGTTCTTATCAGTTAACAGAACAATAATTTTTTTCCAAAAAAAGTCATTAACCTTATTATACCCATGGACACTGGGCTTCTGTGTTTTTCTTAAGTAAATTTTCATATATAGTTAATTAATTAACTATCCACTGACCTTTATTCTAAATACCGAAAGAATTGTGGTACTTGTCCAAATTTCTTCCTTCAAAAATGTATTATTTTCACTTTAATCCTCAAACTAAAGTGTGTGCGTAGTGATGGAAATAAAAAGAAAAGAGAAACCATAAAGATGCTGTGTGTGCATGTGATAAATTAACAACATCTGGCAATTCATGTTCACTATGAGGAGACAATGAAGGAAGCCTAGCTGGGGTCTGGACACTGAGAACGACAACACAACAGAGAAAGACAAGATAGGGAACACACTACTATGGAAAATCAGGAAGTTATAATTCAAAAAAGCTGAATTGAGAAATTCCAGAACATTCAACACAGTTGATGGTTTCACAGTCAAAAAGGGGAAAGTGGAATTTAGTAGAAAGTTTGACCTCGCATCACAAGGTTAGAGAAGAGAGAATCATTCTCATGGACGTGGAGGTTGATCAAGGAAGTGAGGTGAGAACTCTCAGGTCCCTATTTAAGGGGCTGAAGTGACTTAGGACGATAGAAATTAAAGACTAAAATATTTTTTAAGATAAGTATAATTTTTCATCATCACAGTATATGGCCCATAACAATACTCAAAAATTTGTGTGAATTAATGGCGATAAAATATGATCAATATTGAATGAGAATTTAATAAATTGAGACATAAAAATGTCCATTTGTACCTAAAAATCAAATATCTTCCCATACCTACCCAAGGGCAAAGAAGGGGACTAATATCCAATGTTAAGTGCCAGTAGCAATTCCAAAATACAATTTGTATATAGAGAATATCACTTGAAACATTCTGAACTCAGAATTTATTTTGTGTTCTCTTAAATAACATTTCATTATGTTTCAGCATTTAAACTCAACCCGACAGATAAAGACATTCATTAGAGAAATGCTTAAAGTAGAAAAATGAGTCAGTAAGTTAAGCAAATCTACAATCTTAAAATATTTATCCTCTAAAAAGTTCAAGGAGCTAGGAGAGATGATACTATTGTGTAAAAAAATATCAAAATTGGAAGAATAATTCAAAAAATGCAAAAAATAGGGTATGTATAGATTAATGAAGGGATAGGGAGATCTTTAACATAAAAGAGTTGAGAACTAGACCTTTATAAACAGGACCAAGTAGTATTTGCCAGTGTTGTGAAAGCAAGTGAGAAAGAAGAGTCTCTTAATAGTTTTAAAGCAAGTATGATTTTTATGTAAATAAATAAAAAAGAACTTCCACCTAAACCTCCAACTACATCAAAAAACAAACTCAGTCATAAATCTGTATGTAAATCACAAAACTATAAATTTTTCTAAAAGAAGATACGTATCTTTCAGTCATCTGTATATGGTGTAGATCACATCAAAAACATGATATATATATGTATGTATGTATATGTATATGTATATGTATATGTATATGTATATGTATATGTATATATGTCACAAAAACTAATGGCTCCACAAGACATAAAAAAAATAATTTTAAAATTTAAAAGGAAGATAGAGAATGGAAACTATCTTTTCAAATCACCTATGTGACCCAGGACTTAGATACAAAATATACGGAGAACTCTAACTCTAAAAATTGCAACAGAAAGTCTTATATAGAATGGCCAAAAAACAGATATTTCATTGCAAAGGTACTAAGATGACAAACACACTCTTAGAGGCTGAACATCATTAGCTATTAGGAAAATACAATTAAAATCACGAAGGGATACTACTTCATGCCTACCAGAAGAGGGTAACATTAGGAATACTTGCCAATACTACAAGAAGGACAGGCCAGAGGGCGATCGGATCACTCCTAATGCTGGTGTGAATACAAAGTGACATATGTATTCTAGACATTGCTTTGGCAGTGTTGTGTGGAGTGGAATCCACACATAGAGTGTGGCCCAGCAATCTCAGTTCTGGGATCTACCCTAAAGAAATGAAAAATAATTAATGTTTCACAAAAGCCTGCACTTGAGTCTTTTTAAAACTTCTATTACAATTACCCTACACTGAAATGAAACAGCTCAAGGTCTTTTAGCAGGTGAAGGAGTAGAAGTTTGGAGTATGTCTAAATAATAGAATATTATTATTCAGATATAAAAGTGGATCAGCAGCAGCCTGGATGAATCTCAAGGGCATATGCTGAGAACAGGAAACCAGTCTTAGCCGGGTGTGGTGCCACATTCTTTTAATTCTAACATTTGGAAAGCTGAAAGAGGAGGGTGGCAGGTTCAAGGTCAGTCTCAGCAAGTTAGTGAAGCCTGTTTCAAAAAATATATAAACAGAAAAAAAGAAAAAAAACCAGTCTTAAGTAAAGGGATACATGCTTTATGATTCCACTTACATGATATTTTTAAGTCAAAACTATAATCACAGAGAACATGTCAGCCATTGCTTGGGACTGGGGTAAGCAGAGCATTTTATTGTACAGGGGCAACTTGGGAAATTTTGGGGGTGATGAAAATGTTCGGTATCCTGATTATAATGGTTGGTACACAAACCTATACAGGCAATAAAGTTCACAGGACTACAGGACAAAATTTACTGTAAGTGAATAAATATATCAAAGCACATGGTAAGGAACGCTAGAAAGTACAAAGCCTAATCCTTTGATTCCACATAGGACCAAACTAGGATGTAGATAGTATTTATCAGTTGCCTAAAATATATAATCATGTAAAAGTCAAACTAAATCCCCTAAAAATTTAGACCAATCATATATGGTAAACCAAGCCTGCAGCTTTCTGGCACTGGCTTAAATTATTTTTGCCGCACCACGTTACTTTAGGTGATAAAAAAAAAAAAAAAACTAGTTGTCAACTCTATTAAATCATTCTTTAAAATTGTTTGTTGTCAATGGTTATGTTCTCAGAGAAATTCTGTTAGAAGGCAAATTAAAATGACCGGGAATGATTTTTTTTTTCAATGTAGTGCCACAGCGATCTCTGAACAAATGGTATCAAGATTTTTCAGGTGTTAAAATCGGTGAGTTGTAAAAAAACAATATGAGTAGCTCCATGAAGTGGAAATTGATCATAAATGCTGGAACAATCGAGGAAAAGTAGAAGAATGATATAATTGGAAATACCTCAACATGCCTAGAACGTGTCAAATGCTGAGTCAAAGAATCGTGAGGGAAGAAATCATTGGCTTCGCCCCTGATTTGAGTCATCTCAGGCTCACTCAGCCATTTCAAACATGGAATTGCAAAAACAGAGACACCGAGCCCTTGGAAGTCACAGTTTATCTATGGGTGGTTAAAAACCAATTGCAGTGCGAAAGAAACAGGGACAAATAGAAAGTAGGGGTCTGGTCAAACGCTAACAAAAAATAAGAGTTGTAATGCGTTGTAGTCGAGGAAAGCAAAAAACATAAACAGCACAGAGGAGGTAAAGGACTATTATAATTCAGAAACAGACACAAATAATAGTACTAAATCAATGATTAAAATGTCCATATATTTATGTATTTATAATTAAATATCAAATATTCTGGCAGGCCTTCAGAGAAGAGAGGAAAGAGGGATATGGTGTGTGCAGAGATGAGCTCAGATTTAGGAAAATACAAGATTTTAACAGAATGCATATCTATAGCATTTTATCAACTAATTTTATTGGCTTAAAATTTAAAAAGTTAGTAAGTTAAATTAACCAATGAATGATACAATGAATAAGAGTGGATTAGTCAGAGTTTTCTAAAAGAACAAAACCAATCATATGCACTGATTTAGAGAAGGGATTTATTTGATTGTTCACGCTATCAGAGGATGATAGGCCCGGGGGTCATTTGCAAGGTAGAGTGCTGGAGAAAACAGGATTTCCAATCTGAGAAGCTGGAGGCCTCAGAATGAAAGGGACCAATGACTGCAGCCCCTGTCCAAGCTGAAGGCCTAGAAGCTCCCTGGGACATCAGCGTGTGAGCCCAAGTTAAAAGGCTAAAGGATTTGGAGTCTGATATTCACAGGTGATGGTTGCAGCAGTAAGCACACCAGCTAAAGAGGAGGAGAACTTGTTCCTGCAGAGAGGTGAGCTGCCCCGTCTTCCTCCTGGGCCTCCACCCTATTGGGCCATGCTGGCCACATTCAGGGGAGGTCTTCCCTTCCCTTCTCAGTTCACTGACTCTCATCCTCTCTGGAAACACCCCCATGAACATATCCACAAATGTTCTTTTACAGGAGTCTCTGAGGCATCTATCAGTTCCGTCAAGTTGAGGACCAAGATTAAATGTCAACAAGAACAACTCCAAGCCCTTGTGATTGTCTACTAATAAATCAAAACTCAAGTCAAATACAACTACACATAGAAAACTATTTTGCATTTGTAACTTTTCTTTTTTTCTCAATTTCCCCTTTTTATTAGTGTATTGTAGTCATACATCTTAATGGGGTACACGATGGTAGAGACATACATGCATACATCACTCATTTGGCCCTTCCCCAATTCCCACCCTGTTCTCTACCCCCTCCTTTCTGTTCATGTTTGACTTAGTGATTGACTTTGATATGTTTATAAATGTATGTCATGTGCATTAGGGAATTTTTCATAGTAACACTTGCTGCAGTTAATGTGTCTATATAAACTGGTATAACATTTAAGAAATTTTAGTTTTCTTTTTTAAATAGAAAGCAAGCCAGGCGTGGTGGCACACGCTTGTAATCCCTGCGCTTGGGAGGCAGAGACAGGAGGATCGCGCTGGTTCAGAGCCAGCTTTGCTGGCTTAAGAGACCCTGTTTCCAAATAAAAATATAAAATAGGTCTGGGAGTGTAGCCCAGAGGTAGAAGGGCTTCCAGGAACCCCAATACCACCAAATAAATAAATAAATAAATAAATAGCAAACTTTAATATAAACTCCATGGGCTTAGGACATTTTTTATGTTCATTGATATGACCCACATTGCCAAAACAGTTCCTGGCACATAATATGTATTTTAAAAGTAGCTGGTTTTCCAGGAGATATTAATGATAGGCAATATTACTGGCAATGCTAGATGTAACTTCTCTTTCTGATAATATATAGCATTGTTATTTTTATAAAATAATTTTAAAATGGAGATAAAATAATCTTAAGTAATCTGAAAATTCTCTGATTATGAATAATATTAAGGGATTATTAGGCCAGCACCCATTTAAAGACAAAAATTTATAAGGACAAGCAGAACACTGAAACCTCTGTGCCTCATGAGCATTCTCAACCCACGCTCTAAGATCACAGACCTGGTGATCAGTGGGAGGAAGGACTCTGACGTGTCTAAGTACATCAGAGAGTTTCCCTCTCCCCCTCCCATCCCTCAGTTAGGTCTCCTTATTTGCTCCTCTATAGGATCTCCCTCTACATCTACAGTTTCTCCCGCTACCCACTTCTCCCTAGCTTTGGCATATTAGGGAAAGGAAGGGATGCCCAATTTTACCAAACACTTTCTATATTTTACTGAAGTTGCAAGTCAAGACATTAGGAGAGTAGAAGATATTAAAGATGAAAAGTCAGAAAAAAATTAAATGAAACAATGAAGTTTCAGATGATATTACGCTTCTGAAATTAGAGATAAATTAATAAGAGAATTTAATAAGTTTCTGGTTTCAAAATTGATATACTAAATCCATTGAACGTTTGTGTACAACCAACACTGGGCATTGAAATTAAAAACAATTACTTCATTGACATGAAAATATTAATGTAAGAAAACATATCTAGAGCATGAAGACATAAAAGTTCTATAAAATTTAATGGGATAGTTTAACGTCTACAGAGACAAACGTTCATGAATTAAAGACTCGATAGGGATTATCTATCAATTATTCCAAAATAATCTTGTATAGAAAGAATAATCCGAATCTGGTTCCCAAATATATTTTTCTTGTCTTCTTCTCTCTCTCACTCTTTTTTCTTTGTTCTTAATTTGTTAGTGAGCTTGCCCGCTTTCTCTCTCTTCGTCTTTTGTATACTTGACAAACGTTCATAAATTTATTGTGATAAATAAAATCATAATATAATGTACCAGATAAGTTAGTGGCATATTTTGCTAGATAAACAAAAAGACTAAAGGATTAGAAATAAAATATGGAAAGAGATGACTTACATTTGTACTGAAACATATATCCATGAGGAATAGTGTCTGTCCTAGGAATGACACCAGATACTCACATGAGAAGATAATATTGCCCGTCTAACACAAGCATTAGCTCAGAGAACACAGCCATATACCTCTATACTAGAATCTATTTATCTCCCTAAAGATCTGTCAACGTGTGTATAAAGATATAAATACAGATTTATAAACAAATATATACATATATTATCATAAATCTATAGAAATTAACCCTATAGAAAAAGAGGCAAATAAATCAAATCACCTTAGAAAAGTGACTATCTAAGCCAGGTGTAACCCCAACATTTGGGAGGCTGAGACAGGAGGATCGTGGTTTGCAGCCAGCCTCAGCTACTAAGTGAGGCCCTCTGCAACTTAATGAGACCCTGTTTCAAAACAAATAATAAAATATAGGGCTCTGGGTGTAGCTCGGCAGTAGAATGCCCCTGGGTTCCATTCCCAGTACCTCAAAAATAAAGTGACTACCCAAATATCCAGCAAATATGAAGAAGGACTTTTAAAAATACAATTAGCAATTAGAGTAATGCAGATTAAAAATAATGAGACTCTACATATTATACACTTATCAGGTTTGAAAAAAAAGTATAGTTCGACTATACCAAATCAAATAAGAGACAATTCAGAATCGGTACAGGGATCAGCTATAGAATGCTGATCAGATAATAATTCCTGCAACCACCTCAGACAGCAATATTGCTGAAGCACTTTGTATATTACCTACACCACATAACGACGGCTGACTAAAATGCACTGTTCACAGAATAAGTACTGGCCGAATCCATAACACTGATTATCAGAGTTGTCATTTTATTTGGACTTTATCTTTAAAAATCATGATGTAATTAGTGGCCAACAACAAAACATATTATTTTATGTTCAAATGCATGATAATGAAATGATTATAAGAATAACCTTAAACTCTAAAATAAATACTCATGTTTCTCTTTAACGTGCATAACAATTTATATATTTGCTTAGGTACTCATTGCTTTCTGTTTTGTACTTGCAACTCTCAAAACACTTGATTTTCCTTGTGAATTTTTAAGCGTGTTAACGGTCTCAAAGCTGGCTAGGAAAGATATCTGATCACTCTCAAAATTTCTAATGATTTCTCAAGTTGTAACCTACAAATAGGTAACTAAGCATGAGACTATAGAATAAATAAATGAATCAATCACTGCTGTCCCTGTGAGAAAATCAAGATTGGGTGACATTCTAACACTTTAGCTATGCTAAAACAAAACATGTCATTTCTGTTTGGGGGGGGGGTTCTTTTTCTGAGTATTATGCCAACATTTTAATGCAGGCAATGCTGGAGATTTGAATTTCTGCTATAGAAGTTAGTCTGTGAACAGAATTCCACAAAGTCTTTTAAAATATCGCACAGTCTTATGTTCTATACTGATGTAAACTGGTGTTGTGGCTTTATATAGGCGGTGATAGTCACGACCCGTTTTTAAATCATTAATGGAAGGAAGATGATACAAAGTGTTTTGAATCTGGAAGCTTACCCTAAGTGGAAGGAGGCTCTTCTTTTGCTTAAATCGAACGTTTAAGTCGTAGTTCCCTAAGCATTTTCACATTCATTTAAAAAATTCCTAAGCGCTAAGCGCCGTCTTTAAAGCAATGTTGCACCTGCTAATGCCACACTGAATACCATATACATATGCAAGCTCTCTCATTAGGGTGCGCTTCTAAAAATGGTGATATTCCACCCTAGAGATAGAAAATGCTAGGGAAAAAAAGCCACCGCCAAGAAGACACTTTCCTTATTTAAAAGCAGATGTGCTTTTCAAAGACAATTTCTTTCTCATCTGGCCCATGGCAATGCAATTAGATAAGATCTGGGATGTTTTAATGGGAGAAGAGCTTACACACTATAGGCATGAAAAATGTTATAGATAACGAGCTAATCTTAGAGAAGTACGGCTATAGGCTTCCAGAGCCTTTCTATAGAAAGTTGGAGAACTTCTCTCCCAGGCCTTGGGTGATGTAGTCAATGTGTGGAAACACAACTAAAATATCTACTTGTAGTGAAAAACTTAGATGCTATAGGAGTGAAACACACTAAAAATAATCCACACTGTTTATGTGAGATTCGGTCTAAGACATTTCCATATGCAACTAAGTTTCACGAGACTCTATAATCAGCATAGCCGGTCGGTTCTTGCTCAAAAACACCCAAGAGCTTGAAGTTATAAAACAAAATCAATAATTGATATAATTGATATAAAAATCTAATATAACAAAAGAAAAAGTGAAAAGAGGAGAGGAAAATGGGGCATAAAATATCAAAAATAGTGCATTTTTTTCTTGAACATATCCTACTGGTACCCAAAATATTTTCTTTTCTTTCAAAATTAGGACTTCAGCTGGGTGTAGTGGTGCATATCTATAATCCCCATACTTGAGAGACTGGGATAGGAAGTTTAGGGCCAGTCTCAGAAACTTAGTGAGACCTCCAGAAAATTGGTGAAATCTTGTTTTTAAAATAAAATAGAGCTGGGAGTAGAGTTGAGAACGAGAATGTCCCCTGAATTCAATCACAGTACCACTCCCCCACCTCTGCATCAAATTTGTTCAAATTATTGCCATATTATTATAATTGTTATAAGTATCATTTTTCTATTTTATGTCTAAGACTTATAACAATAATAAATGCCTTAAGGTTAAAAGGTAAACTAGAAAAATGTACACGAAGGTAAAGTAAGATGTATATTTGGAGGAAAATTTAGAAGACAAATTTTGGTGAAATACTAAATCAGATCCACTAAGTAACACTCCCCAGAGAGTAAGTTTCCACAGGATGCTAACAGCTACCCTCATAAAGAAATCTGATACATAGGCCGAGCATGGCGGTGCACACTTGTAATCCCTGTGCTTGGGAGGCTGAGATAGGAGGAGCGCACAGGTTCGAAGCCAGCCTCAGCTACTTAGTGAGGCTCTCAGCAACTTGGTGAGACCCTGCCTTCAGATAAAATATAAGATAGGTCTGGGAGTGTAGCCCAGGAGTAGAAAGACCCTGGGTTCCATTCCAGTACCGAAAAAAAAAAAAATAAAGAAAGAAAGAAATCTGACACACAAACAAGGTGAATGACTGGGGTAGAAAGACAAAAAAAAGTTACTTAGAAATGAATCATTCAGTTAAAATATCAATAAAAATTACTGCTCAAAATGAAAATACTGAGGTTCATCCTAGTTATGTTATATTACATTTGCATCAATACAGAAACATCCATGCAATTACAATTTTATACTTTTGCTTTTGAGAAATTAACTTTACTTTGATATGAATTAAACTATTGTGTTTATTGCTACTAGGAGAATAAGTACTATGGACCTTTACAAATTATTTATGCATGTCTTTTATTTTTACAAAAATTTAAGTATGTAATCATCTTATATTATTACACTAACATAATTAATGATTCTTACCACTTTTATATTTTCTTGCCTTTTCTTGTCTTTGTTGCTATAAGTCTTTTCATTTTACCTCTTCTTTAAAAACTTTAAAACAATTTTCTTTTATTAGTAATTTCAAATTTTTCTGATGATATGTTACAATTTACATTATTCTAAGTTTTAGAGTCTAGGATCTCCTTTGGTGACCACTGAGGAAATTAGCACAAACTTGTTCTGATTTCTCATGCATAAAATTTGACTCATTATAAATTGTAGAAATGAGCAGAGTCTTAGCTGACATATTTTCACTTGTCATAGAATATATTTTATTTTTCTCTCTATTTTTTATTTTTGTAATGTGCATTGAACCCAGGGTCATACTACCTCCAAGCTATATCCCCAGTACTTTTTTTTTTTTTAGTTTTTGATACAAAGTTTCATCGAGTTACTGAGGATCTTACTGTAGCTGGCCTGGAACCCTCAATCCTCCTGTTTTAGCCTCCCAGACACTGGGATTATAGGCACCCATCACCATATCCTGCTTATGGTTCACAATTTTCTCTTTTCACCACTTTTTATGGGATGTATTTCACCATAATATTTACTCAATTAGTTAAAGAATATTTATGAAAAATAATGAAGTTATCACAAAAGGAAAGTACCACTTAAAAAAAAATACTTGGAATCTAGCCAGGTGTAGTGGCCCACACTTTTAACCTCAGTACTTGGGAGGCTGAGACAGGAGGGTCTCAGGTTTGGGGCCAGCATCAGCTACTTAGTGAGACCCTCTGCAACTTAGTGAGACCCTGTCTCAAAATAAAGAATAAAAAATAGGGCAGGGTGCATCTCAAAAGTAGAATGCCTCTGGGTTCTAATAAATGAATGAATGAATAAATAATCAAACTCAAAATCTTATGTACAAAGATGACAGAACAAGGAGATGTTCTACATCGAGTTAAAGGTGTTTTTAAATATGTAAATATGTTAGAAATAAAGTTTTGGGTCTTTGTTCAATTTTTTGACAATATACAAACAAGAAGACTCTGATTTTTGCCAGTCTGTTTTGATATCTAATAGTTGAACCTGTGAACCTCTCTACTACTTTTCGAGTGATCCCTGTAATAAAAAGCAGAACTCTTATCACATCACAGGGGCTAAATCCTACCACCCTGGAAATAAAGGCTAAAGTCCAACACTCACATAAACCCGCTGCATATTTTATGTGAAGGTATAGGGATCTTAGATCATTCATTCTGCTCTTGGTGATGAAGGTTGAGGAATGACCATCCATTTGCAGAGAAATGATGGCTTCAGTTTTTGTACCAGTATTCAATAATAAAGTGTCAACTGAATGCAGTGGAGGAGGAAGCCCAGGATCTGCTTTTCACAGCAGTACACTGATGTGCCTGCTAGACAATGTGTCCAATGATTTTCAGAGCTCAAGTTAAATGACGACCACAAGAAAGTTAATTAATCTAGCTGGTATATAAAAAGATTAAGAGACACAGAAAATATAACAAGAATGAAATCTACAAGTAACAGGTGGAATTGAAAACCATTTCAATTTATCCAGTACTATAAACGAGTTAGCTTATAACATTGAAAGACAAAGATCATCCGACAGATTAAACCAAATAAAACAAAGATTAAACAATACAAACCCAGGTTTATTTGCTTAAGGCAGATGTGAGTGAAGAATGAAGCTTCCTCCGCTCAGTTCAAAGCTTTTATCACAAAATTCCACAGACTGGATAATTGATAAAGGACAGGGATGTCTCTAATAGTTCTGGAAGTTGATAAGTTCAAGATCACTCGGGATCTAGTGAGACCTTCATAGTGAATCATCCCACAGTAAAAGGCAGAACACAATAGCCCATGTTGGGGAGAGATTCGGTGGGACAAATTTCCTTTCATGCCAACTCATTACATCAGTAACTGATCCTCTCTGGCAAGGGTGGATGGCACTGACTCGGTCCCACCTCTCAGTACAGTGGCAATGAGCAGTAAGTAACTATCATATCACATCTGGGGAATGCATTCAAACCATGGCAGATGGAAAGAGACTTAATGAAAATACCATATATACTATTTTTTATTTGTACTGGGCATTGAGCTCAGAGATATTATACCTCCAAGCTATACCCATCACCCTATTTTATTTTATTATTTTGAAACAAGGTCTTGCTAAATTTCTTAGTCTGGCCTTGAATCTATAACTCAGCCTACTAAGTTCTATACTAACAGGATGTACCACCATGTCTGGCTATTCGTATATACTATTTTAATTCAACTTGTTTATCATTTGCCTATAGACATTTTATTTTTGCAAAAAAAAATAAAGTGCATCTTTTAGAAAATTACCTAAAATTATCATCACCTTAGCATCAATATAAAGGTTTTGATATTGGTACATGAAAGATAGATCAAGACTTATGCACTATAAATAGAAATGCTACAGACCTGAGTTCAGATAGTGAACATATTTTCCTATGTGTTAAGTAGAAGTTGATGACACCTTTAGCTTTCCAGCTTTCCAGCTTTTGTAGAAAGCAGAGGGAGAAGTCCTAGGAGCCTAGAGCTAACAAATAGATATGAGGTGTGTGACTGTGTGTGTGTGTGTATGTGTGTGTGTGTGTTCTAGTAAAGTTGTTTCGTCTGTCACAGCAACTGAAAATTGAATTAAACAATTTAATTTGCAATAAATCAGTGTTATTTTTCAAGATCCACCTGAATTCTACACTGGCCAAACACATTTTTGCCTCTTAGTTTAATTTAAATATTGTTTCAGGCTCTTCATAAACCTTGTAACCATTATTTCATTCAATTATTATGACAGCAAGAGCAAGTAGTTATAATTGCACAAACAGTTAAGAAAACCAAAAACAAATTTGTCATAGAAAATGCACATAGTATTTGCAAGCTTAAGATCTGAGCTGGGGTGTTGTGTGTCCCCCCATCTATGCACTTAACTATCTTGTGCTGCCTCCAGGAATCGTGAAGATCTGCCAAAAAATTGGTCAAATCCTGAGTAATTACATTAATGTCTTTCCTTTCCTCCGAATGTGAGAAAACTTCTGATTTCCCAGAAAGAGAAGACCTCAATTTGACACTTATTATAATATCTTGCATTTCATTACTCACAGAAATCAATGTAATACCATTTCTAACTTCATCTCTCCCCACTGTACCTCAGGATCTATTTAATAAAACATCAAGTCTGTTAAGGTTCTTAAAGCTATGTAAATCATTTGATAGCTTTCCCTTCTAATACAGTGCTCTATCTTTCCAAATCTATGTTCTTATTTTTTATATAAATGACTCTTATCCACCCCACCCAAATTATCATAATAATCTGGTTATTCATTTGTGGAATAATGGAGTTAAACTCTAATCTCTTGCTCTGCACAGAAATCAACTCAAGATGGACCAGAGATCTGGAAATTAGACCAGCAACTATAAATTACTAGAGGGCATAAGTGAGGGCATAAGTCTAACACACCAACATATAGGCACTGGCAGAACTGGACCTGGAGAACATTGTGTTAAGTGAAATTATCCAGTCACAGAAGTTCAAGGGTATCTAGATCAGCATTATTGCTGCTATAATCCAAAATGACTGACCACATAATTTAAAGAAAGGAAGGTTTATTTGTTCAGAGTTTGAGATTTAGATGTTTAGTCCATATTAGGAGGGTGTGCAGAGCTAAGTTCATGGGGGTAGGAGGTAGAGATAGAGAACAAGGCTCCACTCTCACCTCCCAAAGACAGAAAGCAGACAGTACTTTAAGTAGAAAGGGAAGCATATATAATCTCCAAGGCCACAATCCCAAGTTCCCCTTCTTAGCAAACAAGCCCTGCTTCCAACATTGCTAATTTCTTTCCATGAGAGCTAGGGGGAGTATAATAAATCCAAGTCACTGTACTCTGCTTCTTGCCCCCAAACCTTAAGGTCACCTTTCAGTGCAAAACTGATTTAGTCCATCCCCAAAAGTCCCTCCAGTCTCAATAATTTCAATGTACTTCAAAAGTCAAAAGTCCAGTCTTCTGTGAGCCACATGATAAATACTTGGCTGTGAGCCCCTGTAAAACCACAACAAACAATTGCATACATCCAATGTACCTTGAACATTTACATTTCAGAAGAAAGACATAGAGCCATAGAAAGAAAGAGCCATAGAAACAAAGACTGGGACCCAAACAGTATTGAAATCCAGCAGGGCAAGCATGTAGTCCTCCATCTCCACATCTGGCATCTGAGGCACCTGGTGGTGAGATGTGATCTCCAGCTTTGCCCTGGTGACTTACTTGATTGCAGTAGAAGGCATCCTGGCTCTTCTAGCCTGCTTCCATGGCTGGAAGCATGTACTATTTTTCTCACACTCCTTTCACATTTCTGGCACTTCTAAATTTTGGGTGTTTTCTTTGCAACCTTGGCTTCACAATCACAGCTTCTCAAAATGTCCCTTTTGGTCTTGTGTATAGGAATTCTAACCATGCTATACATTGACTTCTCAGGCCTTCCTTTGAACTCTGGGGAGGAGACCCCATGACCCCTTTTTTATATCAAAGCAAGCTTTATGAGATTTCCCTGATAGACCACCAGCAGAAAAGATAGCCACAATTTTTATCACAGCTACTGGATCCTTTTTACTGACAGCCACTGGACCCCCCTCCATTCAAGCTGCCACTGGCTTCACCTTCATCATGGCTACCACTTTCTCTTGCCTTACTTCCATCTTATATCTTCACATCATCTCTCCGGGGCACAATTTTACATATGCCTCTCTGGCCACATAGAAAAGAATCAATAAATTCTCTCTGCTTTACTTTCTCCTTTCCACATTCAGTGTGGAATTTCCTGAAGGCAGACATTAATACCCATAATTCAGTTTAGATACTTTGCTGCTTTGAGATTTTTCTCCACCAGTTTAATTAGTCCATCAGCTTTAAATCTGACCTCACACAAAGTTTCAGGACAGGCAAAATGCAGATCAGTTCCTTCCCAGAATATAACATGTGTGCCTTCTACTCCATTTTCCTATGGAGTCCTGTTTCCCCTCTGAAAGCTACTGATCACAGTCTGTACCATCTGACTTTCTATCCACATTCTTCTGGTTTTTCCAACTTTCTCTCACAAACTGGTTTCAAAGGCTGATAAAACACATCATCAGGCTTAGATATGGCAGCAGCAACTCCACTTTTCTCAGTTAACACTTTCACTGTTATAATAAAAAAATGACTGACAACACAACTTAGAGAAAGTAATATTTATTTGGTCATATTGTTTGTAGATTTAGAGGTTTTATTCATATTGGGAAGGTGTGAAGAGCTCAGAGCATGTTGACAGGAAGGGGGAGAGGAGAGGAGAGGAGAGGAGAGGAGAGGAGAGGAGAGGAGAGGAAGAGAGAGAGAGAGAGAGAGAGAGAGAGAGAGAGAGAGAGAGAGAGAATCGAGAGAGAGGGAATCGCAAAGCTCTGCTCTCATATCAGAGAGGCCAGAAATAGAGAGCAAGCAAAGAGGAAGGATAATCCCCATGGCCACACTACCAGGGTCCCCTCCTTAGCAACCAATTCCTACTTTCAACATTGCTACCTTTATCCTTGAGGGCTCGGAGAAAATCCCATATTTAAACCATTACAAAAGTTAGTATGTTTTCTCTCCTATCGAGATACAAGAAGGATTTGTAAATAATGGAGGATAAACCCCACTGAGTGATGGGAGAAATATAGAGGGGGGGTGGTAGTGAGGAGGGAGAATTAATGAAAGAATACTTCTACTGATGTTACGTATGTATGTGAAATTATCAATGTCAGTCTTAATGGCATGTAAAAAGATGGGGAGGAGATGGGGAGGGAGCCTAGAGAAAGCTCATCACATACCGTGTGCATGTATATGCTTATCCCTCTGAAGGGCCTTATGATGGGACTTACAATGCACCAGTAAAACTATGTGAGGATCATACATGCTTCCTTAGTCTTGACTATGTTCAATATATATTATTTTGCAGTCTACTCTTTTTATCTTTGCTGGCTCCCATACCTTATTGACACAACAGGACTTTTTATTCCCAACTTTTAGTTGGAATGGAAAAGTAAAATTGTCTGTTTGAAGAAGACATGATCTTACATTAAGATAACTCTGAAGATTCCCAAAATACTGTGATAACTAATAAGTACAAACAGTGTCATGATATAAAATCAGCATAAACTAGTCAGTTGAGTAGTGAAATGAGAACTAAGAACACAGTGAGCATCATTTCAAACCTGTCAGAGTGACTATGATTTACCAAAAAAGAAAAACAAAAAAATGTGTTGGTGAGAAAATAAACTATTACAACCGTTTTAAGAAACTGCATTGGTTTTCCTCAAAAAATTAAAAATAGAACTGCAATAAGACCCAGAAACCATCCACACTTTTGAGTATTTGCTTAAAAATATAAAAAAAAATCTGTTTGTCCAAGGGATGTCTCAACTTCCATGTACATTGTAGCACATTTCATAACAGCCCAATTATAGAATCAACCTTTGTGCTCATTAATAGATGAATGGATTAAAAAATTGGTGTATGTACCCAATGGAATACTATGTGGTTTAAAGAACAAAAATTTTGTTATTTGTAATAACAGAGGCAGAACTGGAGAAAATTATGTTCAGTTATGTAAACAATGTACAGAAACATATTCTTACTATTATGTGGAATATAAAACAATTGAAATCAAGAAAGAAGACAGGGAAATGGTTGCTAGTAGCTTATTGGAGTAAAGAAATGGAGTAATAATGACCACCTGGTACAACCCTCAACTGAAAAAGATGATAAGTTTTTGTGCATTTAAATATATTTTATAGCATGTAAATATATTTTAGAGCATGCAAATAATGTGGATTTTAGAATTGTTAAAAGAATAGCTGATCATGGTGGAGCACGCTTGTCATCTCAGCATTGAGGAGGCTGAGACAGGAGGATCGCAGTTCACAGACAGCCTCAGCTACTTAGTGAGGCCCTTTCCAGCTCAGTGTGACCCTGTTTTGAAATAAAGAATAAAAAATAGGACTGGGGTGTAGCTTGGAGGTAGGATGCCCCCGGGTTCCATCCCCAGTATAAAAAAAAAAAAAACAGAATTGTTAAAAGATTACATTTCAAATTTTTGCATCCTAAAAAGGGTTTGAGTTGAAGAGTATATAAATTATCTTAATTTAATTTCTGTACATTTTATTCACAAATTATGATAACTTCATACCAATAAGTATTGATGTTAGAGTTAAACATTAAATTTCCTAAGAAGTACCTTTGTAAAGCACTTGTAAAATTAAGGGCCCCAAAATTAAAAATTGAAGTAATATTTCATCCAATTTAAAGTGGATCTATTAAGAAAAATAATGCTTAAAATGAAAATTCAGGGCCTAACCACAAAGCTACAACATGAATTATACTAAGTAATTATAAAAAATAATACAAATTTGTATAAACCCCTCCAGAAAAATGCAAAAAGGATATCCCAACCTAACACTCCTCAAATGTGGCAAAATAACTACAAAATGATAAATAAAAGGACCACTCCCAAAGGGCACATTTGCTATATAATCTCATATTTTTTAAAATTCCAAAGCCAATCAGGGCTCATTTCAGAAACACAAAGATATTTAAACTATTTATCGATTTGATTTACTATTTCTTACAGAAAATATGAAAAACATGAATGATAATATTAATAGACAAAAATATTCATAAAATTTAATAATTACTAATGGAAAAGCTCATGACAAATAAATTATAAGAATGCTTATCATTTTAATTAAACTATATTATTAATTAAATTATTAAGCTAATAGGTTAATCATTAATTAATACTTGTCAATACAGTTATTAAATAATGAATAACTTAATTTCCATCTCTTTGAAATCATGACCTGATAACTCTATTTTAGAGATTTACATGCTAAAGCAAAGACTACAGCTTTATTTTGTTTAATTTCTGCATATATAAAGATCATGTTTTAACTTTAGGAATACTTTTAATACTTTTGATGAATTCAAGGAAATTTTTAAATTTTTTTCAGTCATTTATTCCCAAAGGTAAGATACATATATATGGATTTTTTTTATTTGTGCTAAAAAATACTAGACTTATTTTTCAATCACAATAATAGCAGACCGCTAAAACATTGGTAGCAAGACAAAAGAACTCTGTTTTCATGTTTGTGATATTTAGCCTTATCTCAATTACTGTCACATTATCATATTTACGTAGCAATTAACTACAAAATGCGAAAACACTAATAAAAGGAGTTGATCATTAAAATGAAAAGATGATATCTCATATGTTGATGTTTCTCATTTAAACTGAGCTTTCCATGGTAAATACTGATTCTGCTCTTAATTATATCTTAACAAGTAGTGATTATCATGTGTAACCCCTTTTGGAAAATAAACGACTTAAATTGACCTACTTTAATTTATTCATTATCACTAACTGTTAATAAAACCTGTATTTGACATATGTGAATATTATTTGATCTTTTCAAACCACGTTTATTCTCAGTGAGAAAGCCCCAAGACATTTTCTTTCAGAATATTTTTTTAAATATTCTAAGATTTTACTAGTAATGTGAAATGTGACAGCACTTTCAAGTTCTTTATTATGGTTTCCTTCTGCAGCAAGAACCAATTATCCCACATATATTAGTGCTTGGTTTTTAACTTGATATTTAAGCAATTAGTATCTGTATCTGTAAATTAATACATTTATATTCCTAATGTAGCTTTAATCATACAAAATGAGTCGAAACTGTCTTCTGGGTGCATTCATGTTAAAGGTAAAGACTGTTTATTTGATGTTAACACTCAATTAAACTTCAGTTTGGAGAAAGTGAAGTTCAATTTTTGACACTCTCCGGGCTGATTCTAATTTCTAGTTCTTCACAAAAGAGAGTAACTAAAGAAACATTCATATTCCCTTTCAAAGGTAAAATGTCTACTTTAGACAAATTGTACTTGTTTTCATATTTTTATACTCAGTAATTGCTGACAAAGATGTTCAAATGATGACACCTAATCCACTAAAACTTTTTGAACTTTAGTATAAGCCCTTTAACTTTGAATTAAATAATATATGTGCTTGTGAAATATATATTTTAGGCTCTGACAAATATTTTTATATCTTTCAGTATAGATAAATTCATAAACTTCTGATTATGCTGTGATCGACACAGAGTCTAACATTTTACAATGAATTTGATCTGCTAGCAAGATAAAAAAAAACAAAACGTATTTTTGCTATGCCTTGAGCTAGATACACTAGTTGAAAAGTAAATGCTTATTTCTGAAATAGCTTTTTTTTTTTTTTTTTGTGGTACTGGGGATGGAACCCAAGGGCATTCTACCTCTGAGCTACACCCAACCCTATTTTTTATTCTTTATTTTATTTTTACTTATTAATTTATTTGTTTTTTTTTTTTGGTGTTACTGGGGGTCCTGGAAACCCTTCTACCTCCAGGCTACACTCCCAGACCTATTTTTATATTTTTTATTTGGAAACAGCGTCTCCTAACCCAGCAAGCCTGGCTTTGAACCTGCACGATCCTCCTGTCTCAGCCACCCAAGCGCGGGATTACAAGTGTGCGCCACCACGCCCAGCTTATTCTTTATTTTGAGACAGGGTCTCACTGAGTTGCAAACGCCCTCATTAAGTAGTAGCTGAGGCTGTCTTCGAACACGGATCCTATTGTCTCAGCCTCCCAAATGCTGGGATTACAAGCATGTGCCACTACGCCCAACCTGAGATAGCTTTTTTGAGAATTAAAATCCAATTATGGGCATCACATCCAAAAGGTTGGCTTCTATGAGCTGAATTTCATGCTTATGTGTTGCAATTGAGTGGCTTCTTCTTACAAGTGTAACACTTGTAAGAACTATATTGAAAGTAGAAATTTTCCACCCAGACAAAATGAAGGAGCATAGTATGGAACGATGCTTCCATGATATTCCTCACAATAAATACTGCTCATAGAATCTGATGTTGTGGTTCAGATCCATGGAGAAACCCAATAGCTCTCCTTGGGGAATAACAGGTTCTTCCAGCCCATACAATTTCCCAAGAGAAATAGGATTGCAAAACCTATGCAGATAGATCCTAGGAAATCAAGTCTTGGCATAAGACCCACCTGAAGCAAAACTTTACTGACAACAACAACAACAAAAACAAATAAACAATCACACGACCCTCATAAACCCCTACCCTGGCTCACTGCACAGTGCTTCCCAGGTCTAGCGCGCACACCCAGTCATCCCTGAGGGTTCTAATGCAGTTAGGTTGCAGAGTCCTGTGGGGATGGTTGAGAAAAGAACTAACTCTGTTAAATTTTTGAAGAATTGCAAACACTTTCTCAAGGATACTTAGCCTTTCTTACACTGCAGGAGTTTTGGGTCTGTGATCTAAATGTCTCCTCACAATCATGACCACACTACAACAATGGTAAATGGCCTGTTCTTGCTAAGATGGGTGATTCAATCTGAGAGCTAGAACCTGGACCATTCATCATCGTGGGGGTGGGTCATTACTGAGAGAACGAGTTTGTTATGAAATCGAGTTTACCCAACTCTGTTATCGGCTCTTCCATATTTTACTGAGGGATAACACTATGGAGGTCTCAGGAGATCCTGGACCCTTGACCTGAAACTTACCAACCCCTGGAACTATTAGGGCACATTCCTGTCCTTTGTGGAATTCTATTATAGGACCACTCAGTAGAGTAAGACACCATCTTTCTCTCACATCTGTCTTAAACAGATAACCTTGTGTTCTTTTTTATTTAAAATTTTTATTGGTTCATTGTATTTATACATCATAATGGGGTAAAAATCTTGTGTAGGCATAAATGCACACATCACCCAGCCAGCCCCCACCCAGTCCCCAACTCCCTCCCTCCCTCCCATGCTTGGTTTAGTGGTTGACTTCAGTGAATAAGTACATCATGTGCTTTAAAGCATTTCCCTCTCCCCACCTCCTATCCCCTCAGTTAGGTTGTCTTATTTGCTCCTCTATAGGATCTCTTTTTTCACCTGGAGTTCCTCCTATGACCCCTTTCACCCTAGCTTTCACATATTATGGAATGCATCCAATTTCTTACTTTTTGTGACTGACTAATCTTGCTTAGCATAATGTCCTCAAGATCCATCCATTTCGCTGAAAACACCGCAATTGTATTTTTTTTTATGGATGAGTAAAATTCCATTGCGTACATATCCCACAGTTTTGTAATCCATTTATCTGTTGATGGACATCTTGGCTGGTTCACCATAGTTTGGCTATGTTTGGTAGTTTTTATTTGCATCTCTCTGATTGCCAGTGATGTTGAGCATTTTTTCATGCATTTATTGGCCATTTGAATTTCTTCTTTCATGAAGTGTCTATTTAGTTCACTTGCCCATTTCTTGATTGGATGATTTTTTTTTAGTGTTGAGTTTCTTAAGTTCTCTATATATTCTAGATATTAGTCGTCTATCAGATAGGTGGCAAAACTCTTCTCCCATTCTGTTGGCTCTCAAATGAGGTTCTTGACAGTTTCCTTTGCTGAACAGAAACTCTTCAGTTTCCTGCAATCCCACACATTGATTCACCTTTTGGTTTGTTGGGCTTTTGGGGTCTTGTTGAGAAAGTTTTTATCTGTACCTATGTATTGCAGTGTTGGACCTATGCCCTCTTTGAGGAGCCTTAAGCTCTCTGGTCTAATTTCCAAGTCTTTGATCCATCTTGAATTTACACTTATGCAGAGTGAGAAAGTGTGATTAATTTCCAATTTTCTGCATATGGTTAACCAGTTTTGCCAATACCATTTGTTGGAGATGCTATCTTTTTTCCAGTGTATATTTTTGGCCCCTTTGTCAAAAATCAATTGGCTGAAAGTGTGTGGACTTGTTTCTGGGTCTTCTATTCTGCTCCATTGGTCTATATATCTGTTCTTTTGCCAGTACCATGCTGTTTTTATTACGATGGCTTTGTAGTATAGTTTAAAGTCAGGTATTGTGATTCCTCCTGCATGGTTTTTGTTGCTGAGAACTACTTTGGCTATTCTGGGCCTTTTGTTATTCCAAAAACAATTTAATAAATTTAAGGACTGATTTTTCTATGTCTGTGAGGAATGATCTTGGTAGTTTAATGGGCATTGCATTGAATCTGTAGATCACTTTGGAAGGATGGCCATTTTAATAATATTTATTCTGCCTATCCATAAACATGGAAGATCTTTCCATCTACTAAGATCTTCTTTGATTTCTTTTTTCAATGTTTTATAATTTTCTTTATCGAGATATTTTACCTCCTTGGTTAAGTTTATTCATAAGTATTTTATTTTTTTTGTGGGTGATCTTATGTGGAAGTGTTTTCTCAATTTCTTTTTCAGTGGGTTTATGGTTGGTGTACAGAAAAGCTTCTGATTTTATTAAGATTGACTTTGTATCCAGACACTTTGCTAAGTTTGTTGATTAGTTCTATAAGCCTTTTGGTTGAGTTTATTAGGTTTTCTACATATAGTATCATGTCATCTGCAAATAGTGAAAGTTTGAGTTCTTTCCTTATTTGTACTCCTTTGATTTTCTTCTCTTGCCTTATTGCTCTGGCTAGAGTCTCAAGTAAAATATTGAAGAGAAGTGGTAATAATGACCATCCTTGTCTTGTTCTTGTTTTTAGGGGGAATTCTTGAAGATTTTCCCCATTTAGTATGATGCTGGCTGTGGGCTTATTGTAGATTGCCTTTATGATGTTGAGATATGTTCCTTCTATCCCGATTCTCTGCAGTGCTTTTATCATAAATGGATGTTGGACTTTATCAAATGCTTTTTCAGTGTCTATTGAAATTATCATGTGATTTTTTTTCTTTGGTTCTGTATATATGAAGAATTACATGGATTGATTTTTATATGTTGAACCAGCCTTGCATCCTTGGGATGAACCCTACCTGGTCGTGTCAAAATGGATTAAAAAACAGAACCCATCTATCTGTGGCTTGCAAGAAACACACCTTACAAGTAAAGACAGAAACAAACGTAGGGTAAAGGGATGGAGCAAGGTAATCCATGCCAATGGAACTTGAAGGCAAGCAGGAGTAGCAACTATGGTATCAGACAAGTTAGACTTCAAGCCCAAGCTAATTATAAGACACAAAGAAGGTCATTTTTTACTGGTAAAAGGAACAATCCAACAAGAGGAAATAACAATAATCAACATTTATACCCCAAACATAGATGCAGATAATTTGAAGGCAATATTAAGAGGAAAATTTATAGCACTGAGTGCTCACTTAAGGAACAGAAAATCATCAAATATATAACCTAATGACACACCTCAAAGCCCTTGAAAAACAGGAACAATCTAATCCCAAAGCCAGTAGAAGACAGGAAATTATTAAAATCAGAGCAGAAATTAACGAAGTAGAGAATAAAAAAAATGCAGAAAATCAACAAAACCAAAAGCTGGTTTCTCAAAAAAATTAACAAGATTGACAAACAACTAGCCAACCTAACTAAAAAAAGGAGAGAATCAATCCAAATTATGAAGATAAGAGATGAAAGAGGAGCTATTACTACTGACAGTGTAGAAATCCAGAGGATTATCAGAAATACTTTGAAAAACTATACTCCAAGAAAATGGAAAATCTGGAGGAAATAGACAACTTTCTAGATAAATACAACCTTCTTAAACTGAGTCAAGCAGATATAGAACACTTAAACCAACCAATAACCATCAAAGAGATTGAAACATCAATAAAGAGCCTACAGTCAAAGAAAATCCCAGGACCAGATGGTTTCCCAAATGAATTCCATAAAACCTTTATAGAAGAGCTAATACCAATACTCCTCAATCTATTTTGTGAAATAGAAAAAAAAACCCAGAATTCTTCCCAATACATTCTATGAAGCCAACATCACATTAATACCAAAACTGAACAAAGACAGTTCAAGGAAGGCGAACTACAGGCCTATATCTTTGATGAATTTGGATGCAAAACCGCTAAACCAAATACTAGCAACATGCATTCAGAAACACATAAAGAAAATCATACATCATGACCCTGTGTCCATATTCTTTATCCCATGTTCTATTTAGTTTCACATGTTAGATCATTTCTGTTTTTGAATGTTATGAATTAACTCATTTATGGCATTGGGGAAGTTGGTAATTTGATGATTCATTTCTCTCTACCCTTACCATCAGTATTTTACTCTGGCATCCATCATAGCCAAGAGACTCCTAGTATATCTACCCACTTTGATATCATAACTCACCATGTATGCATTTTAGAAAGATCATACTTTTTTAAATAGAAAAAGACCAATGGATAATATTTGTGCATTAACATTTCTATATGTCATTAAGGACTTTGGCTTATAGATGTAATAGCCTTTTATTTTAGAAGATATTGAAGAGGGTGAGGTGAATGTAGGTAAAACGATTCTAACACATTTAAATGTTTTACTTTCATTACTAG
Source organism: Muscardinus avellanarius (assembly GCF_963383645.1). NCBI lineage: Eukaryota > Metazoa > Chordata > Mammalia > Rodentia > Gliridae > Muscardinus > Muscardinus avellanarius. Next base: position 107,422,537 of record NC_137797.1, on the reverse strand, counting down.
CCAATAGTTTTATTACTAATAGTTTCTACTTCTTCTTAGGAATGGCTCAAATTTTATCCCTTTAATATGCAAAGGAGCCAGGTGTGGTGGCACAAGCCTATAATGCAGGTACTTGGGAGGCTAAAACAGGATGATCATAGGTTTGAGGACCACCTCATCAAGTAGCAAGACTCTCTTCAACCTATTAAAAGTAGGGTTGGGGTTATATTTCAGTTATACAATGCCCCTTGGTTCAATCCCCAATACAAAAAAAAAATAGCATTTGATTTTGACTTACTTTTTAAGATATGACCGTGATCTAAATGGCTGTTTTCCTGGAGTTAATGAGTTTAAAATGCTAATCTTTGGGCTAAGGTATTAGGAGGTGGGATATTTGAGAAGTATTAGGCAATGATAGCAGAAGGCTTTGGAGAAGCAGCCTGGGAGATCTCCTGGCCATTCCCCATATGAGGTTAGGGCCAGATGGCAGTTCTCTAACAGAAAGCAAGGTCCCATCAGATACTTAATTTGATAATACCTTGATCTTGGCCTTCACAGCCTCGAGAAAATTGGAAAATACATTTTATGTTGTTTATAACCCACTCAGGCTATGGAGATTTGATATGGTATCTCAAACAAATTAAGAATTAGGACAGATAATGTTACTCCTGATGACATCGTCTATATGGCCTTCAGTGATAAATGTAATAGCACATGTAATATATAACAATAACAATCTATGATAGTAAAAGGAAAATAAAGAAGAAAGAAAAAAAGAAAAGAGGCAGAGGAGATGAAAGGCTGAAACAATAATAATTACAATGAAGCAACAGCAGCCACCATGTGTAAGTGAATTTTATCTCCTAATCTGAAGGATAGGCTTATAGGCAGAACAAAGGTCTCCCAAATAATTTGAATTATCTACGTTGAATGTCTAAATATATATTTTTAGTTAAAGTGGTAATAATTTCCAAATACATTATAAGTATTTTATCTTAAACATCTATAAATATTTTATCTTAAACATCATAGTCACGACTTCATGATCTCAGCTGGTCATGGTGGCACATGCCTATATTCTCAGCACCTGGGAGGCTGAGACAGGTTCCAGACCAGCCTTAGCAACTTAGTAAGAATATCAACCACCTAGATAGATCATTAAAAAAAAAAAAAACAGCCTGGGGATATAGCTTGGTGGTAGAATGCTGGTTACCACATTAAAAATTCATTAAAATATACACTCACATACAGACAGACAGATAGATAGATAGATCACATACACACAAATATAGTAACACTCAAAAAGGAGAAATGCATCTTGTATGACAATTTGAAAGTGAAAAGATATTTTTAGCTAGAAGTTAATGTAGCACTAACCTAGCAAGCATAAAGCACAATTCAACCCAAACTCAAACACCAGACAGCTGTAAATTCCGTCACTAGGGGATTCATGTGATGTGCTAGCCAGCCTCCACATAAGCATTCTTTAGTTTTCTATTAAGGGCTGCTATAAAATTCAGTGATTCCTAGTAGTGGAGCAAAACTTTTCCCTGTTTGAATCTTCACTTTGTTTTGCTTTTCAGGATTTTTAAAATGTTTCTTTATTTTCTAATTACCATTCACTAAGAATTTGATATAGCTGATCACTTACATGTCTTTCTAATTAATGCATTACTTTTTCTTCTAAACAATCTCTCACTACTAAGCAAACATCAAGGATACATGTACCTTTTCCATGTCTCAGTCTGGTTACTCTTTTTCTTTCTTGAAAAGGAACATTGTACTGCATCTCTCGAGCCCCAAATAAATATTGTGCTATTTTTGTTCATGAACTAAAACTCTGCTAATTCACCATTCACCGTATTTTGAAAGTTGTTTCAATAGATTCTGTAGGGTTTGGCATCATCATTTGCAAAAAAAAAAAAAAAAAAAATTCAATTAGCAAAAAATGAGCTTTTTCATTTTATAGTTTATCTCATAAGATTACATAATATACATTAATGATATTCCTTTGTAATATACCATTACTTATGAAGTATATCAGTGTAGATATTAAAATACCTAAAAATGTTTGTATATATATATATATTTGTATATATATATATATATATATATATGCATTTCAGCAAATGAGAACATACAGAAAATAAGTGGGGTTGTTTTGTTTGTTATTTCTCAGGCCAAAAGAAAGCTACTCATGGGTTGCATCTGTCAAACAAAAATCTGAACTAAGAATATCAAATTTTTCTCTTCCCCAGAACACTGCTCATTAAACCACCACAAAATGTTTAATCATAAAAATACTGATGATAACAACCAAGAGTTCTAATCCTGACATTAGTCTGATGCCAGTGCGACACATTTTGAAAACCTCAAAGGTATCCACAGAAGGAAGGTTCTTACATGCCCTAAGGAGTCATTATTTTTATCCCCTTTCTCACCCTCAACTTTATCTTTCTTTTATCTAGGTTATCTTGTCCTGACCCACAAACAGAAAGTAGCTTCAACTAATAAAAGATAAATGATTCTCAACTTCTCAACTAACAGGTAAGCAGCTTGCAACTGTCTAAAAATAAAATAGGATTTTTGTACAGTACACATGTCATCTACCTGGAAGTTGACAACTTGGAACATGCATTTGTGTTTTATTATTTAAATTTGAAGGGTTTTTTTTTTTTTGGTTTTCCTTCCATTTGTATTTTTGACACAGATTGTGCTAAATGCTATGACTTATAACCTTATAACATTCTTTGAGAGCTTCGATTTTTATTTAAAACTGATTAGTCAATGGTTCAGCAATACCACCTCTGGGTATCTACCAAAAAGAATGAAAACCAAAATACCAAACGAATGCATGGAGAACTGTGTTCATAGCTGCACAGGTCACCATCGCCACACTGTGGAAACAGCCAAGATGTCCTTCAACGCATGAGCAGATTTCAAAACTATCGGATGTGTACACAATGGAATTTTGACCAGCCATAAGGGAGAACAAACTCATGACATTAAAGTGAAATGTCACAAAATAAATAAGAAAACATGTTTTACTTAATGTGCAAAATATTAGAGAGAAATGGGTAACAGGAGAAACTCTAGATGAAGAAGGGGCCCTATAGAGGAGCAATTAAGGTGACCTATCTGAGGGGGTAGGAGGGACGATAAGGGAAACTCTTTTATTTATTTTTTATTTTTTATTTTTGGTAGTACTGGGGTTCCTGGAAGCCCTTCTACCTCCAGGCTACACTCCCAGACCTATTTTTACATTTTGATTTGGAAACAGGGTCTCCTAACCCAGCATGCGTGGCTGGCTTCGAACCTGAGCGATCCTCCTGTCTCTGCCTCCCAAGCACGGGGATTACAAGTGTGCACCACCACACCCAGCCAAGGGAAACTCTTTAAAGCACATGATGTACTTAAACATATCAAAGTAAATCAGCAAGCCAAGCATGGGTAGGAGGGAGGAGGAGGGAAGGGGTTAGAGATTGGGTAGGGGCTGATTGGGTGATGTGTGCATGTATATCTGCACAAGCTTTTTATCCCATTGAGAAGTATGACTACAATGCACCAATACAAATTTATAAAAAAAACTGTTTAGCCTAAACACAGCCATGTCCAATTTTGTATAGTCTTCCAGTATTTTTTAGAATGGATTGAATTCTCCATTCAAATGTTTTAATTTTTCTTACAGAACATAGTTTAAATTTCTTATAGAACATCCTCAGTCCAACAAGTCATTACTGTTCACGGGTGCACTGCTAGAGACATGAAATCGGCCATCATGAAACAGACGAAATCAGCAGATGTAGGATATGAAATATGGGGATTACGGAGAAATGCCTAAGGTCAGTGGGTCTGGTGGCACTGGGCTAGACGGGTGTTTTTCCAGAGTCTAGTGAGGAGAGGCTGGACATGTGTACCTGTGCTCCCTGCTGTGCCTTCAGAATCTTGCCAGCAAGTGTAGCCTCCCATCCCTCTCCACTCTTTAGAAAACTGCTCTCTCTGTGGCTCTCTGATCTGCTCAGGGATCTGCTGCAGGGAGGGCTTTAAGCTGGTCAGGTTACAGAAACAACATCAGCACCAGCATAGCTTGCTCTGTCCCACAGCCTAAGGAGAAGCTGTTGACCTGATGTCCACGCAAGAATTTAGCTGTCTACAAACAACGGCATTTGCCCTAATTCCCAGAATACATGAGAAGAAGGCAGGAAGTTGCGGTGGCCAACTAAAGGAGTATTTCAGGGACATGGTATCTTTCACTCTTTCTTTCTTGCGCAATCCTCCTATTTCAGTCTCCCAAGTACTGGGATTAGAAGCGTGCACCACCACGCCCAGGTTAATACCTAATTCTTAATATGATGATTTCAACACTGACTCCTACATCAAACTTCTCAGTATTTCCAGATTCTCATAGTGCCCATTCTTAACATATCTAAGTAGCAGCAGAACTGGAAAATAATGTTTAGAAACAGGTATTTACAAATACTTCAAAGATTCATTTCTTCCCATTTGTCATAGAAATACAGAACTGAAAGTCTTCATGTGAACAATGATCTATGAGGATTCAACTACTCTCTGGGGTCTAGACAACCACTGCAGAAATATTGGTTTTGTTATGTCAAAGCATAATAATATTCATAATTTTTTATCAGTTTTGAGATAATGTTATAGATACATAAGCATTTATAAATCTGAATACAGAGGATTTTCCATGTATTCTCTTTTTCAGTTTCCCCAATAATAACATCCTATAAAGCTATAGGACTATGTCACAATATTGATATATTGATACTGATCCAGTGAGGATACGGAATATTTTAACAGTAGTACTCATTCTTGATGGTGCCCACTCCATAGGTTTGGACAAATGCTCTCTAGAGTTCTCCTACCAACTTGTGGCAGTTCTCTTTCTCAAATGCGAAATCTGATTCTAGAAACGTATCTCTTTTCCAGGACAGAAACAAAGTCCCCTCACACGATTACCCTAACTTGAGGGTTATTGAGCACATCATCATACATTTTCCCATTTGTACATATATCTGACTCACTGAACTACTTTCATTGTATCATCCCTTCTATCTTCTTGACTTTTGCACAAGTTGCTTTGATAGTCTCCATCATGCCTATGACTTCACTGCTGACTAATTTCCAGGTGCCTCTCAGGCATCACTTCTGACATCCATTTCTCTATGAAGATGCCCACAAATCTCTTTCAGTCAGGATAAGACGCTACTTCCATGGTTTTACTCTTCCCTATGCACAGTTAACATCATTGCATATTCAATCATCCCATTTGCAAGTCTTCTTTACCATGTGATAGAGTCTTCAAATAAAGGGACCAGTTCTCCTTAGAGAATGGCAGAGTAGACACTCAGTAGATAGCTCTCGATAAAAAAGGTCCTAGCCGAGCATGGCGGTGCACCCTTGTAATCCCAGCACTGGAGAGGCTGAGACAGGAGGATCAAGGTTTGCGGCCAGCCTTAGCTACTTAGTGAGGCCCTCCACAACTTAGTGAGACCTTGTTTCAAAATAAAGAATAAAAATCGGGCTGGGGATGTTGCACAGAGGTAGAGTTTGAATGCCTTTGGGTTCCATCTCCAGTACTGAAAAAAAAAAAAAAAAAGGTCCTGCTCACACAAATCAGAGTGAAAACAGATAAACAGATATCAGTGGCTTTTCTGTGGGCTCCAATGTTCATCATAAACAACAGGTCCGCTCTCAATCTTCATTACCACAATGATATCAACATGCTTCAAAGATGAATGACTAGAGACCTCAGTAGTAGAGATACTGAGTTTCTTACCAGGTCCTTGTCTTATGGAGTCGAAAAATAAAATCTGCAGACATCAGGAAAGTGAAATTAGAAATTTTATTTTAAAAGGGGCAAGCAAGCAGAGAGGCAGCTCACCCCTGGGGACATGGGCAGACTCCAGAGTCCAGAGTGGCCTTCTGGCATCATCAATTACACAGCAGCTCTCCCCAGTATTCACTTGAAAAGCCAAAGTGAGTTATCACAGTCAAAGCTCCGACACAGGAGAAGGTCCTAAAAGGGGAGTCAATTTAGGTGCTGAGCCAAGGGCTTATATATGTTTGAAGCCCCTTTGTAGAGACATTAACCAATGAAGAAAGTCCCCATTTTTCATCTTGCTTTTCTTGACTTAATTTGTCATCTATGGCCTTTAATTCACCAAAGTCATGAGACTATATGTTCTACATTTTTATTTCTTGGTCTATATTTAGCAACAACCCATGAGTCTCAGGTTGGTTGGTCCATACACCGAGCATGGTGGTATCCGCCCATAATTCCAATACTTGGAAAGTTGAGACAGGAGGATCACACGTTGAAAGCAAGCCTTGGAAACTTTGCCAGGCCATCAGTAACCTAGTGAGACTCTATTTCCAAATAAAGAAATAAAATTGGGCTGGGGATGTAGCTTGAAGGTAGAATGCCCCTGGGTTCAATCCCCAGTACCACAATGAACAAATAAATAAATAAGGTCCATGCACATAGATATTTCGTTCCTGACATCTTGGCTCCATTTATCCACATGCAATTGTTCCTGTTTAGGTCTGATACACATTATGTAAACACCTTACTTCTTAGGGGGTCTGGACTTTTTTCTTAACACTTATTTTTTGTAGTTCTATTCCGTCATAGCCTATCCAATATTTAATTCTTCTTCTTTTTCTTTTCTTTTCTTTTGGTACTGAGAATGGAATCCAGGGGCCTTCAACCTCCAGGATGCACCCCAGGACTATTTTATATTTTATTTGGAAACAAGGTCTCACTAAGTAGCTGAGGCTGGCATCGAACCTTCACGATTGTCCTATCTCAGCCTCCCAAGCCCTGGGATTGCAAGCCTGCACCACCACACCCAGCTTAATACCTCATCCTTAATACGGTGGTGCATTTTCAACACTGACCCCTACATTAAACTTCTCAGCATATCCAGATTCCCATATTTCCCTTTCTTAACATATCTAAGAAGCATCAGAATTGGAAAATGAATTTTAGAGAAATTTCAAATACTTCATTTTTTTCTTATCTTTAGAAGTAAAAGATCTTTAATATTGAACATCAAAACTATTTTTATATCCTTAAGGCAAGTACCCTGAATTTAGCTATTTCAGGAATTTGGGAACATCTAATTCCACCATTTATTACCTCAAGTAAATGTTTATATCTATGAGGAAGCCATGATTTTTCTACATCATGAGCCTTTAGAGCAATAGTAAAATATAATTTTCAGTTAGCCTTCACATAACTCTTAATTCTTCAAGTTTCACTACTAAGCTAATGTGCTGGTTCCATTTCTTTTAATTGTAAGTGCAGACATCCTACTAACAAGCTTAAGAAGCGTGGAATTTATTGTGTAGCATAAGTGAAGAAGTCAAACTGATCAGGTATGCTGGTACACATTTGTAATCCCAGTACTTGGGAGGCTCAAATAGGAGAATCACAGGTATGAAGCCAGCCTCAGCAACTTAGACCCCTGGAAACTTAGTAAAACCATGTTTGAATAAAATAAGGCTAGGACTGTAGCCCAGGGGTGGAATGATGTCTGTCTGTCTGTCTGTCTGTCTGTCTGTCTGTCTGTCTCTCTCTCTCTCTCTCTCTCTCTCTCTCTCTTTATCTCTTCTTTGGCCACTTTCATTTTACTCTTTTCAGCTGCTTTTCTCTATTTAACTTTGTTTTTAGCTATATTTTTACACATGAGGTACTATGACGTGCCTCAGAAATTAGAGGCTGTGTAGTCTTCATAGAGCAGAGGTGAGGGTCATTTCTGTCTCTCAGTATCACCGTAGTAAATGGTAGAGAGGACATTTATGTCATAGTTATTGCCAAATGGTCAGCCAGACTAGGAGGGGAGCGGGAGGAGGGGACGCTTTTACTTTTATTACTGGCTCAAGTTGTTTTCTACCATCCAGACACTGTATTTGTGTTGTTGGACCTTCATAATTAAAATGGAAAATTTCCTCATAGGAAAAAAAAAAGCAGTGCTAGTCATAAGAAAATGAGCCTGCTACAGCATTTTTTTTTACACAATTCATATCTCAATAAACTTGATAAATGTTTTTATATTCAAATAACGTATCCATCCCATGTCTTATATGAGCAGGTCTGGTGGTGCACACCTGTAATCCCAGTACTTGGGAGGCTGAGACAGGAGGACTGAAGATTCCTGCTCAGTCTCAGAAACTTACCAAGATCCTTAGAAACTTAGTGAAACTGTTAGAAAATTAAAAAATAAAACAAGACTGGCCTATAGCTCAGAGGTAAAATACCCCTAGGTTCAATCCCTAGTACAACATACACACACACACACACACACACACACACACACACACTTTTGCCCTCTCACACAAATATTATATATTTTGCCAGGCGTGATGGTGCACGCTTGTAATCCCAGCACTTGGGAGGCTGAGACAGGAGGAGCGCACAGGTTCGAAGCTAGCCTCAGCTACTTAGTGAGACCCTGTTTCCAAATAAAATATAAAATAGGTCTGGGAGTATAGCCCGGAGGTAGAAAGCCTCTGGGTTCCACCCCCAGTACCACAAAAAAAAACAAAAGAAAGAAATAAAACAAATATTATGTATGTCTATGTATTGAATTAAAAACTTGAACTTTAGAACATTCAAGCAGATACATATATGTATATTTATATTTTATTTGCTCTATTTAAGCAGTCTATTATTATTATCATGAACTTCTTGGCATTTTAGAAGTAGGCAAAATTACATTATAGTTTTTGAGATGTTGATTATTAAGCATTTTTGGAAGCCGGCTTAATTTAATCAATTTATTTTCATTTAAACTATCATCATTTCCAACATTTCACATGGAGTAGAAAATACACACTAAAGACATAGCTTTCCATCTGCAAGCATTAATATCACAGCCTACACAAAATAACCATTCCAAATACCTCCAATATTGTTTAATGTATGCAAGATGAATTCTCATCACTTGGTGATAGGTTAGGAATCGCAAAAGATGCCAGTATATTTCCTGTCAGATTATAGTATTCCAATAACTCGAAAAGGCAAACTGGAGGCATTTAGCATTTTGAAAATGTTTTCTAATCTGGTCAACATATTTTTCAATTCCGCACCATGCAGGAAAAATGATGGGCCTTGCTTTCTCTTTACTCTTTCCATTAAGTCAATCATTCGGACAACACAATATCATTAAAAGTGAGAAACCCCAAATCCACGCCATAAACCCAGGAAAAGCCTCAGGTGCTGACAGGTTTCCCATCAGTTCTTATAAAACCTGATTGTGGCAATTATCTCTCACATCAAAGAGTCTTTTCAGAATTTTTTAAGACCAGAATTATGTCTCAAGACATGAAAACTCCCTTGATCCCATAATCCTTAAAAAGATGACAAGGTAAGGAACAATTGGGGGATTTTCATTCTCTTTTACTCTCCTGAATAGAGAGGACAAAATTGTTTCCAGGGTTTTAGCTACGCACCTCGATGGTATCATCCCTGTCCCCATACACTGAGATTAAGAAGGCTTCACCCTGGGTAGTTCTAAGAAGATAATACCTGGAAAATATATTCCATTTAATCTACCGGGCACATCTCCCCCAAATCATCATACTAACAAGTCAGTAACTCTTAAAAAGGAAATAAATAAACTTAATAAAAAGCCATTGGGCGATCGTGTCCACCCCATTAGTTTGATCTGCTGGTAGGAAATATTTAAACCTCTAATTTGTTCATTATGCTTCAATACGCATCTTCCTTCCAGCCAAATTACCACAGCACCCCTGCCATCTGGTCATCCTTCAACTGTTGGTTTTCTGGTGTCAGGAAAATTTTTAACACATCAAAAAAAAAAAAAAAAAACCCTATGGGACATTGGGATGGCTAGTGTTCATGCTAAGCTCATATTTCTTAGTAAAAATTGCAGGAAGGGAGTGATTGGGAATGGTGATCACTACAGTCCTCTTTATCATGAATATCTCTACCATTCTGCCTGCAGTTTTGGTCAGGATTTCTTACGCAGCAATATCTATATTACAAATGAAATCAAACCAGTAAAAAAAAAATCCATTATTGGCTCATTTAATCATTTTTTAATTAATATCCAATTATATACTTCCTACATATTGCAGGGTCAGGTCATCTAAGACGTATGAATGACTTAAATCAGCTCTGCTTCAAAACTAATCAGCTCAATATTGATGCTCACTTATGCTATTATGATAAAGTTACTTAAGTTCCTTCTGTCATAAGGAGGTTAGTTTGCACCTTTCCTATCTCAAAAGCGAATGTCCTGGTCCCCACCCATCCAACTGCATGGTCAGCTTGGATACAAACACCAAAATCAGGAATACTGGCCGAGACACAGAGTCAGTGTGACTCATGAGCTGGCATGTTTGTGCCCTGAAGACAGATGTAACTACCTCAACAATTAGTCCAACCATCTCAATATACTTTGGGTTTATACAAAGAGCTTAGCTATCTCTAACAGACTTAGCTCCATGCACTGCAAATGTTTACCTGGAAAACACGTACAGACATGACGCAAGCTTCATGAGCACTCCCTTCCTACCCCATACCCCTCCGCCTCAGTGAACTTGAAACACAACACTTAAGGAAGATCAGGTACCCAATAAAAGTAAATAAGTGGGTGGAATACTATATATATGTATATACGAATACACAAACACATACCAAGGTATATGTTATATGTTTCAAAGGTAAATTTTTTTTAAAAAGGGCTAAGGATGTAGCCCAGAGATAGAATTTCTCTGGGTTTAATCCCAAGTACCCAAAGATAACCTTTTCTAATAATCCGAATTTCCATCCCTTGTAGGCTCTTCATGAAGTCCAGCAATGCTAAGTTCTAATATTTCCTAAACTCCCTGCTCCCTCTTGTCTTAGTGACTTGCGATTGTCCTATCTGCAGTTACCTTTCCACAATTTTACATGGATAGCTTTTTTCTTCAGCGTTGTGCTACAGTGTGGTACCTTCTAGGAAGCTTTCTGTAACGTAGCCAAGAGGAACCTCTAATTTACTGTAAGAGTCTGTTGTATGTGCCTCCTGACATGGAACACTTTGTTTTATCATCAGAGGTATCCCGCTACCACACACTTGTTAATGTATTAAGGGCCAAAATCATAACACCATTAAATAACTATTAAATAAGTGGCTAGACTCAGAATGAATGTTAAAGACAGATTGAGACATGAACACAAATGATAGCGCTTCTAATATATATTGGAAATGCATATGGGATAATTATAAATATATTATCTGTATCACATAAAATATAGATGGTCCTGTTTTTAATAGTTACTTATCTATTAATTATTTATTGTGATACTTTTGGATCTATTTTTAGTGATTTATTATTGCTCCTACATTTTAGGATACCTACCATATGATCCAGCAATACCACTTCTGGGTATCCACCAAAAAACAATGAAAACTAAATTACCAAACTAATGCATGTGCATAGCCGCAATTCACAATTTCCAAGAAGAAGGCATTCAACGGACCGTTTGAGCTGGATGGTTATTGACCCTCCGATGCTTTTTCACATCTGAGATTCTCTCTGCTCACCAAGTGGGGAAATACAGACAGAGACGAGAGTGTACCTCAACTGAAGCCTGGTTCTGTCGAAATCTAGAGGCTGAGATAATGAAGAACTCACTGCAGTCGCTAAGTGACCAGTGAGATAGGATGGAAATTAAAAGACCAAACTAATGCATGCGTATCTATGTTCATAGCTGCACAATTCATCATTGCCAAATTAGGGAAACCGCCAAGATGTCCATCGACAGATGAATGGATTACAAAACTATCAGATATGTAAATAATACAATTTTATTCAGCCATAAAGAAAAACAAAATTATGACATTTACAGGGAAATGGATGGAACTAGAGAACATTATGCTGACATTAGTTAGTCACAAAAAAAAAAGGATTATCTCCTAATATACAAAAGCTAGGGAGAAGATGGGTCATAGGAGGAACTGTAGAGAAAAAGGAGAAATCATACATGGGCAAATAAAAAATTTTTAAAAATATGCAGGTACGCCGGGCGTGGTGACTCACGCTTGTACTCCCTGCACCTGGGAGGTGGAGACAGGAGGATCGCGCAGGTTCAAAGCCAGCTGCGCTGGCTTAAGAGACCCTGTTTCCAAATAAAAAAGTATAAAAATAGGTCTGGGAGTGTAGCCTGGAGGTAGAAGGGTTTCCAGGAACCCCAGTACCACTAAAAAAAAAGAAATGTTCCAAAAAATTCAAAATTAATAAAGTATAACCTCTACTGACAGGATTTATGGAGCCGGTTGATTTTAACACAAATTCTTCTGAAGAACATAGAAAGAAGAAATAATTTTATATTCATTTTATGAGAACACAATGATCTTGACAAAGACATTAATCAAAAGAAAACTTATGAGCTATTCTCTCCTATGACTATAATATTAACATATTAATGTAATAATTTAAAAAAATGATACCATACTGTGGCCAAATTGAGCTTATTTTAGGAATGCAAGGTTGGCTTAATACTTGCTAAAGAGTATACATTTTTAAATGAAATTTAAAAGCAATTTAAATATAATTTTCTCCAACTATAGTAAAATTGGAAAAAATCTTTAACATGTCTATAACAAATATTCATAGCAAAGGTGGGGTAAAATAAAACCTCACCAATCAAATCTATTATTTCTGCAAAGTTCTGTAACAGATACTTAATGATGAAATATAACTTTTTATAATAAAGTCAAGAAAAGTTCACATATGCCAAATTTTATAGTTTCAAGATTCTGTGGAGGTCTCTGGAGCATAAGGTTATATTAACTGAACAAATAACCAGGAATGAATACATAGATGATACACAGATAGCTAGCTATACAGGACTAGAGTCACACAAGGACTTGAAAAAGAACATAAAAACAAAAATCTCATTAGAAACAGAATGCTGTCAAATATATACAAACATTTATAATAAAGGGAGTATTCAAAATCAGAAGTATGGATAATTCAACAATTTATTTTATTATTATATTATTATTATTGGTATTATTATTATTATTATTATTATTAATTATTATTAGTGGTGGTACTGGAGTTCCTGGAAGCCCTTCTACCTCGGGGCTACACTCCCAAACCTATTTTTTTTTTATTTTTTTATTTGAAAGCAGAGTCTCTTAAGCCAGTGAGGCTGGCTCCGAATCAGCAGGATCCTCCTGTCTCCGCCTCCCAAGCGTTGGCCACCACGCCCGGCAGCAATCTTTATTTTAATATGACTTAATCATTGTTTTTTGTTAATGAAGTTATTTACTCATCTCATGTAACATACAAAATTAAATTTCAGGATCAGATACTTAACATTTTAAGAAGCTATTACAATGGTTATGAAAATAAATATTTTGAAGTGGTCATTCATGTAAAAATAATTCCTGACCTACTTATGACAAAAATATAGTATATATATCCTAAATACCCAAAGAAAATGAAAATAGTATTTCTTTATACTACTTGTAATGTCTGAAGAATATTACTGAAATTTATTAAATAAGTGGAGATGTTATAAAAATCTAGAAATGTATTACATTTCACATATGTGAACATGAGCTTTAAAATATCTATTAGCAGAATAGTGTTGGGTTTTTTTAGTTTTCATTATCTTTTTTTTACACATTCCTCTATTCTCCAAAAGTTCTTTAACAAACTTATACTATGTCTTCTACACAATTAAAAGCAGCCAGCCTCAGCTACTTAGTGAGGCTCTTTGCAACATGGGGAGACCCTGTTTCAAAATAAAGAATAATAAATACGGCTGGGGGTGCCATCAAGAAAAAAACTGCTCGGAGGCAGAATACCCCTGGATTCCATCCCCAGTACCACAAAAAAGAAATAGGTAATGCGTTTATGTATTCTTAAAATTCAACTATTTTTAAAGATTTGTGGCAAAATGCAATTTCTTCTGAGATGATTCCTCACCAAAGTCCACTCCCAAATGCAGTACTGTTCAATATTTGGATTTAGTTTTTATTGTATACATCGATCTATGCATGTCTACTTAACATAGCTATGCTCCTTATTAAAGTTTAACCCCAGATGTCTGTAATACAGAATCTAACAATTTTATATCTCTATATGACTCCATGCACGGTTTATTTCTTCGTACCTCCTCAATATTACAAAAGTCATTATTTTTTTTAACAACATTCAGAATGTGTATACCATTTGTCCACAGCACCAACCTTAATATCCTCCATCACATCAAGTAATTTGTTCCTTTTCTTTTATTTACTATCTTCTTTCTCTCCCTTCTTTTTCCTTCCCTACTTCTCTTTATCACTTCTTTATGCCTCTGTCTTTCTATTTATTTTTCTTCTGCACCTGGCATATTAAATTTCTTCGTTGCATCTGATCTCCTTGTTCTCTACACTAGCTGCGATTACTAGAAAGTCCTTGCCTTCTTCCCTGGACACCTCTTAATCATCCTCTTCCTATTTCTCTAGCTTTCTGAATTTCACAGTTTCTCACACCTTAAATTGCTCCTTGATTTTGCTGGAGCTGATTCTCCAGTACTTTGATAAAATAAAATTTATGGATGGCACAAGTTTAAAAATCTCTCATGCCTGGAACTATTGCCATTTTAACTTTATTTTTAATTGATTCCATGGCTATAGACATGTATGTTGACATTTCCTTCCCCTGATGTTCCATTGTCATCTAGGGTTGATAAGTTGTCTTGGTCAGTTTTGTGATGCTAAAACAAAACACTACAGATGGGAAATATAGCAGACTTTTATCTCTCATGTATCTAAAGCTATGAAATTAGTTTCAAGGGACCAGTGTCTAGTGAGGGACTAGTTCCTGCTTTCAAGTTGGCTTCCTGACTGTTGCATCTGCCACAGAGAAAGAGCTTTGTCTCTCCCATGGCAAAAACGCAGAGGAGAGAGAGTACTCACTCTCAGCCCTTTTAGTAGTGGCATTGATCCTAACACCTATTAGATGGAACCTTGTAACACCATTGCATTGGAGATTAACTTTCCAACCCATGAATTTTAGGGGCACATTAGACCATAGAAGAAGTAATCCATTAGACCATAGAAGAAGTAATCCAGGTTCTTGGCCCTTTAGCCTCTCATATAGGACCTGCTTTTTTTTTTTTTTTTTAAACTTTCTTTACAAGAGAAGGGTGGAAGTTGCATCATTCATTATATTTGATTTCTAGCTTTAGTAAAATGTCTTGCTTTCTCATTTATTTCAACAGATATATCTCCTCTTAATCAGGAAAAACAAACAAGTATCCCATCTTCTGTTTGAATTGCAAGGTGTAATTGTCTGGCATTATAGGATAAGAAGAAAACATTTATGATTTTAATGCATCTAAGATCTATAATATTTTCTTTTTTGTGTGTGTATGTGGTACTGGGTATTGAATCCAGGGGCATTCTACCTTTGAGCTACACCCAAACCCTATTTTTTTATTTGTTTTTTTGAAACAGGGCCTTAGTAAGTTGCAGAGGGCCTCACAAAGTAGCTGAGGCTAGCAGTGAACATGTAATCCTCCTGTCTCAGCCTCTTAAGTACTGAGATTACAAGAGTGTGCCACAATGCCCTGCTAATCTATCATGTTTTAATATATTTTTAATCCTGGGCCTCATACCTGCCAAGGGGGCAGTGTGAGCTAAGTACTTAATCTCAATCCTCCTTATACCAGTGTTCTCTGTTAGTTAATCTACTCAAACTAGCTTTGTGTGGCATGGAAACTAGAATGATAGCATTGCAGATACAGATAAAAGTGTCTAACTGTCCCACTTGACAATAAAGGCTGAAAATTCTAACATGCCCGCTCACAACCAAATGAGTTAAGAAGCAAAAGATGTTTAGCAGAAGGAATGTTGTGGGTATAAAAGTACATCAAGCCAGGTATGGTGGTGCAGGCTTGTCATCACAGTATTTGGGAGGCTAAGATAGGAGGATCATGATTTGGAGACAGCCTCAGCTACTACTTAATGAGGCCCTTTGCAACTCAGTGAGACCGTGTTTATTTAAAATAAAGAATAAAAAAGAACAGGGCGGGGAGTATAGCTCAAAGGTAGAATGCCCCTGTGTTCCATCCTGAGTACTGAAAATAAAAAGTACATCCAACTTGAAATGAGCAGATCTGGCCACCAGCCTGTTTTATACAGTAGAAAAAACTTTGTGATCCTGTGCTCTTTGTGTAGCAACCACCTAGTTTGACTACAGGTGAAGCCAAGCAGAGGATTGGAAACACAAGGTCCCTCGGACCCCTCTTGGATCCATGATACAAAGTATGCTTCCGATTAAAAAAAAAAAAAAAAAAAAAAACTGGCCTGGTATCATGAAAGCAAAGTTTGGAGGCAGCAACACAAAGTTCTGTGACTCTTACTCACCACGCTTGGCAGTTCAGTACACATGTTCCAAGAGTAAAGATGGCTTTGGGAACATTAATGTCTGAGTAAGTGTATTGGATTTTCTTTAGTTCTGCTTCCAAGTAACAGTAGTCTTGCTTGAACAGTTGTATAGGTGTTTTTAAACAATTCATCTCCATCTCTTTTTAATTATAAACATGCACTCTCTCCTATCCCTGCACTTATAAAAATGTAGTTTGCAATTTGACAGGATGATATTATAGTATTGAGCAAAATGTGAATTGGTTTCAAAGTAACTGGGGTTGAAGCTTACATCAATCAACGCAGTGCAATTGCGGGTCACTAAAGCTGTCAATTTCAATCAGCTCTGTAATTAAATCCATCACCAATATGGATTTTGTGTAAGAATGTCACTTGTTCTTCAGACGTCTGCTATGAGGACAAATCGCACTTCACTGTCTCGGCGCAGGCAATTCTAAATATAGTATTTTTAAAAGCACAACATCTTCATCCATCTTCCTCTGATTTGTTAAATAGAAAACCATTTGCTAATGTGTAGTCTAAAAGCTATGTTGTTAAATATATATTTGAACTGCTTTCTATTTAATTAAAATGTTGCGATATCCCAGTTGGCATTTTAAACTCATCTTTAACACCTTTCGTGGCATTTGTTATGAAATAAATAGATAATGAATAATAATCACCTTCTAAAAAGGCTGAACAATTTGTAATTATGGAAAATTTGTAATTAGAGATCTTTTATTATGTGTTCAAAAAGCAAGAAGACGCTTTTTGGTGATGAAGAAATAAATTATTCATTTCAATTTCAGCATGAGTACAAAACTATTTCACATTTAGAAAAATCTTTTATTTTTTTTAACAGCTATAAAGTGTCAGCGCCTTCTATTACACTTACATAACATGGAAAAAGACTACAACAAAGCCGTATTACCAAATATATATTGCTTGCCATTTGATTTAATCTTCAAATAAGCTCCAGGAAGCAGGTCCCTGGACAGTTAATCTTTAGTTTTGTAGCCCATGCACATTTTCAATAAGGTTACTGGGGAATTAGGCCCAGTAGGGAGAGGAAAAGCATATTGTTTTATGCCACAGGCAGCTGTTGTGAGCCCTGTTAGCAAATTATAACTTCCTTAATTATGAAAGACTTGATTAGTAGAATATCATCATGTCCATGCTTGCCAACAAAGGTCATTGTAAATCTAAAATTTTAACCCTTAAAAAAATTCCTTTGGCCAATATCATATTCTCACCTAATATTTCCACTCACAAGGACCATCTTAAAACAAAGCCCCATTATATAACTCACAATATTAAAGAATTGACATAATAGTTAGGGCCAAAATAAAGATAAAAATCAAAACAAAATACTTGGGGAAAGGTGTAATATCAACAAGATGTGATCCTAACGGCAATTTTGAAGTACGTTGCTGTTCTCATTAATAACAAATACATAAGACTTCTTAAGGATCTCCTAAATTCTTCTCATTTAAGCAGTGATATTGAAAAATAGCAGACTGATAAAAAGAATATACATAAATCAACTAGAAAAAATCATAAAAACTTAATAGCACTCTGGGTGTCGTCCAGGAGGGGAAAAATATTAGAAGCACATAAAGTGAGGGGACATTAGCCCCAACTTGCTGACTTGAGTTTTTTCCTTTTTCATTCTTTCTCTCTCTCTTTTTTTTTTTTTTTTTTTTTTGTTTTTCTTTGTGGTCAGCAGTAGCATGCAATAACTCAGGAGCAATTTTTAGTGAATTATGGTACCTACTCAATTTATTTTGGACCGATCTTTATAAGCTAAGGCCCACTTATATAAACCTACATGTTGACTTTGGATAGCTCGTAAACATCCCAAGCATTCTCTCATTTGATTTGTTTTAGTTTCTCAGAGATTCATGGTTAGCTTTATCCCATTCTTTGAGATGTGTGAATACTAAGGAATCATCCCTTCCTGACCAAATACTAAACAAGTGGGAGAAAATGTGAAATCGAGTTTAAAAAATGAAAAAAGTGAAAGCAATCAAATGTGCACTGACTTTCTTAGAGGTAGCCTGGCCTACTTGTCCTGAGATAATTTTTTTCTTTCTTTTAACCTTTTCTGAAACTAAAAGACAGTCAACCCTCTGTGTCTCGAAATTTCACATTCTTAGATGCCACTAACTGCAGATTGGAAATAATTGTGACCAAACTAAATATATGCAGGCATTTCTTCTGGTCACAATTCTTAAACAATATAATACAACAGCTAGTAACAAAGCACTTAAGAAATAGGTGTTATAAGAAATGTAGAGATGATTTAATCATTTGAAAATTACCTAATAGTAGGAGAACATGTCAGGATTACACGCATTGTATTTAGGGCCTTGAGCATCTGCAGATTTTGGTTTCTCTCACTGTGAGGATTCTGGGAGCAATCCCCCGTAAACATGGGGGTGGGCACCGAGGGACAACTGAGTAGCTATCCCCTCGACGTTTCCGTGCGGGCTTTCCCTAAGTTCTCAGTTGAAGGCTTGTCACATAACCTCAGCTATTTCAATTAGTATATCGGTTTTCTCCAATCCACTCTTCCATATCTTTCAACACCCCACACTGCAGACACTCTTCTTCTACTTCTTAGAGTACAACAACAAACAAACAGGCAAGCAAGCAAGCAATAAAGGTCAACAGGCAGAAAAATCTCATCTCAAACCATCAACATCCACAAATCCTTTTACTTTTCATGGCAGAATTAGCTTTCCCATGTATGAAAGTTAACCTTTCCACCATTGCCCGGATTATCTCCTGCCTGGCTCACCTCTGCCTCCACCATCAAATATCTCACTTACTCCTGAGCTGAGTCTTTGCCCCTCCCTCCTAACTGACTCTTAGCCTTCTGCATATAAAAAAGTTCAAGCTCCTTCCTCAAAGTTAAAACTTCCTCTCAGTGCTGTAAACGCTTGCAAAATAGTGGAGCTGTCTTTAAGTTTCAGTGTGTGTGTGTGTGTGTGTGTGTGTGTGTGTGTGTGTGTGAGTTTGTATGTGTGTGTTAGTAATTATGGATTGAACCTACAGATATTCTACCTCGGAGCCACATCCCCAGCCATAATTTATTATTGTTGTGTTTTTTAATTTTTTTTACTGGTGCATTGTAGTCATACATCTTAATGGGCTATAAGATGGTAGAGGCATACGTGTACACATCATTTATTTAGCCTTTACCCAATTCCCTTACAATTTCCTCCTTCCCATGTTTGGCTACTTACTTTGATATATTTGTGAATGTTCATCATGTGCATTAAAGAATTTCCCCCTTCCCACTCCTATCCCCCTCATTTAGGTTGCCTTATTTGTTCATCTATAGCTTTCCTTTTAAGTCTAGAGTTCCTCCTATGACCCATTTCCCCCCTAGCTTCCACATATTAGAGAGAGCATCTTTTTTTCTTTCTTTCTTTTTTTTTCTTGGTGGTACTGGGGTTCCTGGAAGCCCTTCTATCTCTGGGCTACACTCCCAGACCTATTTTATTTTTGGAAACAGGGTCTCTTAAGCCAGCGAGGCTGGCTTCGAACCTGCGTGATCCTCCTGTCTCTGCCTCCCAAGTGCGGGGGTTACAAGCATGAGCCATCACACCCAGCATAGGGAGAGCATCTGATATCTTACTTTTTGTGATTGACTAATCTCCCTTAGCACAATGTTCTTTAGTTCCATACATTTCTCTATACTATAAATGATGTAAATTTGTTCTTCTTTATGGTTAAGTAAAATTCCACTGAGTACATATACGATAGTTTTGTAATCCATTCATTTATTGATAGACATCTTGGCTGGAAATTGTGAATTGTGCAGCTATGTACATAGATTTGCCAATTATTTCTCTGATAGAGGGCTAACATCTAGAATATAGAAAGAACTCAAGAAACTTAGTATTAAGAAAACAAATAACCCAATCAAAAAACTGGGCAAGTGAACTCACTTCACACAAAAATAAATTCAAATGGCCAATAAATGCATGAAAAAATGCTCAACATCACTGGCAATCAGAGAGATGCAAATCAAAACTACCCTGAGATTTCACCTAACTCCAACTAGAATGGCCATCATTCAAAACACAAACAACAACGGATGCTGGTGAGGATGTGGAGAAGTGGGAACTCTAAGACATTGTTGGTGGGAGTATAAATTAGTGCAATTTGGAAAGCAGTAAGGAGGATCCTCAGAAGAATGGGAAGTCACTTACCATATGATCCAGCAATACCACTTCTGGGCATCTACCCAACAGAATGGAAACCAAACTACCAAACTAAGTTATGACTTATTAATTTTTGAAACAACCCACTCTCACTAAGTGGCTGAGGGCCTTACTAAATTGCTGAGGCTGGCCTTGAACCTGTCATCTTTCTGTCTCATCCTCACAAATATTGGGATTACAGTTACGCGCCACCACACCCATTTGTCTTTCAATTTTTAATGTTAGAATGCCTGAAGAATACACTTCTTCTCTAATTATTTGCTCCATGTGTCGTAGAATACTTTTCAATCCTATTCTTCATTTGGAAGACATCGATGACCTTTTGTAGTTAAAGTCAAGGTTCATTTTTAGGTAACATATTACTTCTCCATCACTTGGCATTATTGTCTTTTCTGAACTTCCTTTTTAGTGCTGTTTTAAAGTTACCTATCTACCTATCTGTGCTAGAGTGGTGCACTTGGGCTTTGGCCCTCTTTTCTTTTACACATGGGGACCTGGACCACTCTTTTCTTTTACACACGGGTCCCTCTTTTCTTTTACACTTGGGCCCCTCTTTTCTTTTACACATGAGCACCTCTTTTCTTTTACACATGGGCCCCTTTTTTCTTTTACACATGGGTACCTGGACTACTTTTTTCTTTTACACATGGGCCCCTCTTTTCTTTTACACTTGGGCCCCTCTTTTCTTTTACACACGGGCCCCTCTTTTCTTTTACACATGGGCCCCTCTTTTCTTTTACACTTGGGCCCCTCTTTTCTTTTACACTTGGGCCCCTCTTTTCTTTTACACATGGCCCCTCTTTTCTTTTACACATGGGTACCTGGACTACTCTTTTCTTTTACACATGGGCCCCTCTTTTCTTTTACACATGGGCCCCTCTTTTCTTTTACACATGGGCCCCTCTTTTCTTTTACACTTGGGCCCCTCTTTTCTTTTACACTTGGGTCCCTCTTTTCTTTTACACACGGGCCCCTCTTTTCTTTTACACTTGGGCCCCTCTTTTCTTTTACACATGGGTACCTGGACTACTCTTTTCTTTTACACACGGGCCCCTCTTTTCTTTTACACTTGGGCCCCTCTTTTCTTTTACACATAGTACCTGGGCCACTTCACACTCTAACACTACATCAACCGTGCTTCTGCATTCTAAGCCAGTTCCTCAACAAGTTCATTTTGAGTATCCTATCTCATACTGATTGGTTCTTCCCCACTCTTATATTTCCTTGATTTTATAGTTAGATATAAAATGTCTTCTCATTTATTAATGTTGAAACTGTTATAATAAAGTCTAAAGGGCTGTGGTCCTAGCAGTGGATAAATCCATTACAATCTGAGTAGTGCCTTCGGTCGGTAGGGTGTGGTTGGAGGTAGAATCCTGGGGCTTGGACCTTGAGGATAATATAATGGTTCTGCCTCCTCCTACTTTCTCTGGCTTTCAGTCTCCATTATATGAAGAGCTCAGTTCATGTGACCTTCTTCTTTTAGTCTCTTACCACCATTGTCTGAGGTCCTCAGTACCCAGCCTCACATAGAACAAACCCCAAACCATAAGAAAATAAATATTTCCTGTAAGTTATGTGGTCCATCTTGTAGATAATACTATGGTGCAGTGATCTTTATTTGTGTTTGTAAAGGTTAGATCTGAGCATGCCTTTGTTTACAAATAATCTTATTATTGACTTTCTTGTGCCATGGGAAAATCAAAGGTTGTGATGATGGACCCTGTCTCCTTTTGACTCAGATTTCTTTATCAACCCTCAAGCATTCCAAATGCCACCAGTGCAATTCGTGTTACTCATACATTACCACACTTAGGTTGTCCGATGCTGTTTTTCATTTAGCTTAGGCATTTAAAAAAATCTGACAATTTACTTTTCTTAAAATATTCTCTTCTTAACTGACTATGGTGGCTCATAGCTGCCTGTAATCCCAGTTCTTGGGAGGCTGAGACTGGAGGATTGCAGGTTTGAGGTAAGTCTCAGAAACATAGAGAGACCATCAGGAAGTTAGTGAAATGCTGTTTCAAAGTAAAATATGGCTAAGGGTGTAACTTAGAGGTAGAATGCCCCTGGGTCCAATCCCCAGTACAAAATATATACGTGTATTTATATCCTCCTGATTATGTTTTATCTCTTCTCTCTGTCTCTCTCTTTGTCTCTCTCTCTCTCTCTTCCCTCCTCTGTCCATCCCATCATAAACAAAAATCAACAGAGATGAAACAAGTTTTTATCGCATATGTGGATTGTACATCAACCCCACTCCTGTAATTTTTATATAATTTTGAATTATTCTGTAATTTTGTATACTTTTTCATTAAATATTGCCAGTTTATTGAAGATTTGAGCCATTAATCTTGGTTATTAACTGAAAATACAATTTCTGACACAAAATAGACACTTATTATATGATTTGTGGGATGAGTAAATAAACTTAACTCTCAAGATCCCCATATAACCAAGAACATGCAGGAAATGTATCTTTGTTCATTTTAAGAAAGACACATTTAACCAGGTACAGTTCTTTGTTTAGAATGTCAAAGTCGTCTTGCAATTCTTAGTTCTATGATGAAACTAGAAAATGTATCAGATGTAGTTTCTAAATGTTACAATCATCCACTTAAAGTTACTAGAGATTTTTTTTAGAGAATAGTGTAGAATGAAATCACACTAATAATTCTGAGAAGGAATCGTTCCTTTTTCCGCACTCCTTATTCTTTGGAGCAAGGAGATATTTTAGAGTGAGGCTCTGGAGCCAAGACCAGACTGAAGTCCAAGCCTCACCCCTGCAGTATGATTTTGAAAAACATAGTTCATCTCCAGGGACTACAATTGCCTATCTGTAAACTGAGAGAAAAAAAAAATGCTGCTCAGCTCTAGTGGTGAAATGAGATCATATATATTCACAGCATAGCAAAATTCCTAGTACACTATAAGAACTCATTATGGTTCTTATAGCAAAGACTAGGTTTTACCCCTCAGCATCATGTGGATAGTACATTTTATTTATATTTGATAAGTCAGATAACTTTTCTCTGAGCTACTGCTTACCCTCCTAACAAGAATGACAATCTCGATCATTTCTTTATAGGGAATTTCAAGTCACTATAGGGTGGTGCAAAGTCTCTGGAGGTTCTTGTACTTTCTGGAACACTCAAGGAACAGGTCCTTAGCTGCTATTTCACAAGGTTTCTGCTGATATTCTTGTTTTCTAAGCCCCGTGGAAAGAGTCTGACTTTGCTTTTCAGTGTCCAGTTTGGACATAAGGCTCTTTTCCTAGGCTGTATGTTGTGCACAGATGTTCAGAGGTCCTAGGACCAGCAAGCAAGCATGCCCCTCCAGAGCAAGCCATCGCCAGGATACTCAAGAAATACCATCATCGTCCCTTCCCTCAAGTTCAAGACTAGCTCCCCAACCCCAGTAGCTCCCCAAACCAAAAAGAGCATCGTCTACATGGAGCCTATGATCTTAAGTGATAAGACCAGCAGATACAAATGACGCTCTCTTTCTTTCCTGAGTAGGAAATGGGTAAGCGACAAAATACAGGGCCTACGTGAAACAAACTAGGTTTTTATTTTGTTTTGTTCTGTTTTTAAATTCTAGGTCCCCGTGTCAACTACAGGCCAGCTAAGTATGTACTAAAATGATTATTCTTTTAAAAGGAAACTTTGTCTTAATAATGAACTCTGTTACAAGTGATAGCATTTATTGTTATTAATGTCATTGATGATAATAAAACAGATGGCATCCAAATCTGTTTAATTCTCTTGAGAATATACTCAAATATTAAATTAAAAGTGGAGCTCTAGTAGAGGGGCAAATTTTATGGCTAATATTACTCAAAATACATTTATTTTATTTCTCAATTCACAGATCTATTTTATGACTTTTTACTAGTCGTGCTTTGTAGTAAAGAACTCAGGAATAACTTTTACAATAGGTTTCACTAATTTGGAAAGTACTAACAGTAGCCGATTGTAAATAAAAGAAGAGAATACAGGAGCAAATTAACATTAAGTTATATATTTCATGATGGAAATTAACACAGAATAGTCCCAACATTTGAAAAATGACTTTTAAATAAATTTCTTGATATTTAACATGGATCTCAATAAAACAATATAACAAATTTGAGAATCTTTAAAAAGGAAGACGAATTAGACAAGTTTTAAGAAAACAATTTGAAACCTTAAATAGTGAACAAAAAAAATCTTATATCTTTAGGGTCCTAAATAAATCTAAACAAATTAGAAATTATTATATAGTGGTATTTATAAAACATTTAAATTCATAGGCACTCACTTGCACACCCATTATTGTTTCTGGATTCTAAAATAAATAGAATTTTTTTAAAAAGATGAAATAGGTTTGACAGCTTTCCAAATACTTAGAATATAAACCAATTATAGACTAATAGAAGATTTGGGGAATGTTATTATTTTCTACCTATTGTGAACATTACTTAAATTTTATATGCAGATAATATATAATTGTCTGTTTTAAAAGAAGTAATTGTTTGCTTGTAAAGGTCTACGCTCCCTTGAAAGTTGCTGGTAGGTGAGCTGAGGATTAAAATGATCCAGTGTTATACTGAGACAAGAAAAAGAAGAAGAAAGCCCCCTCTGGCAAGCACTCACCTTGGGATGTAAAACCTGCACTTATAGAATTAAACACACAATGCGAATGTGTCGCGCTGAACTCTGTTCCTTCTTGCTGTGTTTCGTTTTGTCTTATCTATTTGAAACTCAAGAAGCAAAGTGGTATGAAAGCATTAAAGTCGATTTTGTTTGTGATTTGAAGAATATCCATATTACGGATTATTAAATTAATGGCAATCTAACCTTGAAGGCACCTCTATCCGCTGAAAGAGTAACACTTCATCACCTGTTTTGATTCATTAATGTATCATTTAACTTGGTATGACACATGTTCAGCAGTTATAATTACATTACGGTCTTCCTATTACATCAGCTCTGCTCCAAGTTTCTATCACCACTAGTCCAATTTTCAACATAGAGCAATCCACTGCACTCTTTTCTTATTAGTGTCATCTTTAATGTAGCAGAGAGGCTGAACCATTACTTGGCACTGAGAGTTTAACAGCAATTAACCCCTGCTCTATCCCCAGGGGGAAGTATATCAGCAAGTTGCCAAAACACTGTAAACAAGCTGGCCAAGATCAATGTGAAACAAGGCTGGCTGCAGAGCACCTATTGTATTCATTTAGGATGGATATATGGGGGAAAGGAAGGAAATGTCTGTATGAAATTAACCCCAGTCACTCCTCTAGCCAAGGCTGGAAACATTTCTTCCCAGGAAGAGAGACAGGATTAAAAATCTAAAAGAAAATCATGTTTATAGTTAACGGATACACTGAACATTTATTCGGCCTTATTGCCCTAAGAAAATAATTATTGAATTGATTATTTCACTGGGCTTTTTTTTTTTTTTAAAGACGGAAAATGAAATGCATAAACAATGTACTCACAGAATTTAAAGGTCAAATTGAAATAGCAAATGACAAAACAAACCCAATTTGGAGATTTTCCTTAGTTGTTCTAACACAACTGAAAGACAAAGAGAGCCATGCTTGGTTACCAGTAAGTTAAAACATTAGATAATGGTTGGCAAGAGGAGGTTTGTAGTTCTGAAGGTTGATGGTACAAAAATAAAATAATGCAAAGATATGCCTGGAGCAGAATGTGTAGTCTCACATTTTCTAGACCCATTCTGCCATATTTTTTTTTTAACTGCAGGAAGCCCTGGTACTTTAGTACCGCAGTCTGCTGAAAGTGAAAAAAAAAAAAGGATCTGAAGCGAAAGTCTGCCCCTAGTTCAAAGATGCAACTTGTTACCGCATTTATTCATAAAAAACTCATAACTGAAAGTGCTTAATTATTTTTTTACATTGTTACCAGGCAAGTCATATGCATTTGCTGAGACCATGTGCTTTAACTTTTCCATTCCAAAATTGGCATGGCATACCACTTTCCATGTTAAAACAACTCTACTTCCTGCCCAGTGAGTACTAAGCTAAGCTTCAGATTGGACGAAAGAACGTCTCTTATAGACACGAAACTTCCATTGCAAGAAATACTAATGTATATGTGTATCCATTTTGCTTGTCTTTCCATATTTCTTTATAAAGATGGTAGAGTTTTCTGTTATTCTCAAATTACTGTCCTTTATTTATTTAACTAGAGTTATGCTTCTTTAGAATTTATTAAGTCCTTAACTCAGAAAACATCTGAGAAACATGACAATATGGAATATCTTATTTGGTGGCTTATTTTATTAATTTTGTACGTAGTCTAAATTTCCTTCTGAACATGAATAAAGAGAGAAGATAACCAGTAAGAATTACTTCAATGTGTGTAAATAACTGGTTTTATAATGCCAGATAACATGGTTTTTGTACCAGGATTGTGAAGAAGTGTCAAAATGTATTAATGCACAACAATTGAGAAAGATTTTCGATTTTAAAAATATATCTTTGTTAGTAAAAAAAAAAAAAAAAAAAAAAAAGCCAGGAGCTTCCAGGAAAGGGCTGCAGATTTCCAGGATCCAAGGGTAATTAGCAAGAAAATAGAAGGAGCCCAAGAGCCTAGGGTCTTTTTGCATTTCTAAGAGAAGCTAAATTCCTCAAGAACAAGGGGGAATCCCAGACTCCCAACAGGGAACTTAACACATTTTAGAGTGTAACAAAAGACATGGGGTCTGGGCCTGAGACAAATCAGGCCATTTCCACATCAAAAGACCTGCACCCAACCAGAGAAAGGACAAATCTAGTTGGGTCAGAAGACTGGTTATAAAATACTCTGTATCCAGGAATTGTTGGTGGCATCCTGTCAACCCACTATGTCACTCTCTCCGTGACATAGTGCTTTACTCTATACTCTAAGCCCTAGGTTTCCCTCTTTCTAATGGCGCCATGATGGTTACAACCTGTATTTCTATCTTTGTAATAATAAATTGATTTAAGTTTTCAGCAAGATTTCAGACTAGTGTTTATTGATCATGGTTCAGAACAAGTTACAGGAGCCTAACAGAAATCCCTGGAATGGTTTCCTCCCAAAGCATAAGAGTTAAAACTGTTAACAGTTTTGATTAGAAATCATTATTACTCCAAGTCTTTGCTCAAAGACACATGTGATGAAATATAAGGTGTCTCTTCTCTAAGAGCTTACATCATTGCTCAATTAGCTTTATGTCCCATAAGCAACTCTGCCTTACCTCATTCAAGTGATCAACAATATTGGGGACACATAACTATCCCTTCTAGGTTTCTGTCCACAATATAGGCTTCTCCTTTTTACCTCTTTTGCTGAATTCTTCTCTTCTTTCCTTCTTTCTATGTTTGAGTGACTCCAGTCTCAGACCTGGGAAACTTTCCACACATGCTGACCCATATTTTCAGGGAGTTTTGCCTTCCAAAGACCAAGTGCAATACTAGCAACCCATTCACTCATATTTTCAGGGAGTTTTGCCTTCCAAAGACCAAGTGCAATACTAGCAACCCATTCACTCTCTTCTCCACTTCCAATTTCTCCCTTGATTTGTGCGAACCCGCCTCCCTGCTGTGCTTCACCAGGGTGGGCGTATGAAATATGCACCTCAAGTTGAACAGGACTAAGTCATCCTCCCTCATGCCTCTCCCATAAACCACAATCTTGGACTTTAATCTATTTTTATTTGTTTTCCTTAGATCTTACAAAGAAAAAAATAAGCCAGAAATTTGTTTTAATTGTAGTCAAATTTTGTTTCCTTTTTTTTTTTTTTGGTGATACTGGTGTTCCTCAAAACCCTTCTTCCTCCAGGCTACACTCCCAGACACCTATTTTTTATATTTTTATTTGTAAACAGGGTCTCTTAATCCAGCAAGGCTGGCTTCGAACCTGTGCAACCCTGTATCTGCCTCCCAAGTGTGGGGAGTATAAGCATGTGCCACCACGTCCGGCAAATTGTAGTCAAATTTTGAACCCAACTCTACCCATTTGTCATTATTTATGACCCCTTTTCATTCTCACCACTCCTTTTTCTGGAAAACAGAAATATTGATCAGTCTTCTTGAGTCTGTTCTCAACCTCCTAAACTCTCCCTCCACGTGGCCACCAGAATAAGTGTAATCATATCATTCCCTATTATTTATTCACATGACTAAAAGTCTTTAATAATTTCCTCCTAACTTTAGGATAAAATCCAAATTCTTTTCCCAAATATAAAGCCCCATGTGATTTATTATTGTCTTCTATATTTTTATTCTAATTTATTTTTTCCAAGTAAATCTTACTTTGACTCCTTTTTTGGGGGGGCATCCTGGGGATTGAGCTCAGGGGCATTCTAGTTCCGAGGTACACCCCATCCCTATGTTAATTTTGAAATAGGGTCTCATTAGGCTGATGAGAGACTTATACTTCTTGGGGCTATTCTTGAACCTGTGATCCTCCTGTCTCAGCCTCGGGAGTACTGGGATTGTGAGCATGTATCACCATACCTGGTCCCTGCTGTTCTTTTTTGCTCCTCACTAATAATTAGTCACAGTGAATTAATTTACATACACGTGATATTCTCTTAGATAGTTTGGGTTGCTAAAACAAAAACCCATAGTCTAGATAAGTTATAAACAACAGGAACTTACTGTTCTGGAGGCTGGGAGTTCAAGATCAAGATGTAGACATATTCATTGTCAGATGAGGAACATTTTCTGGCTTGAAAATGGTGTCTCCTGGGCTGTGTCCTCATGTGGTGAAAGGGCAGGGAGCTCTCTGTGGCTAATTTTATCTAATCTCGTTCATGGTCGCAGAGCCTTTATGACCCAGTTGTATTCCTCTTATTAACACTTTATGACCCAGTTGTATTCCTCTTACTAACACTTCTGTGATTGGGCCTCAACATAATAAATCATGGGAGACACAAACCTTTAGACTATAAGAACTAGGTCTTTCTTTTTCCTATGAGTTTTCCTTCTTTTTTCTTCATAGCTGGAATACCTGTCTTGAATTGGCATTTTCTATGTCTCATTTTTTTATGATTCATTTTTTTCTCTGCTATGGGTCTATAGGAATGTCACACAAAACCAAAAGCTTTTGCTGACAATTCTTCTATAATCAAATATATATATATATGTGTGTGTGTGTATATATATGAGAGAGATATATACATATTTATGTATAAATATTAAAAGGTATTAGATATTCATCCATTTACCAACACCAAGTAAACTCTAGGAATCAATACACTATCTCATTTTCCTTATACTACATATGTTTCTCTTATCAATTGTTATATGCTTTAAATTCACATCTAAATGAAATGTTATTTGCCTGCATGTTTATATCTCCCTTCTGGCTTTGTATTGTTCATCACTGGTACCTAAGATATCACCCAGAAAGTAAATACTGTTCAATACATATTTTGAATAAATGGTTCAATCAATTAATTTTGTGTGTAAATAATGTAGATAGTTCCTGTGACATAAAGAAAGTCTTATTGTTTTTTTCTAATCTAGAAAATGTGTATGGTATTAAAAATAGAGACAGAAGTCTCCAAACAATGTAGGAGTCTAAAGAAAAATATTTTCTCAAACTAGAATAATAATAGTATCTTTGGATAAAATTGTGATAGGAAATTGTTGAAAATTCTCTTATGAAAGAGATAAAATGGTATGGAAAAACATTAAATTTAATAGAAGCATACTTGGAGATAAGCAAACATAAACATTTTATAAGATAAGGATATATCATTCAATTTATCTTAAATTCTAGCTCAATTACTAGTTTTAACAGTCTCTAAATAGTTAATGATTTAAAAGTGACACACATTTTGTTAATACCTATTTTCTTTCTTTAAATTTTTATTTTTATTTTTATGTGGATCATATTGAAAATGGCATACATTCAGACTTTGCTTGGTGCCCTCTCCCCACCACTTCACCCTTTGTACCCTCCCAACAATGAGTGTCCAGGTTAACCATGCTACATTCATACTTTTACACATATTCGAATGTAGCTCCTCCATTAATCAACCTCAGCTTTCTTCCTCTCTTCCTCTTCCATTCTATCTTTGAGGAGATTTCCCCTCCATTATCTGGAGTCCCTCTGGTATCTGTGGTGCTCCCTTGTTTGGGCACATTAGAGAAAACATATGTCCCTTCTCTTTCTGTGGTTGGCTAATCTCACTTAACATAACGTTCTACAGATCTTTCCATCTTCTTGCAAATGATATGATTTTGTTCTTCTTTATTGATGAGTAGAATTTCATTGTGTGTATTCTCCATAATTTTCCAATCTATTCATCTGTGGATGGAGACCTAGGTTGGTTCCATATTTTGGCTATTATAAATTGTGCTGCTATGAACATGGGTATGCATATGTTGCTGCAGTTCTCTGATTTCAACACCTTTGGAAAAGGGGTATACCCAAAAGTGGTATAACCAGAGTAAATGGTGGATCCATTCCCAGTTTTCTAAGGAATCTCCACACTTATTTCCATAGAAGCTGAACAAGTTTGCACTCCCACCAACAGTGTAAACAAGTACCTCTTTCCTAACATACTCACCAGCATTTGTTGTTATTTGATTTCTTTATGCTTGCCACTCTGACTGAGGTTAGATGGAATCTCAGTGTAGTTTTGATTTGCATCTCCCTGATGGCTAATGATGTTGAACATCTTTTCATGTATCTATTGGCCATTTGTATCTCTTCTTTTGTGAAGTGTCTATTCATTTCAATTACCCATTTCTGAATTGGGTTATTTATTTTGCTAGTGTAGAGTAACTATAAAATATTAAGAAAAAAAATTGAAGACCTTGAAAATGGAAAGATCTTCCTTACCCATGGATAGGTAGATAAATATCATCAAAATGGCCATTCTGACAAAAGTGATCTACAGATTCAATGCAATTCTTATCAAAATACCAACAACATTCTTCATAGACCTAAAAAAATCTGTCATGAATTTTATATTTATAAAGAAAAGACCCAGAATAGCCAAAGCAATCCTTAGCAATAAGGACCATGCAGGAGGTATCACAATCCCTGACCTCAAATTGTACTATAGAGCAATAGTAATAAAAACAGCATGGTATTGACACAACAGGCGTATAGACCAGTGAAACAGAGTAGAAGATACAGAAACAAACCCACACACCTATAATCAATTAATCTTTGACAAAGCGGTCAAACTCATACGCTGGAGAAAAGACAGCCTTTTCAAGAAATGGTCCTGGGAGAACTGGCTATCCATTTGTAGAAAGATGGAACTATATGCTTACCTCTCACCATGCACACGAATCAACTCGAGATGGATCAAAGACTTAGAAATTAGACCAGAGACTGTGAGGTTATTACAAGAGGGCATAGGCTCAACACTCCAACATACAGGCACAGGCAGTAACTTTCTCAACAAGACCTCCAAAGCACAGGAAATTAAAGCAAGAATTAACAGGTGGGATGGCATCAAACTAAAAAGTGTATGCTCATCAAAGTAAACCATCAAGCACCTAAAGAGAAAGCCTACAGAATGGGAGAAGATCTTTGCCAGCTACCACTCTGATAGGGGGCTAATATCCAGAATATACAAAGAGCAAAAAAGACTCTACACTAGCAAAGCAAATGCCTATTTTCAAAGTAATTACCACTTGAGAGATTATCTGCTGACAAACTGGAGTCTCATTAGGTTGTTGAGAGTTTCACTACTTGCTGAGGCTGTCCTCTAACCTTTGATCCACTTGTTTTGTCTTCCTAGTTACTAGGATTACAGGCATAAATCACCATTTCTGACTTCAACATTCCCATTTGTACAGATGTAATATTATGGTTTATGATACAATTGCCTTGACGTGAATTTTACTATTTTTAATTGATCACAATGTATTGGGTATAGATATTGCAACACTAAACTGCCACTCATATATATGATCATATAATATATATGTATATATTATATGTGTATTATCTGTGAATATAATTATATGCATATACATGCATAATATATATTATGATATATACATGTGTGTGTGTATGTGTGTATGTATGTATATATATGTTGTACAGAGCTCTTAGATTTTCTTAATTAATATCCATGAATTTTAACTAAATTTGATCTTTTAGCTTCCCAGGATCATGGACACAAGATCTGAGGTGTAATTTTTCTTGTATTGTAAGTATAGTTTGGCACTCCTGCAAGACCATAGAAATGGAGAAAGGATACCAAGATCTGGCTTTTCCTACCACTATAATGGTGAATGATCTTTCTGAAGATCTACTAAAATAAAATACACAGAGAGGGTGAGTGCAAGCTAACCCAGGAAGCCAGGAAGTGCAAGATCCAGGTGCAAGCTGATGCAATTTCTGATGAGGCCTTTTTTGTCTCATAGGTGGTATCTTTTAGCTGCATCCTTACCTGGGGGAAGGAGAGAGGCAACTGTACTAGTATTGGGAAGAGGTTTCAAAATTTATTAATGTATCAGGATTGGGAAGGAAGTCCAATTTTAAAAATATATCTTTTATACTAAAGAAAGCCAGGGCTAGCTAGCAGAGACTTGTAATTTACATTTTAAAAGAGAAAGAAGACTGGAGTCAGAGATGGGAGGAAATCCCAGATCCTGGAGAAACAAGTTCACACATCTGGGGGGATGGAACAAAAGGTGGTCAGAGATGGGGCTGTCCCCCACCCCTTCAGGGGCAGATCCACCTGGAGACAGCAGAACCAGGGCTGGAGATAAGGGGTAGCATATCTCCAGATCAAAGGACCTGCCCCAGACTTGGTCGGGATAAAGCATTTAGTAAACTGGAGTTCTTTGGCATTTTCATTTGAATTGCCCCCCCTGTGCCCCGCTCCAGTACAGGGCTGCAACTATTCCTATATTTCTATCTTTTTAATAAACTTTTAAAAATCTTCAGCAACTGTCCAAACCATGAATATTTATTCTTAGCTTAGGACAAGAATCCACGGTTTTTCTGTTTGTGTGGTAGGGGGGGGGGATTACTTCTCCCCACACACACCACGCACATTTCACCCGCAACAGCAACTTTGTGGGGGTGGTTTTATAGACTTAACTTATGGATAGCTTATCAAAGCCACAAGCCAAACATCAAAACAGGAAAGCCTTAAACAAGTCATTACAATAGAGGATGGCATAAATCACAGGGGAAAGACAGAGCTAGCTCAGGCTGCCTCTATTCCACCTGACCCCATGTAATGGCACTGGGGAAGAAATTCAGGATTGGCACAGACATGGGAGTCTCCCCACTACTGCAGGAGGTCCCTTTTCCAAAACAGGCCTGTGGTTTTATGAAACTTCAAGCCAGGGCAGTAGCTACCAGAGAAGTTTAGGACTAGAAAAGTATTAAGTCAGTTGGTTAAAGTGTCTTGAAGTTTCTCTTCTTTCCCTTAGTAATGAATTCTTATTATAGGGGCCTTAAGAAGAACCTTAGCCCAAGATCCCAAATAAAGAGACATTAGGATGCAATTTTAAGAGGATTGGCTGGCCAGAGGGGCCTGAGTCTTTAGGAACTGCACTGTATTTGTTAGAACCAACACTGGTGTGTGGAGAGCAGGGTTACCCCTGAGGCTTGCTGACTAAAGCCTTTGTGATTGCTTATGTTGGGCTTAATTGATCACATATTGCTATTTTGGCCAAGAGCTGGACTCCACCACTGAAAGGAGGGGCACTGAATATTGAGGTCACAGTAGGCAAGATATCCCAGAGAGGGGAGTATGGATAAGCTATTCAAAAAGCAGCAAGGAAGCAGGAAAGGATGGCTTGAAGGATGCTAAGTGATAAAGTCATAAAGGGACCAGACTGAACAGACTCTTAAAAACCTTTGTGAGGACTCTGTGTTTTAAGTGTAAGGAATATAGGAAAGTATCTATTTTTTTAAAAAAGGCATGATATGATTTAATATTTTTCAAAAATTATGCCGGGCGTGGTGGCGCACGCTTGTAATCCCCGCGCTTGGAAGGCAGAGACAGGAGGATCGCGCAGGTTCGAAGCCAGCCGCGCGCCCTGGTTTAGGAGACCCTGTTTCCAAAATGAAAATGTAAAAAATAGGTCTGGGAGTGTAGCCCGGAGGTAGAAGGGCTTCCAGGAGCCCCAGTACCACCAAAAAAAAAAAAAAAATTATTTGGAGTTAGTAGTTTAAGATAAAGTTTTGAAGAGCAAAAGGTAGGCAGGCAGAGAGAGAGACAGAGAGAGACAGAGAGAGACAGAGAGAGACAGAGAGAAAGACAGAGAGAGAGAATTAATTACTAGTGTAAGAGAATAATTCAGAAAATTAATGATAGTGATCTGGACTAGGACTAGGAATATGTTATAAAAGTGGTAAATAATGAAAAAATTTAATATATTTGGAAAATTTTAAAAATCTGCCAAAAAATTGTGAGAAAAAAACAATGAGTAGTATGTCCCAAAAATTTGTAACCAGGGCAACTAGAAAAAATGGAGTTCTTACTGAAATGAGAAAGTTTCATTAAAAAGAAAAGTATGTATTTTGGGGGAGGGTGAACAGTGAGCATACACAGATAAAGTTTTGATACTTTCTAGATATTCCAGTGTGATTTTTTCATAGTTTAATTACTACAACATATTATACAACATTGTGAAATGGCTCAGACTGAACATATAATTTCAGAAGTTTTCAGAACACAGCTGGAATTTAATGGAAGAAAGCCTTAAAGATTAAGGCATATGTGAGTGTAGAAAGAGAAAAGATTGATAGATGCAGCTCTGGGGCACAGCCATGTGAAAAGTCCCAGAGATAAGAGGGCACAGAGTGCTAGATAAGGAACAGAATGATACCTGTGGTAGGAAGAAACTCACAAGAGTGTTTTCATCTTGAATGCCAATAATTGCATTTCAAACAAATAAGAAATCCACCATATGACCCAGCTCTACCACTCCTCTCTATCTTTCTGAAAGAGTTAAAGCCAATATACTGTATTGACACATGCATATCCATGTTTATAGCAGCACAATTCACAATAGACAAATTTTGGGACCAACCTAGGTGCCCAACAGCAGAAGAAGAAATTACAATAGAATTCTACGCAGCCACATAGAAGAAGAAAATTATTCAACTTTTAAGAAAATGGATGGAACTTGAGAATATTATGCTACATGAGACTGGCTGGGTTCAGAAATTCAAAAGTTGCACATGTTTCCTCTTGCATGTAGAGGCTAAAGAGAAAATAGAAAACAGAAGGGGCTTTAGATAAATGAGGAGAGTGATAGGTAGAATAGGGGATGGAGATAAGGGAAAGGAAGTAGGGAGGGGAAGTAAAGAACTGATCAAAGAAATGGTTCAAAGGATGCTGTGCCCATGGTTGAAGGCGTCACTGCCAATCTCACCAGTGTGCTTGGGGCGGGGTCCTTAGTGGTGTGGAACCTGAAGAGAAACACCAAGATCTGCATACATGTTTGTTTGTTTAATGGTTTGGATTTAGAATGCCCCCCCTGCCCCAGCCCTTATGAAAACAAGGTAGCAATGTTGGAAATAGGGCTTGAAGGCCAAGGAGGGGTTACTGGAGGCATAGTCATGGAGATTATATCTCCTTCTTCCTCCTCCTGACTCTTTCTGCTTCTGGCCTCTGTAAAGCGACAGTAGTGGAGCCCAGCACTCTTCCTCTTCCTTTCTCTTGCTACCATGTCTTGAGCTTCAAAGATACCGGGTTCACATGGACTGAGCCCCCAAATTTTCAAAAACTATGAGCAAATGGATTTTTTTTCTCCTCTGAGTATTTGGTCAGTTTTTTTTTGGTGATATCAGTGAGAATGTTGACTGAGATAATTTGTATAACTTCAAACTGCACTATGATGTATAATCATAATACCCCAATAAAATTACTTGAGAGAGAGAGAGAGAGAGAGTGAGAGTTTGTCTCACAGCTACCAAGAGGTCAGTATCAGCTGACTGTGATGAGAGAAGTTGTGCTGGAGAAAGTTTGATTAATGCATACGCATAAGTCATTGGAAGATATGGATTGGAATTTAGAGCACTTTACTCAAGGGGCTTTGCTCCTAAGATGAGCAGAGAAATGAAAGTGTGGTAGAAAAGAAAACAGCGGCTCTTTCCTCATTTTTTACTTATGTGTGTGCCAGTGGACCTAAATGAAGATTCAAAAAGTGAAAGTAGTATGCCTGAATCACTGTCTATGACTAGGTAAAAGAGAAAGATCTAGAACATAGGTGGAGGGTTCCACCTCCTATCACATAGCTCCTCTGAAGAGAGAGAAGTTAAATATGAGGGCAGAGGTACAAGTGAGTGGATGTGTGTCAGTCAAGGTGAGAGCTTTGGAAATCATCACCTAACTGCTCATTGCTTCTACTTTCTCTTTGGCATAGAGAAAGCAAGGCTACCTATATGGATGGATGGGGAGAGAATGAACTAAAGGTTTGAGAAAAGAAAAGGAAGACATGCAGAGTCACTGGACAGATTCACTGAAATAGGAATGTCAGTTGACACTTAGGACCTCCCAAAATTTAATAATGGATGTTATGTGAAGTAAACTAGGTGCTTTTTTTGTGTGTGTGGTACTGGGGTTCCTGGAAGCCCTTCTCCCTCTGGGCTATACTCCCATACCTTTTTTTATTTATTTGGAAACAGGGTCTCTTAAGCCAGCAAGGCTGACTATGAACCTGCGCGATTCTCCTGTCTCCACCTCCCAAGTGCGGGGATTACAAGCGTGCGCTACCATGCCCGGCAGATGCTTGTATTTTTTTCTCTAGCTATGATCAGCTCAGTGGTTATAGATAAGCAACAAAACAAGAGCTGAATTTAGTAGAATTGAAGTGTTGCCACATCAGTATAACAAAATAAGAATGATGTTGTTGAATTGCTTCCTTTATCTAGTTTCTTCTTTTCTCTCCTTTACTTCTAAAATTCTCCAGAGGATTTAACAGGTGCTGTTTTCCAGTAATTTTGGTTGAAAAAAATACCGATCCATTTTCTAGTCTACAAATTCAGATTGTCCTACTTTAAAGCAACACCAAAGAATAAAACCTCTCTTTATTTAAGACATTTCGCTATATCTAGCTTGAAATATAGTAACAAATGTTAAGTAACCTTCCTTAAGACATATATGTTCAGATGCAATCCTCTTTGCAACTCCCCAACTAGACATGCAATTCAAGTTTCTGTCATGGTAACTATCACTAGACAAATACACTAATATGAGGAGGTGAAAAATACATTGTTAGGTTTTGGTTACACACACACACACACACACACACACACACACACACACACTACAATTGGCAATGAATTAAAGGTCTGTTTAGGCTTTTAAGATGAATATCTTTAAGACAAGAGCCAGAGCTGCCCATACTGTTGTGATGCTAGGTTTATTACCCGAGAATGAATTCCTGAGGGTGGACCAAATAGAGTTTTATTAGTCCTGAGCATCACCAACCTAAAAAGAAGCCAAACTAGGTAACATGGCAGAAGAAAGATACAAAGACATACTCCTTTTTTCCTCCCAGTGGAAAACCATTCTTCAGAATATGCCCCATCATCCTGAGAAATAACAATGATATCAACGATATTTTAGAGAAGGAAAAACATGGCATCTTCTGTATTTGATTCTTCCTTGGGCATGATTTTAAGGTTCCAGTACTGCTTCCTAGTATTTTAGCTTTATCATGAAAAAACAAAGTCCAACTAGGCTAACAAACCCCTCCTGAACTTCCTCCATTGGCTCTTTCATAACTAAAAAAAAAAAAAAAATGAATTATTTAACTAGGTTAGGAAAGCAAATCTTTATTATTATAAGAAAAATAAAAGAGAAAACATTAAATTACCAAATTAACTTGAATTAAGATGAGTACCTATTTCTTTTAGCTTCGATTTTAAAACATAAGCCCAGTGTATGTATACATATACATACTTGTATATCTTCAATATTTTTTTCAGAGATTCAAACAAAAATAGGAAAACATATCAATTATAACTTTCCCCTAAATATTTAGGAGAACTAAGGGTAAAGGTTTTATTTTGCTCTATCAAAGGATGAACAAACAGAAACCGAGAAAACACAGAATGCAAAATATACTACAGTGAAGGGACTTAGCCTTTAATAAGTGATAGTTTGGGCCTCTGTTCCTAACAGTGAACGTTTCTTTAAAAAAAAAAAAGTGTTAAAAATGAGTTATGGACATAATATAACACATCATACTTTTTAAATAAAAATCTTATTTCTAATTGAAAATTGGCACCTTGCCAATAACTACACTTGACTTCAAAAGCAACAGCTGGGAAAGTGTCTTTTCAGTTCTTAATTACTGCTGTATATAAACCAACTTTTCCCCCCTTTTCATAAGGCGATCTTCTAGCTATGGATGAGATCAAAGTACAAGATGCAGGAAGGAAAATTATGGCCCAGACCATAAATATGAAATCTAATAAAATGCTACAGGGAGCCTTAAAGAATAAACTTATACTGCTTTTATTATTATATACAGCAGATTGTTAAGAATCATACTGAACAATTAGCATTAGGTTGGGGACCATCTTTTGCTCAAACATGTCTTTTCTTCTCTAAGGCTCTAACAAAACTGAAAAAGAAAATGATGTCAAAGTAGCTCCGTCCTCCTCTAGATACCGTGGTACCCAAGGCATAAAGAAGAGAAATAAAGGGGAAAAAAGACCGCATTTAGGTTCTCTAGTGCTTGGCTTTGAGATTACCTCTCACTTTTCTTTCCCTGTTTTATTTAATTGTGATTTCCAGTTCCAAATTTCCCCTCTACAGTCTGAGGGACCTCTTAAGAATTAACAGAAGGACGAATTAGGAACTGCTTATTCTGTTTTGTATAATGTGAAAAAGCTTTGAAAGCCATTTGCTTTCCAATAATAGAAATAGGTTTGCTAATCAAGAAAGAAAAAGAAATACTGTTCGTCTCATAGAAAGATAAACAGGGCTATTTTTTGGAGCTTTACATATTTATAATAGTTTAATGTTCACAAAGAAACTGTAAAATCAGACGTATACATATTCTAGTCCTCCTGATTCAGACTTAGACACTTTTCCAAAAGATTGCATTTTTATTAATGAATTGATGCATTAGCAAATGATGTCTGTGTTAAGTTATATAAAATACCGTATCTTGTTTTATTTTATTAATTTTTTATTTTATTTTTTTGCAGTACTGGGGATGGGATCTATTGATCCCGTGAATATTTTTATTTATAGGTAGTATACTACACTATGGAAAAAAAAAAAAACACTTGACACTGTATTTGAAAATAGAAAATACATCTGAATTACAAACCCCTATTCAAATTTTAATTTTTCTGCTGTTATCTAATATGAGATATATAGTTTGAGAGCAGAAAATTCATCTGCATATAGTTCAGTTTCCTTGTTTCAAAACTGGGATTTATTGAGATGTTAAATAAAAAATATGGGAAAAATTAACACATAATATTTAAGGCTCAGTATATGCTATTTCTCATCCTTGCCCCACCCTTCATAGGCATAATTAAGTTTATAAACTTTGCCAACAAATGACAGCAAAAATTCATGACACTTTTGAAAAATAAGGGTACCTGTGGATCAAAAACACTACAGATTTTGAAATTTTTTTTCATCTGGTTTCTTTCCATTCTCCTACTACAGATTAACAAGTTATTCAGAAATAAACATTAAGGTTTCATGGTCTAAAGTATTCATTCAAGAAAACGACTTACTTGAAAGTATAGAAAATCAGAAACATAAACCAAGAAAAAGAAATGTTGATTAGATGTTCAAATATCAGATAACTCAGATATGATTTTTTTTGTCTGTCAGAAGTAGTCAAGTCTACAGAACTCTGCTTAATAATCATTCAAATGATTGTTAATGCAAATAGGGATGATCCAGGGGCTTATATGTTAAGTAGGCATTATAAAACAAGAAGATATTCTGGATAAGACTCCCCTAAAGGAATTGCTTTACACTACCTACAGGTAGCTCTTAAGTGTTTCTGCAAAGCAGTGATTAAACATTAGCACTTTTTCTTTTACTTGAGGGGGAAAAAAAACCATATAAGGGAATATTTGAAGATTCTCCTGGTTGTTATTTAAATTGTTTATACTTTGAACAACTGCATCGAGATACTTCCTAGCTGTTGTATAAATATATGACCCAAACCGCCTTTTAAAAATCCCCTCCCAAGCTAGTCAGATGAGTGGGTAACTAGGTAAGCGGTGATGATGACAGTGTGTATCCCTAACACCTGCTTTCCCAGGTTAACTTGCTAGGTTAATTCATCCCTTGGTACTCATTCTTAAACTTCCTTTAATTGGCAATTGAGAGGTGTTTCAGTGACAGCCCTGCTGCACATGCCCTACAGCCAGCAAAAGAGGAGAAGTTAACAAGGGGTTCAGAGGCACTGAGACAGGGGGACGAGGTTTGTTAAGCAGGAATAAAGGGATGAGCGTTGCGGGAGGTATTATGGATCCAGAGCCTCTTCACAAAGGTCAGCCGCTTCCTCTTATAATTGGCCCCATCCATTTCAGTGCCAGGGCCGGAAGTGTCTAAAGACGTGCTGGTCTCTCCTTTCCTGTGAGCAGCATCTTTCAGTCAAAATAACTTTCTGTTTAGTATGCTTGAAAGTCACACGCAAAGATATATTTTTTTAAATTTTTCATTAAAAATTCTTTTGTAAATCTGGTAAATTTTTTTGGGTTTCATTTGAGGAAAAAAATAGGACACACAAACAATGACTTGCAGTAAACATTTCACTGATATTTTAAACCGCTATTTTAAGCACCTAAAAGAGTTTCGGTGCCGCAATATAACTATCTTGGCT
This sequence comes from Muscardinus avellanarius, assembly GCF_963383645.1. NCBI lineage: Eukaryota > Metazoa > Chordata > Mammalia > Rodentia > Gliridae > Muscardinus > Muscardinus avellanarius. Next base: position 107,381,144 of record NC_137797.1, on the reverse strand, counting down.
TTTGGAGTATAAAAGTGATCAAATATGAAAGAAAATGATTTCAAGATCATGCAATCCTCAATGTTTCTAGTTTTTCTAATTTTGTTTCATCTTATTTTGTTTGTTTATTTTTTTCTTACGTGGACAACTAGATCCAATTTAACCATATTTTGAGCTGCTAAAAACAATTCCTTATCCCTAGGCTCTTAATTTTTCAAATATATTTGGGATTTAAAAAAAAAAACATATCTGTTTTTAGTTTCATCATCCCAAATTCAGAGGTTCCAAGAAAATAAGATGAATTTCTAGACAATTAGAGCAAAAATGTAACCCTAAAGAACAGAAGAAAACTGAAAGTAACAATAACCTGCTTATAGAGGTGGGTGCCTATAATACCAGTATTTGGGAGGCTGACACAGGAGGATTACGGGGTCGAAGCTAGCCTCAGCAACTTAGAAGAACTGTGTTTCGAAATTAAATTAAAATAAAATAAAATACAAAAGAACTGGGTACATTGCTCAGAGATAGAATGCTCCATTCAATCCCCATTGTCACATGCACACATAAAAGGAGTAATAGTTTTTACTTCATTTTCACAATTTTCTAAGGCTTACAATATTGATGCATAACATTCTTTAATTTTATTTTTGGTAGATAATCTTCTAAGTCCTTACGGTATAATGTGCGTTATTTAGCTTTGTGTTGCTGTGATGAAATAAAAGGAAAGAAAGTTCTTTTTTTTTTGCTGTTGTTCATAGTTTTAGAAGTTAAAGTTCATGGTCAGTTAACTCTGTTGCTTTTGGGGCCTGTTGTGATGTAGGAATATCATGACAGGGAGCAGATGATGAAACAAAGCTACTCATGTCAGGACTCCCAAAGAGAAAGGAGAGAGAAAGAGGCCCGTGTCCTCATATCTCCATCATGAGCATCTCCAATGACCTAACTGCCTCCCGCTACAGCCCACCTCCCAAAGGCTCCACTTCCTCCCAGTGACACCACCAATGGAGACCACAGGATGGAGACCCTTTGTTGTAAGAATCTTTAAAAAATATCCAATATCCAAACTGTATCAACTTGGTTAATTCTATGAGTCTTGGGCATGTACTGTAGCAACTGAGACACTGACATGGGTTGGGTATTTAAAAATATGAAATATAAGCCAGATGTGGGCGCCCCATGCTTGTAATCCCAGTACTTGGGAGGCTGAGACAGGAGGATCCCAGGTTTGCAGCCAGCCTCCGCAACTTAGTGAAACCCTGCTTCAAATTAAGAATAAAAAATAGGGCTGGAGTATAGCATGAAGGTAGAATGCCCCTGGATTTAATTTCCAGTTCTGAAAAAATATATATAAAAATATACAGTTTTCTAGAAAATAAATAACAATAATAATGAACAAATGTATCATGAATACAAAACTATTTTTCTTTAGTAATTTTTAACAAAAGTAGGAAAAATATCATCAGTAGATGACATTTTCATAATTCATACCTTAAAGGATAATTCTGAAGAGTATATACATTGCTGTATTATTATTTTTTTAAATTTTGGTTCTAGCAAAAAGTAGTGGCATACATCTTTAATCCCATAACTTGGGAAGCTAAGGCATGAAGATACCAAGTCCAACACTTGGTAGTTTAGGGATAACTTGTTTCAAAGTAAAAAAAAAAAAAAAAAGGCTGTGGGTGTATCTCAGTAGTAGAACTCCTCTGGGTTCAAAACCAATACAAAAAATAAAATTCCTATTTTTCTAATTGATCCTTTCAATTGCATCCAGCTAGACAGATTTCTGTTTGAAGAGAGTTGAATAATTTATGTATTTTTATCTGATTGAAAACTGTGGAAATTCTCCCCCACTTCCCTACTCTGTTTTTTTTTTTTTTAAAGGAATTAAGGTATAGTCTACACTTTTCCAAGCACAGGTACAGCCAGGAGTTGGCCATGTGACTTAATCCAGGTCAATCAGAATCCACTGAAAAGCTGGATACTGTCCTAGAAGCAGCAGAATCCTTCAAAGTTAGATTCAAACAGGAGCCTAGATGGGTGTGCAAACCATATGGTTTCTGAGGCATACCCTTTATGTAGCTCCTGCTGTTCACCATCCAGAGTTTCCTAGTCTTCTGCCAATTTTCTAAACTGATTCATTGGCTTTCTACTGATTTTCTGAGTCTGAATTCACTTGTAATGATTATTTTATTGTTTAAAAGTGCTCCGTCCCCCACCCCTTGTCATGAAGTGTTAATCAAGAATCCTCAGTGAAATAATGTGTTTAATTTGTGTGTTTTCTCTTTCCCTTGATAGTAGCATGCCTGCTGATAACACACAACTTTGTCAAAACTTCTGATTTATTCATGATCACTTCCTGAATGATACACCATGAAGGCATTAAGAGTTAAATTTAAAAATAATAGAAGATTTAAAAGAAAAAAGTCATGATCATATAAGAATCATTTCAGTATAAATTTCAGGCCCTGCAGCTATAACAGGAAAATATCCCCACTGCTTTTGGCTTGCATAGGTTTCTGGCTTATCACATCTTTAGCAAGTGGTTGAAAATCACGCAAAGTGAGAACCCATAAATTATCTGGAGCTGAGTTGTGCAAATATACTACTGAGCCAAACTTGAGAATGAATTGCTATCATCAAAATTTAAAGTTGTGTGAAGAAAGCTCTCTTAGGTATGCAAGAACAAGAATTGAGAGAAATAAAAATATTTCTCAAATGAAGAAGCCAATATATGTGTCCAAATGTCACAATTTATTTTTCATAAATGTGGCCTGTCGTGTATTCATAATTTTAGGAAAGGGAACCAAAGTTTAAATTAAAAAAATGAAAATCTGAAGGCCACTGCAACTCTAATCATTGCAACTTGGGCTAGTGTTCTGCCATTTACTGACCATACCCAAAAGATTTATAGTCACAAACAAATGGCCACACAATTTATAGAAAGAGAGATTTTATTTGCTCACAGTTTTTGGAGATTTCAGGCTCAGTCCATGTAAGTCTAGGGTCTGCCAATCCAAGGACATGTTAGTGTGAAGATGAAAACAACTCTACTCTCACATCAGGGAGGCTAGAAGCAACAGAAAACAAACCAGCAAGAAGACTCAAAGACGAAAAGACCATCCTAAAGCCATAACAGGGGGCCTACCTTCCCTAGTCCCAATCCACCGGCCTAGGTTACCACCCAGAAAAATCCATCATACTGGTGAAATTACAACCATCATGACTTTACTGTATCAATGCTGAGCTATTCAGGGGACATTTTAGGCCCTTGGAGCACTCATGCCTACTTGAGAAAGCAAAGTTTATTTAGTCCACCTCCAAGAATCCCCATAGTCTTAACAGTTCCAGCATTACTCAAAACACTCAAAGTCCAAAGTCTCCTCTGAGACTCAAGGCAAATTTCAACAGAAATTTCAACAGGCCTTCTTTTGCAATCTGGGGGGAAGACTCCATAATCCATTTATTTTTTATTTTCAAGTAAAGCCAGCTTTACATTGAGGCCAGAATCGACCACCAGCAGAAAAGGTAGCCATACCTTCTTTTTTTCTTTTAATTTTTCATTTATGTTATATTTAATCATAACATTTACAAAAAAGCAATTTTTGATTTTTACTTTAATATGAAAAAACGTTTGTTTTAGGAAAGCCTTTTCTGGTGTACTATAGTCTCAAATTATAATAGGGATCATGTTGACCATGGAATATATTCACACAGTATCAACCTAGGTCTCCAACAACAGAAAAATGAATTACAACATTATGGGAAATACACAAAATGGAATTCTACTCAGCAATAAAGAAGAACAAAATTATGTCATCTGTAAGAAGATGGAAAGACCTGGAGAACATTAAGTTAAGTGTGATTAGCCAAGCACAGAAAGAAAAGGGACATATGCTTTCTCTGATATCCTCGAGCTAGTGTGTGTGAGAGATACCAGAGGGACTCCAGATAATGGAGGGGAAACCTCAACAAAGCTAGAAAGGAAGGGTAGAGGAGAAAGAAGGCTGAGGTTCATTAATGGAAGAGCTGTACATTTTTAAATCACTGCTGGCAGGCCCTTTCTAATCACAGCCACACTGCTCAGCACTTGTTTCCACGGTTCTATGCTTGATCTTAAAACACTCTGACGACATTCCTTTATTTGTTCCTATGAAAAACATTCAACCTTCTTTGAGCAGTCTTACTTTCTCCCACGGCATCATCTCTCTGGGTCCCAGCTTTGCGCTCCCCTTTCTGGCCAAGTTGCAAATCTATAAAGTATTTCTCCTTTGTTTTCTGTACCTGAAATTTACTGTACAACCCACTGAATGCAGACATGAATATACACCATAAAGTTTGGATATTTTTTTTGATCGCCCTCCACTAGTTTAATCCATCCATCGTCATTAAAATCAGCCTCACACAAAAATTTTAGGATACTGGCAAAATGCCAACACGTTCTTTGCCAGAAGGCAACACATATAGCCTCAACTTAATTGTTTTATGGAGTCCTCTCTGACCTTTAAAATCTCCAGAGCACAGCAGTTACTGTTGACCTTTCTAGCACAATACTGTCTCTCCAACATTCTCTCACAAACCAGTTCCAAATACCCACAAACCACATGGTTAGACTCAGATACAGCAGTGAACCCCACTTCTCTGATAAAAATTTCTGTCTTGATCAATATTCTCACTGTTACAATCCAAAACAATACAACACACAACTTAGAGAAAGGAAGATTTATTTTCTTGTAATTTTTGGAGATTTCTGATTCAGTCCATATTAGGCCAGGGTCCATGGATCTCAGGAAGTGGTGGTGGAAAGTGGAGACATGAAGAAAGGTAGGGTCTATTCTCAAATGATGGATTCCAGAAGCAATAGAGAGCAAGAAAGGAGAGACTAAGACAAAAGTTCAATCCTTAAGGCCATACTTCCCCAAGAAACCACCTTCTTCAGACACAGGCAACCAGCCTAGGCTACCACTCAGAAAATCCACTTCAATGGATTTCTCTACTGACAAGGTAACAACCCTCATGTCTTAATTATATCATTTCTGAACACTAATATATGAGCTCTTTAGGGATATTCAATAACCATAACACTCAGCAATTATTTGATGGTTATGGCAGAATAAATAAAGGGATCACTTTATAAAGTCTGCATTCAATTATACTTAAGCTCATATCATGAGAAATGTTTAATGCTATAGCATGCCATCACTGTAATTGGTTATCTAGTGGCACTCATATTGGCTATTTTATAGTGGGCATTAGAAAAATGATAATAATTGCAGTTACATGGGGTTCTATCACAGTGAAGTGAGTATATTTCAGTAGATATGAAAAGGAAAGGTAATTGAACACAAAAGTACTGAGTTTAATTTTTAGCTGGTTAGATACCATTTAACAAATAAGCAAACAAGAACAGATTATGAAGAAAAACAAAACTGTATTTACATACTCTTCTATGAAAGCCTATTAATTATGATGCTCCAAAAATACGATGGATAAATACTTGGATAAATTTAAAAAATCCTGAAATAAGAAGAAAAATAGTTACTCTTATGATGATAACAGTTATCAGTGTATTCATAAAATAGTTCTAAGCATTATCCTTTCCATGAAACTGTTAGAATTTCCTTTTTGGCCTTTATATATATATAGATAGGTATATACGTCATATGCATATGTTTATATATGACCATGTGACTTGCTCTGGTCAATGAAATATGAAATGATATATCACTTCTTAATAAAAACTTTTAAAGTCAGTGAATAAATGTTATTTTTAATATTTATAATTTTATAAAGATTTTATAATTGCATTATATTGAGATATAGTTTAAATTGAGATAAAGTTTCAGTCAACCTAAATTCCTGAGTGCTATAATATATACTAAGACCTCTGTTTTTTTTCACAGTAGATATTTATAATGAGCAACCAATAAGACATGGGGTTTAGGTATTGTAACTATAATATACATAGCTATTTTTACTGGTACATAGAATTATTGTGAGGGAGTGGAAATGCCTTTCCAATAGCAAAGTTTTACATATATATATAAAATTTCATTTCCATAGTATCTGTCTCAGCATTTGTGAATATAAAGAGGTTTAATAACAAAGCTGACCTCTATAATTTGATAGAACTTAGTCTAAAAGAAATCGAATCAAAAAGTACTTAAAGAATGAGAAGAAACATATTCTCTTTTTTATAAATCAAAAGAAAGATAATTTTAATGAATTATGTATATATTTTTCAGTATATTTTAAATTAAGACAGACGTTGACATATGTGGTTTTGACCAGAAATGTAAGGGCTAGATAAATATTATTATTATTATTATTATTATTATTATTATTATTATTATTGTTAAATCATATGATGATTTCTCATAACAACATTATAAGATGGAGTGTGAAATATGTAGATTCCTATAGTATTTAAAATATGGGCTCACTGAACAAGCATAACAGGACACTGGAATCTGCTAATCTCTTATAGAATAACAGAAAAGACCACTTCAATAGAGTAGGTAGATTATGTCTGGCTTGAGTAGGAAAATAATATATTTGCTAAGATCTTATTCTAATAGTGTTATTATACTAGAGGATACGCTTATAAAATTTCTAGATTATTATGTGGTTGGAGGGGGCATCTTCTAGGATGTTTTCTAGGATTCAAATGTCTATTGCTTCTACATTAACACAATTAAGTACCAGCAGAAGTCCCATGGAAAGCAGCTAATGAAAGATAGAGTCATGGTCTCTTCTATCAGTTTTCTGTTTTGTCTCAGTCTTATTCCTCTCTGTTTTTAACAAAAATATAAAATAAATGAATTACAAGCAACAACAACAGCACAATCTGTCTGGTAGGGAAAGAAATCACCAGAAAGTTAAAAATATTTGTAGAAGAAAAAATTAATAATTATTACATTCATTCAATTGCTAAGTTCTTTTGACAGTTTCACAAGATTGCACATGCAGATCCCTATGGTTCATTCTGATTTGTTCTCAGCCACACGAGCCTATAATCCTATAAAATGAGGGCGACATTAGATCCTTCATCTTATTAACTTTATTTCTACCTAATATAAGTTTTCTAAAAGAAAAGATGACTTATAAATTCAAAAATTCAAAAGCTAATGAGAATTATAATGTTTAATACTTTCTTTCTGAAAATCAAGGAAGAGAAACGAAGCAATATATTCTGAGAGGTATCGAGGGTTATCTCAGAAAATAACACGAGGTAGGTATGGCAGTTTTTAAGATTTCTTTTCTCTCGTTCTTGACTCTAATTTTGTTTTGCTTTCTGTTGTGTATTTTTGTGGGACTAGAGATTGAACTCAGGGGCATCCTACCTCCAAGCTACCTCCCCAGCTCTAATTTATTATTGTTTTGAAATAGAGACTCACTAGGTTGCTGAGATTCTTACTACACTGCTGAGGCTATCCTTGAACCTGCAATCCTCCTATCTCAGACTCCCAAGTATAGGTATTGATGAAGTGTGAGACCATGCCCAGCTTCATTCTCTACATTGAAGGTCATATTTTCCAACTCCCTTGCATCGTGTTCTTTTCTTTTTCCTTTACCAGAAATACTTTTAATTGTAGAAATGAAACTCTTCAAATTTGATAGCAATGGAATAACTTTTCATTATGATTAGTATCTCATCACCCATCAAAGTTTGAGGTTGAAAGATGAAAATGTTTATCTCAATTGCACAATCAACAAATGGATGAGTCGGAAGAGCTACCTGAGAAGAAATGCACCTTGCACACAATATTTAAAATCATGAAGTGGATCCACGTTGTCCTTATATCCTCAATCATTTCAAATGGTTTTGGCTTATTAAAAAAGAAAGAGAAAAACAAAAATGAGGAAAATTTTCTAATTTCTACATCTTAATTTTAGAAAGCAGACTTATTTAAATTAAATGTAAAGATATAAGCAATCATATTTGCTCCTTAACGAAATGTAACATGAAGAATTTCCCGGTGGACCTTTCCAGTCCAATTTTACTTTTTCTCTCTAATTCAATAGAACAGATGTATAACTTTCCCATTCACATTTTCCTATCCATGCTGGGTTTATCCATCTGATAGTGAATAACTATCAGAGGCCAAAGGAAGATGCCCCCTCCAACCACATAATAATATAGATTTTTATAAGCGTATCCTCTAGTATAATTCTTCATATAGACGTGTTTCCTTCAGAATATCAGAGAAAGAATATGTGTAAAATTTATTCCTATTATTTCATCTGTGATAAGCCATTATTTAAGAGTATTAACATGCTTCTATATTCAGTTATACGAATAGCAGCCCCTCTCTCGCTCTATTTCCTTAAGATGCTACTTTAAGCTAGTTTTTGTTCATTTCAAATTTGAATATATGCAGAAAAGTACGTTTCTCATGGCACTTGCCCATTTAGATGTCAGAAGCATCTCCTCAAGTCCACTAAATTAAAACATCCTCATCGCTGGCTGTCAAGCCTCAGAGAATTTGGCATTGCCTCCTATTTCTGTTTATGACAGCTCACACAGGGCACAAAGTTAACTGAATTTCTTTCCTGTTTTAGGACCCAATTAGAAGTGACAAATGAAGTAGTTTTAATGCTCAAAATACAAACATGGGATACAAAACACATTTCTAGAGGTGAGGTCACCAACTTGTTTTCTAGCGTTCAACATTCTGAAACAGGGGAGTTATAATTTGCCTTGGCATTGTTAAGACGATAGAGTCAGAAATCAAAATATTGATTTTTTAAAAGTAGAAATGGGTCCCAGAAGGTGGATCTGTCTGAACAGGGCCAGATTCTGACTGGCCTCTATGAAAAAGAATACATTAACATGGATACTTAAATTTCTTCGAGAACATCAAAGAAATATTGCGAATATACAGGACTTGAATCTAGGAATGAAACATTTCTGTAACGGAAGAATAATGTTTGATGGGTACAGTGATAGTTATAACAATCATAGTAAACAAGCATACTGAAAGGGACGTACAAGAAAGATAAAACCAGGGTTCTATATCCTGTCCTTAGGAAACCAACTCTTCCTCACTGGGAAACATTATAGAATTCTACAACAAAGCAAAGAGAATCAATTAATGATGTGATCTTTGACTAAGAACTATGGTAAAAGTAACTGTGAAGCACTGTGCACCCAGGCGAGATTATTAGAGATGGGAGTGCCTCTTCATCAGGCAACAGTGTCCTCACAAAATCCAACTATCCATCTTCTTCAATACTTCTCTGAGTCTCCGAGGAAATAATCTGTAACTTGAGGCAGTTAAGAAAAAATGAAAAAGTAAAACACGACTTGGAGAAGATCAAAACAATGTACGTTGTCACACACGGTGAATCCTGTGTTTTTGTGAGTGGTGGGTTTTGTAAGCAGCAATAACATTGTGATGATAGATATTCCTTTGAAGATTTCTTATAAAAATGGAGCCTTTATGGAACATAAGTAAAGCTGTATTAGAGATGATCTAACTCTCCTGTCCAAACACCCTGGTTTTTCCACTTCCAAGCCTGATAGCCTGTCTGAATATAAATCCTGTGAAAATCATGAACTTCCCTGTAGCTGTAAGGATGGTAGTTCTCTTACCTGCCAACAAGCCGCTGAGGAAGCTGATTACCAAGTTTATTACAGTACTTACTTAAGTGTTATCATTTCCGTCAATTCTCTGTTATTCATGAGCTGATTATCTGGGTGGTAGATCACCTCTGTTCCTCCCTCTCTTCCCTTTTTCCTCTGCTACCTGCTAGTGCCTGTCCCCATGCTAGTTAGCATTTCTACCAGTAGGTGAGCAAGGGAAGGAACGGAAAATGAAACGCCAATCGGTCAATTTTATTACTTGTTAGCAGCCCTTATAAAGGTTTGGTAGAAGAGGAAAATTTGAAATAGTTGTTGAAATTAGGTTTGGGGATTATCTATGGCTTTTATTTATTCATGTTCTCTCTCTTGTCTATTAGCATAATCTATGTCTATTGCGTGGCACAATTATCTTGAATAAAAATGTGCTTTTAGTAGAGATAGCCACATTTTATTAATAAAGCTGTGTATCGTCTGTAAAACACATTGGGAACTTTCATTATGGTGGTATAAATATACATGTAAGATATTATGATTAAAAGTGACTGCTTAAGTAATGTTGGTAGTATTTAATAATTGATATTTGCAACATGGAAAAAGAACTATCCGATGAAATATGCAATATTTAAAGTTTCCCCCTGCAGGTTTTTCATATTTTCTAGTTTCTCATGCTTCCTGAACATTCAGATCACAGGAATTTCCAATGTATAACATGCCAAAAAGTTTTAAGCTTAAGTTACTACAGATAGCAACGTTACAGATAGTGAACCTTTTTCATAGAAAATTCAAAACAGTAGTTATGTATAAATGGTTTAAATCTATAATTCTGATATCATCTTTTGTTATTATTATTTAACTCCTATCCATGAATTATTAAAGCATCCCTAGCACCTAGCACCTAGGTATCAAGGGTGCTAGCATATAGCACAGTGAGATACTCAATTTCAATGACAAATAATCCTGCAAACCATTTCCCAAGCTTTTACAAGTCTCTATTTTTCTTGTCTATGGATACAAAATTCTGGAGTTATTAACTCGGCCATCTTTCATTCCCCGCCTAGTGATGTAGTATAATAGTAATTAATTACTGCCCTATTGTTACAGGGACAATAAATGGCCCTCTGTGTACAGACAACCTGACCTAGTGATTAATAGTAAAATCTTAAAGATATTTATCTAAAAAATTTCTTAAGAGAGAGAATGGAAACATCTCCCACCCCCAGCTGAGAAACAGGGATTGCTAAATGCGTATATGCTGACAATATCTGAAATTGTTAAAATAGCTTGTATAGCACTGCTATTTTTCTCAATAATAATCATGTCAAAATATACCTTGATCATGAATAATTTACCTGAGTGAACCTTTCTGAATTTCTTCTTACATGTATTAGGCAAGAGGAGGTCATGACTTCTTTTTCTGAATGTAACATATATATGCTGGATAAAAGATCGCTAAATAAGAAGTCCATAGATTATGAACTCTGGTTAACAACTAAACCACAAGTGGAGAGAAGTGAAGCCAACTCAGTTCAGCAAGTGTCCAGGCAGAGGAGGACTGGAGTGCGCACCAACACAGAGGTGCTATGAAATGACCAGGAAAGTCCTTTTATATGTGTAGAGATCTGTATATATATGTATGTATGATTTGTGGCTTCAGAAATTTAAAAATGTTTGTCAAATCACCAGCTGACCATCCACTAAAAAAATACAACAAAAAACAAGGACTTTTGTGGCCACTCACAACAAAGAATTTAGTCTTTACATATATAGCTTAGAAAAATTAATATGCAAACAGCAATCCATAACAAGCATCGGAAACAAAACTTGGGAAGGGAAAAATCATATTTCAAGACTTGTCACATAATGTTCGAACTGTTTGGCTTAGGGAAACATATATATGGTATATTCAATGAAACAAGAAGTTATGGCCCATTCACAAGAAAGATAACATAAATATAAAATACCCCCCAAATCATTGGAATATATATATATATATATATATATATATATATATATATATATATATATATATTCTTCTTAAATCTGCTCCAAGAGCTAAAAAATACAAAATTAAAAAATATATTAGCAAATATGGAAATGAACAATATCAAAATTATGAAAGAACACACTTGTAATCCCTGTGCTTGGGAGACGGAGAAAGGAAGATCGGGGAGATTTGAAGCCAGCCTTGCTGAGACTGTTTCCAAATAATAAAAAAAAATATATATATATATATATGTCTGAGAGTGTAGCCCGGAGGTAGAAGTGTTTCCAGGAATCCCAGTACCATCAAAAACAAAACAAAACAAAACAAAAATACTTCCTAATTCGATGGACAACATGATTCTAGATGAACAGATATGTTAATTAATTGTTTTAAGTAGGAAAAACTCAAAGATCTACAGTGAAACAGATTGTGATCAAACTGTTAAAAGACAGAGAGAAGAAATCTTGAAGAAGAAAATGAATCAAGTCAGAATGTAGAATGTTTTCTCCGTCTTGAGCAAGAAGGCACAGTGGGAAGCCCTGGGTGTTGGAGTGTCCCACCAAGACACCGACTGAACAACAGCATACAGTTCCCAAAGCTTTTACGTGAAATTCAGAAAGCAATTACGAAGCTGGAGCACACAGTCAAGTAAAAAGCAAAGAATGGTCAGCCACTTTGGAACAAGTAAGAAAAGCTATTTTATTTGACTTGTGATCTCCCTTTCTATAAAGCTGGCACAGCTCAGAAAAACCTGAACAAAACTCCCAGCACATGATGGATCCCATGGCAGAGAAAAAGAAAAGTAGAACTTATATCAAATGCCTGAGGGAGTCTTGCAGATTGAAATGAAGACCCTTAACCAGGCAGCAAATGGAAGCCATATACAGAAATAAAGATCTCAGTAAATTCCTGGGAAATTACAAAGACAGTATTATTGTAACAGGGGTTTGTAATTCTCCTTGTTTTCCTTCATGATTTTAGAGACAAAAATATGTTTTATTTATTTATTTTATTTATTTTTTTGGTGGTACTGGGAATGGAACTCACAGCCCTTCTACCTCTGGGCTACACTCCCAAACCTATTTTATATTTTTTATTTGGAAACAGGATCTCTTAAACCAGCAGAGGCTGGCTTCGAAACTGAGCGATCCTCCTATCTCAGCCTCCCTAGCATAGGGATTACAAGCGTGCGCCAACACGCCCGGCCAAAAATATGTTTTTAAAAAGCAATTATTAGCCGGGCGTGGTGGCACATGCTTATAATCCCCGCACTTGGGAGGTGGAGACAGGAGGATCACGCAGGTTCGAAGCCAGCCGTGCTGGCGTAAGAGACCCTATTTCCAAATAAAAATATAAAAAATAGGTGTCTGGGAGTTTATTCCGGAGGTAGAAGGGTTTCCAGGAACACCAGTACCATCCCCCAGAAAAGCAATTATTATTAATCATCGTTGTTGTTGTTGTTGTTGTTGTTGTTGCTGTTGTTGTTGTTATTATTATTACGGTTACTGGAGATGGGACCCAGGGGCATTCGACTTTAGACCTACCCCCCCAGCCTTATATTTTTTAGTCTTTATTTTGAAACAGAATCTTCCAGAGTTGAAAAGGACCTTTCTAGGTAGCTGAGGTTGTCTATGGACCATAATCCTCCTGTTTCAGCCTCCCAAGTACTGGGGTGACAAGTGTATGCCACCACATCTGGCTAAGAGAAGGATTTTGAAACTTATCAAGAGTAGGAAGAAGCAAGGAAGGCGATGGGCTGACATGAACAATTTTTTTCTTAAAAGTAAAATTATTCTTTTTGTATGTGGGGAGCAAGTTAGGGTGGTTAGCATGGACGGAAGTAGACTGGCTGGAAGGGAACTCTGTTGGAAAAAAGAGAGATGATGGTGATTTGGACTAAGTTGAAGGCAGCAGAGGTAGACATGAATGGGTTTTGGAATGAATTGCCAACCCTTAGGTATGTATGACTTAAGAGGTTAATAAAAAACGAGAGGCGTATGGAGGATGTGTATTTTTAAAAACTCAATAGCTTTCTATTACTTTTCTATTTTCCCTTCATTACTTATTTTATAGAGTATATGTAGAATCAATCCATGTTTTAGCAACATATACCGGCTGTAGTTTTATATTTGAATTTTTTTCTCATCGTTGTATTGGGGAATTGAACCCAGGGTCATGTTACTCCTGAGCTATACCTACAACACTTTTTTTGTTCTTTTGTTTTGAAACAGGATCTCATAGACTGCTGAGAATTTGTCTTTCTACATTGCTGAGTCTGGCCTCAAACTTGTATCCTTCTGTCTCAGACTCGCAAGTATTGGAATCACAAGCGTGAAATACTTTAATATTTTTATATTAGTATTATTGTTTAGACTTAATCCTGTTTTGATATCGACATGGATATATCCTAGATATTTCCAAATAATATATCGAAGCAGCAATATCCTTATATCTGATATATCAGAAATATTATCTTCTGAAATTACACTAATTTGCCTGGCATGGTGGTGGATGCTTATTGTCCCAGCATTTGGGAAGTTGAGACAGGAGGATCATGGTGCGAGGACAGCCTCAGTCTCTACTTAGTGAGGCCAGTTGTAGCTCAGCGAGACGCTGTTTCAAAATAAAGACTAAAAAATAGGGCTGGAGGTGTCACTCATAGATAGAATGCCCCTGGGTGTCATCACCAGTACCGAAAAAAAAAAAAAAGAAAATGAAATTACACTAATCTAAGATAAATCTCAAATTACCATATCCCTAAAAATAATAAGATGCAACAACCATAATTAAACATAGCTGCCAAATAAAAATAAAGTAATGAGAAGAAAATAACCATCGGTAACAATAATAATAAAATATTATTGTATGAGGAAATATATAATCTAGTAGCATCGTTTGTATCCTCTAAGGCCCCTGGCAAACTTTAGGAGAGATATTATTATTTCCATTTAATACACGAGAAAACTGTGGCCCAGTCAGGGCACAGAAATTGCTAGAAATTTTCTTGCTTAGAGGTAGTAAGTCTAGGATGAAGCCCAGATCTTTAGCCCTCCCCAATTTTCATTCCAATGAGAATTTTTGAAAATAAAGTCACTCTTCTTCATTCCTATTCTAGCCTTTACTAACTGTGTGATGTCTTGTCTGTATCCAGGTAAAGCTTCACTCAGATGCTACAGACAAGGGAATTAATAAACAAAGACTGTCAGAGGGTATATGTCGACCCGGAGTAAAACTTAAGTGTTAAGAACTGAATTATTCTTATTCTTATCACTCTTTACATTTTGCTCGTTCACTCAAGTACAAAACTGTTTATATTCTCTCATTCCTGCCTTATATTAATTTATATTTTCCTGGTATTAAGACATTTAGAATCAGGTTGTCCTGGGAAATTCCTAAAGATTATGTAGTATTTAAATCTAAGTTTGTAAAGCTTCAGTCTCTCAATTCAACACGCACAAAACAGTTGAATGATGCCTGGGTTTTTCGAAGAAGTGAGTGTGTGTGTGTGTGTGTGTGTGTGTGTGTGTGTGTGTGTGTTTAATTCGCAGTACATGGTTTGTTCACAGGACAAGAGAATTTGGATGCTTAAGAGAAAGGTGATTTAGACTTACATTTGCATGCAGAACTAGTTCAATTACTAGGAGGGTCAAGTCACTCAAAACCCAGTTTTGACAGAACCTAGATTGCTAAAGAAGTCTTCTTTAAGATGAGTCTGATTTGAGACCTTAAATATTCATCATTAATAAAAATTCTATGACATTTTTCAAAGGAACATTTGCCCAGGTCATTTGACCAGATGCCAAGTTAAATCATTAAGGCATGGCCAACTGCCAGTACATTTTTCTTTCTTTTTTTTTTCACTTAATATCATAGATATTTCAAATTTAAAGGAACCAGAGATATTGTCTTCCTTGAGCACAAAATTCACAAGTGAAGCTTAGACGTTCAGAAAGTTACTTTCCCAAACTTAGAACTTTTGAAGTCATTAAAAAATTTTTTCTCAAATGGGAATATGGTTGTTAGAAAAGGCTGTCTCCAAATATTTAATGTTGAAAATTTAAATATAATTTTTAAATGTAATGCTATTTCAATGAATTAGTCTACAAGCTATTTTTGTTTGGTTTCTGCTGCTGTTGTTCTCAAAACAATAACAACAACAAAACCCCCCAAAACCCTTTTGATTGAATCACTCTGTTGATTTTTAAAATTTTTATCAAAATTTCAAAGAAATAAATGCAACATAATTTTACTTTTACAGTGTCTCATCAACTGGATGTGGGGTGAATATTTTCCAGTCTCTTTCAGGATTTAATAATCATAGGCTTTGTTTTCTTTCCTACATAATACAGATGTGTGCTTTGCTATCATGATTTTTTTTTTGTTAACTCCTAATTTTGATAGCCGATTGTACACAGGAGACAGTTACCAATGCTGGTAATTGATAGATTGATAGGATTTTAAAAATGCAACCAGAATTCTGGAATTAGTTGAGAAGGAAAATGAAAATAAATATTGGCTGTGAAAATAAGGTGCTAACTAAATTCTATATTCTAGTTCAAATATGTTGAATTTACCTGACATTTTACTATATTGAGACAGGAGGATTTCGGGTTCGAGGCCAGCCTCGGAAACTTAGTGAGACCCTGTTTCAAATTAAAGGGGGAGAAGAGGTCTAGCTCAGAGGTAGAGTCCCCTGGATTCAATCTGCAGTATCAAAATCAACATCCTCCTCCTCCTCCTCCTCCTCATCATCATCATCATCATCATCGTCATCATCCTCCTTCTCCTCCTCCTCCTCCTCATCATCATCATCGTCATCATCCTCCTTCTCCTCCTCCTCATCATCATTATCATCATTGTCCTCCTCATCGTCGTCATCATCATCATCATCATCTCATTGTCATCAGCATCACCATCACCATCATCATCTTATCATTCAGTGGTAAAATATCTCTGAGTCCTCTCATCTGAATTTCAATGCGTTGACTATTCAGTGGACTGAAATATTTCTATTATGTGCCATTTGCAAATATTCATGCTTAAAAATATAATGTTTCTTTCTAGCTACAGGCAGTAAATAAACTCCACGTTCTCCTTAAAGACTCAGATTATATTAGATTATATTTTAAATTCCCTGCTATTCCTTCTCTAATCCACAAAGGGAATCTTCTTCAACTATGGCTCCCTTATCTACTCTCAGACCTATTTTATATTTTATTTGGAAACAGGGTCTCACTAAGTTGCTGAGAGCCTCACTAAGTAGCTGGGGCTGGCTTTGAACCCATGCGATCCTCCTGTCTCAGCCTCCCAAGCACTGGGATTACAAGTGTGCGCCACCATGCCCGGCTATAGTCTATTTTAGACAGACCATTTTGTAATAGTGACATAGCTAAGATTTATTGAGGATTTACTTTGCTAAGCACAGTTTACAAGTGCCTTTGTTGCAGTATTGGGGGTTGAATTCAAGAGAATCAGCCACTGAGCTACATCCTCAGCCCTCTTTGACTTTTTGGTTGAGACAAGAGTTTCAACTAACTGGAGTCTAATCAGATTCTCATCAAATTGAAGTTGCAATCCTCCTGCATCAGGCTTCCAAGTAGCTGGAATTACAGGCATGTGCTCCTGCCCCAAATACTTTACATGCACTATTTTATTTAAATTTTCATAGTTCCAAGAACAAGCATGATTTTCTGTAATTAATATCTGCAATGAATTTCCAATCAATTAATTTCTAATCAACTGCTGCCACTTATGGTTCAAAAAACAACATGTTTGTGTATTCCTAAGCATTTATGTTATGCCTAAACACTGGTGACTCAAAAAGTATCTAATTGGTTATAGAGTCAGAATATAATAATGACTACAGTTGCATAATTATGCAATGCAGAAAGTATACAAGAAAAAAGAGGTGAGTACCAAAAGTTAGGATTTGTTGCAAAGGTCCACGATATTTAGTCTGTCATTTGTCATGGACTGTATCATGTTGGACCTCTAAATTTGATGAGTGTCCTAGGAGATGACAAACATCTTTCTTAATGAAATATTTGAGAAGACGCAGGTTGAGTGAGTGGCCAACCCAACTGGCTAGCAATGAGAGAATCGGAAACAAAATCCAACTCTTTCTCTTTTTAATACAGCAATTGAATTGTTTGCCTTAGAGGACTAAATAAAGTTTCAAAGGAAAATAGAAAATGGCAATTTTTAAGAATGAGAAAAGAGGGAAAGAAAATCTTTAGAAGCCTGGATATTTCAAGTGAAGTTCAGGCTTTACATCTATGTAAGTTGGCCTAGAACTAGGGCAACTTTTTTTTTTTTTTTTTTTTTTTTTTCTGTCAGTCTCATGCCTAATGTCACCTAAGTCCTACCTTTTTTATTTTTCAGGACTGGGAATTGAATCCATGTGATCTCTGAGCTACATCTTCAGCTCTTTTTATTTTGAAACATAGTTTCTCCACGTTGCTGAGGCTCTTGTTAAATTTCTGAGACTGTCCTCAAAACTGTGATCCTCTTATCTCAGACTCCCAAGTACTGAGATTACAGGCATGCACCACCATGCCCAACCAAGTCCTGCTTTTCACAATAACATTCTAGTTATCTGGAATAATGAAGATGTAAGTGCTATAAGTCTTAAAACAATAAAGACATCAGTGTTATGAACTTATCAGGTAAGTCATTAAAATATGATTTCTTATGTAAGGACGAGGAGTAATTGTTACAGTCGTATGGAGTTAGCAATGTGCACACCCTTGCTTATTCTGTGTTGTTGACTATTTTGTACAGCATGTTGTTAATTGATTTGCATTATATTTTATTGAACAATATTGTGTGCTTTAACTTAAATGTAATTACAACAAAACTTATTTTGTCTCCTACTTTTTGTTTGAAACCCTTTAGTAGGATACATTTTCCTACTTTTTAAAATATACTTTTATTGGTGCAGTATAATCACGGAGCACGATGAAGTTCAGTGATAGAGACATATATATATATACACAGCAGTTGTTGAGTTTCAGCCTGACTCCCCTCTCTCTCCTCCTCCACACATGATACTGAAATTGGCATAAATAATTTCAAGTGTCATTTGAAGTGTTTCTTTCATCCAGTCTCCCTCCCTGCTTCTTCCTCCCCTAGACCCCTGTGTGGGGAGCCATTAAGGCTTTCCCCTAGATTAGTGTCTCTGACTCAGCTAACTGTCCTTCGCCCAGAGTCAACAAGGTTTGGGGAGAAGACCAGATGGTGATGGCACGAGGGTACTGATTAACCTATCTGTAGTATATGTGTTTTGTATTGGTCTTTATTATATTCCGGTGGTGATGGCACAAGAATGTTGACTTGTAGCTGTGTATAAATACCTCTGGAAAAACAAACCCAGCGTCGGCGCAATAAAGATGAGATTGACCCAGAAGTAGGCATCGGCCAGGAGCGTCAGTGCAATAGAGGATACTGACCCAGGCATAGTCGTCGACTTGAAGGAAATATTACCCAGAAACAGGGGTCGACCAGTAGAGATAGTAGGCTGGAGGCTCCCCCATGTTAGAGTTAAAAATGCTTCATCCTCGCGCCTCTCTTCAGAACCCGTACTCTTGCCGGCTGGCTCCGGCACCCCTGTAACCACTTCACTGGGGTTTCTCCTCTTTTATCTGGAGTCTTTCTTAAATCTCAATTTCTCCCAAGTTTCCACATATCCCATACAAGAGAAAACATATGACCCGTGACTTCCCGTGATGGGCTAATTTCACTACACATAATATTTTCTTCTATCTGTTTTAGACTTATAATATTGTATTTCTTATCAAGATATAAGGGTATGAATGCCATTGATTGTACAAGGATAGTGTTTGTGTGTGTGTTATATTATTTGCATCTTCCTGCACACACACACACATACACACAAAATCCTACAATGAAACTACATGCAGCACACAAATGTTATTCTTTGCCAAAATAATTACATGTTAGTTGAAAAGTAGAAGATTCTGTGTGAAAATAATGATATCAGTTGGGTCATAATCTATATGGACGGGGGCATTCCAGAGTAACTGCTCTGTATGTGTCTTCTTAGACTCAAACTAATAAGAGTTTTAATTTCATACCTGTTGTAAAATATATAATTTTTTTTTGTACTGAGGATCGAACCCAGGAGCATTCTACCTCCAAGCTACAACCCCAGCTCTATTTTCTTATTCTTTATTTTGAAACGGTCTCACTACGTTGCAGAGGGCCTCACTGAGCAGCTGAGGCTCGCCACAAAACTGTGATTCGATCCCCCGTCTCAGGCTCCCAAGTACTGGAATTATAAGGGTGCAGGATTACGTTCGGCTAAAATTTGCAATACGAGATCCAGATAGTTTCAAATCTGGGTCACTTTGAGAATTTCTTTGGGCATTTATAAAAGAAAACTTGAACCAAGTGCAAACTGTGTAAATTCTTAATTTTAATATCCATTCTTCACTTAACTCCCTCAAGGAGTATTTGTTAATCTTGAGATATAACAAGAATATTACGGTTGATCTTCATCACTAGCAATGCTGAAGTGGGCACTACAGGCCAGAAGCTGCTGAGGGAGCTGGGGTAGTGTGAGGAGAAGGTTCCACAGCGTCTCTATGACAGAACCAAACTCAGATTCCCCAGTATTGCTTTGCTTTGCTACTAAAGTTTTTTGGCGATGATTGAAGTGCCATGGTCAATTGGATTGAGATCGATTAAGAACTCTTTTTTTTTTAATTTAATAATCTGAGTGTGTTTCTCCCTTACTGTGTACGGGATAATACATACAATTTCAATTTTCTTGACCGTCTTAGACTCTATAGTGAAAGAAATTTTTAAATATTAACTGTAAGTATACGGTCACTGCTCTTGTTGGTGATAGAAATAAGTATCCATATTCTGTATATCTACAAAAAAGAATTTTACCAAAAACACAAAGACAACTCAATAATCTATTATGTTGTGGTATTTTTCCTCCTCTTTGAAGGTTTTATCAAATAATCTTATATAAGATAATCACTTACTATTATATGCATTTATTTGAATTCTGTATACGCAGTGAGGTGACTTTTATGACAAGTAATAATTTTAGATACTATTCTTCACATAGTAGATTAACTTTTGATATAAAGAGACTTCAGGTATATTCCTTTTTAAATTTTCTCCTGGCTTCCAGCAAATTTGTAATAAAAAATGTGGTTATATTTTTAATAGTGTTACAAACTATGGCTGCTATATTTTTAATCTAGGGATGCTTGGAAGATCTTCAAACTCAAGATCTTTTGGATACGAGATCAAATTTATTTGGGGATTGTTGGTGGTATTGTCTTATGTTTCCAAGCCCTGGTCTGACGAGTGTTTCTGAATTCCTTAAAAGGATAGAATATTTATACTCGATATCTGAGAATTGATCTAATCCGACCTGTTCAGTAACTATCTTCTGGAAGCTCAAAATGCAGAAGCTAACGGATAATACTGACTAGGAAAAAACCCCAAAGCTGCGGTGCTCTGTAAGAAGTATCACATTTTAATCATTGAGTGGTTGTAATCATCTCTTCTCTAATATCTTAATTTCAATTTAATATGTTGTGAAAAAACAGATTATTTTATTATTACTATTATTAATTATTATTATTTGTAGTAGTACTGGTAGTAGTAGTAATAGTAGTAGCAGTACTAGTAGTAGCAGTACTAGTAGGAGTACTGAACTCAAACCAGCTATCCCAGTCTCAGCCCCCCAGGTACTGGGATTATAGGTGTGCACCACCAAGCCTAGTCAGGTGATCATTTAAAGCTGGTCAAAACCCACCCCTTTTTCAGCTCATAGCTGAGAAAATCAAACCTGAGTTTGATTCACAAAGTTCACAGGGTTAGAGACTATGAGAGCAGAGGAGACCCTGATTTCCTTAACTGTGACCATTCAAGAGTTTCAGACAAGCTGGGCATGGTGGTGCACGCTTGTAATCCCAGCATTCGGGAGGCTGAGACCTGGAGGATTGTGGTTCGTGTACAGCCTCAGCTACTTAGTGAGGCCCTCTGCAACTCAGTGAGACCCGGTTTCAAAATAAAGAATAAAAAATAGGGTAGGGGGTGTAGCTCGGAGGTCAAATACCCCTGGGTTCCATCCCCAGACCCGCAAAAAAAAAAAAAAAAAGAGCTTCAGGCTGATTTCTTTCCAGGTAAAATCCAGTAATTTTTAGTCTTGACCTTCTTTTACCTTCAAGCTTAATGGTAGGTTAAAAAAATGGCTTTTAGATCATTTTCAAAAGATCCCTTGACGTTTTTACACACAGTGATATTTTCTAAAAAAAAAATTACAATAATTCTCAGGAAGATATTTGGTAGTGATAAAATACAAATAAAAGGAAAACGAAAGATTCCATCTGTAATAACAGTCTGTAATTTCCACTATTGTGTGTGAGCTAAATGAATTTTAATTTCTCAATAAGACTGGCGTATTGAAATGAAGAATGACTATCTCAATGAACACTTTAAGAGAAATAATTGTGATCAAAGAAACCGTCTCCTTATATCTGAGGGCTTTTCTGTGATCTCAGCATCTCCCGATACTGGTTACTAAGCCAAGTCCTTTGTCCAAGTTAAAAAAAAAAAACAAAACATTAGAACCTATTTTATCACTTTATTCACTGTAATATAGCCAGCACAAATTGAACCCGTGTTACCAATTACAAGCACATGAACATCATCATTTAGCATCAAAGAGAAAGACAAAAGGAGATACTACAATGAGTGATCACTAAGCCCAGTTGCTGAGTACTTCATCAATGACACAATACACTCTTATTAAAGCTTCTGTGTGCTTCAGCCTGGAATTTCTCACATGAGATTGACTCTGCCCCTTGCAAAATATAAAAGTGCAAGTAAATCTGGAGCATTTAACCAAACAAAAATAACACGTGACTGGGGGAAAAATGCTTTGCTAAGTGTCAAGCACATCGCCTGAACCCTGGGAGATTCTGCACAATTGGAAATGAGACACGGGTGGCACAGTCAAGACAGGGAGGCACAAAAACAAATCATAATTCTAGGAGCCTACGATTCTTACATATCTTTTTTTGTCTGTGTTTTCAAGAATGTGCTAATAGAAATTCACACTTTCCAACATGTAAACCAAGTAACACTGCTGGGTTTCTGAAGAGCACTACTGTTATACATTGTGCAAGGAAAAAAATAAAAAAGCTCAAGGATTTTTTTTCTTTTAGACATTCCTGAGTTCTATAAGTATCATTCGAATAGGGAAGTGATTTACATGTTACAATTAAAATGAGAAACACTTTGTGATCATTACTACCTTTGATTTCTATTTTTTTATTGGTATTGGGGATTGAACCCAGGGGCATTCTGCCTCCAAGCCCCAGCCTTAGCCCAATTTTATTTATTTTTTATTTTGAAACAGATTCTCACTAAATTGCTGAAGGTCTCCCTAGGTTGCTGAGGTTAGCCTTGGAACCCGTGATCCTGTTATCTCAGCCTCCCAAGTACTGAAATTACAGCCATTCGCCACCACACCTGGATTCTAATTTTTTTTTAAATGCCTATCCTACTAAATTCAAGGAAAAAACTATAATATTCCAACTACCAGTGTTTTACATGTCAGTGTAATTTTTTTTTCAAACTCTTTAAGCCCTTTGGGCATTCAGTTCTCAGTTCAAGTCAATGTCAGTTAGCTGTCATCTGTCACTCTCCGTCTACTCCCTCGAGTGACGTCTGGATCCAGGAAGAGCTTATTTAACCTGAGGAAAGGATGTCAGGATGTGCGTGTCTCTGAGCATCTCACATCCATGACAAATGCTTGCACCTGCATTAACATATTTAATATCAAACAAAGCAAATATTGTTATTTTCATTTTGCCTTAGCTTTCCACAGGTATATTCTATTTCCCTACTCTCTCTGTATGATTATGGGGGTAAGAAAACAGAGTGTTGGAATGGTAAACTATTCAGTCATATAATAAGGACTAGCCTATTTTTAGTGTGTGCCCTTTGACTGTACCTCAAAGCCCTAGAAATATTAACTACTTAATTTAACTCCCAATAGACCTGTTTTCTGGAGCCCACAACTATGATTTGAATATATCTCAGGTTTGTGTCTTAGAAACTTCAGCTTTACCAGGGATTAGTTATCGAGAGCTCTGTCCCCATGAATGGATTAATGCCATCCTGAGATGAGATCTCAAGCAGGAGCTGGTTTTTGGTAGAAGGATACATTCAGCTCACCCATCTTTTTTTCTCTTATTTTCTCTCCCCATGGAAAGCCACTGGTCTGTCATAACTCAGCAGAAAGGCCTATACTGAGGCAGCCTTCAACCTTGGGCTTCCTAGCTTCCAGGCTGTGAGCCAAATATTTTTTTTGTTGTTGTTGTTATCTAGTCTGATTTTCTGTTGATGCAAAACAAACTGGAATACCCACACATCCTTATTTCACAGATAAAGAAAGTAAGGAACAGGTCGGGTAAGTAGTTTGTAGATTATAATGGCATGAATATATTTCAGTGAAAGTAGGGTTTAGACCAAGGCAGGCTGGCTCCAGAGGCCACACTACTGACCACCATGTCTCTTGGACGTGCGCTGGAAGCTCACACATTCACACATGGTCTAAAACTGGAGCTAAATCTGAAAATGGGTTTGAAATTTTGAAGGACTAAAGAAATAGCACTTTACCTTCACACTGTACCCTCACATATTCCAGTGTAGCTAAGAAGACATCTTTCTGTTAACCATCATCCATGTAGCTGACAAGCATGCTTGACCCTACTATAAATGTCCCACTATAAAAAAAGGAAAGAATCTGTGTACCTACCCTGGAATACTGGGGCTATTTTCCATGTACTGTTTTACCTTGTAGGAACATTGTATAACTGTGGAATACCAGTATGATTTTGTTGACATAATGAAGAGGCTGGGTGTGGTGGCCCACGCTTGTAATCCCAGCACTTGGGAGACTGAGACAGAAGGATCACAGTTTCCCACCAGGCTCAGCTACTTAGTGAGGCTCTTTGCAACTCTGCGAGACTGTTTCAAAAGGAAGAATAAAAAATAGGGTTGGGGATATAGCTCGGCGGTAGAATGCCCCCTGGGTAATTCCATCCCCCATACCACAAAAAAAGAGTAAGTAAAATAAAGAAGAAACTAAAATGCAGGAATTCAAATACAGTTTCAGCCTGCCCCATTTCAGTACCACTCCTAAGCGTCTTGTTGAGGCCGCACCATGGTAACGAAGGAACTTTCAACCTGTGTGTTTCCAACCTCAAGGCCAGTGAAGACAGGAGAAGCCCATGTTTGCGAGGAGAGGGAAAGAACTTAGATTTTCAGAGATGATAGAAGAATATATTATAAAGTGGTCATTAAAAGGGAAACATGACATCTACATTATGTGTGGTTAATTCTCAATTTTATTCCTCAGCTTGCCTCTCCTACGGCTTCTGCAAAGTGTTTCCTGACCATCCCAAGGACTAGTTTGAGTGCCTCTCTTAGGCAGCCTACTTATAAAAGTCCACAACCACTCAAATTCACTTCCAGCAAAATATTAAAATTATAAAACATACAGGCAAAAATTTCACTAAAAATTTTATTAGGAACAAACTTGAAATTATGCACATATGTATTATGTGTATATGTTTGATATTTAAGAAAGTTTAGTCGTGTCATTAAATTTCTTTTATTAATAAGACAAATGATAAAGGAATCTGTTTTGTAGTGAAACCTTCAGCAACTTGGCAAGACTTTGATTCAAAATAAAAAATGAAAGTGGCTGGTTGGAGCTGTAATTCAAAGTCAGAATGACCCAGGTTTAATCCCTAGCACATAAATAAATAAGTAAATAAATAAATAAATTAAGTAATTTGACTTTATAGCTAAAGTTAGATTTTTATAAAATCAGACTAATTTTGATAAAAATTATAATGATCACCTGCTATTACTATGAAAATACTCTGTTTTTCAATATAATAAAGAGAAGTCAAGTATTTGTCAATATCTCCTAAACTCTAACTTATTCCTTGACTCTTAAATCAAGTTGTATGATGATGAGGCTAACTCATTTTTTTTTCTCCTCCATCTTTTACCACTGTAAAATGTGGTATTTTTCACTACATTAAGTACATTAATCTACATTAAATACATTAACAGCATTTAGCTGTGTTAATTAATAGTACTGGTGATTAATGTCGTTAATAATTACCAGTGACTAATGCAGTTCTCCAACATCATTTCTAAGTATTTCATTAAATCTTTCACTTTTCACAAGGTTTGCGATTTCATTTTTTTATCCTGTGTCTTTATGCTTTGAATGGTTTCAGATATCTGCAACAGCTATCACAAGATACAGGATTTCAGAGCAACAGAGAGGATGCTGGGCAACAGAAGTGGGGCTAACAGTCAACCGATAAATACTATTCTGGTCACATGCGTTAGGAAATCACAGTTATGTGTGCACACCTTGAAATAAAACCACTCCCTTGAAGTCCAACTAGTCCCAGGGCCTGGTGGTGTCATTACCCTGAGCCTGCTCTGAGAACCTGAGTATTGGGCAAGGGACCCTCATTCTTCCCGCCAAGATGGTGTGCAACATACTATACTGCAAAAGTTTCTCCAGCTCCTTTTATTTTTCTCCCTTAACTAATCTAGACTTTTCATATAGGAAGAAAAGAACAGTGTTTTTCACCATCTAGTAAGCTATGTTGACTTCATTCCCTACAATGAGCACTTAATTAATGTTTTCGGAAGAAGAATTGAATGTACGTCTTCAATATTTGTGATGAGATTTCTAATAGTTTTATGTATAAGAATCTTTCACAGCTGGCTTTCTGGAGCATTTATTTATTTATTTATTTATTTATTTGGGATAGAACCCAAGAGCATTCAAAATCTGACCTATATTCCCAAATCTTTTTTTTTTTTTTTTTTTTTTTTTTTTTTTACTTTTTATTTTGAATCTGTGACTTGCTAAGTTGCCGAGGCTGATCTTGAACCTGAAATTGTGAGGCCTGTCTCAGCTTCCCAAGTACTGGGATTAAAGGCCCACTATGCCCAGCTTCTAGAACATTGTTAGTATTTTTCTCTTTATGTTTTTTTTTAATTTTTTGTATTTCTTTTGTAGTACTGGGGATGGAACCAAGGGGCATTCTACCTCTGAGTGACTCCCCCAGGCCTATTTTTTATTCTTCTCTTTAAGTTCTGAGAGAGCAAGAACGGTGCTTTTACAAGATGTGCATGAAACTCTGAATTCAGCACTGTACTGATCTTCACTGAGACCTGCACAGTATTCTCACCGCTATCACCATTGCTAACGGAAACAAAAGCAGCCCTAACAGTCCATCTGTGAAAGAAAGGCTACATGAGCACCCTGTACGTGTGGGTAACATGGATGTATTCCATGATTCTCATGTCCTCTGCTCACAGAAGGAAGCGGGCAGCCACATATCATTTGAACGGCAGTGTTAATAGTAACAGAAACAAATTCTACATGTGGTTTGACCTGAAGATCGTGGGCCCAGCTTCTTCCCATGCGACCACAGTCATTTGACCAATAAACCATAAGACTTCCTGGCCTAAAACCTATCACAGCACTGGCCTACAAGCAAAGAAAGACTTTTGGTTACAACTAAGAGGAAGAGTAAAAAGGATTTTTGCAAAATACATGAAGAAAAGTCTGGAGATTTACTGAGGATTCTTAGAAGTTGCGTGTCAGAAAGAAAAAAAAGGAGTTAAAGCCATTGAAGGTAAGATCAATCCCCCCCAAAACAGAATAAAGATTAAAGATGGGAGATTAAGGACCCCAAAACAATTATGTGATAGATGACCTACTACCTGGGGATCCTAGAGGTCTACCGTTGACACTGACATTAAAGTAAACGTTTAATATCTTCCTACAACCCACTTGTCAGTAAATATCAATTACTTTCAGCCTGACCTTCACTGGTTAGACCCAGTTGTCTTACCCAGAAACCAGCAACGAAGACACCACAGCGCCAATATCCCTTTGAATCAGTAACGAATCAGTCAACTACCACCTTTGAAAACGTTATGGACGCCGGGCGTGGTGGTGCACGCTTGTAATTCCCATGCTTGGGAGGCAAGGCAGGAGGATGGCGCAGGTTCGAAGCCAGCTGCGCTGGCTTAAGAGACCCTGTTTCAAAAATATAAAATAGGTCTGGGAGTGTAGCCCGGAGGTAAAAGGGCTTCCAGGAACCTCAGTACCACAAAAAAAAAAAAAAAAAGAAAGAAAAAAAAAGAAAAAGAAAGAAAACGTTATGGAGCCTAGTAGCAAATAGGCTACCAAATAGCAAAGTATTTGTGATAAACATGTCTTAATGATGCAACTATACTTCCAACCAATTTTTATAAATGCATCAGAGAAATCAGCTGATGGGAGAAGAAAAAATATAGTCTCCATACCATGATCATTTGGACAAAATTATTAATCATCTTGATCAACCATTCCTTTTTAAGGCTCAAAACCAAGTTTTATTGTCAAGGCATACAATTGCTATTATTGCTTATACTTAAAATATATTTATACTGTAGCCGGGCATGGTGGCGCACGCTTGTAATCCCCGCGCTTGGGAGGCAGAGACAGGAGGATCGCGCTGGTTTAGGAGATCCTGTTTCCAAATAAAAATGTAAAAATAGGTCTGGGAGTGTAGCCCGGAGGTAGAAGGGCTTCCGGGAACCCCAGTACCACACACAAATATATATATATATATTTTATATATAATATAATATATATAATATTTTATATATAATAATATATAATATATAATATAATATATATATATACTGTAAAAATAATTCCAGAGTTTGTATTTAAAGACTTAGTTACTTTATTATAATAACTGTGAATAATAAGCCCATCCTTACTCTCTGCATCTTTACTAAATTGAGAAGAAGAGCACAATACTTATTTGAATGTATAATTTTGGTTATATTTGTTCCCAATTGAATTATATTACTTTTTCATTTTATAGAGAAATTGCTTTTCCCTTACTTTATATAAAACAGAAAAGAGCAAAACCAGAAGGCAGTAAAAAAAAAATACTGTAAACTCTGATGTTAAGAAGCATATTTGAGAAATGGTATGTTCTGCTCAATATAATTTAGTCAACAGAAAATTAGTATATATTATGCTCAGATTATCAATTTCATACTCTCAGACTATAATAAAATGCACTGAACACAAAGGCAATTCAGGACATTCAAAATGCAAATTCATCCATTATTTTTGTCATCGCGAACATAGTCTAGGAGTTCTGAGGACACAGAGGCTATTTCCACAGGCATCAATTTTCATTGTCCTATTACAGCTGGAAGGCATAATAGATATTTTCATTTGATACCACATTAGATGAAAGAATGTTGTACTCAATCTAAATTAGGATTATTTTTGAAATAAAATATAAGCTTTCATGGTAATTACACACACTCAGTAAGATTACAAAAACTTACCAGCTATTACAGTTGGTTTTAGATTATGTGTATATAAGTATATATACAAATATATATGTATAATATAACTCAATATATTGAATATATATTACCACATATATTCATATCAACAATATTCTCTAAGTTTTTTAATTCAGTGAACATATGTTACCTTCTATATAGAGTCATTAAGTATAATTCTATCATATTTACTTAACACATAAATACATGTAATTTTATATATGTCATGTTACATATATATAGGTAAGTATAGGGAGAAACAGAGAAATAGAGTTGTTTAAAAAGCCATATTCTACCTTTTAGATGTTCATCATGTTTGTTTTAGATTGAGAATTAAATTTAGTCAAGTTTCAAATTTTTGAAATACTCTACTATGCAGAACACCATGCACTATCGAACGCCTTAAAATTAAAATGCTTCAACGGTAATGTCTCATAGGGACAAAAGCCAAAATCTGTTGTGATCAAGTTGAACTGCAATAATTCTTGTGTCTTTCGGATCTCAGGTTTCTATTATTGGAGCAAGATTGAGAAATTGTACAGAAGGCTTACAGTGATTGCTTTTCTCCCAATAGTAACACAATTTAGTTTTGAAATTTAATTTTAAACCTGATTAAAATATTTCTTAAAACAGGATAGCATCTCTACTGTCTATTTTCCTGATCCAGGTTAAAATTGATTTCATGATCTGTTCTAAATTTGTAACCAGACAAAGCATATCTAAGATTGCCTGTGAGATTCTGATGGATACGGAAGTCATTCTGAAAATGTTACATAATCCAATATCCAACATTTTCTGGTTTGTATATGTATTTTGTCTATTACTTGGAAAAGTAAATCTTAAAAATGACTCATTTTGTTCACCAATATTTTGAGATAAAAGTTCACAACATTTTTTTTACTCTAACCCACTCTTAGATTTCATGACATGCTGTTTTTTTATATATAAATAATCATCACAAGTCTGCAACAGTATCAAGCGCTTTTTTTAAAAAAACATATATAACAAGACAGAATTCTTTTTTTTTTTTTTTTTTTTTTTGGTGGTACTGGGGTTCCTGGAAGCCCTTCTACCTCCGGGCTACACTCCCAGACCTATTTTTACATTTTTATTTGGAAACAGGGTCTCCTAAGCCAGCGTGCGCGGCTGGCTCCGAACCTGCGCGATCCTCCTGTCTCCGCCTCCCAAGCGCGGGGATTACACGTGCGCCACCACGCCCGGCAAGACAGAATTCTTGAAGGGAACTTCAATACTTATTTTAGAGTTCATGATTCTATCATCTGCTTCTCTTATTATATATCTTCTTTGCTTGGTGTCTATTTCCTCCCACCAACTGAGACACCATTTAGAAGTTAAGAAAATTTGTCTTAAAATTTCTATGCATTTAGTAGAAAATTCTACTTGCCACAATTAGGGAGAATTAATCCAACTTCCTCTTGAAAATTATAATCAATCACCTGTCAGTGACTCTACAGCCATATTTAAAAATCATAAGAACTACAGTATGATGTGAGACTTATGCACCAATAAAAATAGTTTAAAAATCAAAAGAGCCGGGCGTGGTGGCACACACTTGTAATCCCTGCACTTGGGAGGCAAAGACAGGAGGATCACACTGGTTCAAAGCCAGACTTGCTGGCTTAAGAGACACTGTTCCCAAATTTAAAAAAAAATATAAAATAGGTCTGGAAGAGTAGCCCAGAGGTAGAAGGGTTTCCAGGAACCCCAGTACTCCCCAAAAAACAAAACAAAACAAAACAAAACAAAACAAAAGAATAGAGGAGATAGCAAAAATGATAGGCATGGGTAATGAATGAGCTGGGAACTAGAAATTACAATTGGCATTTCAAGTAGAAGGTAATCACTGATAATTGGTTAATTATTTAAACATGAAATGTTTTTCTAAAAATAGATGTTGAGGTAACTCAAATATTGTTAAATAATATTAAGTATTTTCTACCACCTTGTAAACTAGAAAAACCGAAGAAAACCACCTAATAGCACAGGAGAAAAACTTGGATGTGAATATTTCTGAGGTTTCTTTTTCTCTTTTTTGGTTTTGTACTTTAGGTTGAACCCAGAGTCTTTCTACCTCAGAGATACACCCCCAGTCCTATTTTATTTTATTATAATTTTTCAAAACATGACCTCACTGAGCTGTTGAAAGTCTCACTAAGTTGCTGATGCAACTTAAGTCTTACATCTTTTCTCTTTTCTACAGAAATCTGCTGAGGTTGAAATATCCTATGTGTTACCTTTATTTACCAGCTAGCTAACTAGAATAGGCTTTCTTTCCACTCTGCTACCTTTATTTTCCCCACACACTGTCGCTCTCAGTAAAGTTGGACCTCTTGTGCGGTATCTTATTTCTTTTAGTACTAGTGACTTGAGACAGTAGAAAAGGTAGACAATGAAATTCTGAGTCTAGAACCTTCCAGAGCCTCATGTCTACCATGTTGTCTTGTTAAGAATAGTCAATAGTTCACCTAGTATCAAGAGGAAGCATAATGGTGTCCTCTCTCCATAGGAAAAGTATATTAAAGTCCCATTTTCAAGGGGCTCATGTTTTATGGACTGAGCTTGCGGAACTAAGCATCTGTTTAGAACACTGTCACAGATTTTCCCTCTGGTCACATTTACATTTTCATCTCATAATCAATACACTGGTATTCTCCCCAAATGCCTGAAGTTTGGGCTGTGACATCAGGCTCACATCCATGGTTCAAGATCTTGGCATCTAAATAATGTCTTAAGCCAGGCGTGGTGGCGTGTGCTTGCAATCCCAGCATTCGGGAAGCTGATACTGGAGGATTGAGGTTTGCGGACAGCCTCAGCTACTTAGTGAGGCCCTTAGCAACTCAGTGAGACCCTGTTTCAAAAAAAGATTAAAGCCGGGTGTGGTGGCGCATGCTTGTAATCCCCGCACTTGGGAGGCAGAGACAGGAGGATCACGCAGGTTCGAAGCCAGCCGTGCACGCTGGCTTAGGAGACCCTGTTTCCAAATAAAAATGTAAAAATAGATCTGGGAGGTAGAAGGGCTTCCAGGAACCCCAGTACCACCAAAAAAAAAAAAAAAAAAAAAAAGATTAAAAAAATAGGGATGGGGTGAAGCTCGGAGGTAGAATGCCCCTGGGTTCCATCTCTAGTACTGCAAAGATAAATAAATAAATAAATAAAGTCTTGACACTGATGAAATTTGTGGCATAATTTTCTCAAACCAAAGGCCAGTAAACTAAAGACAAGTTAGTTGTTTACACATTCAACACATCCTCGTAAGAGAGGAATAGAATAACTTTAATGTGCACTTTCATCTAAAACAGGAAAAATGGTACAAAAGTGTCAGTCAGTAGCCAATAGCAGTTCTGAATTTCACTTGACCCTGGGCTACTGATCCTTAGCTAGAACTCTTTATTAGCCTACTGGGGAACAAAGATCATGAAATCTTTTGACTATGCCCTGGATACTCTTGATTATTACTTCTAAAACATCCTTCTTTGTCCATGAGAAATAGTCCATGATATTGAGTTTTGTACATTGGTATATTGGAGGTCTACAGTCCTCTACAAAATTTTTACTACTCTGCCAGATATGACGGCACAGGCTTATAATCCCAGTATTTGGAAGGCTGAGACAGGAGGATCACAGGTTTGAAGCCATATTCAGCAACTCCTGAGGCTCTCAGCAACATAGTGAGACCTTGTTTCCAAGTAAGAAATAAAATATGTCTAGGTGTATAGCCTGGAGGTAGAAGGCCCCTGGGTTCTAACCCAAATAGCATAAAAAATAAAATATAAATTTATACTACTGAACTTTTCCCTTTCAAAGTTGAAGCATAATTCACAAAATATTGTGAACAACATCCAATCATATATATTTTTTTATCTATTTTATAATCACACCTGAGAGAATATTCTAGACAGGGTATTTTCTACCTTGAGCCCATTGGAAGGCTATTAATAGAACACGGAATGGATTTAAGATTCTCAAAATCTTGACAGATTCTTACAATCTTAGCAGAATCTTAGAGATTCTTTTATGCATCCCTTTAAAAACTTACAAAGTTTTAGCCTGGTTTAAAGGAATTATGAGTTGATACTGTATCTCTCTTAGGTCCTTAGATTTATTCTAAGCCACATAAGGAACACATTTGACTAGCATGGATGTGATGTTTGCCCTGATACTATTTCTTCTTTCAGAAGTCATTTTGCTAACTAAAAGAACTGAATACTGCCAGGACTGCTTCATTCTCTAAATTCTGCTTAAAACTTAAAGCATTCCTTTCTTAGTACATTTTCTCTTCCATTTTGACCTAGAGAGTTAAAGAAGACACTGTTCCTCTACATTCTTCCTGGACTCCTCCTCAGTCATATTGTGTGTGCATGTGTTTCGCGTTTTACAACATGTTGCAGAAGGTAGTACTACTAAGTATCTGCCACTAGATAAAAAGTGCCAACTGTTTTTCACAAGCAGACCTCAATACTTTTTTTTTTATTTCAACTTTATATGTTAGAATCCTCTGAGTTTTAGATGTAGAGGTATGCTATACGACTTTAGAATTCCTTCTCCTCTTCACCCAGTGGACCCTACTGTTAATATCTTGCATCACTACAGCACACATGTCTCAAAACAAAGGAACCAACATTATAATACTACTATTCACACAATCCAACACTTTATTTGAATTATACCAGTTTCCACCTAATATCTGTTTTTTTTTCTGTTCTGAGAAAATATCTGGGGTACAGCATGTAATCTTTAGGAGACACGTTATTTATTTACTTTTGTACATTCAGCATCTATATCGTGTCTAGTATTTTAAAATAACATAGGTATTAAAATAAATCATACAAATAAGAGAATGATTCCAGCATATTTTCAGGATCATATTATAAAATAAATATCTCTCAGTATTTAATAGTGACAGAAAAAAGTCACACTTTCTTTTAGTAGCCATCTAAGGTATTTAAACGCATTTGATTTCAACTCCTTATAACTGTGAATTATCAGAGCAAACCAACCAAAAATAATTTTCTGCAATTATTGAATGTGTGTGTGTGTGTGTGTGCCTGTCTGTCTGTCTGTCTGTCTTGAGTTTCCTGCTTGCTTCCTGCGAGTTGATTTTAGTTGAAAAACTAATTCACTAGAAGCAGGCTTCATTTCCTCTGTTTGCTCCAATATATCATTTTCCTTTTTGTTATTTTAATTATATTTCTTTCACTGAATTCCTATAGTATA
Source organism: Muscardinus avellanarius (assembly GCF_963383645.1). Lineage (NCBI taxonomy): Eukaryota > Metazoa > Chordata > Mammalia > Rodentia > Gliridae > Muscardinus > Muscardinus avellanarius. The sequence continues at coordinate 107,346,909 of NC_137797.1, read as the reverse complement.
GGCTAAAAAGGTGAATGTTTAAACAATTAACCACTTGTTAAAATCTAATGTGCAATTTAAGCTAAGTTATGCTCAATGTTTTCTAGTTGAGAGAGAGGGGGGGGTAGGTAGAGAGAAAGAGAGAGAGAGGATGCATTTTGCTCTACATTATTCTGATGAGGATTTTCCATACTACTTAAGAACTAACAGGGGAAAAGTGATTGATAAGGTAATTAAATGATAAAAAAAAGTGTCAGGCAGGAATGCAAAAGAAGTACAAATGAGTAAAATGATCAAGTATGCTTGATCTAAAAAATTACTGTATCAAATCGTACAAATTATAATTCTTAGAGCAAAGAAATCTCCTCTTTGCCTATAATTTTGTCGAAGGCCTTTTGAAGAAGACAGTCATCTTGGACGTGTTTCTCTCCCTCTAACTCCTTCCTGCCTTCCCAGGAACTGCCCTAATTGTTAAGTGAGGCCATTACTCTGTCATCTGTGCCGTCTCAAAAGTCATGATCATGCTTTCTGGTCAGGAATCAGGATTTTTTTTTAATGTTAGCAATTAGCAACTTTACTTATTTTTCATAATTTTTCTGCAGTTGTTACTAGTATCATGTGAACCAGCCACATTATTATGGGACTATATGTAATGTCCTATCAGACTAAAAATGATCGTAGAATATAGACATTAGGATTGTATTTGATAGGTAAGCGAATCGATGACTTGAACTCATAACAGAATATTCTATTATTAAGCAGCGGCATCTCCATCACTAATATCAAAGCAATGTTTTGTGGAATATACGTAATATACATTTTTCGCATTTCTAGCGCACCTCTTAGAAGGTTGCTTTTCTAAAAACAACTATTTATCTACTTGTTTTCCTTTTTTTTCAATTGGTGGATAGTAATGATACATCTTAATGGGGTACGAGATGGTGGAGGCACACATGCACACGTCACCCAATTAGCCCCTCCCCGATTCCCACCCATTCACGCCCCCTCCCTCCTTCTCATGTTTGGCTTGGTGATGGACTTTGGTATGTTTGTGAACGTGCATCATGGACATTAATGTCCCTCTTCCCTCTCCATCCCCCTCAATTAGGTCACCTTGTTTGCTCATCTGTGGTCTCTCCTTCACCTAGAGTTACTTTAACCCTTTTTCTCCCTACCATCTGCATATTACAGAGAGTTATTTACTTTTTAATTTTTTTGCTTGATGATAATGAGGATTGAACCCAGGGGCATTCTACCTCCAAGCAACACCTCCAGCCCTTTTAATTGTTTTTTTTTTTTTTTTTTTTTTTTTTCTGTTGTTTGAAAGAGGATGTTCCGAGGTTGCTGGGAGTCTCAGTACATTGCTGAGGCTGGCCTCTAACCTTTTCTTCTCCGGTCTCAGCCTCCCAAGTACTGGGATTACAAGTATGTGTCAAGAAGCCCAGCCAGAAGTAGCAGATTCGATGTTAACAAATAGAATTCAAAGAATTCCTGTTAGGACTAAATAAGCGTTTGCTTTTTAGTAATTTTCTTAGTGATGCATGAACTCCTTGAGAACTCTCCTAGCTAACTGCTTTTCTTCATAATCTACCTCTATTACACTTCAGGGCCTGGTTCTAATTCTCTTAAAAACAAATAAACAAACAAACAAAAAAAAAAACGCTTTCTACTTTTCCTCCACAATTGTGAAATTCTATTCTTTCCTGGGCCAAGGCACTGTGAATGCTTGACCAGAGGAATCCAACCGTACTAGCACACTGCCCACAAGTAAAAAGTCAGGTCCAGACAATGACTTTACTTTTGGGTACAAAGCTGAAGAAACCTCAAATTCATGTCTAGTAATATTTGATTGCAGCCAGGACACAAGGGACAGTGGCAGGCCTTTACATCAGCTTTGAAGAAGTGACCAAATGTATTCTGTGATATTTACATTTTAATTCTACTTCACATCCATTATAGCTGCATGTAAAAAGTACCCGGAAATTAGAAAAAGATCTTAAAGACTGAATAATCAAACTCCACTTTGGTTATTAAGGGAAGCCATTTCTTACTGAAGGATATTTAATATACATATGTATAGATAACTTTTTTTTTTGTACTGGGGATCGAACCCAGAGGCATTCTACCTCTGAGTCACAGCACCAGCCATTGTTGTTGTTGTTGTTGTTGTTGTTGTTGTTGTTGTTGTTGTTGTTATTTTTTATTATTATTTAAATAGAGTCTTGCTGAGTTGCTGAGATTAGCCTTATACCATCTGTCTCAGCCTCCCAAGTACTGAGATCACAGTTGTGTGCCCCTGTAGCAGGCTAAAGTCTATGCTTCTAAGCTTAGAACACCACTCACCAGAAATTATTGCACTGTGGCAAACCAGTAGAAACAGAACAGGGAGCAGAAGCATTGTTTTCTGTGTCTCTGCAGAGCTGGGCAGTGAGGTGAATAAACTGAAGGCAGACAAAGGAGAAAGCATCTGGAGGGGAGCAACTCAGAAACTCAGCCAGGGCTCCAGCGTCAGGTAGAGCTGGAGCTAGGTCATGGCAGAGAATTTATTTATTTGCTCTATAAAATACTGGTATCTTTATATCTCCATGCCATTTTCCCTTTACTAAACATTCTACAAATTAATCATTTGTCTATACATTACACTAATCTCTAGAACTCAACCAATATTATGACTTTTAGTATGTGTGTGTATGTGTGTGTGTGTGTGTGTGTGTGTGTGTGTGTGTGTATGTGTTATTTTTTAATTTTCTAAAGGTCATTTCAGCTTTTACTGCTACTTGTGGTATTTTTATTTAGATATTACATGCTTAAGCTTTTGCACGATTTTCTTTACCCCAGACCAACTATCATTTCTTTACTTTTTTCTTTGTACAAGTCCTGGCATATCTTCTAAAGAGGCCAAATTGTCTTATATACCATTAAGATCTTTCTGATTCTCCAGAAATTTTCTTCTAATTTTCAATTTTCAGCATTTGACCCTTGCTCATAATTTCCAGAAATATAGCATTCATTTAATCTGTCTAGTTATATTTTGGTACTTATAATGGATTGACATTTGCTACGATTAGGTTTCATGCTTACATTTTGTCCAAGCTTCTCTAGTCTAAGAAATTTCCCACAGTGTGATTTATCTTTGAAGGAATTAGCCAGAGATGCATTATCTCCGACCTGCCAGGAATACATGGCACAGGTGTGTAATATAAACTTATTGGTTAAAGGAGGTGACAGGCTTCACACAGAATCCACATTCTGGTGGGGCTAACAGTAAAGGTGTCTAACTTTTGGGCAGTAGCCATACAGCTTGGAGCCCATTTAAAACCTAATGTTTATGGCCAGCTGCACGCTCAGCGTGGGCTTTGCTGGAGCAATCCTGGAGGCTGGTAGGAATTGGCTTGTAAGTGATAATCCATCAAGCCTGACTGTCTCTTCTGGAAATTCAGGGAACTTTACATAGAAAAACAATACATTTTTTTTCTTGTTGAACTGGTTCTTTTGTCCATTATGACTATTAACCATTACCATAGACTTATTATCCATATCGGAACAAAGATTAATCTTCCCACATCTTTTCTTTGCCATTAAGTGGGTCCTGTGGTTTGGCTTGGGATTCGCTCAACATATCCTTCAGATATTATAAGAAATTCTCTTCTGAGATGTATTTATTTTGTCTGATGCTAGATTGAAGCTTGTAGCCACTAACCTAATTTCTTCTTTAGTCTTCCCTGTAAATCAGAATTGAAATATTGTCATATTAGTCTTCTATATTCTATGACAGTCCAAAATGATGCAGGGCTTTAAAAACTAAAATTTCTCCTATGCATTGATTTGAGGAACCTTTCCCATTTCTTTCCTATCTTTGAGCATTTTACTTTTAGGGCAATATTACCCAATATTTGTAGCATAATTTTTGTTTGTGGTATTTGGGGTAGAACTCAGCCTTCTACCTCTAAGCTATACCCCCAGACTTATTTTATTTTTTATTTGGAAACAGGGTCTCACTAAGTTGCTGAAAGCCTCACTAAGTTGCTGAGGCTGGCTTCGAACCCGAAATCCTGCTGTCTCTGCCTTCCAAGCACTGGATCTACAGCATCTTATATCACAAAGTCCTGTCTGACCTCTCGACCGGGCACACCGTACTTCCTGCAGTCTCCTTGCTCAGAAAACCCATCCTTCAACATCTCTTTTATATTCTCCTTGGAACTAAAATTCTGAGCAAATATATAAAGAGTAACATTGATGACAGTCAGAAAAAAAAAAAAAACACAACAAACCAACAGCCCATCTTCAAAAAACAACAGGAAAGTACTACAATCTTTCCGTCAGACCAAAGTTATTCCCCTAAGATAAGGTAAAGAAATGAGAGAAATAACAAAGTTAAAATGTTTCCCACCTTCTAGCTGGGGGCCTAGCAGAAAGCAACCCATTTCTCTATTCAGTTCCATTTGCATTGACTGTGTTAAAAAATGGCTTATAAATCTTAGAGATTTATTATATATAGTATAGGACTATAAGATTAAATGAAATAATATGCATATTATTTAATTTCCTAGGCTGCCATAGCAAATTCTCACAGACTGGGATGATTCCAATGAAACGTTCTTCACTCATATTCTGGAAACAACAAGTCTGAAAGCAAGATGGCGCCGGACCAAGCTCCCTTTGAAGACTCGAGGGCACTCTCCTTTCTTGCCTTATCCAGCTTCTGGTGGCCACCTGCAGTGTTCTGTTGTCCTTGCTTTGCTGATTCATGCCTCTAATTTCTGCCTTTATTATCACATGAGCATGGCTCAGGCATCTCTGTTTCTGTTTCTGAATTTCCCTCTTCTTAAATGGGCACTGATCATTCTGGATATACCTCTCCTTACCTGTACAGTAGGAACTCAGCTCACTATAATTGTACACACACACACACACACACACACACACACACACACACACACACACACATTTGGTGTTACTGAGGTTCCTGGAAACCCTTCTACCTCCAGGCTACACTCCCAAACCTATTTTTTATATACTTTTTATTTGGAAACAGGGTCTCTTAAGCCAGCTTGGCTTGCTTCGAACCTGCGCGATCCTCCTGTCACCGCCTCCCAAGCGCGGGGATTACAACCGTACGCCACCACGTCCGGCTCTATAATTGTATTTTAAAAGACAATATTTCTAAATAGGGTCACATTCACAGACAGGTTTAGGGAGAACATGAGTTTGGTGAAAAATCACCGAACACATTACTAGTTCATGTACATTTTTATTTAAACCCTTACACCTCGCTCCTCTTTCTGCCCTTACACCTCTTTGCCACAATTCATTCACCAGCTTTCCATTTTATGTAATTTTGAAAATGTATCTTTGTAAGATTCACTAAATCCATTGTTTTAATTTTTTCAGGAATCAAGGTAAGGATGAGAATATTTAAAGTCTAATTTTCAGTCTTTTTTCAGATTCTTCTAGAACATTGATGGTAACTCTTTACTTTTGGTGGAAATATGGGCTTTTGTTTTATAACTTGGTCTCTCCATAGTTAATATTTATAAAGTGGGGTCAGAAAGTTCTAGGGACAGAAAGCTTGATAGTCTATTATGCTAAACCAGAAGCTCAGATGTTTTATTTTTTTCAAGAAATGAAAATTTTAAGCCAAGCATGGGAAGGAGCAATGGAGAGAGAAGGGGATAGAAATTGGGTAAGGGCTAATTGGGTGATATGTGCATGTATGTCTACGTCTACCATGAACCAATAAAAAAAAATTTAAATAATTTACGGGTGAATTACAACGAGCCTTCGATTGAAAGAGTAATACTTCCACTAAAATGATAAAAGAAGAAATATAAAGATTAAAAAATTAAGAATAAAATTATTTCCAGATGTTCCTCCTCACGGTTCCTGTCTCTGAAATCAGGGCTGCAGCACCAGAGAACTGACACAGTGGCGGATGTAGAAATTCAGAATCTACTACCCGCCCTGCGGCTTTGAGCTGGGAACTTAATCTCTCTCAGTGTTAGTGTTTCTGTTGATAAACTGAGACTATTATTTACTGACAAGCGTGTTTTAACTTATGATATGATAAATGTCCAAATTTATTGTCTAGATTCTGGCAGCTGACTTTGCATAAATCCCTGTTAAAATGGAATAAAAAACCCTGGCTTCTGCGGAGCTGTAGGTGTCCCTACCTCTCCGCTCTTGTGTGTACAGCCATCTGTCATTCCTCCCAGGGCAGTCAAGTGCGAAGAGGCCAAATCTGTTTCTCAATATCGCATCTACACAATTTCTCTTTTTCTCTACTTTGTGGAGTTTCTTTATTGTCAGCATTGCTTAGGAAGATTCAAAACATATTCCTTGAGGATATGTCACTCTTCACTACCTATCAGATTATTCTTTTAATAAAAGTCTCACCTATATAGTATGTAGTGCGATAGCTTAACTAACTAGGAATAGCTATATTCTTAGAGATTTTATTTCTTTTCAAAGGAAATATAAGAAATAATGTATGTAACAGTGTATAACACTTTAGGACATTATAAGAATTTTATATATTGCATATATTTGCGTATATACACTGGGACATATACACAACTTATGGAATAGTAGCTTTACAACCTTCTCTGAGTATATCCTTGGTTATGTAATTAATATCCTAAACATATAAATGATTCACATGCTTATGTATCAACATATATTTTTCTAAAATAATATGTTAGCCAATCACAGTGGTGCACACCTGCAATCCCAGTTCTTTAAAGGCTCAGATAGGAAGATCACAGATTCCAGTCCTGCCTCAGCAATTTAGTAGGTCCTTTAGGAACTTAATGAAAGCATGTTTCAAAATAAAAAAATAAAATAGGCCCAGGGGTTAGCTCAGAGGTAGAACATCTTGGGTTCAATCCCCAGTAAACTAGTAAACTGCCCAACACACACAAATAAGATGTTAAATGTGATAAAAATATCACTGGTTCCTTGTGTTTTTTAGTCATTCAGGCTACTTCTATGAAACACCTCTGCATACAGTTTTGAAGGGCGAAGTTTCTTTTCCTTGTTTTTATTCTAGGCAGTTTGCCTTTCTTGTTATGCATGTTAACCTTCCCAATTACCTTTTATAATCTTATATATGTATATACATTATTTTCATTTTTTTCTAGTGGTGCATTTTAAAAAATGTGTATGCATGTTATAAGACTAAATAGATGCTTCAATGAAAGTTCTTCATATCAAACAATTATTTCAGAAAAACAGATGTTGACATATATGTTTGTAGTTTATTCCTTTTTTGCTATTACATAGTATTTTGTTAGATTCTGATATTATATTTTATATTTTCTCCTGCTAACAATTTTGAAGATTTTCTTTTCTTTTTCTATTCTAAAATAATGCTCCATTGGATAACTTTCAATATGGTGTTGACGCTCAGATATGAATTCTTATAAATGCAAAATTTCTATGAATGGAGATTTTAAGTTCCTGGGGATGCATATCTTAAAATTTACCAAGTAGGAGAAAACTCACTTTAAGATTTTGCTAACTTACAGTAACATAATGTCCATTCACATATTTCTAATATCATCAGCCCTGAGCACTTCTGAATGTCTTATTTAGTTTTATTTTTTTATGGACACTAAATCTTATCTGTGCTTCTTTATTTAATTATACATTTAATATGCTCCCATTTGTCATTTAGCCATTCCAGTTTCTTCTAAGTTCTTTTTCTAAGGGGAAGATTTGTTTCTTTGCTTTTTTGTAGTTTAGGCAATTTATCTTTGTTACTCATCTGAAGCAGTTCTATAAGCAACCTGAATTACCAATACTTTATTTATTTATTTATTTATTTATTTATTTATTATTTTTACAGTACTGGGGATTCAAACTAGGGGGAGTCTAAGTTCTCCAAGCTACACCCTCAGCCCTACTTTTTATTCTGTATTTTGAAGAAGGGTCTCACCAAGTGGTGGAGTAATCCACAAAGTAGTTGAGACTGACGGCAAACCTGTGATCCTTCTCTCAGGATTACAAGCACGTGCCACCATGCCTGGCTCCCAATACATTTATTAATGAATTCATTTATTAAATAAATATTATTAATATATGTAACATATTTTGCTAGTTTTCTCACTTTTTGTATTATATTTATTTGTGTGGGGGGGTACTGAAGATTGAAGCCAGGGCCATCTTACCACTGAGCTACACCCCAGCCCTATTTTTTATTCTTTATTTTGAAACAGAATCTCACTAAGTTGTAGAGGGTCTCAGTAGGTAGTTGAGGCTGACCAAGAACCTGTGATTCTCCTATCTCAGCCTCCTGAGTACTGGGATTATAAGCTTGTACCACCAACCTGGCTCTTATATTTATTATTTATAGTTTCCTTTCAGCTTGGGATTTTTCCCGTTTTCTTTCCTCAGTCCTCTTTTTATCTAGAAATCACCTACTCTTGCTTTTCCTCTGTAAAAGTAGAAGCAATTTCCACATACACTGTTGAACATTTTAATTACATTAAAATTAATATAATCAATCTGTATATTTGCTGTAATAAAAAATTCCAAGTTGCATGATAATATTTTTCTTGGCAAGTATTTCTATCATCAATTTATAATTTTACCTAATAATACTTTTTCTATTGCTTTTTAAATTTCATAGGACCAACTAAAAATTTAAATAGAATCAAATAGGCAAAAAAATTGACATGTCACATTTAAAGGCAAACCCATCGGAAAAGCACTGAGTTTCTCAGCAGAATGCCTAAAGGAAAGGAGGGCATAGATGAGGTGCTTAAACTTCTGAAAACAATTAATTGACAACTTACATTATAACAGCCAACAAAGGTATCCTTCAGAATTAAAGGAGAAGTAAATACCTTCCATGTTAAGCAAAATCTAAGGGAATGTATGATCGCTTAATAAGCATTCTAGAAAATACTTAAGGGAACTTTATACCCAAAAGAGTAAGAGTGATAAAAACACTGTGAGAGCTCAGAAAAGAATACATTTTACTATAATATTAAATAAACAAGAATTAATCAAGAAATTATTAAACATTGTTAATCCATAAACCAGCAAACATCAAAGATCACTGAGAGATAAAAAGATAGAATAGTCAAAGTTACCAGAAGAAAAATAACAAGAAGGTAACTAAAAAGAAGTATATACTTTTCGTTAATGACCCTAAAAGTAAATGGTCCTAAAAATTCAGTTAAAATATACAGACAGGTTTTGGGGGTTTAAGAAACAAGACCCAATAGAAGCTGACTGCAAGAAACTCACCTCACAGGCAAAGACATAAGCAGACCAAAAGTGAAGGGAAGAAAAATGATATGACAAGCAAATATAATACAAAAGCGAATGCCAGGCGTGGTGGCGCACACTTGTAATCCCTGCGCTTGGGAGGCTGAAACAGGAGGATCGCACGGGTTCGAAGCCAGCCTCAGCTACTTAGTGAGGCTCTCAGCAACTTAGTGAGACCCTGTTTCCAAATAAAAATATAAAAAAAAGGTCTGGGAGTATAGCCAGGAGGTAGAAAGCCTCTGGGTTCCACCGCCAGTACCACACACACACACACACACATACACACACACACACACACACACACACACACACACACACACACAAATGCAAAAGCAATAAGTTGCTATGCTCATAGGGCAAAATACAGACTTTCAGTCAAAATCAGTTAGAAAGTTGTTCTTTTTTATTGCTTAGTAGAATTCCATTTTGTGGATTTTTCCATAATTTTGTAATCATTTCATCTGTTGATGGATACCTAAATTGGTTCCATAATTTGGCTATAGTAAATTGTGCTGCTTTTGTAAAAAAAAAAAAAAAAAAGGAAGGACCTGGAGAACACTAGAACATTATGTCAAGTGAGATTAGCCAGTCACCAAAAGTGAAAAGTGAAGCATCGTATGTCTTCTCTAGTCCATCTGGAGACCAGAGGGACTCCAGATGATGGAGGAGAAATCCCAGTGGAGCCAGGGAGTTGGTCCAAGGGAAGGGGAAAGGGAAGACTGAGGTTCATCAGTGGAAATAGGACCATCTATTATGTGTACATATAATAACAGCAACCTCAGGACTCTGTGTAGGGAAAGAGGGAGAACACGGAAGGAGGGGGCACCAAGTGTTGTGTACATGTATGTCACTGTCAACATGGTTTGCATTATGATGTGACACTAAAATGTATCAATGAAAGCACATTCACAATCAGCAAGAAGAGACGAAAATGTATTATAAGTTGGTAAAGGGAATAATTCATCAAGAAGATATAATAATTATAAATACATCTACACCAATCACCAGAGCTAATAGTTTTATAAAATAAACACAAATGGACACTAATAGACATAAAATTTAAAATGTCATTAAAAATGTTAACACCAAAAGTATCTTATGAGAATGGAATTATTCACAAGCCAATATACAAATTTAATTCAGTCTCTACTGAGAAAAGAAAAAAGAATCCACACCTTTAATAATCTGATTAGATGACCCTAAATAGCTACATTAGCACGAAATATCAAAAGTAGCCCACATACCTGAAGAAAAATGAGGTGAAGAAACTTGATGTATTAGATACCAAAACTACTTTTTATTTTGTGACTGGAAATTGAAATCAGGGGCATTCTACCTCTGAGTTATACCTCCATCCCTATTTTATTTTTATTTTAAAACAGTATCTCAGTAGGTTGATGAATGTCTCACTACTTGCTGAGGTCGTCCATGAACCTGGGACCCTCCTGTCTCAGCCTTTCAAGTACTGGGAATTACAAGCATAAGCCACCATACCCGGCTCAAACATATTTTCCATAAACTTTCTGAATTAACAGAATGTGGTCAGTACAGAGACATCAAAACCTGATAAGATTGTTAACCCAGCATGGTGGCTCATACTTGTTACCCCAGTAGTTAAGAGGTTAAGACAGAATAATGGTGGTTTCAAGGATAGCCTTGGCAAGTATTGAGACTCTCATCAATCTACTGAGACCTTATCTCAAACTTTAAAAATCAGGTCTGGGATTGTTATTATAATTTGGAGGTAGAATGCCCCTGAGTTCAGTTCCCAGTATTTACACACACACACACACACACACACACACACACACACACACACACACAAGCTTTACCAACCTATTCGTGGATTCTTATAGCATAACAGAGGTGACATTTAATTTTTGTCAGGAAGAGAGAAACTATGCAATGATACTGGAAAGAGTATTTGTTTGCGAGAAAAACAATGAGATTGGTTCAGTGCCTCATACCAAACAAACAAGTCAGTTCCAGTTACATCAAGGAAGAAAGAAAGGATGAGAAGACACAATTCATAACTACTAGAAAGAAAGAAAATGGTAACTTTTGGACTTTGTACTTAAAAAATCACATAAAAACTAAAAAACAAAAAATGAAGGAAAATATTAATAAATCTGAAATTAAAATGTATTTATCTTTATTAGTCATGAAAATATTCTACAGTGACAATCAAATGACTAAATAAATCCTAGAAGAAACTGGTGGCAATTAGCCTAATCATAAAATAATTAGTATCCTGAGTGTGAAATGTTTCTTCAAAGCAGTAAGATGAACAATCCCATTTAAATTTTTAAAGAATTAGAAAAAAATTACTAGCAGGTATTTCACAGAGGTGGAAATCAGAATGGTTAATCATCATATAAAAATCACACCAAACTGGGAAAAATATCAATTAAAACAAAAGGGAAATATTTATGACTAACAGAAATTTGGTTGATTTTTAAATTGGTAGTATATAAAAATAATAGATTTTATGCAATACTAGTGTAGATAAAGAAGAAAAGTTGAAATACTCAGGTATGAGATTATTTCTATAACCCAAGTCAGATATGTTGAACTACACAAACAAGAGAGAGGTTCAAGAAATATTTGGCTGGACATTATCAGTTTAATTCTTCCTAGGTGTGAAATTCTGACATATTTTAAACCATTCACTATTTATTCATTCAACTATCCCTCATTTTTTTCATCTTTCATATAAAATATATACCACTTTGATTTTAGTCCTCAAGTAACTGACTTGTTTATAAGAAGAATGTTTTTAGATTTAAAAGGCTTGAGCCTTAAAAACAAAGCTCATGGCTTGGAATTGAATTCTGTCCTGGTTCTTGACACTGCATAGAGAATAGAGACTTTGGGGGGTCTCCCTGCTTACCTTATAATTAAAATACAGGCCTACGTGGTTTTTAAAGCAGGTGTGAGCTCAAACTGTTAATTACGCTATAAATTCATACTTTTGCACCTGAAGAGGATTCATTTGTATGCACATTTTCAAACATATTCTAAAAGAATTGCCAACATATGCTGGATAGTCTGTACTATTAAGTCATGGAACAGGCAACAGCAATTCGGCAGGCTAAGTGCGTTGCAGGTGCCTAGCAGTATCACAGATGTGAGATGACTGGGAAAAGACAGTGCAGGTAGAGGTATTTCCTGGCAACGTTCTTCCAAACCGTTTGACAGCAGAAACTCATACAACTGAAGATATTAGGAAGTCTGCATTCGAAGTGGGACAAATTAAAAGGCAGTCAAAGAGCAGGAAATTCACCTCCATAAGGTGGGAACTTATAATTTTCTTCTGAGGTCTTGAACTATACCTTGAACTTTGATAAAAGTTTGATAAACCTGTTTATCACCAGGCAAGCAATCATTTCTCCAGGAGATCTTGATATTAGATGTTTATGCCTATCTGTTACATGAAAGCTCTAACCTTGTAAAAGGTAATGAACTCAGGAAATCATTACATGGAAAATGTTAAATTCACTCCAGTTATTTTTAATACAGTATTTATAGTAGGTAGAAATATAGTCAAACGAGACTAATGAAAAAGTTAAAAACTCAAATAATTTTGAATCATTTAAAATGTGTAAGACTTTGAAATCTAAGATAAGATACTCCTTAGACATAGATTCTGCCCTTTTAAAATTTTACCAGGCCAATGACCTATTAAGACCACAAACCTTTTGTGGAAATTTTAGGGCAAACTCCTGCAGATTAGTGTCAGTCTCTGTCATATTACTTCAGGAATTGCTCTGGGAAAGAGAAACAAATGCTGACCGCTAAATCCAGAATTGACTTGATAAAAGTTATATTATGACCTTCAAAAGTTTCTACGCAAATACAGTTTATTGACCAGAGTTAATAGCAAATTTAATTATCAAATATAATAAAAAGTAAGTAAATGCCAAAAGTACAAAAAAGAGGAAAGCAACGTCACTGTGAAATAGACGTGTCAAACAGTTTTCATGGTAAAAGCGTCATGGTCCTGTTACCATGAATGAAATGGTTAATATCATATATCATCTTGGCTAAGCCATGCAGACAGATACTTGCTAAAACATTTTTTCCGCTATCTTATAAGGGTTGTTTTAAATTTTTAAGTTAATATTTATGTCAGTGACTTAAGTAGAATGCACTGTCCCCATAATGCGAGTGACCTTTTTTTTAATCAGTTGATGTAAATCAAAGACTCACCTCCTCCAAGCAAGAGATAATTCTGCCAAAAGATGGCCCCCTAGTTATGAGCTGCAAGACTGGCCCCCTTGAAAGCCTCCTGACTGCCAGATAACTGTGCAGATTTTGGACTTTGCAGCCTTCATAATTACAGGAACCAATTCCCTGAAATAAATCTTTCAAGGTCATATGTGCATATTTGGTATCAGGAGTGGTTCTATTAAACATGAACCTAAGTATAAGTGTTTTAGCCAGGCTTCTCCAGAGACACAAGTAAGATATAAATGATAGATAGATACATAGATAGAAAGATAGATGATAGCTAGCTAGCTATATAGATGATAGATAGATGGATGAGAAAGGGATGACTAGAGAGAAGGGCTCACATTATCATAGAGGTTAAGAAGTCCCACCATAGTCCATCTGAATCCTGGAGAACCAGGAATGACTGTACATAGCTAAGCTCAGAGAAGCTAATGGTAACTCTCATTCTAAGACTTTATTTTTTGTGTCCGTCTCAGCCTCTCAAATACTGGGATTCCAGATGTGCCACTATGCCCAGCTAAAAGAGAAAATGTCTGAACTAAAAATTCTGTGATGATTCATTGGCTACTTAGTAAGAAATTTGATTAAGACATATGATAAAAAATATATATATATGTATTATATATACTTATTATATATTTACATATATAATGTTAAAACTCTATTTTAACCTAAAACATATCAATGTACATTTGTTCCTTAATATTCTTTTTTTTTTTGTATAACATTGGAGATTGAACCCCGGATATCTTCCTCAAAGCTACACCCCCAGCCCCATTTTATTTTATTTATTTTATTTTATTTTTCTTTTTTTTAACTGGAGCATTGTAGTCATACATCTTCATGGAATACAAGATGGTAGAGTCATACATGCACACGTCATTCAGTTAGCCCTTCCCTAGTTCCCACCCCATTCCCTCCTCGCAGTCTTAGAATCCAAAGTTCAGAGCTCCTGGAATCTGGTACCCAAAGTCAAGAGAAGAGGGGTGCCCCAGCTCCAGGAGAGAGAGCACATCCTACTCACATTTCCTCTTTCTTTTGTTTCTGTCTGAGCTCCCTCCCAGCTGATGAGATGGTGCCCTCCTCCACTGAAGCCAGATCGCAGCTCAGTTCACCAGCTCCCCTGCCAGTCTCTTTTAGGAATACCTCTTCATTCAGACCCAGAATGTGTGCTTGACCAGCTTTCTCAATATCCCTTAATCAAGTCAAGTTGACACGTATACACCTTCACAATGAGCTTCCTGCATTGGCTTGTGGAAATTCTGGACTGGCTCTGCAAGCTTGACACTAATAGCTCTCTTTCCGATATAAAGAGTGCAGTAACAGTATATGTCATGCTGAGGCAATGAAAGATAGACAAACTATCATTATTTGATATTTCTAATCAAACAAGGATCTAGAAAGCTAGGTACCTGATACCTGTGAATATTTTCCTCTAAGTAAGGGATCTAATGTGGTTAGCTGCCCCCCCACCAAGACCAATACAGTACCAACTAACACTCAGTAACCAATTTCTGAGTCGCTTACATTGTACCATTCCTAGAGGTGATCAGCCGGCTTACAGAGTGGCAGTTTGACCCCATTGGATCACATCCCTTGTAGAATGTGCAATCTTACATTGTTGTTGTTTTTACGGATGATGAACCCAAGGACACTTTACCTTAGAGCTACACCTAACCCACTATCTCCTTTTTAACTTTTATTGGTGCATTATAATCACACTGTAGTATAAAGTGGCAGGAATATACATGCACACAACACTTGGTATACCTCCTTCCTGACTCCATATCCTCCATCTGTTCCCTGTACATGTCACTGAGATGAGTATAGGTAATTTGACCTATGTGTATGTCATTTTTCAGCAGTTACCTTCATTATATCTCTATTTTTCCCTTCCTTCCTACCTAAACTCCCTCCATCCATCCATCCACAGGGGCCTCTAGTCCATCATCTGAAGCTTCCCAATTTCTCTATATTAAGACAGGGTCTCATTAAAGTGCTGAGGCTGGTATTAAACTTATCTTCCTTTTTTCAGCCTTTCCAGTACTGGGTTGCAATGTTTTATTCTTAGAAGAAAGTCCACTTTTTAAAGATTTGCCTTCTGTTACTCTGATGCTTCTGCCAAAGCTACCATTCTTGGACTTACAGAATGCCTTGTCTATCACTATGGTATGCCATACTGTCTTTCTTCTGATAAAGACCTTGCCTTACCAGTAAATAAGGTGCAGCAATATATAAGGATTATAGAATTCTCTGATGTTACCATCATGAAGCCATTGGATTGACAGAAAGATGGAATAACCTTTTAAAATTTCAGCTACTATACCAACTCGTGACAGTACCTCAAAGGGCTGTGGAGAACTTCTCCACAGTGCTGTAGATGGTCATAATCAGTGTTCATGCATGGTGTTACTTTATCCCACAGCTTATATTCATGAGTCCAGCAATCAAGGATGGAAATAGTAGTGGCAACACTGACGATTATCCTAGTGATGTGCTAGCAACATTTTTCTTCCCATCCCCACAACATCAGAATCATGTAGCCTACAAGTCTTAGTTCCAAAGAGATAAATATAGCCACCAGGGAACACAAGGGCAATTCTAGTCAACTGGAAGTTAAAATTCAGCCACTTTGGGTTCCTCATGCCTTTACATCAACAGGCAAATAAGGGAGTTGTTATGCTGAGTCAAGTGGTTAGCCCAGATTACCAGGAAGAAATTGAACAGATGCTCTACAATTAAAGTAAGAAATATATATCTGCAATATAAGGACCCTTCAGACATCTTTTGTTTTCACCCTGCCCTATGGTTCAAACTATGAAGCAAGAAGTTCTAATGGACCAGACCCTTTGGGAATGATGGCCAGAGTCACACTGGCAAGTTATGAATCACAAACGACTGAGATGCTTATTGAAGGGCAGAGAAATTTGGTAGAAAAAAAAGTGACTTATAAACACCAGACATGACTATGTGACCAGTTATAGAAAACACAGAGTGTAGTTTCCTTTTTTCTTTATATTTGTTGTGAATATGTATATGTCTGTATATAAAATATCATTGCTTTCTTCAGTCTTTGATCTCTTTATAGTATTTAAATTATGGGACTTTAAGAAGAATAACCATCACTCAGGGACTTGGCAGTGGGAAAGATTATATTTTGGCATGAATATAAATTTTAGGCATAAATATGACTATGTTATTATCTTTATTCAGATATTAAGTAAGGTTTAAATGAACTGACGTTCCGATGGATGCCAAGTTGACAAGGGTTTTGTGATGGTTATTTTTATGAGTAAACTTGGTCTTGGCGTGATGCATATGTATTGGGCAAACATTTTTCTAGATGTTTTGTGAGGATATTTTTGGATGAGATTAACATTTATATTCATGGCTTTTGTGCAAAGCCAATTTTTCTTCAATATATGAATGTCTCACCCGATGATTAAAGGGGCCTTAGTGGAACAAGACTGACTTTACCATATCAAGCAGGACTTAAAATTTGAACTTAACATTGGATCTTCCATGGGTCTAGAGCCTGCCACCAGACACCGTAAACTTTGGACTTGCATGTTTCCAAAGTTACATGGACCAATTCTTTAAAAATCTATCCTCTATCTATCTATCTATCTATCTATCTATCTATCCATCCATCTATTATCTATCTTCTATCCCTTTATTTTATTTCTTTGAGGACCCCTAACTAATATAATTTCTATTTATATGAATTGACTCAACAAATAAGACTGTGGTGAGATGATCACATGAATGGCACATATCAAACAAAATAAGTCTAGGTGCATATACTGTAGCCAACACAGACTGAATTGACATGGCCTGGTAACTGAGTGCAATGTTAACGTATGTATATTACATGATCTGAATTCATACTTTTCCTCTCCGTAAAAGCTCTGCTCCCTTTACCAGTCATCCAATAAAAATAGACAATTTCTAGGCCTACCACAGACTCCAGACACATATTTATTCTGATACTTCAATGAAATTACTAAGAAATTACAGTCTAGGAAGAGAATATTTTTATGCTCATATACTGAGCTTTTGAAGATGTAAAGAAAAACAGTTTTTTCAAGGTGCCCATGACCAGAACATACTAGAAATAAGTCCTTTCTTCATATATTAAGTCCTATAGATAAAACTATAACCAGTATGGCCTCTGACTTATTTAGCCAACAGTCCTTGTAAAGCCAGGCAAAGCTACTGATAACTGAGAAAACAGTACTTGTATTCACAAATGCCAAAAAATTAAAACATAGAAAGTATTTAAATACTTTTATATACTGAACATGATGCTATCTGCAATAGCAGAAAAATGTGGTATTTGAATTGTCAAGAAATAAACACACTAGAAGTTTAAATGATGAGATAATTGTCTCATTACGTCTTATTTCTGGGCACAGCTCCTCTTTATGTTGACTTGTTTCTAAGATTGTCATTTCTCATGGGTGTAAGAATACAAGGCTACGTTCACCTTGTATTTTTCCATTTCAAGTTTCATGAGAAAAAGTAGAAATATATTTTAGAGATATCTTAGACCAATGTTATTTCATATTGATTTAAAAAATATAAACATTTGTGGACACCTGACATGTACTAGGCCCAGTGAAGATCATTTATAAGAAATGATAGTCAAGCTAAGATGATGAAATGTTACACAAAAAACACAAAATGAGGCAATTTGAGGTAAATATGCATGTGTATGTATATGCAACACACACACACACACACACACATAACAAAGGATAAAATGAGATTTGTGGTATGAAATGATATATGCAGTCACAATGGTTAGCTACAAAAAGAGAAAATATTTGGATATTTATAGACAAAGATTTACAACATAAGCAAATTTAGATGAAAGGAGATCTAAATTAGACAAATTTGTAAATTTTAACCATGTTAGGACTAACCAGCATATTTTTATGTAAAAAAAAAGTTTTCAGTTCAGAAAACATTTGAAATGGGATGGCATGTTTTAAAGGAACACCAAAAGTTATTCTTTATTTCATTAATTGTTCCAAGTTATCTTCTTAAAAAATTTACTGATGTGATAAAAATGTTAGAAAATTCTAAAAAAAATTTAACCATTTCAGTTACTATGAGGAAAGTACAATTGATTGTATAACACCTATTAAGATAATTTCCTCTCTCCTAATTAAACCTAAACCCTTGAATTTTCACTTTATTCAATAAGAGTACAATACACAGTGAAAACAGATTAAAATATGAAGAAATCTAATCAGTGTCTTTATTCTTTCTTCTATTCAGCTCTCCTAATTTTCCAATAACTTCCAGACTACATAAAAAAACTCAAAGCATAAGAATATTTAACCCACTCAGGTTTAAAATTAAAAACATATAAAATGAAAGAAAAATAGCTAAAATAATCTGATCTAGTACTCTTGTTATTATTGTTATTTTGCACTCTATGAAGCACACATAAGAACAAAAAAGAAAAAAAGGACAAAAAAGAGAAATGAAAACAGGGCTGGAGTATAGCTCAGTGGTTGGCTGTCCCTGGATTCAATATCCAGAACCATTAAAAAAAAAATAATAAAAGAGCTGGGCATGGTGGTGCATGCTAGTAATCCCAGCCAAAAAAAAAAAAAAAAGAAAAAACACTTCATATATTCAAACATATCAAATACATAATAGTAGATGTATAGGAAACAAGCCTCCCATGCTCCATGATGCCCACTTTATGATGCGTGCACTCCTGTATAATTCCATTTCACACTGAATTATGGTTGTGGGTAGTTGATCTATACAATATAGCAGAAACACTGTGATTTTTGAGACTAGGTTATTATGGGCAAGACACTTCTGAAATTCTCTCTCTGGAATGGCTTCTCCTTGTTTAAACTAACCACCAGAAATAGAGGATGCCCAAGCATCCCAGTGGAGAGATCTACATGGCAAGCAACAGAGATATCTTACCAACATATCAAAAACTCACGATTTTTTGCACCATTTGAAGCATATTCTCTGTCCCTGTAAAGCTCTCACTTGATAACAGCCCCAGATGCTATGGCAAGACCACCCTCATAAGACAACCCTAGAATTCTGACTTTCAGAAGTGGTATGAGAGAGTAAATATTTCTGATTTTATTTGGTAAATTTTAGAGCATTTTGTCACTCAGCAATTGATAGCTAAAATGAATGTGAAAGTATTTAAAAAAAAGAATATTTGCAATGTTAGGTAGGATTCTGTTAAGAGCAATAGCAAACATTTATCAGATCTATAATTTGTGTCAAATTACTTTATAGGTGCTTTGACGACTACCAAGTCAATATAAGATTTGGATTCTGAGTTAAAGTTGAGAATAGAAGATATAAATATAAAATTCTAGACAAATAGTTTTGTCTTGGAAACATTTATGAGTCAGGAAGCGGTCTAGAGAGGAATAGCAATGAAATAAATTTGAGTTTAACTTCTTTTTACAACTGTGTAACACTTTTCTAGATGAAAGAGAAGAGAGAATGTATTCTTTATTAAAAGAATGTCCTATTAGAGCCGGGCGTGATGGCGCACGCTTGTCATCCCCGCACTTGGGAGGCGGAGACAGGAGGATCACGCAGGTTCTAAGCCAGACACGCTGGCTTAGGAGACCCTGTTTCCAAATAAAAATATACAAAAAATAGGTCTGGGAGTGTAGCCCAGAGGTAGAAGGGCTTCCAGGAACCCCAGTACCACCACCAAAAAACAAAAAGAAGGAGGAGGAGGAGGTTGGATGAAGGAAGAGGAGGAAGAAGAGGAGGAGGAGGAGAAGGAGGAGGAAGAGGAAGAAGAGGAGGAGAAGGAGAAGGAGAAGGAGAAGGAGAAGAAGAAGAAGAAGAAGAAGAAGAAGAAGGAAAGAAAGAAAGAAAGAAAGAAAGAAAGAAAGAAAGAAGGAAAGAAAGAAAAATGTAATGTACAAGCCATACACAAATAATCACATAAAAATGAATTGACAGTAAATAATTCAATCTGGGAAATACTAATAAATATAGACTGATAAAGTGGGGTCCTCCAAAAAATAACTGGATCCCATGCCAACTCTTAATTTTAATGACATTCAGGAGACCTCCA
The DNA here is from genome assembly GCF_963383645.1 of Muscardinus avellanarius. Classification (NCBI taxonomy): domain Eukaryota; kingdom Metazoa; phylum Chordata; class Mammalia; order Rodentia; family Gliridae; genus Muscardinus; species Muscardinus avellanarius. The sequence goes on along the minus strand of NC_137797.1, from coordinate 107,326,343 downwards.
AATAATCCTAAACAGTGAATACACCAATAAAACAGAAGAGAAGATACAGAAATCAATCCAACACATTTATGGACAATTGATTTTTGAGAAAAGTTCCGAAAACATATGTTGGAGTAGAGATAGCCTTTTCAACAAATGGTGATGGGAAAACTGATTATCTATTTGCAGAAAAATGGAAATAAATACACACCTTACCCTGCATAAAAAAAACCAAAATAAATAAAAGGTATGAAATTTGACCAGAGAATATAAAACTACCAGAGCAGGGCATAGTTCCAACACTACAGCATACAGGCATAGATAGAAATTTCCTTAATAAGACCCCTAAAGCTCAAGGAATTAAGGCAAGAATTAATAAATGGAATGGCACTAAACTAAAAAGCTTCTGTCCACAAAAGGAACGACTAAAGATCTAAAGAGAAATCCTGTAGAATGCGAGATCCTTGCCAGCTCTTCCTCTGATAAAGGACTAATATCCAGAGTATACAATATTTTTTAAAAACTGCAAACTAAAGAAAACTAATAACCAAATCAAGAAATTGGCAATTGAACTAAATAGGCACTTCCCGAAAGAAGAAATACAAATGGTAAATACATACATAAAAAAATGTTCGATATCATTAGCAATCAGGGAAATGCAAATTAAAACTACACAAAGATTCCACCTAACCCCAATTAGTACAGCAATCATCAAGAATTCAAACAACAATAATTGCTGGCAAGGATCTGGAGAAATAGGCACTCTTCTATGCTTTTGGGGGGAATGCAAATTAGAACAGCTGCTATGGAGATCAGTGTGGAGATTCCTCAGGAATTTGGGGATGAATCCCCTTTATGATTTAGTTATACCTCTCCTGAATATCTTCCCAAAGGGACCAAAATCAGAGTATTATAGTAATACATGCACATCTTTGTTTACAGCACCACAATTCATAATGGAAGATTATTGAACCAGCCCGGATGTCTATCAACAGATGAATTAATCACAGAATTATTTGTTTTTTAATCATAAAAGGATGCTGGATGTCAACTAGTTCCTCTGCAACTACTGAGGTAGTTATTTAATTTTTCTTCTTCTTTCTATTAATGTACTATAGTAGCTTAATTCATTTTCATAGGTTGAATCTTCTTGGTATTTCCAGAGTCAAATCTCACTTGGTATTGGCATATTTTGTAAGACTAGGCTTAGAGAAATTCTAGTTTTACTGAAAAATTGGAAGTAACGTTACAATTACTATATTGACAGACACACCACAATCATCCAGAAGATACAGTTTAGGTTAGGACTTACTCTTGGTGATCTCCTTTCTAAAGTTGTGAACAAATGTATAATAACATCCATCTACTAAGGACATGAAGAGCATCTCAATGGCCCAGAAAGCCCTCCATGTTACACTTATTCATTCCCTGAATCTTACCGCTGAAAAACCGCAGCCAAACTAAGTCCAAACAAGCACTGACTCTTACTATCTTCACAAATTTGGCCAAACCAGGGACTTTTAGGGATCTCAGAGGGACTCCAGATATTGGAGGAGAAATCTCAATGAAGCCAGAAAGGAAGGGTAGGGCAGGAAGAAGGCTGAGGTTGATTAATGGAGGAGCTACATTCAAATATGTGTCTGAGTGTGAATGTATCACGGTCAACCTGGACACACACTGTTGGGAGGCGGGGAGGGCACCAAGTATTGTGTGAATATAGGCCATTGTCGATATGGTCCACATTATGATGTGAAACTATAGTGTGCCAATAAAATAAAATAAGTAATAAATAAGTAAGTTTAGTGGATGATGCTAAGTATATTAAGTTAGCATCTAAATAATGATCTTTCAAGCTCTGTTAAAAATTTAAAAATTGAAAAAAAAAGAATGTCATGGAGTTTAATTCTCTTTCCTAGAATCTTTAAACAATATTTTATTTCTCAATATAGGGAGTACTCATTGTTGAGCCCTAAGTTTTGTGAAAAAGGAAAACTTCCTCTGCCTCTTTTACGACCTTAAAAATCAGACAACAGTATACACTGCTTCACCTTCAAGGCTTCCGTTAATGGCATTTGTCAAGAAAATGGAATTCCATGTTTGTATTGCTGGCAATGTTACTTATTTCACGTAATTCATAAGAAAGAAAAGAATTGATTATTATTTCATTAACTTTTTTATGTAGTCAATCCAACAACATATCTTTGCTTCATTTTTTAAAATTGTTTTATTGGTGCACCATAGTTATACATCTTAATGGCGTACAAGATGGTGGAGGCACACATGCACACATCACTCATTCAGCCCTTCCCCAATTCCCACCCCGTTTCCTACCTTCTCATGTTTGGCTTAGTGATTGATATGTTCCAGCAACATATTTTTAATGCCAAAATACTTCAGTTACTTTTAAAGTTCCTAGGGGCCCATGAAAATATTTTCCCCAATAATTTTGACTTCTAGGTTTAAAATGTTATTAAAAAAAAAGACAGCTGCATGTTTAGTTTATGCTGTTGTGAATTCCTTAATTAAGATTCTGCTTCAGCTTATAAATGTATTTTAAATGCTACTAATATTTAGTCCTTTCTTTATGCATTACCTATGTAACGAGAGACTATTTTTTATATTTGGTAAAGTACTTAAATTTCTGAAAAAATACTACTTATCAATAGCTTTGTTACTATATATCAATGTTTTATTTTACAACTAAAAATTACATTCAGGGAGTATTTTCCCTGCAGAAAATTTGTACCTGATCTCTTATTATTTTACAGCATCAATAATGCTTGAACTTTACAGCCCTGACCTTTCACCTATTACAGCATCTCATACTTTTTCTTGAGATACTTTATTAATTAGGGACCCATCTTGTATTTGTTTCAATACTCATTTATTAAGCAATTAATATAAACACAAGTATCATTTTATATATTTGATATATTTAGAAGTATTCCATGTAGCTGTTCTGTCAAAGAATTCATGATTTCATGGAAGAAAAAAAGACATCATATAGTAAATAAACATCATTCAGTTTTGCTGTTAAATTAATATTAGCTCAAGTAGCTCATATATTTCGTATTCCTCATAAGAGAGAAACTCTTTTGAAGAGGGCTATCCAGAGGATATTTTCACGGAATATTGGTCTTGGACTTGACATGGAAGAGCAGATGAAGAAGAATGAACTAGGCAAAGAACAGCGAGTGACTCCCTTGGCAGGAAAATATTATTATTTATGGGCTCATTGATTTGCTCATGTGCTGGGCTAGGACCCGTGGACACAACAATTAGACCCTGTGGAGTCCATGAAAATGTGCTGCTCAGATCTTTGGGCATGGGGAACGTAATTGCCTGATGACCCCAGCTGCTGCCATTCTGGACCTGCCATCAAATAAGCTCCTAGGTCACATTTCCCACAGATTTCTCCCACCAATTACTGAGTGCAGTGAACATCTAATGCAGGTCCACTGCTGTGAGACACTGGGCCCTTTCAAAGGCCTGTGGCCCACGGACGCCCCATTGGCCTATTCGACACTCTCCTGGAACTGCTATCAGTCTGAAATTCCTACTCAATTCTCCTCCCAGCCACCAGCATCCCTTACGACAGTCAGATCTGCAGGACAGTTCACCACCTCTCTTCCCACAGTCTTATCCTTTCTGGCATTTCTCTGAATACATCTCTATTACTTTTATTTTTTAAAAAAGGTTCTCACTAAGTTGTTGAGGACCTTACTAAGTTGCTGAGGCTGGCCTCGAAGCTGTGATCTTCCTGTCTCAGCCTCTCCAGTATTGGGATCACGAGTATGAACCACCAGGCTGGGTTTCCTATTACTTCTGATTCCATCTTGGCCTATGCTTTAATAAAACACAGACTAAAGCAATTTTCATAGATTCCACTGGTTTTTTTTTTAGTTTTTCTTAATATGCAAAAAAATAATTGCAAGTTAATAAAATTATTGATCCAGAGAAGGGAGCATTTATTTGTTCAATAAATATTGCAATAAATAAGGCCATATTCTATCTAGGTCATGCACTTTTTTTTTTTTTAACTCAGGGGCATTCTACTTCAAGTTACACCCCAGTCCTACTTTTTGGTCTTTGTGTTTTTTGAAACAGGGTCTCACTGAGTTGCAAATGGCCTTGCAAAGTAGCTGAGGCTGTCTACGAACCTTGATCCTCCGGTCTTTGCCTCCCAAATTCTGGGATTAAATATGTGTGCCACCATGCCCAGCTTTAGGTCAGGCACAATTTTGAAGAGTGAGGATGCAACAAAATAAAATAGAGGAGCAAACAAGACAACCTAAATGAGGGGATGGGAGGGGGGAAGAAGGAAATTCTCTAAAGCCCACAATGTACTTAAACATATCAAAGTCAACCACTAAGCCAAGCAAGGGAAGGAGGGATGGGGAGGGAGTGGGGTGGGAATTGGTTAGGGGCTAAATGGGCAATGTGTGCATGTATGACCACACAAGTTTTTTACCCCATTATGATGTATGAATATAATGTACCAATAAAAAATTAAAAATAAGTAAATAAAATGCCTGCTATTAGAAACTTGAGGTACAGGAGACACAAGCAGAAAAAGATGATATGATAGATGCAGATAAAGTCCAATAATTTGCTTATGATTACTGAGGAACTAAGACTGTGCAGGGATGTACTGGAAGATATTTTAAAGCAAAGAGAAGAGCAATCTCAAATTTTAAGAAATTTATTTGCAAAAAAACTAGCAAAAGGCAGAGAAAATGGTGAGAAAAGTAAAAGGGAATGAAAAAAGAAAAGGTGCTGAAAATAGAGGATGACATCAGAAAACTAGGAGTGAACTCCTGTATGCTTTTCAAAAGGACATTAAATTTTATTCTAAATAAAATAAAATCTATTGGTGGGTTGGAGTAAAAATGAAGAGGATCTGACTTTTAAAATGACTTTAAAATATTTATAAAGAATCCGTATGACAACTTGTAGGGCAAGGGAGAAGCCAGAGGAACAGGTAAGAGATTATCAGCAGTACTCCAGGGGAGGTGATAATGTACAGACACACACAAGTGCAGATATATAGGGAAAACATTCTTAGATTCTGGGTGCACTATAAACATGGACCTCACAGGCTTCATGATGTAGATGGATTAGGTGTGAGTTGTGAGTAAGAAAGACTCGAGAATGAGTCCATGCATTTTGGTCTGGTTGGATGGTAAAAGGGGGTCACCATTTACTGCAATAGTCAAAATAGGAAAAGTGAAAGGTTGGCGGTACTAATTCAGAATTTGGTTTTAGACTTTTAAAGTGTTAGCTACTAACCAGCTATCCAAATGGCTTTGGGAAGATAAAAACAAATTTTTAAGAAAGTGCATCATCACAAGGTGAAGATGCTGTGTGGCTTGGATCCTCTCCAAATTTCTCCAGGCGATCTACAGAATTATCTTGGCCACTGTTATACTCTTTGGACCCAATGAATATTAATTCATGTCTCTCTACTTCTTCCTGTGTCCACACACATGTGTACTTTTCTCTTGAGTGGTATCAGTTTGAATCAACACATAATGACCCATCTCTTCACTGTGTTCTTCTATGACAGAGATAGGAAGGATTAACTTTAATGCCTACATCTCAACCCTGTGTTAGTTTATTATCACATTTATTGACTGGCATATGTTGAACCATCCTTGTGTCCTTCAGATGAATCCTGCTTGGCCATGGTGAAGGATGTCTTTTTTGATTGTTTGTTTTTTGGTGGTACTGGGGTTCCTGGAAACCCTTCTACCTCCAGGATACACTCTCAGGCCTATTTTTATACTTTTTTATTTGGAAACAGGGTCTCTTAAGCCAGCGCGGCTGGCTTCGAACCTGCGTGATCCTCCTGTCTCCACCTCCCAAGCGCGGGGATGACAAGCGTGCGCCACGATGCCTGGCTGGTGAAGGATTTTTAAATCTGTGCTGCTGAAGAGTTTACTTCCTTCTACTAACTTTGAGTTTAGTTTGTTCTCTTTTTCTGTTGCAACAGTTGGTTGTTTATTTGTGATTTTTCTTCTTTTTGGAAGCGGGCCATTCAGTATAGTTTGAATGCTCTCACAAAACTCATGTTGTAACTTATTCTTCAGGGCTAGACATTAAGAAGATAGAAAATTGACCCAACCACTGCATTTTGAGGTGAGACCCATGGGAAGTCCCCAAACTGAGGCTAAACTTAGTCGTAAAAGTCTTGTCCTAATGCCATGAGAATTGGACTTATCAGAAGAGGAGTGAAGATCTGGGCAAGGACATCTGTCACCGTATGATGTCTGTGCATCTTGGAACTCGGCAGAATCACCATGAGAAGGGTAGACCTCTCCAGATGTGGCCACAGGATCTTGAAGTTCACACTCATCAGAACCTTGGATGGATTAAACCTTTATTATGTGTAAATTACTCAGTCCTTAAGATTCAGCAATAGCAATGGAAACCGAACTAAGACACATTTGCTATGAACCTTCCCTTTGAAAAAGTTAAATTTAAAAATACTTAAAAGAATTGTAAAATAACGCCCCAATATCTCTCAGAAGCATTAAAACAGATTTGTTCACCTTCTAGAGCAATACCACTCAAAACCCCACACCAATTCACAATGTTCTTACAATCCCCACCTCCTCTGAGGACCATAATATGACTCCTTCCTTGCAATTAGCTATTATTTTATCTCCTTCTTGTCAGTATTTAAAAAAAAAAAAAACAGGCTTTCTAGGTAAAGTCAATCTTCATAGTATATGCCATCCATAAATAAAATATACATGATTTTTTGCCATTAGGACACAATGTGTTTTCCTTTATTTATTGTTTATGGTAAACAGGATTTTTATTGATTGTCTTCAATCTTTACAAGATGGTCTTCATCAGTGGGGCAGTGAGACAAACAGAGAAAGTGATATAAAATGGTGTTTATGGAATTTATTTTTTTAATTCTCTTTGTAGCCCTGGAGATTGAACCCTGGGGCATTTTAACTCCGAGCTACACCCTCATTCCTAATTTATTCATTCTTTTTTTTTTTTATTTTGAAACACGGTCTCACTAAGTTTCTGAGAGCCTTGCAAATAGCTGAGATTGGAGGATCTGCAATCCTTCAATCTCAGCCTCCCAAGTACTGGGATTACAGGCATGCTCTATGACAACAAATTAATGGCTTTATTTTTTGTTTTTGCAGTACTGGGATACTGGGGATAGAACCCAGGGGCATTCTACCTCCAAGCTACCCTCCCAGCCCTACTTTTTTTTTTCTTTATTTTGAAACAGGGCCTCACTAAGTAGCTGAGGCTGGCTTTGAACCGCCATCCTCCTGTCTCAGCCTCCCAAATGCTGGGATTACAAGCGTGCGCCACCTCGCCCAGCTATGGAAAGGCTTTAATGGCAGAAAAAAAAGGACTAAATCATTGCTAATTCATATATTTTGTGTTTTTTTCTATGATAAATTATAGTTATGTGGATATATGTAGATTGATGAGAAAAATATGCTAGATAGATATGAAGAAGAGGAAAACGAAGAGAGGAAAAGAGAGGAAAAACAGAGAAGAGGAAAAGAGAAGGGAGAGAGAAAGAGAGAACCCTCTGCTAACGTCTAGTACAGTTACCAAAAGTGCCAGCACTCAAGAAGTTCATAGAGTCTGACTGCAAATGTGGTATCAGCGAAAATGAAGAGCGTCCTTAATAAAACACTGCACGGTTAACATGTGGGACCCAAGAGCAAGAATGCTTTATGCCTGACATTTCATGTAAAGGGGTCAGGAGACAAATTTGGAGTACTTATACCAAGACTTGAGCAGTAATGATCTTAAGGCAGTGTAATGGCAATTTTTATCTGCATCTTACATATATTGTACAAAAATTGCATATGACTTCTATAATTTTTCTGAATGCACAAACAGCATGTGGTAGTTTTATTTTTATCCCTAATCATTTTATGTCTTGATTCTCAGTTTGAACACATTTTTCTTTCAGTCACGAGCTGAAAGTTAGATCAAACTTACTCTATTTTTTCTGATGAAATTCTGTATTAAAATGAAAGAAAAATGGCTACATGATGTAGTCTACACAAAATCAATGAGTTACAGTCATATTAACCATGCCTACCTAAAAATGAGATTTTATGACAAAGGATTTTTAAGCTTTATATAAAATGAGCTTTTATATAAAGTTCTCATTGTATCATCATTGAATTAGGATATGATCTCATACCAGGATACCTCTTTTTATATTTTGTTTTTATGAAATTTGAGTTTTGAATCATAATGATAAATCCTATTATTCAGGTCTATAGTATGCATGCTATTATTTTATGATAATACATGGTTTTTGCCATTAGGACACAATGTGTTTTCCTTTATTTATTGTTTATGGTAAACAGGATTTTTATTGTCTTCATTGTTTACCATAAGATTCATAAAGACACTTATAATTCATTTGGCATAGCATCTTAATATATAAAATTTCAGTTGTATATAAATACCAGCAATAGGTTCCATTATATTTGTACAGAGCTGTAAATGTCTAAAGCATTTGTTAGATTTTATAGCTGATCTTGTTCAGTGGTCCCTTCGGTTTTAGACTTTGGGTCTGGATATTACCACCATTCATATCTAATTTCACACAGACATGCATATTGGTTTTTGGTAAAGTAAGAACAGCTTATAATTTTCTCTTTCTCTAAAAGTGATATAAATAATTTTACAGCTATTTAACTACTTTTTATGGATGGAGGTATTGATATAAATGTGCATTATAAATTTGTTAATACCTTAGGAAATTTAGGATTGCTTTATTGCAAATAAAATAGAAGCTTTAAGATTATAACTACAAATCAACTGTCCATGTATATTTCAGTTGAGTAAAATTACACACTATACTAATATCACATAGTTTGACAAATACTGACTATATTTTTACTCCAGAAATCTGGGAGAAAAGATAGTAGGATTTTTTCTTATGTCTTATTACAAAAGGGGTCCATAATTAATTGCGGACCATATTCACTCTCTAAAGTTTTCCCAAAGCACTTTACTGCTCCCTATATCATCTATCCATGTTCAGAACTTTCATAGAAAATGAGACAAAACTAATTTTGAAGACATTAAGCTATTAAGCTTTTTGTTCAACAATAATCATTTATTAACCTGTCTCTATGATTAGTATCACCTCAAACGCTAAGAATTTATAAAACGATCGTTAGCAATGTCCCAGTAAACAACGGATGGGTTTACAATTTCACAACATTTTTATACGCCTTTATCTTTCCGTTGGACATAAAAACAATCTTGTGAGGTGAGAATTATGAAATTGAAAAGCCACACTCTGCGTCCAATCTGTTCAGTGTTTTCGAATGAACTTTTTAAGACCTTTTGTAGGTCTCCTACCTCTAAATATGATAAAGTAGCCTAGGGTGAAACAACATCACTACCAACAACCTAAAGATGCCGAATAAACCCACTCACGACACCATCCAGGGAGCGGCTGAGTTAACCAGGATCTGGGAGCCCAGAGGAAAAATTAAAGCGTATACTCTGAGTAGAAAGAAAAACCTTGCCCCTTTTCAGTTCTGTCTATGACAAAAATAAGTTGATCAGCGCCTTGTTTTAGTCCATCCTCCTCTGCCATGAAAAGTAACTCTCCCGATTGAGAGGCAACAAAGAGGTCCTAAGCAGAGGCCAGCCAGATGCGGCCACCGGATCATGGATTTTCAGCCTCCAAATCTGTCAGATAAATAAGCATCTTAACTTTAGATAGTACCCAGGCTCAGATATTTTATATATTTGTTTTTTCATTGCAACATAAAATAGACTAAAAAAATTTTTATTAGTATTTTTTTAATTCTATTTTTATTATATATCAAGCCTGTGATGGATATCATCATCTTATCTGTATTCTTTATCTTCCCTCTGGTTTTCCTGTAGCACATTACTTATAAGAACTTGAAAGCATTTTTCTACTAAAGTCTGGTTCAGCTAGTTTCTTTTACTCATTTTTTTTGTTTTGTTTTTTACTTTGGTCTTAATGGCCCTAAATCATATATTGATCATGTTTTTTTTATCTAATGAAGGAAAATTTGCATAAAAAGACCAAGTTTTTCTCCTATGATCATGGTTTACCTAACTCAGCCCTGCCAATGAAAAGTCCCACCAAACTTTCAAAACTATGAAATTGGGAGCCTCTTAGAAGGAAAAACAACATCCAAATTGTAACAATAATTTATAATCAACAAATGGACTTAAAAGCAGGCTAGACAGAAAAGACTGGGTTAGTAAAATGGCGACCGGACTTTAGAAAACATGTAAATGAAATGCAAAGAAAAGAGAAGAATATCCATGAAGAAAAAATATACATCCGTAACATCATGGCAGGCAAGTAGAGCTTAAGGAGAAAATAAGAAAGCAGGGTGTTTGAATTGATAATGACTAAAACATTCCAAAGTTTAGGAAAGTCATTGACCCTTGGGTTGAGGAAGTTCAGAAAACTCTAGAAAGTACCAGCAATATCTCACAATCATGTGGTTTAGCTTTTGGAAACCAAAAACAAACAAAAAGAATTAAAGCAGTCTATGGAAAATAATACACAGGATTTTTAAATGGTCAATAAAGGGATGAATGGCTGATGTCCAAGCTGGCATGACAAAGGTCAGGAATAAACAGCAGAGTTACAGCGGGAAACAAAAAGCATCTACCAAACTTGAATTCTACACCCATTGAGAGAAAAGATTCTTTAAAGATAAATAAAGAGGTTTCATACAAAAAATCTGAGGATTTTGTCGCTAGGAAACTAGAATTCTGTCACTAACAAACATGACAGAACAATTTAAAGACTATAAAAAGCCACTGTTTGAAGGACCAAAGTGACGCCATGATAGGCTTCAGTCAAAGCTTTAAGTAAATAGGCCTAGGTTTCCAATCAAGACCTGGTGCCAAATTAAGTCACTGACTCAGTTTGAAAAGAAGTAAGTCATGTTATTATTCTGTTTAATTAAATAAGACCCCTGACTTCAACACGGTTATAGATGAGATTCGAGATCAACTGAAAATATATTTCTTTTCCTTTTTTCTATTTCCTAAGTGACCCTGAGTTCCCCAAAGAAAGGCAAACATCCTAACTACTCCCGTGCTTGCTCTCACCACTCCTTCTTACATGAATATTATCAGGTTAAGTGCATAACGTGTAGTTCATAATTCAGTTGGCCTCAAAAGTAAGAAACCGACACACGCAACTCGGTCAAGTCCATTGATGTATGGACTTTGTTGGAAATCACAGAGGAGGTTGAGTCTTTTGAAGTCTGTTTTCAAAACCTACTGTGTTTATGGCTTGGCTAAGAGGCTTGTCATTTCATTAATGATGAGTGACCCCTTGTCATCACCTATTAAAAAAAAAAGTGGCGTGTTAAGGATGACCAGGCACAAGACCAAGTGAATGTAAGTACCTCTGGTTTTAAGAGATAATTAATGCTCTTGAGATATCAATTTTAATCCCCGAGCATGGCAAGGTGAAAGAATGTTGACAGAATGTACTCATGTTGGCGAAAATATATGTAAAATCAGCCTGTCACTTGTCAAAAGGCCACATACCTACAACTGTATGCTAACCCTGACTCCTTTTATAGTTAAAAGAAACATAGTTAATCTGCCTAACTATACATATACATAGATATGTATGTATATATTTTTATATATATACATATTTTTTTTTGCGGGTCTGGGGATGGAACCAAGGGACATTCTACTTCTTAGCAACACCTCCAGACCTATTTTTTTTATTCTTTATTTTGAAACAGGGTCTCACTGAGTTTTAAAGGGCCTCACTCACTGGCTGAGGCTATCTGAGAATGGTGAGCCTCCTGTCTCAGCCTCCCAAATGCTGGGATTACAAGGGTGTGCCACCCTGCACAAATAACAATGTATTTTCAATGGGAGTTTATTCTTTGTAGCATATTTACAAAAATAGCACAGATATAAAGGAGAGAATTTGAACACTTGTCTAAGTTTTTACCATCAGACTTCCTCTTGTTAAACAATGAATTTCAAAATGTGAATAATTTTTAGGAATGTTATATTTTAGTAAGACCAAAGAAAAAGAACATAATGAAAGTCACATGTAGGATGATTTCAAAGCGTGACCTTCGCTGACCCAGGACAAAAGAATCAACTTTATTTGGATATCTGCTTCCACACTGTTGCTCCATTATGAGAAGTTTTTTACCTATGTCTATTTCCTCTGTATCCTGCTATGGCACATATATGAATTTCTATGTATTATCCCTCAGATTTTAATTCACAATCAAGGTAACAATTTATAAACACATAGGATAATGAGGACATTAAAAGTGCATTGGAGTTGAGATTAATAATACTAAAAAGAAACACACTGACCGCTTGGGTATTTTCCATGGTCATTGCTAGAAACAGGAGATAAGTAACAAATACAGTCAACAAGGTCATTTCCTGCCATGGCAGGAGAAAACCAACTTTTTATTTCATTTTCCTGAATGATTTCTCCTCTCTGCGGCTTGGAAAAAGAGACAAACGCCACTGTTTTCTACTCTAATATTCCAATTTCACTGACAAGCAAGTTTAGATGACTTTTATCTTGTTGAATTTCTGGGATGAAAACAAACATTGCCATATTTAAAAACATAAGTACATATGGGCTGTAGATTGTGTGTAGAAGATTAATAGTTAAGTGAATAAATATAACAATTAAGAATGGGAAACTTAATTTTGAATTTATACTTATTCACCTATTTTTTCTCATTTTCTCTCTCTTTTTCTTTCCCTCTCCCTCTCTTTCTCATCTCTATCCCTCTTATGTGCACATAGAAAGAAAAAAATATTGAAGACCAGAGGTCCATTGCATTGCAATTGCAAAATGACCGGCAGTACTTCTTAAACACACATATCCTCAGGACTTACTCTGCAAGACACTAATCGATATATCTTGGATCATACCTAGTTATTTTTTATTATCTAGGGCTTCCTTATCCTAACTTCCCTTTTATTAGAAATGGTGTTGTACATGATCTGAGTACAAACTACCGCATGGTTATTTTCAGGAAAGCGAGGAAGCCTTTTCTTTATAAAAGGTTGACTATAAGTTTCCTTTAAAGGTCAGATCATCAGGTGAATTCTAATTGATTCAGTGGGGGGAAAACATTGATTTACAGAGAATTAAAAAAATAACCGTACTGGGTAAAGAAAGGTATGATGATGACTCCATCTTTGAGAAAGATTCACATTTTCAGTCCGTTCTTGACTCAGTTCTAATGAGATGCAGATTTTAATTGGTCATAACATGTTTCTCTGTTCAAAACCATGCAAGAACTGCACATTTCTCCCTAGTAAAAGCCAGTCTGCTAATTGCCCACTTAGTTTCCTCTGGCTATTAAGAAGCCCACCACCTGTACCCTTTACTTCATTCCTAGTTTCCCCGGTCGTAGAACTTGCCAAGCACAGTCTCACATCAGAACCTTTCCCATTCCATACCTGGAACCACACTCTTTCAAGTTTTGCTTAACATTATTTTCTCATGAAAATTACCCACCATCCTATTAAACATTTCAACCTGACCTGCGACCTCTAACAGGCTGCAAACCTCATCTCTGCTTTTGTTCATTAGTCAAGCCAACCTCTTATTTTCTACACAGCAACTTGGTGTTTACATCTGTTTCTATATACTAAGATATATACCACACCAAGTGACCCACAACAGCAATATTCAACAGTGCATTTTAAACACCTAGAGCAGCGCATGATACAGAGAACAAATTATTTATTAATCTCAAAAAATAACTGATAATAAAATACTGAGGGTGCAAACATCCTTACCAGGATAAGATGAAGTGCAGATGTTTACAATGACCACTTCCTATGGAACACCACAGTAGAAACAATGGTTGACCAGACCACTCCATTGCCCCGTGGATTCTTACATTCCCGGCAATCTCAGTCTTCATGATACCTTTCCTAAAACTTTCAATAAGCAATTGATACATATTTGTCTTTTTTAGGCCATGTGCTCCAAAAAATTTGAAAGTCAATCATGACTCATCTTCAAGATGAGAGAAATTGATAAAGAATACTTCCAGGAGCAAAGTTCTTTCCGTGGAAAACTCAGCAATGTCAGAGAAGGAGATGGCAAGAATGTGAGTTTACTGTGAGCTCACTAGAGTCATCGGTAGATGGCTAAAATACGGAGTTCAACATTTGTTTATGAAACGGAAAGAGAGAAGGAAAGAAAGAACTATATCCGTGGATTAAAACAGTGATATGCCGTGATCAGTTTATTGCCCCATGTCCTAGAGAGGTCAAGGAAAATAACAGAAGTAGTGCTGTATGATGTTTAATTCTTGAGAACCGCTCCTTGCCTGCATCTCTTATTAGTACCAAGCACAGTCATCTACAGAAAAGATAGGCGAGAGTTTGGCTTGGAAGGAAGAAGTCAGAAACTGACGAGGCCTCTGGTTTAACCGAGTGTGATACTGGAGTGGAACTCAAAAGGGAATGTAAATATGGATGCGCATGTATGGTCTGGCCAACTTCCAAATGCAGACACAGGGGCAGAGAGAGAAAGCTGGAGTACAATTCAAAGGCGAGCTGGTGGAATAGAAAAGTGGGAAATGAGCTAAGCAGATTCCCAGACTCAGTGTCTCCTTAAAAACTGGCGATTCCTCCCTCCTTCTCACCTACATGGTCATTTGCAAAACTTAGTTTGTATTTTATTAAGAACAGCCAAAATCCAGGGAATTATTCTCCTACTTTTACCTCAAATGCTAGACCCAAGCAAAGCTCCCCACAACAAGCACAATGAATGCAAATCAGGAAAATCTTATGTTGGAAAAATGAGTCTCAAGAACATACTAGAAAGAAAGAAGGAGTTGTTCTATAGAGCTATGGGGATAGTTCCTAATCAAGTGTTACATTGCTATATAAACCTGCAGAAAGAAAAAAGTAAGACTGCCATTAAAGTTTTTTAAATCGAGCTGGGCGTGGTGGCACACACTTGTACTTTCAGCATTAAGGAGCTGAGACTGGAGGATAGCAGCCCCACTGAGACCCTACGCAACTTAGTGAGACCCTGTTTCAAAATAAAGAATAAAAAGTAGGGCAGAAGGTGTAGCTCGGAGGTAGAATACCCCTGGGTTCCATCCCCAGTACTGCAAAAAATTTACCTTCACACTAAAACTAAATATAAAGTAAAATTATACTAAACTGGCACAGGTGTTGCAGAGAAAAGAATTAATAAACCTATGAAGGAAAGAAAGACAGAAATCTTGAAGATGTGCACAAGAAGGCAGGCTAATAAAAGCTGAACATCACCGGCAGTGCAATCTGAAAATCATTGTATTGTGCTTTCCCAACGTGAAAAATATTTACCACCTACCAGCTCATTTTTTGAGGCAGAATTATACTTTTTCTTGTTTTTGATTAAAAAATAATTATCCCTGTTTGCTAGAGTAATAAAGATAATAATAATTTGTTTTACACATGCTTTTTCTCATAAAAATTTAAGCACTTTAGAGCAAATGATGCTACTAGTCTTTGTAAGAGTCCTGCAGAGTGGGTATATAGAGATAAATGGCCATAAAAGACGGATAAAGGAAAACGTTTTAACTTGAATTGTTATTCATCTTGGTTGTCTGAGCCAGAGAAATGGAGTCTTCGTTATGAATATAGACTTGAAATTCTCCCAAGATTCCAAATATTGTTTCCTTGATCTCGAAGATAAATGATGAATATTTTTATGGCTTGCAATTTTATCCTAACTCAAGTTGAGATATATTGTCAAATTTTCTATATAATGGTATTTTCCTGAAAGAATAAAAATACATTTTTCCAAAGGATTTTGGCCAAGCTACTAGTAGTAACTACTCTTAAAAAAATATGGGTTCATTTAATACAGATGTTTCACAATGGAGATAGGTTTTATTTGTTAGTAAAGTCCAAGAATGAGGGGTTATTTTCAGGCTAATGATTTATTGGAATATTTTATTTAAACATTTATAAGAAACTCAGATGTTCGATAAAGACCCTTTCTAGAGAATATCATGACATCTCTAGAATTAGCAAATGAACAAATTGACCGGTCCTTTTCTTTCTGAAAGAAAACCTGAAAATGAATTAAGTGATCTTAAGAAGATGTATAAATAATTTTAACAAGATGTTAGGGTTTGTAATACAAGTACTTGGGAGGCTGAGACAAGAGGATCAAATGTTCTAGAACAGCCTCAGCGAGTAGTGAGACTTTCATCAACCTCATGACAACCGTTCCAAAATAAAAATAAAAGTTATGGCTGAGGGTGTAACTCAGAGACAGAATGACCCTGGGTTCAATCCCCAGTACCACAGAAATAATTTTAAAAAGTAGGTTTGAAAGAGTTAACTTTAGTCACAGGTTCACAACATTGAGAAAAACATTTAAATATGAAAAGATGCAATACATATTTGAATCAGCAAAATCCTTTTTTATTTTATTTGGTGATATGCAGCAAATTCTGTTTTCTTCCTATAGTTAAAATAAAAGCACTTCGCTGGGTGTGGTGGCACACGCTTGTAATCCCAGCATTTGGGAGGCTGAGACTGGAAGATCGCGGTTCACAGACAGCCTTAGCTACTTAGTGAGGCCCTCTGCAGCTCAGTGAGACCCTGTTTCAAAATAAAGAATATAAAATTGGGCAGGGGGTATAGCTCGTAGGTCAAATGCCTCTGAGTTCCGTCCCCAGACCCGCAAAAGAAAAAAGAAAAATAAATAAAAGCACTTCAGTCCTCTAGCTAATTTATATTTAAGAATGTTGAAAATGGGCATTTAAAATTGTTCCATTTGTAGCCAATAAACTCAAATTTTAGTCTTTGGAACCAGTGTATTGTTTAGACTGTAACATCATTGTAATTCACAAATTATTTTAGAAAGATCAAGATTAAATATTATCTCTACATCTATGTTTAGTTATCTGGCTTCAAGAAAAAAAATTAATGTAAAAATTAAGGTGATCTCTACGTTGGCAAAATGCAACATGTAGTTTACAAAACATCACATAGTGTTTTGCATATTGGATTCTGTTATAGCTCTCATACAAAATGACTTTCAAGGTACCCAGGCTGCCAACTCCATCAATTCCATTTGATGGTGAAAACAAACCCAGAACTTCTCATAATTATATGGAAACGAGCACAACCATATTCTAAACTGCCGAAGCCTAAACAAAACACAACCAAAAAGAGCAGCTGGAGCCGGGCGTGGTGGCGCACACTTGTAATCCCCGCGCTTGGGAGGCAGAGACAGGAGGATCGCGCAGGTTCGAAGCCAGCCGCTCGCGCTGGCTTAGGAGACCCTGTTTCCAAATAAAAATGTAAAAATAGGTCTGGGAGTGTAGCCCGAAGATAGAAGGGCTTCCAGGAACCCCAGTACCACCAAAAAAAAAAAAAAAAAAAAAAAGAGCAGCTGGAAAAGTATAACAAATGGTTTCTAATCCGTGTGTGTGTGTGTGTGTGTGTGTGTGCAAAATTGACTGTTTACTGCCTTTACATTTGAATATCTTATTTGCACTTTATCCAACTTCTAATTTTCTTTCATGTTGCTTTCTATTTTATATTGTATCTTATTGTATCTTAAATATTTGTCAACCTGTCTCCAATTCCACCAGGTTATATTAGGTAAATAGCTAGGTAGATCCATAGATATGAAGATCAACAGATAGATAAATGGGAGAATATTCATAATGGGTTAGGGAGTTGGGGAGAGGAGATAGAGCAGAGAGTGTTGAAAGAAAGAAAAAAACAGTATAAAATTGAATCTCATAAAGCATACTAGAAAAAATCTATTATTTTTATTTCATTCATTAGGAAATGAAATTTTGAAGGATTAAGCACATTGCCTGGAATCACAGGGCTAGGATACGGAGGAACAGGAAAGACCCGTTTCTAGGTTACCACGCACGCTCAATATGAGTGGAAGTGATAAGCTATGCAGACACTGGAGATCAAATTCATATTCCTCACATATTTGTAAGTCATAAAAAAATAAGACAATATCTGAAAAGGGGGACCTCTAAATAAATTTAATGAACAAAAGCATCATTTACCTTTTACAACTTGAATTTTTATACTTTTAACCAGAGCATTGTAAATTGTAAATATATATATATATATATATATATATATATATATATATATATTTTTTTTTTTTTTTTTTTTTTTTTTTGGTGGTACTGGAGGTAGAACCCAGGGGCTTTCTACCTCCAGGCTATGCCCCCAACCTATTTTATATTTTATTTGTAAACAGGGTCTTACTAAGTTGATGAGAGCCTCACTAAGTAGCTGAGGCTGGCTTTGAACCTGTGCCATCCTCCTGTCTCAGCCTCCCGAGCGCGGGGATTACAAGCGTGCGCCACCACGCCTGGCTCTATATGGTAATATTTAAAGAAACAACAACAAAAAAAAACACAGTATGTGACTAAATTAAAAAAAGTGTACATTCCGTTTTGAGTGTGAAATTGCTTATTTGCCATCTGATTAAATTAACTGGGAAAATTATGATTTGGGGCAGTTCTTGTTCTTAGTATATAGACATTCTGTTTTAGGCTTCTACAATCACTTTCTTCATTGGTGAATCCAATGAGTTGAGGTCTTCTCACTCACTGTTGTTGTGAACATTCTGCGATCACACAGACTGGGGTTCTCTTGAGACTTTGAGCCCCTTGGTTCTCACAGGAGCTCACCTTTCTTCTCACTGTACCATGACATGAAGATTAGGCTTCTAAGTGGGATTTTGTACTACCAAACGGGAAATAGCCTAGATTTCTAAATGAGATCAGTAATGAAATGATATGATAATTATTCCTATTCTACCCTATGACATAAGTCTACCTAAACTATAGGTTTTACAAATACTTAATCTAACTACGTGGAATCTCCATAAACGCTAAAAATTAACAAAATTGGCCTCAGGTTGCTGAAAGTACAAAGAAAATGACTTGTCTGTAGGTAGCAGAGCTTTCATGTCCTTACACATCTGTTTCTAAGTTAAATTATTCTAAAAAACAAAATGCAGTATCTTAATTTTCAAATGATAAAAATTTTTGTCAATTTTTGGCATTTATATATTAGATTTGCTGACTTGATTCTATATTTAGATTTTTGAGATAATCTTTATTTGATATACTATGAACAGAAATAAGTTCATATTTTAAAAAACAAAATGTAGACTTCTGGGAAGATGGCGACCGAGAAAAGCGGGGCGTAAGAGCCCCGCTAACACCCAATCTCCATTACCACAAAATCAGCACCTTTCATAGCCAGAAAACACCATCACTAGAGAAACAAAAAAATCACCAGGCTCCAGAGAGAAAGCGGACTGAGAACAGAGCCCAGAGCCACAGAGGAGATAACTGGCCTCACGCCGGAGGACGCGGGAGCAGCGCCATACTGGCGGCGGCAGCGGCAAATTCACCAGACGGCTACAGCAAGCCGAGGTGAGCCGCTGCAGAACAGCCAGGCGGGATTTCTCGCCGCAGGTAAAATCTAAAGCTCCCAGTGGCTGAGCTCAGCACACGCCGCAGGGATTCAGAGTGGAAATCAAAACCAAGAAGAAATACACCAGCCTCATGGCCGAGGGCGTGGCAGCGGCGCCATATTGCCACCGGCAGCAGCAGCAGAGAATTCACCGAATCCAGTACAGCTACATCTGCGTACTCAAGAACAGTGAGTCAAATTGCGGGCCACAGAGGAGAAATCCCAGTACTGTACTCCCTGGGACTTGACCCAGTGGGGGAGGGGTGGTGGCAGAGATATCACACCATAGGAGAACGTGCAACCTGGCACCCCCCACAGTCTAAAGCAGCCTCTATCGACTCTCTGGGTCGGAGACTCTGTGATAAAACCCAGTAAAGGAGTAGTGGGGTCTGAGATACTACTGACTCGAGATCCAGAACACCTTAAGTGAAGTCATAGTGACCCAAGGGAAGAACCCAGAGAAGGCACAAACTTCCAAAATCATGGGAAAGAGGAATAACACTGGAGCAATGAATGCCCACAACCCCACAACATCAGAACCCGATAAAACAGAAAATCAGAGATTTCTAGAAGATCAAATCAGGAAAATAACTGTAGAAATAATAGAGGTGCTTCGAAAAAAACTCAGAGAGAGCCAAAAAGAGATAAAGGATGCAATTAATGAAGTAAAGGCCTCAATTCAAAGCACAAACAACCGATTAGAACACATGGAGAACAGAATCTCACTCTTAGAAGATGATCATTCCAAAAATGAACGCATAGTTTCTAATCTAGGAAAAAATATACGACAGCAAGAATCTGATATTGAAGAAATATGGGCCCATTTTAAGAGAGCTAACGTAAGAATAATTGGAATAGAGGAGGGAAAAGAAAGTGAAACCAAAGGGATCAACAATCTCTTCAAGGAAGTAATAGCAGAAAATTTTCCAAACATAGAGCAAGAGGTCGATACACAGGTCCAGGAAACTTATAGAACTCCCTGTAGACAGGATCGGAGAAGCGGATCCCCACGCCACATAATTGTCAAAATGACCAATGTGGAAGCCAAGCAGAGAATCTTAAAGGCAACAAAAACAAAGGGCCAAGTGACATTCAGAGGCAAGCCAATTAGAATCACTCCAGACTTCCCAAACCAAGTCATGAGAGCCAGAAGGGCTTGGAGTAACATATTCCAAACTCTGAAAGAAAACAACTTCCAGCCAAAAATTTCCTACCCAGCAAAACTTTCTATCAAATTAGATGGAGAAATAAGAAGCTTCCATGACAAACAGAAACTGAAGGAATTTATGTCTTCAAAACCAGCACCAGAGAAAATACTCAAAGAGATTAACTACAAAGAAGAAATAGGTAACACTCACCAGAACCAGAGAAACAAGAGTTTTCATCCAACAGTCAACTAAGATTGGTTATCTGTGGAGATTCATTACTTATGTTAGTCTTTTACCTATCTCTAAATGGTATTGTTTGCCTTTATTGTTGTTAATTTTTAGGATTTCTAGTTGGAATATTAATATACCTTCAGATATAGCATTTGGAAATATTTTATCCCATTCTATTAGTAACTGTTAACTCTGTTTACACTGTCTTTGGATACACAATATTTTTTTTTTTATTTTTTAGGGAGTTTGTATACTCTTCTGTTGCCTGTGCCATTGAAAAAATATCCAAAAAATCACTGCCAAGTCCAGTGTTGTGAGATTTTATGACCCAGATTTTCTCCTAAAAGTTTATAGTCTTAAGACTTATATTTAGGTCTTTTATCTATTTTGAGTTAATATTTGTATATGGGATGAGGTAAGGGTCCAACTTTATTCTTTTCCATGTAATTATTATGTTTCAACAATATTTAGTTAAAATATTATTATTTTTACCACCAAATGTTCGTGGAAACCTTGTCAAAAATAACTTGACAATATAGGGAAGAATTTAGCTCTAGGCTTTTATTTAACTCCAATGGTTTATATATCTGCCTTTAGATTAGTACTACACTGTTTCAATTATTGTAGCTTTATATGGTTTGAAATCAGAAAATATATATCTTCTAGCTTTGTTCTTTTTCAAGATCGTTTTGGGTATCTAGAGTCCATATTCCATACTAGGATAGAGTTTTTTTCTGAAAAATAAATATATAAATATATGATAGTTTCACCTAAAAAAAATAGAAAAAAAATATTATCTGGTAAGAAAGAAAGTAAAAAGAAATATTGACGTGTTATCTTTAACTCATCAAAAGCTTGGTATCAGACAAATGAAACTGTTATGTGAGATTATCATTTTTAATTTTGGATAAATTGCTATAATACTAGATGTCAACCACTAAGCCAAGCATGGGAGGGAGGGATGGGGAGAGAATGGGGTGGGGATCGGGTGGGGGCTGACTGGGCGATGTGTGCATGTATGTCTATAAAAGTTTGTATCCCACTATGATGCATGAATACAGTACACCAATAAAAAAATAATAAAATAAAATTAAAAATCACACACACAAAAAAAATGTAAACTGGGCATGATGGTGCACGCTTGTAATCCCCATGCTCGGGAAGTGGAGACAGGAGGATCACGCAGGTTCAAAGCCAGCCTCACTGGTTTAAGAGACCCTGTTTCCAAATAAAAATATAAAAATAGGTCTGGGAGTGTTGCCCAGAGGTAGAAGGGTTTCCAGGAAACCCAGTACCACCAAGAAAACAAAACAAAACAAAAACAAAAATGTAATATCTCAGTAGTAAGGAAATGTTGTATTTTGCTCTTAAATATAGTCACTCTTTCTGAGTGATAAACACATTCCCAAATTACCTACAATTCATAGAATTATTAATGCCACAGGGATCAAATTCAGCAGCTTTTAGAGTAGCGAATCCTGTGATCTAAACATTATGACAGATAGGCATTGTTTTCAGTATAAATGATTGCTGTATTATTTTTTTTACCATACAGCACTATAGCATGAAAATTTATTTTTTTCTCTCTCTCTCAAAAAAAAAAAAAAAACAATACTTAAGTGTCATACTAAAGAGAATATTACAATGTTGACTTAAAAAATTCTGGTACCAAAGACCTGATCCTCTAAACTTCTGTTTTTAAAATTATGTGAAAAAAGAAAAACAAAAACAAAAAAAACATGAAAGCTCAAAATCACTCCAGCAAAGGCAGACTTCTCATTTAACTGTGGGCTTCATGAAGTCCACTCTTCGTTTATGGACTAAGCTTCCTAGCAAGTGAGATACCCACTAAATGGTAAACATGGTGTCCTTTGTAGAAAGCCTTATTATGACTGACCAACTCCATAAAGAGTTTATGTGTTCATCACACGGTGACAAAGATGGAAATCAACATTGCAAAGAGCCTGTGCCATTGTCCTCTAAAGTGGTTCTGTTCTGTCCATCATTCAAGCCAGAGAAATGAAACAGATTAAGGGGTTCAGCAATTTTCCAACATCGGCATCGATTCCAAAGATGGTGTCTGCTCTAACAAAGATCTGGACATCCCGTTAGCCAGTGCATTGATTACACTCAAAGAGCCACAATGCCGCCCTCGGCTGTGGCTACAAGATAAGAATTCCGGTTAATGAGAACGGTTCTAGGACAGGCACAAATGAGATTACAGGATGCAGGCCCAAGTTGTGCCAAAACTCAAGCTGACGTTTTTGTCTTTGGCTGTGACAGATGGGATGGCTTAAAACATGCACACTACATCATCTTTTTAAAAAAAGAAAATTGCGAGGAAAAATAAAAAGGGTTTTCGAGGACAAAATGTTTTAAAATGACAGGGAATTTGGACTTGGAGAAAAAGACCAGAGAACTAAACCTATTACCAAGCCAGCACATTACGGTTGAGGCGTTTGGCAGGACATATTCATAACAGATTTCACTTTGGGGATAGAATCCAAAAACTACCCCTCCCTAATTATGAACTGAATTGGCCCCTCTTTGGAAAAAAAGAGGAAGAAATAAAAATAACTTCTTTTTGGGGGGGATTATATGAAAATTTGAAAGGAATCGGCCCAGCAGGATAGATTACCAACTGGAAAATTTGGAAGAATCACAAGGTCTGGGATTTCAGACTCCAAGCTGGTGGACTCTGAAATCGTCACAAGGGTTGGTTCTATCTCCAAGGGGAGCCAGCCATCCTGTGCAAGGTTCTTCTGCTGGTTGGCTGGCCGGACCATTTGTCCTGCCTGCTGTGGCAGCTGCTCATTTAAACTTCTACCCTTGAAATTCACTGAACGAAAAGCCAGAAAGGATTCTTTTGTTAAGGTTGAAAAAAGAATGGAAGCAGATTAGAGAAAATAGAGACAACACTATAATCTTCCCAGAGAGATATTATTAAATTATATTAAATCAGGGCTTTTCTTTAACCATAATTCTGTGTTGATAGTTTCCAAAACGTTTGCCAGGTAATTCAGAGACCATAAAATACATGTTTATGTGAAAAGAAGATAACATTATTTTATTTCTCTGAATGATACAAAGAGGGTCTGGAAACATTTCACACCCTTACCCAATATTCAGTCTGTGCTGGAAATAATCTGAAAATTAACAGAATTCTGGAATAAGCACAGCCACTTTTTTTTTTTTTTTTTTTTTTTTTGCTTTGCTTTTTTAAAAGCGATTGTGGCAATGGAAGGTATGAGCCCATTCTTGTTCAGCCCTAAGTCCAATGAAAAAGGAAGATTGCAAGTGAGAAAAAAATCAACATAAAACCAAAAATATTCTACATGGTGGGTTTACTGATGCCCTCTGTAATCTAGCCCCACTGTTTCCATTTTTAGCATAACACAAATTTGCAATGAGAGTAATTCTATCATGAGAAATTCAAAGAGTGCCCGGCTGAGGTGGAGTATTTGCAGTTGCTAGTAGAGTCTGAGTCAGGTCTGTTATAATCTTTACAGCAAGGATGCACTGGGGTTCTAAAAGGTTAATTAACCACTTGCGGTAGACCTTTCTTTCACATTTTAACTCTGTTTTATTCCTGATAGAACCATTAACTTCCACAATAACCTTTCTACTCGTTACTGTTACACACATTCTACCCACCAAAGCTGCCTATTGATTTTTGCCAGGGAGGTTTTATAAAACACAGCTTTAAATACACAGTTTCTGCAATTCTATTAGCATCAACCAGTATGTGGGGTAAGACAAAGATTAATCCTCCACTTTTAACTATTTATTCTTAAGATTGTCATCCAAGCACTCTTTTCTCCTGATTGTTTTAATGAAGAATCTTCTCTTGAGCCGTCACATGTGTGTTTTTAAACTTGTATGGCAAAGGCAGCGTTTTAATTTCTGAGGTTTAAACAACATGTGCAATCTAAATATTCTAAAAGATATGTAACTTAATTTTCCTGTTGTGAATGTAAGTTTCTCAGCATTTTCAAGTGTTGTTTTTGTGTGTGTTTTAGAATGAGAGATTAAGAATAAAAGATGAAAATAATGTATATAATAGATGTGTAAATGATTCTGCCATTTAGAGTCTTGTTTAGAACTACGTAGTTTTGCTAGAATAAATGTGTGAGGTTTTTAAATAAAAATACACCACACTAAATTTGGGTCCATGAAGATTACGTCAACTATACAAATGTAGTGAGCGTTAAATAAGAATGTTACAAGGAAAGGTTGACCCTGCCAGTATAATATAAATTTTGATCAACAAATATATACTTATATAAACACTTTGTGAATAAAGACTCTCCAAACTATAATCCTAGACAATAAGGTCTACAGATATAAGCAGTCGTAATCAAGTACTGTGATTTATCATTGATACATACATATACATATATTTTATCTTAAAATATTTTTATTTGAGAAAAGTTTATCCCTCGCCGGGTGTGGTGGTGCACACTTATAATCGCCGTGCTTTTCAGGTGGAGACAGAAGGATCTCGCAGGTTTGAAGCCAGGCTTGCTGGCTTAAGAGACCCTGTATCTAAATAAAATGTAAAAATAGGTCTGGGAGTGTAGCCCGGAGGTTGAAGGGTTTTCAGGAACCCCAGTACCACCAAAAAAGAAAGAAAGAAAGAAAGAAAGAAAGAAAGAAAGAAAGAAAGAAAGAAAGAAAGAAAGAAAGAAAGAAAGAAAGAAAAAAGGAAGGAAGGAAGGAAGAAAGAAAAGTTTATCCCTCTAAAAACATTAAAAGAACACCAAAAAGAAACTTAAATAATTTCACTATTATATGAGTGCAATTATAAAAATATAATGAAAAGTGTCACTGAACTCTTATTTTATTTACCAAATGATGGCAGTAAGAAGTAAAAATTAATAATTTTATAACAATATAGAACTGAGAAAATTTGGTGTTTATAAATAAGAGAAAAGAGTAATAACATATATGTGAGACCTTCAGAATAACTTAATAATTATATCACTGTCCCTTATCAATAGAAAATGAGAAAAAGAATAGCAGCAGAATATAGGCTAAATAGATTTTTCTGAATATCCTCTTCAAAGTTTTCCCATGAGGTGGTAGCAGTTTTAAAAGTACTTAAAGTATATTACCTTTTCATAGGAAATCATCTGTGTGCTAGTTATTGTCAGTGAGATCTCTACTGTACAGTACTTGTCATCTTGGATGCATTTTAAGTAAAATGTCTTGGAGAAATACTTTTTTGTCATTTCATGTGACTATTCTACCTAGGTCCATATGGGAAAATCATCAAATTGAGCAAATGTTCAGCAAAATTCTGACCCCCAAATCTCAGACTGAAAGCTATACTCTTTCCAGACAGAATCTGTGCTTACTGGTGGTTCTTGTTCATATAATTGTTCAATTTTTCTCCTTATTTCACCCAAATTGATAGCAAAAATATTTCAGTAATGTTTCCTTTGATAAGAATGTCATTTTGTAACACATCTCGATAAAAGTATTGGGGTTATTTTGGTACTTGATAAATGTGTATTTGGGGGGAAAGTGAGGTTAAGCTACTCTGTTGTACCATTTCTCCTCAGCTTTGGCCAGGTGGGAGGAGGGCTCTACAGAACTGGTTCTTACACCAGCCAGCAAAATCCACTTTGACAGAAATAGATTAGGGTGAAGCTGCATTAGCCTCTTGTTTGTATACTGTATGCCAAAAGAAAGGACTGAAAGTTTCTTTGTTATTTAATCCAAGGTACTAGGAATTTTGTTTAATCCGAAGCATGGATATCAACCATAGTCATTGATATGAGAATAAAAATAAAATGGATGTGATCACTGGTTCAGGAATATAAGAGAACAGAAGGAGATAATTTGAAAGAGATAGCTTGTACATGACTGCAGTCAGGTTCCAAAGCATCTCATTCTTCTAGTCCAATGATAAAAATAAAACTGCTACTTAAAATGAAAATAACAACTAGGGAAGTAAATCATAAGAGAAGATCTATTTTAATAACAACAATACATGCACACACACACACACACACACACGCACACGCACACACACACACACACACACACAGAACACTGGTGTTTTAGCTTCTATATGCCTGGTATAGACTTAGAGTAGTAAGTGGCTACTTAAATTTTCCAAGCTAGAGACTAAATTGATAACTCTTAAGTAGACTGAGGTCTCAATTTTTTTTTACCCCATTCCTGGTACTAATTTCTCTTTTGGTCAATACTTTCAGTGCCATACTCAAAAATCCTGACCACACACCTTAGAATAAATACTTATGTGCTCATGGTTCTTTTGGAAATGTAGGAGTTTCAGCTCATGTCAGGTTGGGTTATATCTGCGGAGCTCAGACCAGGGCGGTGGAAAGAAGAAATAAGGAGGAAACAAAGGCTCTGCTCTCACATCACGGAGAAGGAAATCAAGGGGAGCAGTGAGCAAGGTGATGCAAAGACAAGAACCCAAGACCACATCTCCAGGGACCCACCTCTCTAGTTATACCTAACGGCCTTAATGGACTTAATTACATCAACTCTAAACACTAATTCATGTGCTCTCCAGAGACATCCTTGCCCATAACATTCCATTCCTGGCCCTTGAAGAGCTCATGCCCCTTTCAGGATGCAAAATGCATTCAGTCCCTCTCCAAAAGTCCCCATATACTTAAAAGCTCCAGCATTGCTCAGAAGTCCAAAGTATCCACTAATACTCAAATGCACCGTAAGAGCTAGAGCACTGTTTCTCTATAAGACTTCAGTCTTGGGTCAGGTACAAATTTAGGTCCAATATACCATGGGCCCATCCTCAAGGCCATCAATTATGCTGTTTATAATAAACTTAATCTGATAGTTGGAACCCACATGTCTAAGTCTCATTTAAGCTATATTAAAAAGATAAGGACCAAGCCAGGTGTGGAGGCACATGCTTGTAATCCCAGCATTTGAGAGGCTAAGACAGGAGGATCACAGGTTCAAGGACAGCCTCAGCTACTTAGTGAGGCCCTGTGCAATTTAATCAGACCCTGTTTCAAAATAAACAATTAAAAAAATAGGGCTGGGGATGCAGTTCGAAGGTAGAATGCCCCTGGGTTCCATCCCTAGTACCACCAAAAAAAAAAAAAAAAAAAAAAAGTTAAGGACCATTAGGTTTCCCCTGTATCATTGAACCCTTCATCCAATGAATATAAGTTGAGAAGTATAAGTGAAATACCCAAAGGTAAGAGTTACTGAGGATCCTTTCTCTATTGGAGCCACATTACTAGCTCAGAAAAGCTAAGAATTTCATGAAGTCACATGAGTCGCTCATGTCTAATCCATTTGGAGACTTCTTGAAACAATCATATAACAAACATATAGACTTTAGTCACGTTGCTCTAATTCCTGAACGGCCCAGAACACTCTGCCCTCTCTCACACCCTGAGTATAGTGTTCACTCCATATGGAGAAGGATCTCCATATGATTTTCTCAAAATAGATAGGGCTCTACAGATCTCATTGTGGTTAGGATAGATGCTTTGATAATCTTCTAGCAATGGTGTCAAAGGGCGGTCAAAGAGAAGGAAGGAGAGAGGAGGGAGAAAAGAAGTAAACTATAGAGAGAAGCATACAGAGATTTTTAATAGGTTACATTGTAAAAAGAGCCAAAGGAAAAGTTCCAAGCTCATTGCATATAACATGGAATGAATAACTATCTGAATATATGATGTAATATAAAATAGAATTCAAATCTAGCGAAAATATGGAAATGTAAATGAAGGCAAGTTGCTGCAAATATTCAAATGATAACAAGGTATGATACATTTTTTATGATTGTTTTAGAAAATATTTTTCCCCATTGGTTAGAAGACAGAGAAAAAAAAATTCTCATTAGAGCTACTCATCAATGGAGCAATTTTGCTCATGTTATAAAGAATTTTCCACCATCAGAATTGTTCATGCAGATCTAGGGAGTCTGCCCCTTGGTTATCTTTAGATAAACTATATATACATTTTTTCAAACCACAAGCAATATGCTCTAAGAAATTCTTTTTATATAAGTACAATAAAGATAACATACCAAACTACAATAACAATTCATGTCTTTACTATTGAGTTTCTAGCGCTCCGGAATGTATACAGACCGCTTTGCAAAGGGCTATGCGTAGCATTATGATAAGTAAGCACTTTGTGATTATTTTTTCTGACAAAGGTCACTACTAGAAAATTTAAAATGATCTGCTTTATTCATTAGTCTACTTTTACAAGTGTAAAAGTAAGTCACATGACATGACTAATTTGAAGTTAGCACTTATCACAGTGTTCATCATGAGTACAGACGAAGGTTCCAATCAAAGTCTCTCTTTCTAATTAGTTCACATAAATCATGCTCCATAAGCTGGTTATTTTCACAGTTCTAAAATGTAAGGACCTTAAAGAAAAGCAGCTATACATTTATGACTCACCATTATCTGCATATTTCTGTAGCAATAGAAAAAGACAAAATTAAAAGTGTTTCAGTGGTTATTTACTTTGAACTTAGGAATAGACAGATTAGTATATCAGGTTATATCTTTTGATACTTTCATTTTAACATCATTGAGAATGATTTCTTCTCAGATTCTATAATCACTGTCCTAGAATTTAGACACTGTCCTAGAATTTATCTCTAATTTCCCTTTACTCTCAGTTGTTTACTTGAACATTATATACTTGGTATTAAAATGTTAGTTATACTATATTCTTAACCACATAGTTGGCCCAAATTTAGCTTTGAAAAAAAAATTTACCTCTGCACAAATATCATTGCTATATAGAGGCAAGGAAAGAAGTTATTAACTATATTGTCTTAAGGTCCGTGGACACTTATGAGGTATTTTGAGCAACACAGGCATGCACATTCTCACAGGGTTCTGTTGTGCTGAGAAGCTCACAGGGTGATTCCCAAACAACTTGAGATGGGTAAAGAAGTCCAGCGGGGGTATGACCAGGTAGTGCACATTGCCAAATCGCAAGGTGTTGGACTTTTACAATTGCACTTTAATTCTTTCTACTTGAAGGGACTTTTTTTCCCCTCCCAATTTGTAAACTCACAGTCTCCTTGAAAAATAAAACTCTGCACTTGACATTTTCAGATCCCTCTTATCCCATTTCCATTAAAGACAAGTCTGACTTTGGGAGCACTAAGAATTTCAGACAATTGAATTCCAGAGAGAAGCTCCTGCTGGAATAAAGTCTGCCTACCCAGGAACACAGAGGACAGCTTTTTCTCACCCCTGCTAATGACGAGCTAGACTAATGTCTCCTCTTGGGGTTTGCAGTAATCCTCTCATGGAACATTCATTTGCCAAAGCTGCTGAGTTAACTCCAAAGTCCCCCTTTCCCATAGCAAGTTGTCTACGAAGACAGTAAATTTAAGGGGTCATGATAATGGTGCCTCCCAAGACACTGAGTAAAATGTTGCAAGTTCTCACGCCCCATTTCAAACTCTCCTATGGATTGTTGATGGCAAGATATGAGTATCTTAAAGAGGTCACCTCCAAGAAGTTTCTGTATAGCGGGAATACACAAATGAGATGACTGGGAATGAAAGTCCTTTTCTGAGGCTTTCCTTCTTGGTGCAATCGATGTTGTTACCATATATCACAACATAGAATTAGAAGTGTAAGACCTCTCCTTGTTAGTGATAAAGGCTAATAAAAAGCTTGACAATCGTTTTTTTTTTTTTAACCTCTCCTTCCTGTGTAGAATTAAAAACTTGGCACATAACAGGAAAGCATTTTAGCATTTTCTACGATGTTTTATAGGAAATTGAGTTGTTTATGAAGATAAAAAAGAGAAAAGAAGAAAGAAAAGGATGTAGGGTAAGAAGGAAAGATGGAAGGAACAGAAGGGAGAGAGAAAGGAAAAAGGGAAAAATAAGTTCAGATTACAAGTAGTAGGGCAAAGAAATGATACAAAATATTTTGTGCTCACATGTATTAGAGTTTATTTTCAGTTACTTGCTAATGTTCCCAAAATTTTGCCTAAAAATATATTATAAGGCCAAAAGATAAAGCTAGCTATTGTACACAAGGAAATTAAAGTAAGATAATTCCTATTGTTTGCTGTAAAGGGCGTTTTTATTTTTTTGTTTCTTTTTTTTTCTTAACTGTGTATTCTGTCTTCAGCAGGAGGTCAATTTGTGGTTGCTTTAAGGTGGATAACTCCAACCGTTTGTCTTTCTTTCTGTGATAGTTTTTAAACCTGCCTTAGCATAGTGAGAATGCACTTAATATATGGACTTCAAGAATGATTTTCTCTAAAGAGGATGCGTTATGCCCAGAAGTGGATCTCTCACTGATTCTCATTTTCTGGGTACTAGTTTGTGACTCTCTGTAATACTAGCTCTTTTAATAGCCACAGGAAGAATTAGTGAAAAATTGACTTTGAATGTAATTTATTTGCTACAAAGTGGTCTTTCACCCCCTGCTCATATCCACATTTTTCTTCCTAGTCCTTTGTTAAAAATCAACTGCACAGCCAAAGCATGTCAGGAGAAGAGCTTCTGGATGCCACCACAGCGTGCTCAGCGCTTAGCCATTAGCGCATCGCCCACCTGCACAGGGGACAGAAGCGCCACACCTGGTCTCTCAGCTCAGTTCCCCACACAGGACTTTTGGAGATGAGGCTCTCTGCTGGCCCTGACATTAACTTCTGTGTCGCTGTCTCGAAACTCAGCCCAGGGAAAATTGGGGAGAAAATGCTTTCCTTATCAATCTACTTCAAACTAAAAATCCTTGTGGAGTTAATGGTGTGCAAACATGTATGTTGAGCGAAATTTGTTAAAGGCTTTGTTTTTGCACTTTTTTAAAATTAGTTTTACTTAGCATATTTCTTCTCTCAAATTCCAGCATGAATACTAAGAAAAGGGCTTTGCTATGGTCAAATGTACTTTTAAATCAGTGCGATGACTCCTTAAACTTCTCCTGAGTTTAAGAATTAGAAGGAATTTGGAAGTGTTAAAAGGGATAGTAGACATCGTGGATGGACGGAGGAGGAATCCTATGGATCGCTATGATACTTACACATAAATAGGACACAATTTTTCCCTCCATCAACCATGAGAAAACTATTTACATACAGAACCTATTTGGAGTCTTCAAATGAAAAACATTTTAAGTTCATACCATGAAAACTTGTCAACGTTTATAGAAAGAAAAAGATGACGTGCATGAATTGCCCCTAGACCTTTGAGAATTTCCACTGGCGGAGCAGGTTTTATAACCTTTAGTAAGTCACTAATACTGTCCGTTTTACCCGAGTATCCTTTTGAGTCTTGATTTCTGGGAGTTATAAATAAAATAGAGTGAAAATTGTCTAAGACAAATACATAGCAACCAAAGGACAACTGGAAAATATGCTCAAGTGCATGTTGTACATTGATGTGCATCTGGATGTTAATTTTGTTCACAAAGTAGCTGAAAATTTAATTCCATAGTAGTAAATAAACATCTTAAATTTTTTTTCTTTCTATTGGTGTCTTTAATTTTAGAGGTGCCTGGTGTAAGATAAAAATTATATTACTTTAGCTAATAAGCATCCAAATCTCTCAAGTGGAAAGTTGGAGAGATATTTTTATGCTCTTATAGAGATCTATCTCAATCAATGTATGACTTTGATAAAATACAGCAGTTTAGGTGATGAAAAAATTAATTCTGATATTATATGTGATCACATGTCAGGAAGAACATCATAGTAATATGTTTGCATGCATATGTGTATATATAAATACAGAGAGAGATAGAATGAATGTAGAGATATTTTTAAAATATATAGATTTTTGGTTTTGTTGAGACCTGAAATTCTGAAATGTTAGTGAATATTCAAAGTGCAATTATTGGATGGAAGAGATGAGAATATAATGTTATAGCTCAGCATCTCAGTTCCCTTGCCACTTGATGAAAGCCAGTGATTTAAGAACAAAGGTGGTATTTGAGAAAGAACCTTTCTCCCAGTTATTTGATTGGAAAATGGCTGGACTCCAATCCAGGATGGACTATCTTAGCTAACAACTATAATTGAAAATCATGGATAGTAAATTTAAGAAAATGTATTTTTAGCCGCAGATGAGTGAGCAGTGGAGTAATGATGCCTCCAGCAGTGGTCCATTTCTTTGATACACATTCTCATGTTATCAGAAGGTCACCAGATGTTCTGGGTTCTATGAATCTGAAGAAAGATTACTGATTAGATCTTATAACCAGCATTTCACTTTGCCCCTTTCTCCTGGGATAGCTCACTCATGGTAGCAGGTAACATTTAATAATTTAGGTGCGTTTTCCTTTCAAATGGAGAACGCTAGTCAAAGGTAAATAAAACAAAGGCTAGGTTCACAAAGGACGGATTTACTAAACCTTGTTATTACTTATATCCACACTGTAGTTTCTAAGTCACCTTACATGATGGTTAGAAAGAACATGAGAAAAATGTTCTTAAGCCAGGTTTTCAACTCACCAAAGTAGGAAGAAAGCAACAGGGAGAAAATGAATACAGTTACTTATAGGACATGCAAAGTGCTTAACATAAAATAATGTGTGTGTATGCTGTACTAGGGATTGAGCCCAGGGGTATGCTACTTAAGAGCTACACCCCCAATCCTTTGTATTTTTTATTTTTGAAGCAGGTCTCACTAGGTGAGCGAGAGCCTCGCTATATTCGAAAATGTCCTTCAATTTGGGATTCTCCTGCTTAGCTTCCCAAATACTGAGGTACAGACACGTTCAACTACCCCTGGTTTAAATGCTTAATAGACGTAACTCATTGTTATTTAAAGTAAATGAAATTTATAAAAAAGAAGATACATTAAAATAGTAATAATTCCAAGCCTCTATTCGAGGCAGTCGAGATGTGAATCATAGTCAATTACTCAAGAATGGGGATGTTACCCTATGAAAGGACTTGTCTATACAATCTTGTCACAAATGCTTTTGTGAAAATCACTACTTAAACAAACCACATTAAATGTAAATTTCCACATCAAGAATTCTTTTATAACGTGAAAGTCTTGATAGTTTATTTTAAAATAGAACTTGATTGAAAATTTTTAAGAAAAAACAAATTTTGTTATATAGATGTTTCTTACTATGGCAATGTTGTCCTTTAGAGCTAGAATTTTTTTTCCTGTGAAATAAACAAGGGAACAGTTTAAATAATGTTATATACAAATATGGAATTACTAATGCCAATCTCAATGCTATGTATAGGAAAAGAAAGGGATTACTTCAGGTGTGCTCAGGAGGAAAATGTGTTGAGTACTGTGTGAGTATATATTCCTATCACTTTATGTCTCAGTATAGATATATAACTACAATATTCCAATAAAAATAAATAAAATAGGACTTGGTTAAAATTTTTAAAAGAATAAATTTTGTTATATCACTGTCTTTTATTATGGCAATTTTGTTTTCTTAGAGATAAGAATTCCTTTGGGGAAATTTGATGTCTAGTTGAGAAATCTTACAAAGTAAGAATGAATAAATGTTCAAAAATTATGTCGATTAAGACAGACACAAAAGAGATTATTTAGATTGTGAGCTCATTTTGCTTTGTTGATTGTCCTGTCTTTATTTTTATTGGGCATCTGTTACTTTTTAGTGAAATAATAAATAAATGGTAAATAAATGATATAAATCAATGATAATAGGATGTAAAATTGTAGAAATAAAATAAATAAAAATTATGTCTTTTTTTCAAACAGGTAATTATAGAGATATACTTTATCCATAGGGTGATTTACTATCATCCACCAAGGCGTTGGTTTCTATCACATACTTGGAAAAATGAATGTTAACCAGAGCCACATTAGAATATAATGGTGACCATAAAAAGAGGAACTCAGTACATAGTGGAAGCAATGAACTGAAACGAAAATAAAGTATTTTCTCATATTTTAGTGGTTTTGTGACTCAAGTGAGATCAAATAAGATAATTATGTATTTTATTTTATGCTCAAATGAAAATGACAGTTAATTGGTACGCTTTAGAGAAGGGTAGATGTACTGTATCCTAGGAAATACCCAGGAAAATGTTTTAATAAAGAACAGGAGTTCTACTTTTAGCCATTATGATGTAATAGATACTGAACTCACTGTCCAGCTATAATTAACCATAGAGGTGAAAAATGTTTATGAAACGACTTTTTAAATTCATTATTAAAGTAAGCAAAAATGTGAAACACTTCATAAAGAAGTGTTAACTATTATGGAAGGGAAGATGATGACTGCCCCCACTCTCTGCATGAAGCTAGTTCTGAGGCTTATGAATGAGCAATGTGCAGCGGCTGGGGTTAGAAAGAGAGGGCATTGACAGCTGAGGGAGCTACTGAGAAAAAAAGTTCCAAACATCTGCATAACAGTCACCTTGATTCTTTAGCCTAATGCTAGGTCATAGGATGACTCCAGAAAACCAGAACAACTATTGAGGAGATACAACTACGTTGGTATTTCTACCACCGAAGGGACAACTTTCAGAAATCTCAAAGTTTGGAATATTTTTTCTTATTGGTGCCTTGTAGTCACCCATCTTAATGGGATACAAGATGGTAGAGGCATACATGAACACATCACTCATTGAGTCCTTCCCCAATTCCCACCCCCCTTCCTCCTTCTCATGTTTGGCTTAGTGATTGATATGTTGTGAGTGGACATCATGTACATTAGAAAATTTTTCTCATCCCCCTCCCATCCCACTCAGTTAGGTCTCCTAATTTGTCCATCTCTGGCTTCTCCTTCTTTGTCTAGGGTTTATCCTATGGTCCTTTTTCTCTCTAGATTCCACATATTAGGAAGAGCATCAGATTTTTTACTTTTTGTGACTAATCTCACTTAGCATAACGTTCTCCAGTTCCATCCATTTCCCTGCAAATGACATACTTGTGTTCCTTTTTATTGCTGAGTAAAATTTCATGGTGTGTATACCCAATAGTTCTGTAATTCATTCATCTGTTGATGGGCATCTTGGCTGGTTCCAGAGTTTGGCAATTGTGAAATGTGTGGCTATGAACTTGGATACACCCACATAAGTTTGGTAGTTTAGTTTCTTTTCTTTTGTATGGATACCCAGAAGTGGTATTTCTAGATCATATGGTTCGTTCTCATTCTTCTGAGGATTCTCCATACTGTTTTTTCAAAGTGGTTGCACTAATTTGCAATCCCACCAACAATGGACTAGACTTCCCACTTCTCCACATCGTCGCCAGCACTTGTAGTTGTTTGTGTTTCAAATGACTGACATTCTAATATGAGTTAGGTGGAATGGCAGGGTGGTTTTGATATGTATCTCTATGATTACTAATGATGTCCAATATTTCTTCATACATGTATTGGCCATTTAAATTTCTTCTTTTGTGAAGTGTCAATTTAGTTCACTTGCCCATTTTTAATTGTGCTATTTGTTTTCTTAACTGTGAGTTTCTTGAGTTCTCTTTGTACTTTAGATATTAGTACTCGGTTGGAGGAATAGTTGGGAAATTTTTTCTCCTATTCTCTCAGTTCTTTGTTGAGATTCTTGATAATTCGCTTGCTGTGCAGAAGCTCTGCAGTTTTATGCAATCCCACATATTGATCCTGTTTTTAATGTCTTGTGTCTTCGGGGTCTTGTTGAGAGCATCTTTACCTGTGCCTGTGTGTTGAAGTGTTGGACCTATGCCCTCTTCACAGAGCTGTTTGTTTCCCAAGTCTGATCCATCTTGAATTGACTCTTTTGCAGAGTGAGAAAGTGGGATTTACTTCCATTTTTCTGCATATAATTAACTAGGTTTGTCAACACCATTTGTGGAAAAGGTTATCTTCTCTCCAGTATATGTTTTTGGCCTCTTTGTCAAATGTCAATTGGCTGTAAGTGTGTGGATTTGTTTCTGAGTCTTCTATTCTGCTCCATTGGTCTATGTATCCATTTTTGTACCAGTGCCATGCTGTTTTTATTACTATGGCTTTGTAGTATAGTTTGAAGTCACATATTATGATGCTTCTAGCATGGTGCTTGTTGCTGAGAACTACTTTGGCTATTCTGGGATTTTTGTTCTTCCAAATGAATTTAAGGTCTGATTTTTCTATGTCTGTGAGGAATGACCTTGGTGCTGAAAAAGCATTCGAAAAAAATCCAATGCCCATTTATGCTAAAAGCACTGAAGATAATCCGAAAAGAAGAAACATATCTCAATATTATAAAGACAATCATATTAAATGGGGAAAATATAAATACAAATATATGTCTATTATAGGTAGCCTAATGCAAAAATGTTGGTCTCCAAGAGTAGACCCTGTATGCCTCCTTTTATATGTGAGATTTTCAAAAGCAAAGGAAATCTACAGTGAGATTAGAGGTATTGTTGACTAAGGTGGAGAAAACCAGCGACTAAGGGAAACCCTTGAGTGATGTACTTAATCAAATATATCAAAGTCAATCACTAAGCCAAGCATGGGGAGGAGGGATGGGGAGGAGACTGGGTAAGAGCTAACTGGGTGATGAATGCATGTATATCTACATAAGTCTTTTATCCCATTAAGGTGTATGACTACAATGCACTAATAAAAATAAATAAATAAAAAATAAAGTTCAAGGGCACCCTCAGCAATGTAGTGAGACTCTCGGCAACCTAGTATGACTCTGTTTCAAAACAAAAATTAAACGGGTTAGGGATATAACTTGGGTGTAGAATGCTCCTCTGATTAATCTCTAGTACCATAAAAATGCATAAATGCATAAATAAAAAATAAATACCACAAATATATTATCTGCCAGTTCTGTAGGTTTGGAGTCCAGGCGTGGCACAGCTCACCTGGTTTCTCTTGTTAGAAAATCATGGGCCAAAATCAAAGAATCTGTAGGGCTTTATTTCTTTCCAGAGGCTCTAGTAGAGAAGTGCCTATTTCCTGCATCTTTCTTTTTTGGGGGGAAATTCAGTTCCATGCACTTGTGGAACTAAGAAAACCATTTTCTGCTGAATGTCACCTGGGAGTCATTTTTGTTTTAGAAATTGATTTGTTCCCCAATTTGTGAATTTTCCTGGCCAGCTGTGGCAAATTTCCCTCCTCTTCCTCCTCCTTTCCTTTTTCCTCTTCTTTCTCTCTCTCACTCTTCTCTCCTCGTCTGCGGTACTGGGGAGTAAACCCAGGGTTGCTCTATTGCAGAGTTGCACCTCCAGCCCTACTTTATTTTATTTTTTTTTTTATTTTGAAACTTGATTTCACTAAATGTTGAGAACCTTGCTAAGTTGCTAAGGCTGGCCTCAAAACTGTAATCTTTCTGTCCCAGCCTTCCAAGTATTGGGATTCCAACCATGTGCCTCCATTCTGGCAAGGTTTATTTTTCTTTCTTCCTTTTCTTTTTCTTTTTTTTTTTCTTTTTTTTTTTCTCTTTTTTTTGAAGTAATGAGAATGGAACCCAAGGTCATTCTACCTTTGAGCTACACCCAAAGACCTATTTTTATTTGGATACAGGGTATCACACAGCTATTAAGGGGAACATTCTTCCTGGAAATGGTGGCCCCACTGAGCTGAGTCCAGTCAGAATTCTCAGGGTCTTTCCCTGTGATACCCACATGTCAAAGTACCTGGCTCCATCCCAAAGTGACAATCTCAAAAGAAGTTTTTCCTTTATCATTCATGTCTGTGTCTATGAATATTCAAAACACGTGGACTAGAGAAAACTTAGAGGTAGCTGCATGAAAGGAAGAAAGAAAAATGTACTTTAGTAGGGCATCTCAGTGCAAATTAGTCTTCAACATTTACAATCCAATTTCAATATATCCTGATGGCACAGATAGTGCTTTTTATGTTGCTCTGTTTTGTTGCTTCTTTACTACCCTAAGGGGTCTACTCATATTACATGTTCAAGACCATACCAATTACAGCATCCTCCATTAAAGTTTTCATGACTGATCTTACTGGAAAATTTGTAATGGTTCCCTAAAACCACTAGACACAAACAAAAAGTGTGAAGAAATCAGTATTCATTTGTCATCTGTAAAATGAACTCAATTTATTTCTGTAAAAATCAAACAAAGTTATCTTTTCAGAGATTTTTTCGTTGTTTGACAGGGTTTTCCTATGTATATAAGCTCAGCCTATATTTTCTTGTATTATGTACTCTCAAAACCTACAGACTATCCCCATACAATGCTCAATATCAAATACACTATAATACCCAAAGATGTATTCCATAAAGTTGAAGATAATAATAATCTATAACCATGGCACTCAAAATTCTTAACCCCAAAATATTTGGTATAATAAACTAGTGACCTGAGTTGTGAAGTTAGATGATCCTGATCCTTATTCAATTACTCTTTGACCTTAAGCAAGTTTTCCGTATCTGACAAAATATAATATTTCTGCAAAGACAAGTTAATAAAATATTGATTATTCTGAGTTCAACATAATACAAAGCAGATATATATGACCAACTTGAGGGTATCAAAATGAGTTGTTCTGTTAAAGTGCTTTATAAAGTTTATTAATTCTAGCTTGAATTTTCCCCAAAAAAATTACAGAATAAATGACCATACATAGTCAGCATCTGTACTAAAAATACTATTATACAGGTGTTACCTTTTAAAAATAAAATGAAAATTAAATTTAATTCAGAAATCTCCTTTTCTTCCAATATCATTTCAATTATTATAAAGTTAATCTCAGAAACTATAGGTTGTTGAGAGACAAAGCTTGCTCTAACAAGGCCCTTTGGAATAAAACTGTTTCACGACTTCTAAGATATTATCTTTCATTTTCTCCATTTGGCTTGGGATTTCCCATCATTTTTGAATTGTCTTTCTGGCTTCCCAAGATCTCTCTGCTTCTGGCAATAAGAAGGGGTGGTCCCCGGGGCAAAATTCAGACAGGTCCTGTGACTTGACTATTTGAACTTGGGCTTTGCTTTTTAGTGTCTTCTACCTCTCTCTATTTCTCTCTCTTTTTTATTTTTTAAATCCCCAGTGGTGCACAAATTTCACCTCTGCCATTTGAAGATATGTTTGGGGAAAAGAGGAAAAAGTACTTTTCATATATCTTGAACATGACCAAATTATATCAGTGGTAACTGATGAGAAAATTTTTTAAAAATAAAAAAATAAAAGTGAAGATATAAATTGTACTCTGATTTATCTGGGGAAAAGAATTCATATGGCTATAGCTACTATATAAAACTGCCCACTATTTATCTAAGATTATTTTAGCAGCCTTAAGAATTAGTGTAGTTGTGGCAGAGTCTGAAAAATCACAAGAGAAAGTATTTCTCATCATCCCTTGACTGGTATTCATCCCTTTTTTTATTAGAAGCAAAATATAGTTGGGGTATCAGGGTTAACATTTCTTTCTAGCTCAAAATAGGAGTTGGAAAGTATTTATCATCCTAGCTAAATAATGGGCCAATTCTCCAAGGCCTCGTTTCGGGATTGACTCTAATGCAGTGTCTATAAGCAAGAAAAGATATGGCAGAGATAAGTTTGTATTATTTATCAACATCAGCAGCAGCAGCAGCTGAGCATCGCTTAGAACATTTCTTATACCAGGTGCTGCTTCCAATGGTCTGAATCTATTAATTCATCTAAACTTTTTAACACCAGCTTCTATGTGCTTGCCTACAGTACCATCTATTGTTTCCATCTGACTATTAAATAGTCCATGGCTAGGGACACGGAGACAACAATTATCATCTTTCTTAAATTCTTGCCCCAATGATGTTTCTAAACAGAAAATATTCTATCAAACTACCAAAAAACCTTTATGTTTCTAAACTTTTCAACATCACCATTTGGGTTTCTCACTGGAACCCATAGGTTGAAGATTTTTCTCACCTTCGCATTTAGTGTCCTGGTAACTTGGAAGAATATGTAAAGTCACCCAGATAAGACTGGTTTAGTCATTCTACAGGTCTGTCTGTCTGTCTGTCCGTCTCTTTCTCTCTTTCTCTCTGTCTTTTTTACTTTTAATAAAAACCAGTCTCTTTAATTTTTCATATCCATATTTACTTTTCTTTTTAAATTTTTAGTGCAATGTAATTATGCATCAGAGCGCGAGTCCATATGATACAAATGTGCATGTCCACATCACTTGGTGTCTTTCTTTCCGTATAGCCACCCCGTTTCTCCCTCTACATTTAAATCAATGAATAGGATCTCTCTTGCTTTTCCTAAGATTTTGATTCCCGTTGTGAAGGTTACATGCAAATATTACTTTTTGTTCCCTAGGGGCAATACTATCTAACTATTAAAGGTGCAGACCTATCTTCTTCATAGATTCATAACTAAAATATATTTAGATTCAAACATGCATGGTCTAAACCCCATTTCTCTGCTTCCTAGCTTTGTAAACATAGGCAAGTTTATAAACCTACAAGACAGGAGCACAGATAGCTTTATCAACCTAAAAAGATAAAGGAAAAGCAGCCAAACGAAAATGTCAAGAATATGACAGGACAGTAAACAAGAGACATCAAATGAGATGTCACATGAGTCCAAATATATGAAAAAATAAATGTAGAAGAGTCAATCCAGAGATTTTTAGTCTGAATATTAAGATATCATTATATGATATTCATAAAAGACATACTTACACAACTGTAAAACATAAAAGAATATAAAATTTGAATATACCATATCAACCATAAATATGTAAAGGAATCAAAATAATTCCTCATAGAATTCTAAATCTTCAACAGAATTTAAAGATTGATCTCTCTTTGGTTCTGTATTTGCAATTTTGAGAAATTCATAGGTAATTAGTTAATAACTACTGAGTACTATGTGCATGTTACTCTGAAATATATTATTAATGTGGGACTACAATCTCTCAGTAAAAATAAATTTTAAAAAATTAGAAAAACAAGTGTTATGCATAAAACATAAGATACTTGCCTATATATGGTAAATTTAATTCTTAGATTTAACCTCGACATGGCCTTAAATTCTGGGGCCACTTTCATCTTTTTTGGCTGCAATAATCTCTTTTTTGTGTGTTTATGGTACTGGGCCTCTTCGTGTGGATCTAATTCAGCACATAGATTATCTCTATACAGCAGAAGACATATCCGCTGTCAGCCGCATTCACAACCTGCCAGCTTAGGTAGTGAAGCAGCTATGAAGGAGAGGAGACAGCACTCTTCTCATGCCTGCCAAACAGCCTAGGGACAACATGTTTGGACTTGCCAAGGGGAGTCCATGGATTACGTGCTTGGGACACATGCGCAGCCAATGGACCAGAAGCGAGATGAGGCACCAAGCCTGAGAAAACCACCTGGACTATGTGCTTTGTGTAGAGTGAGGATGTGCTCCAACCGGGATGGCCACTGGAGAAAAAAAAGACACTGTTCCACCTTTCATTAATTACAGTTAAAGGAGTGCAGTAAATGTCAAGACTAGAGTGTAAGTCAGCGAGATATGAGATGGATACAAGAGGTTATATGTTATTTATTTATTTAGTTAGTCAGTGGTAATGGGAATTAAACTCAGAAGGGTTCTACCTCTGAGCTATACTTCCAGTCCAATTTTTTTTTTTTAAGTTGAAAGAGGGTCTCACTAAGTGGCTGAGGGCATGGCTAAGTTGCTGAGGCTGGCCTCAAGGTGGAATCCTCCTATCTCAATCTCCCAATGCTCAGATTACAGGCAGGTATCACCATGCCAGGTTAAGAGGTTCTGCTTTTAAAATAAGCGACAGGGGCCGAGTGTGGCGGTGCATGATTGTAATCCCAGCATTCAAGGCAGAGACTGGAGGATCGAGGTTTGTGGATAAACCACCCCGTTTAACCACCACGAACAGACATACATATATTATACAGGCCTGGGCCCTAAATACATAAATTAGCAGGACTGCTGTGTTTTGTTTTTTGGGTTTTGGTTTATTTCACACTGTCACTAGTGAGCTACTTAGTGAGGCTCTTCGCAACTCATTGAGACTGTGTTTAAAAAAAAAAAAAGACTAAAAACTAGGATTGGGCATGTATCTTGGAGGTACAATGCCCCTGGTTCCATCCCAGATGCCAAAAAAAAAAAAAAAAAAGGCCTGCAGCACAAACAAGTACTTCTGTGCCATTCAGGGGCTTCCCTCAATGCACTATGACTCATTTAAATGTTAATTTAGGAAGCACATCATCCCTCTTTAGGATCCTGTGACAGCAATAGAGAGCTGACCTCTATCATATGCATATCTCTTCTACAGAGTCATAACTAAAACACGGATCTTTGGAGAGATGAGAAGAATGTTTAAGAGTTAACTTGTAAATTATTCTTTCCAGCTCACAGGCTTTCAGCAGTGTAAAACTAATTATTTATTATTTATTATTATTATTATTATTATTATTATTATTATTATTTTGGTGGTACTGGCATTCCTGGAAACCCCTTCTTCCTCCGGGCTACACTCCCAGACCCATTTTTATATTTTTATTTGTTAACAGGGTCTCTTAATCCAGCGAGGCTGGCTTCAAACCATCGCGATCCTCCTGTCTCTGCCTCCCAAGCACAGGGATTAGAAGCGTGCCCCACCACGCCCAGCACACTAATTCTTAAAACAGATTTAAATTCTTAAAACTAATTCTTAAATTCTTAATTTGGGGGGATTCAAAATGGTAACGGCGGGACATAACACATCTCAGTACCCGGAACAAATAAAGTTCAACTACCAAGAAGGCAGCATCTTGACAAGCAAAATAAACTTAGCAGTGGAAGATATGAACTAAAACACAAACGGGAACCATGGCAGAAGAAATCCAGTACTGTGAATGTGATCCACTGCAGAAAGCTCGAGAATGCAAATAACCTGGTGCAAGGTGGCACCATCTGGGGCTGCCAGCCTGAACCTGAGTGCTGGCTGCTCTGCAGCTTCGGCGCTGCAGCCCTGAGAAATCTCAACAAATAATCCAAGAACTTGAAGTGCAAAAAGTGGCTGCAGAGCTCCAACATCTTAAGCAACTAGCACCATGCTTCAGGCATGTAGATAAAGATCCCAAAGCCTGTGTGCTCACCAGAGGGGGCACCTGCAGCAGCACACCAAGCCCTCCGGAGGTCCGGCCCACAGGACAGCCAGGTAACCACTTGTATTACTCGTTTCTCAGCGGACAAGCATCCAGAGCAGCCGCAGGACCCTGGTGGGCCAAATTGCAGTGCACTGTGCCCTGTAGGAACCTGGCCTGCAAGACAGCAAGGTAACCGCTTGCATTACTCCTTACTCGGCAGATGTGGAAGATAACCCAGAGAACATGTGGAACCCAGTGGGAATAAGACTCGGCAGCCTGTTCCGGAGGTAGTCCAGGTAGAATGAACCACCAGAGACACAGGAAAGGCCCATTGTGCTCAAGGCAGGGGCGGTACCTTAAAGGGTCAAAGGGGTTGCTCTGAGACTACACTAGATGCCCTTGCTGGTTCAGGTTGTGAGGTGTAGGCTCAGGGCGGGAAACTGCAGAGCAGAGGGCCAGAGCCCAGGGTGGAGAGCAGCGAGCCAGGGCCAGAGAGTGTGGATCTTAGTATGGAGGGTGAGAGTGGAGCACAGGCTGGGAAAGCACAGAACCCTAAACTTACACAGAACTCATTAACAATGACACCCAAAGCCCTGACACCTAAACACAAGCTGTCAGAGGCAAGAGAGGGGCGTAAACATTCATAAAGTGGGTCCAAAATCTGACAATAGGGTATGGAGTAAATGAGAGGCATGATAATTTACTCTAGAATCTACCACCATGAACAGACATACATATATTATACAGGCCTGGGCCCTAAATACATAAATTAGCAGGATTGCTGTGTTTTGTTTTTGTTTTTGTTTATTTCACACTGTCACTAGTTCATTTTGGTTTTTTTGTTATTTTTATCCTTTCTTTTTTTATCCTTTCTTACTCCTCCTTGATTTTCTTTTTTGTCTTTTATTAATTAATTCATTTATTTATTTATTTTTATTTGGAAACAGGGTCTCTTAAGCCAGCCGCTGGCTTCAAACCTGCGTGATCCTCCTGTCTCCGCCTCCCAAGCGCGGGGATTAAAAGCATGCGCCACCACACGGGGCGTCTTTGATTTATAATTGTTCATTTTTGTAACTTGTTT
This sequence comes from Muscardinus avellanarius, assembly GCF_963383645.1. NCBI lineage: Eukaryota > Metazoa > Chordata > Mammalia > Rodentia > Gliridae > Muscardinus > Muscardinus avellanarius. The sequence continues at coordinate 107,281,454 of NC_137797.1, read as the reverse complement.
TCTTACTTTATTCTCGTTTTTTTGTTCCTTTCCCCATTCCTTTTACAAGCATCCTCACTTTAGCCTATCTACTCTCTTCTCTCAAAACTTTTTCCCTTACTATATCTCTTGTTTTATCTTCAAGCTATTTCATATGTCCATACCTAAATACTTAACTAACTACAAAAATCCTACGATCTTTTTCTCATTCTCAACCAGATCCTACTTTATTATACTTAAATTCTTACTCAACCTAATGATATCCTCTACTTTACCCGACTTTTGTGCCCATCACCACAGCTCCTCCCACCTTACCCAACCCTCACCATTGAAAAAAAGTACTGCTTACCCATGCACATACCTGCTGACACCTCTAAACCCCTACTGCTAAGATTGTATCAGACAGATTACCCACAATCACAAACAAAAAAGATGCCAAGACATCAGACGAACAAGCCCAAGAACCTTGAAAATATGAAAAATAACAACAGTGAGGAAATAAAGAAAATCACAAATAGTGACCTGCAAGAAATGCAAGAAGCAAAACAAATAACCCAATCAAGAAATGGGCGACTGAATTGAAAAAACACTTCACAAAAGAAGAGATACAAATGGCCAATGGATACATAAAAATGTTCAATATCATTAGCCATCAGGGAGATGCAAATAAAAACTAAGCTGAGATTCCATCTAACCCCAAGCAGAGTGGCAAGTATAAAGAAGTCAAATAACAACAAATGCTGGTGAGGATGTGGGGAAAGAGGAACTCTTTTACACTGTTAGTGAGCGTGCATATTAGTTCAGCTGCTATGGAGATCAGTGTGGAGATTCCTTAGAAAACTGGGAATGGACCCACCATATGATCCAGCTATACCACTACTGGGTATCTTTCCAAAGGGGTTGAAATCAGAGAACAACAGTAACATATCCATACCCATGCTCATAGCAGCACAATTCTTAATAGCCAAAATATGGAACCAACCTAGGTCTCCATCAAAAGATGAATGGATTGAAAAATTATGGGAAATACACACAATGGAATTCTACTCAGCAATTAAGAAGAACAAAATCATGTCATTCACAAGAACATGGAAGGACCTGGAGAACATTATGTTACGTGAGATAAAAGTCTTGCATTTTGAACAACGGCAGCTCCAGTTTATGCAACCCATGGGAGTCTACCACTGGCCTAGGCAGCCTGCTTGAACCATGACTACAGAGACCCTGGAGCACTTAGACAGAAAGTCCAAATTCCTAAAGGGTCCTAGACAATAATCCCACAGAGAGCACCCAAGAGCTCAGTCCTTGAAATAAACTTGTACTTCTATGCTTCTCCTAGTGAAGAAAAGAATAAACTCAAATTTTTCTGAAGTGCCCCAAAGGCCATTTTTCCAGTTGATCTGATAATTAACATTGTTGTTAACCTCTTGCTTTTCCTCCTTTTTTCTTGCTCTGACAAATGACCTTTATGGGAAAGTCAAATCATATTCAAAAGATGGTAAATATAGGTAGATAGAGAGAACAGGGACCAGGGAGGAGAAGGAGAGAGAGAGAGAGAGAGAGAGAGAGAGAGAGAGAGAGAGAGAGAGAGAGAGGTGAGAGAAGAGAGAGAGAATTTTCTCATTTCTTTCATGTAAATGTGCAACATCTTAAATATCTCTCTGTTCTCCACCTCTTCAACTTTACTTTGTACAACTTTATGAGTAATATTGCATGATAACAAGGGACTTTAAGAGTTTCTTATTGAATGTGATATTCTATTAGAATATTTGTTATTTGCTAATCTAGTAATACGTATAACTTCTAAGCTTTGTCATAACTAAAAACTATAGGACTTCAAGAAATTCTGTGAAGATTCGCATTAGATTGAAAGAAGAAACATTTGGGTTATTTCAAACCATTTGTGCATATTTAAAATCAATGAACCTGTTAATTATTATACCACAGCCCAACCTACTAAAATTTTTCACATGACCAACTTAATGTTTGAAGGTATTAATTAAAATAATTAGATAAGCATTTAGTTAAAATAAAAGTAAAAATATCTCACATGAATTCAGATGCCCAAACGCAAAGAAGGAAAGTGCATGGATTAAACACACTGATTTTCCTATCTGACAAACCTCATTTAAATCACTCACAAACTGGTGGTTTTGAAAAAAGAAAAGTGTCTTTGTTTTTTTCTCTTCAAAAGGGATAATACTGGTGACAAGCTCATAACGTTTCTGAGAGGACTGATTAGAATAACCTTGCTCAGAAGCGCTCAATAAGTAGTATTTATTTTTGTTGCTATTGTTACCTCTGTAACACATCGGTCCACTTACTGTTACATGAAAACGGAGATGTCACATTTGGAAGTTTGATTTCATAAATGTATATAAACTATACTTAAAATGACCATTATTTGGCTAATTTACATTGATAAATTAAAATGAAGTTGTATGTATTTTTGTGTATAACATAATGGTTTTAAATACACATACACTACAGAATGGAATGGTAAAATTTAACCAAGTAACACATGCATTACTGTACACAGTTTCTTTTGTGATAAGAACACTATCTCTTGTTTTGCGGTTTTAGAAAAATAACTATTTCATTATTAAATGTAGTTACCATGCTGTATCAAGGGTCTCTTGAACGTATTTCTCTTATTTAATTACAATTAAACATTTTTGACCAGTGTCCTTCTTTATCTCCATCTCCTTAACCATTCTAACCTCTGTATGTAAGTTACAAATATCTTATTTATTTCTCTGGGATCAACTCTGACTCCACATTAGACTGAGATCATGCAACATTTTTTTCTGCACATGGTTCGTTTCACTTAACGTGATGTCCACCAGATTCTGTCGTCATGGAGCTATTGATGAGATCTCATAAGAGCTGTCCCGTGCTCGCTTCAGCAGCACATATACTAAAATTGGAACAATATAGAGAAGATTAGCATGGCCCCTGAGCAAGAATGACACGCAAATCTGCGAAGCGTTCCATAATTTAAAAATAAAAATAAAAAATAAACGAGGTGTCCAGAACTGTCTAGCATAACCCTTCGCATCCCGCTGGTATCTGTTTTAACGTCTTATTTACCTCTGAACTTACTTCCTTGAATGTTCTTTTTTTCTTAGTTAACCAACATGGTTTGTACATGCTATCCATTTATGGTTTGTACATAGTTTGTACTTTCAAAAAGTCATGTGGTTTCTTCATCATTTTTATTCTTTTCTGGTCTCTTTCCTCATTTCTGGTCTCTTTCCTCACTTCTCCTCTGGTCTTTATTTTTGTTGTACTGGTTTCGAGTTGAAATTGTTCTTGCTTTTCAAATCACTTGAGGTAAAATGACACATTAGTTATTTAAGATCGGTCATTCTTTGTGGAAATATGTATTGCTATGAACTTCCCTTTCAGAACTGCTTCAGCAGCACCCCGTAAGTCTACTGCACTGTGCTTCTGTTTTTGTTTTTGTTTTTTAGTTTTTGCTTTGATTCATTGGAGACTCGGTTGCATGCTGTTTACTTTCTGTATATTTTTAATTTCTGAAGCTCTCCCTATTGCTGATTTCTATTTTTATAGCACTGCCATTACAAAAAGTACCTGGTATGACCTAAATCTTTTAAAATATGTTAAGAGTCCTGGATATTAATCCCTCTGTAGATGAACGCTTAGCATATGTACTCTCTCATTTCATCCGCTGTCTCCTCACCCTGTCGATTGTTCCCTTTGCTGCCCAGAAGCTCTGGAGTCCGACATCATGCATTTGTGAATTTTTGTGGTTTGCTGCTTATGCTTTTATGATTATATCCAAAACATCTTTGCCCAGATCAAAGCTTAGAAGAATCATTCCCCATGTTTCCCTGTAACGGTTTCATAGTTTTGCATCTTACATTTATTCCGTTATGTCTTGGATTTTTTTTTGTTGTTGTTAGTTTGCTTTTTGGTACTGCTGATTAAACCTTGAGGTGTTCTACTTGTAAACTAACTCTCAGCCCTTTCTCCTTTTTTAACAAGGTTGCACTAAGTTGCTAAGATTGGCCTTGAGTGTGCAATCCTCCTGTCTCTGCTTCCCAAGTACTGGGACTAGAGGCAGGTGCCACCAGGCCCTGCTGTCTTCGATCCTTTTTGAGTTGATATCTGTATATGGAGAGATGAAGGGATCTGGTTTCACACGTTTGCACTTGGATGTTCTGGTTTCCAAGCACGGTTTACTGAAGACGTTGCCCTTTTCCCACTGTGTTTTCGGTGACTGAGAGAGCAGTCAGATGGATGCCAATATGTTCCTTTCTCTCTGCATCCTGCCTTCTAGTCCACTAACACTCAACATATAGGCATCTCAGTTCTGCTATTTTCTTACTGTTCTCTTGTGTTTTCCTGTGCAGTATTATCTAATTTCTGGGCTTTCTTGGTAAGATTTTTTTTCCAGGTACGTTTGTGTTTGGTGAAATTATTTGAAGCTTCACGCTCTAACTTGAAGATTTGAGGTTGTGATCAACTGTAATGGGCTAAAAGTGAACAGAATTGAGACATCCTGACACTAATTGCCCCTCATTGTGCAGTATGTCCACCCTTCCCTTGGGTTCTAGATACATCATCTGACATGCTAACCAAATGGCATTGAAGATGCTTTAAGCCAAACATTAGGAATGATACATATTTTTATTTAGTTTTAAAAATAATAGCTGGGAGCTATGGAGCATACCTGTAATCCCAGTATTTGGGAGTCTGGGACAATGAGGATCAGAGGTTGAAGGCCAGCCTCAGCAACTTAATGAGATCTTGTTTCAAAATAAATAAGATAGAGGTGGGGGATATAGCTCAGAGCTAGACTGTCTCTGGGTTCAAAACCCCTTAACATATACACAAAATAATAATAATAAATTTAGCCAGGAAGAAACGTTTTCTATTACCCAAATCCTAATAAATCATTCCATATCCAATATTGCCAAAACTGAATAATGTTAACTTCTTAATGACCGTTCTCCATAAAGTTGTAGCTTTCATATTCCATAATTTGCACCGGGACATAGAAATTAGGGAATTCCAGCTAGAGATGATGAGCTTTGTTGAGGACGTCGTGTGTCTGCCAGAACAAAGGGAGGAGGGCACAGAAGAGAACAATAATTCACATTCTGCCTTTCTTCCAGAAGCTTCTGTCACCTCCAACTCTTCTTCTCCATTAAAATATATTCAAACATAATTAGTGTAATATTAACACGGAAGAAATTTTGTAATTGCCAGTTGTTTTGTAGCCATGGTTACCTCAAAGATTTATAGCAAGAAACTCCCGGCTGGGCACAGACAGGCAGTTAGCAGAAACAGCAGTAAGAAAATGTTTGTATGTGCATGTGCAGGTGTGTGGACATGAATGTTTGCCAAAAGAAAAAAAAAGAGAAGAAAGAAAGAATATTCGGTGACATTTAAGGTGCTAATATCTGGAAGTCAACCTTTAATTTGACAGCTTTTAGTGCTAGTTAATTTCATTCATCCAGGCAAGGTGCAGGAAATTTGCAACACCTTTAAATTATCACGTTTTTCCACACTGCCTTGGGCCTATCAGGAATACTTGAACCATGCTTTTTTTTTTTTTTATTTCCTTTTCTTCTCCCCTACCCTTTTTTTTTTTTTTTCAGGTCAGTTAAAGTAAAACTTTCATTCCCTTTCTCAGACAATTAATCTTTAGCTAATTGAAGCGGGGATGCTGCAGGAAGGGTTTCAGTGGGGCCTGTAAATCTCATTTAGCAAAGTGAATTCAAGACACACGCTGCACCTAACGAGGTGACAGGTGGACCGCGCGGCAAGACAGCAGCCTCGGAAAAGTTGATTCTCATTAGACCCAGAGTCCTGCAGTCAGTTTTCTGATGGCTGCGGAACACTAATCGCATCTGTTTGCTTCTGGGCTGGGGCGGGGAGGGCCGGGATGGTGGAAAGGAAGGGAGGGGGGTGGCGAAGGAAGAAAGGAGAGAGAAGGGCAATAGTATCTTCTCTTCTCTCAAGAGTTAATATCCTTGACTTCCTGCCCAAAAACCCAGCAGGTCTACCTCCCACCAAGCGATCAGCCTCCGATCTGCTGACGCCAACAGGGTGCACCCTTCTCCTAATTAACGAAAATGGGTACGGGAAGCAAAGGGGGCCTTGGGTTGGGTGAACCAATTATTTTGAAGGATATTAAGTCATCAGATTTACTTTTATCTTGATTGCATTGTGGAAATCGTGCATAATTAATGGTGGGAGCTTATTAGGAAAAATGATTAGGCAAATTACACAGGTGTCGGATGCATTTTTTATGATAAATTTGCTAGAACAATCCTGCAATTCCATCTGTTCAGCTCACATCAGAATGTCACTCTGAAGAAATTAATGGCGCAGAGTTGGACAAAGTTACCGGTGGCTTGGGTTGCAGATTTGGGCAGGCAAGGTTATAAATATATAAATATATCAAATATATAAATAATTACCTGGCAATTTGCTAATGCGTCTTTGATGTTGCAGTCGAATAAGTCTCTTACTTAATCTTGGAAGTTAATGATCGTCAGATGGAAACGAAGAAGAAGAGCAAGTGTAAGCCTCGTCTCATCAGTTTGCGGTGTATGTAAATAAAAATCATCACCAGCTATAATCACCCTCTGCATCGCATTATGATGAGAACAGCTGAACAGACAGCTCTCTGGTAGCATCAACTGTATTCTGTTCCCAAATATCCAGTCTTGCCTACAGCCGGCCTCGTCTTGTGTTTTGCTTCCTTTCTATTTTAAATACATCACAGGAACAGTCACAATTCATAATCCCTTGAGTAAGTACCGTGTCTACTAGAGCCATATAAAATTACGTAATATCTACAGAGCCAGCTCCTCCATGGGTACCAGAAGGGACTCCAGGAAGAGCCATGGTAGGGGCTTTCATTCCATCTGCTCACTTGCCAGCTGGGATCAAATCTTGCTTATTCTCATCGTTTTACATGTTATGGAGCAATGTCCTAGGTAAATTTTCTCCAAAGTTCCTGATATCATAAACTGGCATACATTTCTGATCTGCAATATCAACATAATAAACTTCAGAGGAGTCTTTTACAAAATGATCAGACCTAGTTCTGTTGTCTTACCACAAAAGTATAGTTAATTCTCTCTTTATTTTTCCTTTCGGGCCACTGAAATTAAGCAAAAGGGGGTTCTATCACTGACCTACATTGCCAGCCCTTTCGATTTTTTACATCTTGAAACAGGGTCTTACTAAGTTGCTGAGGCTGGCCTCAAACATTCTATCCTCCTGTCTCATCCTCCCAAATACTGGGATTATAAGCATGTGCACCTGTACTCTTCTAAGTATAGTTATTTTTAAGTATCATTTAAAACACATACATATTGTATATAGATATCAAAGACATCAGAAAATGTTTATAGTTTAAATTATTTAAAATATGCTCTAAATTAACTAAACACTCTTGCTGTTATACAGCCTCAGGAGAAGAACTAATATCATCTTACAGTCACAGGAGTCTTCAAATTCCAAAGGACAGAAGAACCGTTAGGAAATTTGACATTATTTATAGTCCAGCTGGGTCTTTCACCAAAGCAGTACTTTGAATCACAAAGAGAAGATTCAAAGAGATCCAAGATACTAGAAAGATATCGTTTCCACAATTCATAAGCATGTTGTTTTCATGTTCTCACCAAACTGAGGCGCAGTTGTCCGCAGTTGTCTGCTTTTCCTACCAAACTCTCTAACTCAATGAGATAAATACTGATCTCATTATCACCACTTTCAAGGCAGCTCTTACACATAAGCAATATACTCTAAGCTTTTTAGCAAATACAATTTTATCCTACCCATTAACCAGGCTTGGAATTTACAAACTATTTTTATCCTCCACATCTTAAATCCAGTTTCCAATGCACCACAGAGTTCTGTCCTTTCTACCTCCGGAATACTTTTTCCTACGCTCGTTGATAATATCTTGGTGAAGAATCCGCTGCTTCCCACTGGTGGTCATTTGATAACCTTCAAACTTGCCATTTTACTATTCCACATCTCACATTGCCACTGAAATTATTGTCTAAAACTTTACCACTCAATGTTCTGACGTTGCCTATGAGACAAATACTTTTCTCTCTTGAAAGAAAGGCCATTCCAAACAGGATCGTTTGCCTACTTGTCTACCCTTAGCCTTTGCTACTTGCCTCTGCTAGTCCCTGACTGCCTCAGATCCCTCTAGAATAAATATAAAGTTTAACGCCTCTTTACTTTTTGTGAGGGGTGGCACTGGAAACTGAGTCCAGGGGCATGTACCTCTGAGCTATACCACCAGCCATTTTTAGATGTTGACAGGATCTCACTGGATTGTTGAGAGTCTTGATGTTGCTGACACTTGTCCTGTACCTGTGATCCTCCTGTCTCATCTTTCCAAGTACTAGGATTACAGGCATGCACCACCACACCCTGTTAATTTAATCCCTCTTTGTCTTTGCAAAGGCTCCTACCTAGCAAGAAATGCTCTTCCTGGTGTCCCGTGGCCGAAATAGTTTCTGTCACTTATCACGTCCCAGAATAATGTCATATTATCTGTAAAAATTTCTCCATCTTATAAACAGCTTTTACCTTTTCTACTGCGCTAAAACAGTGCTCTGTATCTAACTCAATATCATCATCTTTTCTTAGCTAGTCTATCTCTTCCATTTTGATATGTGATCTTTGAATGTGGGGATCATGTGACATGCAATTAATTATTGCTGAGTAAATGACATGAGTGAAAATATCTGTGTCGCAGGACATAGCTGAAGAGTAACACCCCAGCCTGCTTGAACTAGGGGAGATGTTGATTTGTATATAGAGAATTGTCAATTAGCCACGAAAGTAAACTATTTTATGCCATCATATATCTCAAAAGTCAAAGGCCAGGATAAACTCCAATTTTCTCTTACTTACATCCCTTATTCATACAAGCATAAAAATGCATTTTCGTTAATTGGCTCTCGCACCACTGGAAGTTCAGAAAAAAGACATTCTCTGATAGCAGGAGCGCTGAGCTGTACTGAGTGTGCATCAGATCTTGCTACCTGTGTTGGGAGCCTTCTTAAACCACACGCTGAGGTGTGCATCTTGGACCAGCTTAACCAGATACACGGGACTCAGTTAAGTGCAGACTGTGTGCGTGCAGACAAGCTTCAAAGGACCCGATGGTACCGATAAGCAGAGCAGACTTCTCTAACATTAACTCCTGACTGTGTTGCTGCCCCTCTCTATAGCTCAACCCATGCCTGCCTCTCCTCGAAGCTTGACCCGTGACTGCTATGCTGTTTAAGCAATTTTAGAAGTGTTTTGTTTAAACCTTTAATAAATGAAAGACCCTGGTTGAAGGAGAGCAGAAGATCTCTGCCTCCTCCCCAGCCACCTCATTTCTCTAGTAATAATAATTTTGACTCTGAGTTGCCCATGTGAGAGTATTTCTAATCTCACTGCAGCATCCCTGGCATCTGGACCAGTAAGACTGTTGGAAATGTACAAGGTTTGACGAACCCCAGATCTGCTGAATCACAATCTACACTTTACACTATTATCAGATGATGCATACCACATGATATTTGGGGAGCGTAGCATTGAAAGACACAAACTCTAAGTCTTTATGTAGTAATAAATAAAAATACATAAATAACAGAAGATGTAACTGACTAATACAGAGAGTGTAAATGCTAAATCTGAATTTTGCTCAATATCAGCCTGATGCTGAGAATTTCCCATACTAACTCCAGGGCCTCTTATTCTACAAGGGAATGGCCTCCCATGCTTATAGATTTTACGCTACTCTGCAAAAGAAAAGTATTTGCATTGTAGAATCAAAGAGGTTAGAAATAAAGATCTGGACAGAATTGGGACATGAATATATCTAAATCCATTTTTTTTTTTTTTTTTAGTATTGGGGATTAAACCCAGAGATATAGTACACCACACCCTGGCCAGCCCTTTTTCTTTTTTGTTTTGAAACATGATCTCACTATATTGCTGAGGCTGTCCTCAAATCTCCAATCCTTCTGCCTCAGCCCTCCAAGCACTGAAAGGTATATGCCACCACACTTGGCTCACTTTTTAAAGCTGCTTTAATAAGATATGTGTGACATAGGAAAAGCTAATAATTTTTAAAGTATGCAATGATGTAAGTAAATATACACCCATAAAATTATCACCTCAATCAATGTCGTAATCATCCCCATCACCTTTAACAGTTACCCCTACTTATTACTATTTTATATGTGCTAAGAACTCTTATAGATTTATGTGGTGGAAGCACCTGTAACACCAGTACTTGGAGGCTGAGACAGGCAGGAGGATCACAAATATGAGGCCTACTTGTTGTAATTTATTGAGACCTTGTTCAAAATAAAACAAACAAAAAAAGGGTTTAGAGTATAGTTTGGAAGTAAAATGCCCCTAGATTTAATTCCATTACACACACACACACACACACACACACACACACACACACACACACACACAAGAACACTTACAATAAGATCTACTCTCTTGGTAAAATTTTAAATACACATTGCAGTACTGTTAAAAACAGACACTATGATATATGGTAGATCCTAGTAACTATATTCATCTTGTATAACTAAAACTATGTACCATCTGAATAATATTTTCCCATTTCCTCCTTTCTCCACTGCAGAGAAACCATCATCTTCTCTCACTGTGCTGAATTTCAGTATTTCAGATGGCTAATACAAATGGGATCATGTACTGCTCTTCTTTCTGTATCGGGCTTTTTACACTTATCATCAGGTCTCCCAAGTTTATTCTATTAGCACAAATGACAACATTTACTTTGTTAAGACTGAGAAGTCTGAATGTCCCCTGACTTACACCTGTGGCTTTCCAACTTACGGTGGTACAAATGCTTTCAACATTTAGTAGACACCGTGTATCAGAGTTTGAATTTTGATCTTTTTCCAGGATAGTGATAAGGAGCGACCATTCTGGTTTTCATTTTTAGTAAAATATCCAACTAATTAAATGAGCTATTTAGAACGTTTCCAGTCCAGTAGCGTCTATATTCCATTATATGAAATATCACATTGTACGTATTCATTTATCAGTACATGGTTATTTAGGCTGCTTCTATGTCCTGGTTATTGTCAATAGTGGCACTGACTTTGGTGTGATGGCACATGCCTGTAATTCCAGTACTTTGGAGGCTGGGACAGGAGGATCACAGGTACAAGGCCACCTTCAATAACTTAGCAAGGCCCTCAACAACCTAGTGAGACCTGGTTCAAAATAAAGAATAAATAACATAAAAAGAATAAATAAATAAAAGGTCTGGGGATGTAGCTTGGAGCTACAATGCCTCTGTGTTCATTCCCCAAGATTAAAATTAAAATAATGGCACAGTGGGTGTGAAGGTCCAGATAACTCTACAAGATCCTAATTTCAACCCTTGTGGATGTATGCCTGGTGGTGGGAATGTTGGATCATAATGTAGTTCTACTTTTAAGCTTTAGGAAACCTCCATACGATTTTCTATAAAAGATGTACCAATTGACATACCCATTACCAAGTAAAAGAATTCCCTTTTCTCAGTGACCTTGCTAACATTGTCATCTATCTTTTCCCAGATGGTAGCTATCCTAACAAGTATAAAGTGATAATTACTTGTGGCTGTAATTTGCATATTCTTGATTAATCATTTTGAATAGCTTTTAATATCATTTGAATATCTTTAATACATAATAATATCCATTATTATGTGTTCTTCAGAGAAGTGTCTACTTAGTTTTTTTGTCCATCTTTAAGTTGGATGACGATGATGATGATTTTTATTATTATTATTATTATTATTAATCATTTATGCTATTGAGTTGTAGGGGATCCTTATATATTTTGGATATCTACCCTTTATAAGATATATGATTTTCAATATTTTGTCTAATACTGTAGATTTTCCTTTTTAATGCTGTTAAGTCCTTTGCTGTGCAGTTAGTTCTTAGCTTAATGTTTTTTTCATTTGTCTTTGTTTGCTTTATTGTTTATGCTCTTAGTATCACGTGTGTTTAAGTCAACATTCTCACTGTTGTAATTTCAAACAACTTGCCATGCAACTTAGAGGAAGGAATACTGAGGGGCTCATGGTTTTGGAGATTTAGAGCTTCAGTCCATGCTAAGGCATGGCAGACGGAAGCAAAGAGAAAGAGAATGCACCCAGCGCTTGATCTCACATCATGGCAGCCAGAAGCAGAAAGACAGAAGGGGAGGAGAACCGTATATCATCTCCAAGGCCACACTCCAGAGACCCCTCTTTAGCAACCAACCCTCACTTTCAATATTGGTATATTTTTTCTTTGAAGGCTATGGGGGCATCCTAAATCTAAACCATTACACACCACCCCTGACCCCTTAGACCTTACAGTACCCTCACAATGGAAAATACACTTATTTTTCATCACCAAGAGTTCCAAAATCTTAACACTTTCAGCATCACTCAACGATCTCAAAATCCATAGTCTTGTCTGAGACCCAAGGTAAACTCTTAACTATGAGCGCCCGTAAAAACAAAAAGCAAATTACATATATCCGATGTACAATGGCACAGAGTAAACATTTGCTTTCCAAAACGGTCTCAGAATAAAGAAAATGGGCCAAAACAGTACCAAAATCTAGAATGTATTTCTGCAGCTCCATGTCTAGCATCTGGGGCAGATGGTGGTGACATGTAACCTCACGGGCACCTTGGCATCCCTGCCTCAAAGGCAGAGAATGTACTTGATTATACGATTATAAATTGAGTGTACTGGGTGGAATACTGTTTCTTCAAGTCTGTCTCCGTAGCTCATAGCTTAAAGCCCTTTCTAATGGCCATTCCACATTGCTGGCATCTATAAACCTCAGGCATTTTTCTTGATTCATGACTCCATCCGAACAGCTTCCAAAATTGCTCCACTTGAACCCGCTTACAGGGATCTGAGCATGCCACACATTGCCTTGCTTTCTAGTTCTTCTTTTGAAATATAGGGATAAGCCTTCATGACCCCCTTTTACCAGCAAAGCCGGCAATGTATAACCACTAAGATCAACCAGTAACAAGAAAAGTAGTCACACTCTCTTTAATCAATGCCACTGAGCCATTTTCAATCAAGCCCCAAGGCCCACCTCTATCTGGGCTTCCACTGGCCCTACCTCCATTATAGCCACATTCTTTTCTTTTTTTATCTGTCTTACTATCTTCTACACCTTATTATTCTTGGTTTTATTTTACATATGCCTTTCTGGACAAACTGCAACTCTATAAAGTCTTTATTTTCTCTTCCCAAAATGTAATGCACAATTTACTGAATACAGACATCAGTATTCATAATGCAGGTTGGATACTGTGCTGTTTTAAGATTTCTCCATCTGCTTAATGAGTCCACCATCTTTAAATTGAGCCTCATACAAAATGATAAGCTGTTTACCATAATATAACACATTTGACCTTCACTCCACTTCCCTACAGAGTCCTCTTTCCCCCTAAAATCTACTGAGCACAGTTTCTACTATCTGTCTTTCTAGATACATTCTAGCCCTACAAACTTCCTCTCACAAACCAGTTTCAAAGATTCACAAAACACATGGTCAGACTTGGAAACACTATCCTGAAACTTGAACCCAATCCTGGTACCCATTTCTGTCTAGGTCAACCTTCTAACTTCTGTGATGAAAAACAACTTAATCTGCAACTTAGAGTAAGGAATATTTATGTGTTTACAGCTTGGGAGATTCAGAGGTTCACCCATATTAGGTCAGGTCTGTGGAGGTAAGGGCATGGTGACAGGAAGTGAAGAGAGGAGCACAAGGCTTTGCTCTCACATCATGGTGGATGGACGCAGAAAGACAGTGATGGGCGAATAGAACCACATATAGTCCCCAAGGCCACATAACCAGCAATCCAATTTTAGCAAACAAAATCAGCTTTCAACATTGTTACCTTGTTTCATGAGGGCCAGGGGGCCATTCTAAAACCAAAATTAATTTAACATCTAAGGAATGATCGTCAAGACCAGTACCAAGAAGACTTTTCTCTATATTTACTACTAGGTTTTTGTAATTTCAATTCTTACATTTCAACCATTAATCTATTTTAAGGCATGATGTGTGTCTGTGTGATGAAAACTAAGAGATCAATTTCATTCTTTTGGACATAGCTATAAACTTTTTTCCAATGTCACTTATTGAAGAGACTATCCTTTCTTCAACGTGTATTCTTGGCACCTTTGTAAACAATCAGTTGACCATATGCACACAGATTTATTTCTGGGTCTTCTGCTGTGTTCCATTGATGTATAAGCCTATGTTTATATTAGTAATATGATGTTTTGGTGGCTGCAGCTATACAATGTACTCTTAAATGAAAAGTATGATGTCTCGGCTTTACTGTCACTCAAAACTTTGACTATTTGTGATTTATTGTGGTTCCGTATGAATCTTTGAGTTTATGACAGTTCTATAAAAGTTATTTTGGGGCTTTCATAAGGATTGCAGTAAAACTGTAAGTTGCTTCGGATAGTAAACATATTTTAACACCATTTCTCTAATCCATGAGCATGGGATGTCCTTTTTATTTGTGTCTGCTTTAATTTCTTTCATCAATATTTTCTGGTTTTCACTGTAACAGTTTTTCTTCTCTTTAAAGTTTACTCATAAATATTTTATTCTAATTTTTTCTCTCTGTCTAACTGAGGACTGACCCTATGGAAATTCCACCTCTGAGATATAACCTAGCACTATTTTTTTCTTTTGAGACAGGATCCTATTATGAAATTTAAAAATGGCCTTAAACCTGCAATTCCCCTGTCTGGGCCTCCCAAATACTGATAATACAGGTATACAACACCATGCCTGATTTATTTATTTATTATTATTTATTTATTTATTTATTCATTTATTTATTTTTGTGATACTGGGGATGGAACCCTTCTACCTCCGGGCTACACTCTCAGGCCTATTTTATATTTTATTTGGAAACATGGTTCTTAAGCCAGCGAGGCTGGCCTCGAACCTGTGTGATACTCCTGTCTCTACCTCCCAAGAATGGGGATTACAAGCATGTGCCACCATGCCTGGCTGAATACAGAAGCATTTTTACTTCTTTCTAATTTGGGTTTATTTTAACTCTCTTCCTTCTGGTAGGTACAAATAAGAAGAGTGGACATCCTTCCCTTTTCTTTACCTTGGAGAGGAAAAGTTTTCAACTCTTCACTAAACATTCTGTTATCCGTGGGCTTTTCACATTTGTTTTTATTGTGCTAAAGTAAATTCCTTTCTATATGATTTCTTGAGAGTTTTATCCTGAAGAGCTATTGAATTTTGGCAAACACATTTTCTACTTATGTTGATGTAAACATTTTTCAGACTTGTCATTCTATCAATGAGACCTATTACATTTATCATTTTCCATGTGTTGACTTATCTTTTATCACAGAGATAAGACTCACCTGGCCACGAAATATTATCTTACTAATGTATTCTGTATTCAGTGTACTATTTTGTTAAAGATATTTTAGATTTATGTTAATGAACAATATCGTCCTTCATAGACAAGTTGTTTTACTTGTGGTGCATTTGTTTGCTTTTGGTGTCAGGTTAATGCTGGCCTCATCCATTAAGTCTGAATGTATGTTTTCACTCTTTTAAACATAATTTTAGAAAGAATAATAATTTTTGAATGTTTGGTAGTATTTATTTTTTGAAATGATCTGGTCTTGTTTTTATTTCTTCTTCCCTTCTTTCCTTCATTCGTTTGTTCATTCCTTCCTTCCTTCCTTCTTCCCTCTCTCCCTCTTTCCTTATTATTCTGAAAAAAGTAGTTTTGATTACTGATTCTACCTACTAACTTATTTTAGGTCTATTAATACTTTCTATTTCTTTTTAATTTAATCTTGATAGGAACTTTGCATGTATGGATTTACACAATTCTTTTAGGCTGTCCAATGAGCTGGCATAAATTTGTTCACCATTTTCTCATATAATATTTGTTTTAATGTCTACTCTTCCATCTGAATGTATTTCAGGCCTCTTTTATTTATTTATTTATTTATTTTTTAGTCTACAAAAGGTTTTCAGTTTAACTTTTCCAAAAATGAAGACCTATATTCATTGAGTTTTTTTTATTGTTTCTCTAATTTATTTCTGCCACAATTTTATTATTTCCTTTATTCTTCTAATTTTGGGCATAGTTTGTTCTTTTTCTAGTCCCTCGAGGCAAAAGTCTATATAATTTATTGTATATCTATTTTTGTTACTATATATCCATCCACTTTGGTATTGCTTTGGCTCCACTTCATGAATTTCATTTTGTTCTAAGATCTTTATATATTTTCCCTTTTGTTATCTTCTTTGATCTCATGGTTTTTCAACATGTGCTTTTCTTAACATATTGCCTGTTTTAAAATTTTCTCCTATTATTGACTTCTATTTTTATAAAACTATTTTTAAAAAGGATACTTGGTATGGTTTAAATCTTCTTTAATTTGTTATGATTTGTTTTGTGGCCTAAGATATGACCTATCTTAGGAAATGTTCTGTGTGAAATTTACAAGAATGTGTATTCTTCTGAGTTTTGGATGAAAAGCTTTGCATACATTTATTAGGCAAAATTGGCCTATAGTAATATAAGTGTGCTATTTCTTTATTGGTTTTCAGTCTTAATGAGATTCTTCATTGTTAAAGTAGAATATTAAAGTGTCCTTATTGTATTTCTGCCTATTTCTCCATCCAGATACATCATTTTGCTTTAGATGTTTAGTGGTGTCTTATGACAGTTTTTGACTCTTTTATATAAAGAGAGCTATCTTTTGAAGTTACCACCTACATCATATATTATCTTTTTTATCGTCATCCTATAATGTGTGTAAATCTAAAATAAGTATTTTTATCACAAGATGGTACTTTTTTAACCATTCAGCCACTCTATAACTTCTGAGTGGTTAATATGTTTACACTAAAGTAATAATTTGATAGGAAAATTTCATTTTGTGCTATTGTTCATTGGTTTCTATCTGTTTTGTGGTGACGTTTTTCCCTCCTCTTTCTAAGATTTCCTTTCTGATTTGTTTATTTACTACAATAATGTATATCAATTATTTCCCTTGACTTTCTAATTCATATATTCATAGTTGCCATGATAGTTCCATTGATTTCTAATAACTGCATATTTGAAGTTGATACTAAACTAATTTCAATCAAAGGAAAATCTATACATTTCTTATTTGTCCCACACAAGTTGTTTTAATATCAAAATTGACTTTTTTGTTTGTTTATTAACAAATTTTTATTGTGATTACTATACTTAATACTTTCACTTTTGACTTTATACTAGGGTTAAAAAGTGATGTATATGCCATTATTACATTACCAATATATTCTACATTTAATATATTTTTATTCCTAAAATTTTAATTAAAATAATTATTTCCCAGCTTCCTAAGGAGATTCTGAACCAGAAAAAAATTAAACTATGTAAAGTTATACTTACAAAGTGAACAGCACCCTTTTAACATAGCACCTAAAACAAGTTACATTTTGGTCTCATTATGTCCCTTCTCCCTGGCCTAAAGCCAGTCCTGCCAAAGAGTAATAAAATATTTGGAAAATATGTAAAGAATTATAGTAGTATAGGTGACTTTTTCCTCAGTTAACCAGATATCCAAGGGAAGAGTTGCTTTTGTCCTCTCCGAATAGAGGAAGCGATTTGCCTGGGTAGGTTTAGTCTAAAATTAATGTTTCACTTAATTAAATAACTAAGCATGAAGGAAGTATTATTTCCAAATTCAAAAGCCATAGACATGAGTTTAATTCTTTATATCTAAGAATTAGGAAATTCTCTGACATCACTGAAATATCTTTGAAATTTTTCCGTGTTTTATTTTCTGAGGAAAATAAGTACAATATGAAAAGTAGATAGGTTTTTATACCAATTATTTTAATTTCTGCCAATGATCTGTGAAAAAACTTTAATTACATATATCATCTAACATAATTCTGTTCAATATTGAGTGCAAAAGCAATGCATCCTTAAAATTTTCTTATATTTTATAGGATAAGAATTGTTACTACTATGTATCTATGTATTTCCCTAACCATAGAGCAATGTTTTGAACTTAATTTATATACTCAGTATTAATTATGCCAATAATAATAATAATAATAAATAATAATAGATTTTGGTTCTCAATTTTCCAAATACTTTGCATTTACCACTAAACTTTGTAGTAAATCTTTACAAAGTGACTCATACATTCTTTATTGATTAAAAAAAATACCAGAATGCACAAAATGCTAAACATACCCAATAGTAAATGTATTTCAAACCACTTTACTTTTTCTGCCAACAACAAACCTTTGAAAAATCAAACATTCTCCCCATGCTACCTGTGATCTCTCACAAAATTTCTGATCTTGTCTTCAATTCAAAGAGCTCACTCAGGTTGTTTCATCACCAAGGAGAATTGTACAAATACAAAAGTTCAGCTTGGAAAAATATTATTTCTCCTTTCCTGAGGTTTCCGTGGATAATTACAAGTAGTTTTTAATTTGTTTGCTTATAACAATGAGGAATAATCTCTAAGGCAATTGGCTTTTCAATAACTAGCATTTGCAAAAGCAACACAAACACCAAAAAATATACATCTAGTAATTTTGAACCAAAGATCATACACTATTCATTTCATGAATGCAGCACTGAAGATCACCAAAACCCAAGAGGAGGTACAATTTCAGAAAACTCTATGTTCTCAGTTAGTCTCCATGAAACATGAAGTAGAAAGCCCTATAATTAATTTATTAAATTGTTTCAAAGGCATGAGGAAGCATACCATAGGGACTGAGCTTTATTGATATAGATTGATGGGAGGATGAGGTATTTTCCTAAAGACTTTTTCTGGAAAAATTACCTTTGCTATAACAAATTGAAAAATGTCACTAGAAGAGTTTAGTTGATATTCAGAATTTTTATTTTTATTTTTATTGTTTATTTATTTATTTATTTATTTATTTTTGGTGGTGGTACTGGGGTTCCTGGAAGCCCTTCTACCTCCGGGCTACACTCCCAGACCTATTTTTACATTTTTATTTGTAAACAGGGTCTCCTAAGCCAGCGCGCGCGGCTGGCTTCGAACCTGCGCGATCCTCCTGTCTCTGCCTCCCAAGCGCGGGGATTACAAGCGTGCGCCACCACGCCCGGCTATATTCAGAATTTTTAAAAAATATTCACTGCTCTCACAATTTAACCCAGATGGTCAAGAATGAGTCTGGTTATGCCTTTTGGATGATACAGTATCCCTGCCAACATCTTCCCTGGTGCATAATGTGTTCTTATTCTGTAGACTCAGGTTTTTTTTTAATAATTAAAACATAAAGTAATATATCATCTAAAAGGCACTTGAGATCTAAACAGAATGACACTCTATTTCATCCATCAGAAGTATTCAACTAAAGCTCAGATAAAAGAGATCATTTCATTTGAAGATGAAATACTGATTCTACTGAAACAAACAAGGTGATTTTAGTGAACTTTTAGGTCCTCTTATCAAAGCCATTAGGACAGAAAGTGAAAGAGAAAACTGTGTGTCAGATGATATAGTGGGTATAGACGGTGCACCTTTTTCCAGTGGAATTTCCCTGGCTCTTGTCTCCCATAGTAATCCAGTTTTTATGCAATTTGTATTGCCTGTGCAACCTCGGAGCATTACTTTTTTTAGGCATGCTTCCTCATCTTGAGATTTCAATAGGAAAACACATGTCAAACAGTAACCCAATGTCACACTCTGATCAGGAAAATGACTCAAATTATATCAGAATTGAGAAGAATCAAGGACACTCATCTCATGGTTGATCATATCTCCTTATTTTAATTACATCTTAATCATGCCCATCCTAAAGTCTGATTCTATGGAAAAAATATCATTAACTTTCAACCTTTTGGTCTTCTCTTTTCTCTGTTGGTCTTTGCATCAGTATAAGCAGACATTAATGTTAGAATTGAGTTGTGCACCCTCTAGTTCTGAAAACTTGAAATAATGACTGTGGGATTATTTTAGCATTTGACATCTTTGTGATAATGGTCTGTGCCTTTTATGTTTGTGTCTGGAAACACCCACAGCTAGGACTGGAAGCCAATATTCATTACTCTTATAAAACTGGACTAACTTGGAAACAAAATTAGAATATTAAGACTAACAATGAATGAAATGAACAAATGAAGGAAAGAAAAAGCAAGAAAGCAACAATTAAGGGAAACCCCAGTAAGGGATTTCAGTTACTTTTAGGATATGTTCCAAAACTCAAGGCCCCAGGGAACTTAGATTAATCCATCATTTATCTTTCCCATGAGGTAGATCTGTAAATGACTTCATTGATCCACAGCTGTGCTCAGTACCTTGCACAACAGTGGATCAGGCAGAAATAAGATTGTGTGGGCAAAGGGGCATTAGTAGAAAAGATTGAACTAGAATTAGCTTCTCGGATTCATTGCTGCGGTGTCCCAACATCTTCTACCTGTTTCATTTTAACTCAAAGAAAATTTCTTCTTATATGATTATTATCATGAAGGTTGAAGTCATTCCTTCCATGTTTTTTATTGGCCAAATTAAAAAAAAAATCCTGTAAACTTATACTATAAAAAACACTTTTCAGTCCATCACTGATATAAAAAAATTCATATAGCTTCGTGGCTATTTATAAGGGAGAGTAAAGCTAGCCTATGAAAATAAACAAATGTCCTTTAATTATTAAAAAAAAAAACATTCAGCTTAGGGATAACAACAACAACAACAACAACAAAAATACCCTAGTATTCCTTTCGAGTAAATCCCAGGGAGGTTGCAGTTGGCACAGTTTCATGCTCTACAGAATTCAGAGAACATTCCAGATGCCATCTTAGTGGTCCTTCAAGACTGGAAAAGGAAGCATTATCACCCTGGGTAAAAGTAGGAAGCCTTGGAGGAACAGTCCTATCAACACGAGGTTTCTACGAATCCACGGCAATGCTGTCACCTGACGCGTGTGACTTGGCGACTTCTCTGTGATGTGGATTCACAAAGATGACTCAGACACGGTGCTGAGAGATCATTCCATCTCGGTGTTATAAAGAAATTTTGTACTGAATCTGGGGTGACAGCACAGATATCAGAGAAATATGCTTGCTTGAGTTTTTTATAATTTATTCAGGATGATTTTTGTTGTTGTTGTTGGAAAGCAATAAATTTTTTTCCAATAAATACATCAGGAAGATAGAGGAAGACATTCTGTCACACAGGTGAACTTTCCCAAAACAAGTTTCCCCTTTTACATCCTAATCGATGCACTTTCTAGTTACTGTCCTTGCTTATGAGAGAATTGGTGCATGACTCAAATATCGACCAGAAATGCGCTGTTCTTCCCACCGGATGTGATCTGGGTTGCACAGCAGCATTTTCCTCTCTAGAGTCACTGGGGAGCTTTCAGTGGCATTACATCTCTTCTTTTTATTGGTGAGCAAAGATTAACTTTCTCTCCTGAATTACTTTACTTAAAATTCTTACTTTGCTGGGAGGTATAAGAATTTGCTCTGATAGGATGAAGGAATGGCTGCATGTGTATGATTGGAGCATCTTTCAAAAATATTGCAATATGAACTGAAAGCTATTTCAAGGGGGGGAGGAGTTAGAAAGGTGACTAGTAATAATAATTTAGCTGGAGTGGCAGTCGTTCTGTGACCCTACAGTATTTAAATCCTGCTATACCTGGCTACATTGTAGGGAATGCTTGAGCAGGTGTCCACAGAACCAACGAGTGTGATGAAAGAGATTGAAAGAGGAACAGAAAGAATAGAAACTTTGAGGCCATAAGTTATGAAGAATAGGCCAGAATCCCCAAGACTTGGAACTTCCAAAAAAGAACCTCCAACTAGCAGAATTTCGATCGCAGAGCATAAGAAACCATCAGGTAATTACATAGTTTAAACAATAAATATTTTTTCTGTATAAATGACTGAGTTGAGTCCATTCTGATCTTCAAAAGTGAGGCTAAAACAAGGTATTTTTTAATTTTAGCAGAAGATTGAAAACATGCACTAAATATCCTATGAGGTATTTGCTAAAAAGAGGAGTTATAATAGCTGAACATAAAAACAAATAAATTGGTTTTCGAATCTAGTAAATTGAAGAGCTTTAAGACTCAATGGTTCAAATAATGCCAGGCTACTTATTCTTTCCTCTGAATTTTTTACTCTCTTAAAATGCAAGAACTTAGGTAGTGAATCTCTTGCTGATGGATTTGTGCGTGACACAACCAAATGGCTCAGGTACCAGAGAGAGGATTCTAGGTTGTGGACTGTGGACTCCCACACCAGAAGAGATTTATGACCTTCAAGCCTCGTGAACCTCTGACACTATTAATTCTTATGTTGAATTGAGACTCTGAAAATAGACACTTTTAAATTGTTCATAACAGATGCTTACCAAAATCACTTAAAACAAATGATAAATAATTCATGAAATTATAAAAAGAAATCATGGTTTTAAAATAAAATCTTAATTTACATCCAGACTCTTAGGGATAATATCAATTTCTTTGTTGGCATATAGTTTTAATTTTTATTTTGGGGGCAGAGGCATGAGATAAGATGATGATCTTAGCAGATGTGACCCTCCCCTCAAGCAACTGCCATTTGAGTTGGGAAACCAGACCCAAGCAAGTTAACTTGTGAATAATTTAAATGAAAATTGGGAGGAGTCTAAAGGTCAGAAAAAGCCTTTCTGCAGAATTGACGTCTTAGACGTTAACGTGTGGACTTGGCCTCATGGATAGAAGAAAGGAATATTCCAGAGGAGCAAGCATTGGCAAAATCTCAAAGGCAGGAGAGCTGCTAAAGGGAGGATGTAAAAGAAAGCCTTTGTGGATGAAGTCAGAGAGAAAAGAATGGCCTACAGTATAAATATAGAAGGAACAGGGTGTTAGATTATGCCTATATGACATTTATAATTCATTCTAAATGCAATAACAAATGTGGGTAAAACACATGATCTTACTGCTTTTCAAAAGACTTCCAGGGCAGATTAGTAGAAAATATATGAGAATCAAATTATCACTTACTGGTTGCTAATAGCTCATCCCCAACAAGTATGAACCAAGTTGATCAAAACAGCTTTCTAAATATGAAGTAATATTGAGTGAATATCGATGCAGTTAACACTAGATTTCCAAAATATTTAAAGCCATTGCAGGTAATCACTGGAAAATTGGTGTGGGAACTAAATTAACAGGAATACTTCAAACAGAACGTCTAATCTCTCATCTATAGTATATGACTGTGTTTCCCATCCATTTTTTTTTAGATATTACCAATTTCTATACTAGGTATTATTCTTTTATTTTTTTCAAATGAAGTAACAGTGCATCTCAAAGTTGAAGTGACTTTCCCAAAGCTCCAAAACTTAAAAAGTCACAGTCCTTCAGCTCAAATCTAGGCCTTCAGAAGGAATCATAATTCTTTCTATCTTGGAAAGAGTTGTAACACTGCCTTTTCAATGCAAATTGGATCTCTGGCGCTTATCCCGTGCTCAAATACAAATCTGTGCAAAGGCAATGTATTAACAATTTCTTGTAATACAAAGCCAGTAGAAATCGTCACAGAAAGAGGGGATTTTAGGCTGTTTAGTCAGACCTTGGCCTTTCTATTTAGACTGCAAATCAGTGCTGATTGTGATAAAGGTTTCCATGGTGTAGGCACTAGTCACTTATGAGCTGAACTTGCTCCATCAACATTAAAAGCAAAAGGCCATTAGACAGTAGCACCTCAGATCACTTTTGTTATCATTAAGAATTTATGCAGCACTTTATATTTGGAAAGAGGTCAATGAAATGTAGACAGATTTGGGTGCTGCCTAAATGGGCAAATCTGTCCTGGAATCTAGGCAGCACAGTAGCTTCATCATGGAGTTTACATCCTCTTTGATTTATGGCAGAATATAATGTTTATTAGAGAGTTCAGAGTTTAAAACATAGATAACCTCCACTCACACAGAATCAGAAAAACAGCATTTTTCTTTAAGTTAACATCTTTAATATCTCTTCCAGGATATTGATAAAGTTTTAGGATATCCAGTTTATTCCATGGTCTCCAGATATTTAGGAAAAATACCTGATGCATATTGTTGAAAAAAATTGGCATAGTTTATAGCTGTATCTATTGAGTGGTGTTGAGGGTTTCACACACACCCTAGACAAATGCTTTGCCACTGAGATCCATCCCCAGCCCCTAGCTTTGGAGTTTATGAAAAAATTTCGTATTTATTATTTTCCTTAGTCTATAGAGCAATAAAAAAGATTATCAACTTAATGAAGAAACTGGTGGTGTGAAAAGTTATAGGACTTTCCCAGGATTATATGTGAAAGCTGGCAGGCTTGAACCTTTGATTTCTCTAACACTATATTTAGTATTCATTACTAAACTATACATTTCAGACATGAAGCTCATGTGAATTTTGTAGTTATTAGTTTTGATAATGAACACATTTAAGTCACATGATAATTCACCTAAGATAGCTCCATTTATGCAGAGTCTCAAGTCACCCTTAGATGTGTGCCTATTTTGACTATAGTACAAAGCTTTATATGAAGCAGTCCTTTTAATTAGTTTCTGTCCATCCACCTCCAATATCCAATAGTGTCTGAAAAAACAAAGCTATGATTTTCTGATTTTAAGTATTTTTACAAAGATATAAAGTCAGAATTTTATAAGGATACATGCTTACCCATTTTTATACCAAGGTCCAAATTATGGAAGAATCTAGGTCAAAAGGTAAATGAATAAAGAAAACGTAGTATATATAGATAAGTGTGTTGGTGCATACCTCTGATCCCACTACTTTGATGCTGAGATAGGAGGATTTCAGGTTTGAGGACAACCCTCAGAAACATAGCAGAACTCTCAAGAACCGAAAAATACAAAGGTCTAAGTACACAGCTCAGAGAAAGAACGTCCTTGGCAAATTCTAGCACCACATACAATAAAATGTGGTTGGTGGACACAATAGACTATTACTCAGACATAAAAGAGAAAAAAAAATATGTTACTTTCAGGAAAATGAATGGAATTAGAAAATATGCCAGTCAAGATCAGCCAATCTCAGAAATTCTCAGAGGTGGAAGCTAGAGAGAAAAGAGGGAAAAAAGAGACTTCAAATAAATAAGAAGCTACAACAGTCAACTCATGGAAGGAGGTTGGAGAAGGAGGTAAGGATAGCAAAGTAGGAGGATTGAGGATGGACACGGTTCAGATAAGGAAGATAAACAGTCCATGTACGATTCACATTTTCATCACTACTAATCTCACCAACACGTATTGGAAGGGAGGTGGGAGCAAGGCTGGATGTGAAAGAAAAAATCATCAAATGCTGTGTGGATTTGAGAGTCTTTGTTCCACTTTTTAAAGGCAAAGAAAAAAGACTAAAATAGAAAGCTACATATTTAGCATAAAACCTTTCAAATTAACTTAGAAGTTCTCAAATTCCCATGGCATAAAATATACGAATTTAAATAATAATTCCAAAGAACTATGTCCTAGGAATTTCCAGTCTTTTATTCAAGGTGAACTATACTAGAAATACATTATTTATCTGTTTCAAATATTTATAGTACTTACCAGCTAATATCTGACTTTAAGAAATCTTATTGTGTGGTATGAATGCAAAATGGTACACCTTTGGGTTGTGGTACAGAGTTATAATGTTGAGCATGTACAAACCCTCTATACCAGGAGTTCCCCTCTATCCATGTATTGAGTAAAATCTTGCTTGTGTATAAGCATGAGTTTTGTAAAAGAATATTATTCATCATGCTGTTTATAGTAGTTAAATATTAGAAACTAAACAAATATCAATTAGCAAGAGAATTAATTGATGATGGTATATTTTACAATGAAATATAAAACATAAAGAAGAATAAATTTTGTCTGCAAACAATCACTTGGATGAATCTCAAATGAGATGAAGCAGAAAAAATGTCAATTCATAAAGTAAATTACACTTTATGATTTTATTCATCATAGATCTAAACCAGATAATTCTAAATGATATTTTGTTGTAGTTTCCAAAGATATATAAAACTAGATAACTATAACTTTCTTTTGTTTTTTATAACATGCAACTAAATGAATATGAGTTAAAAGCACATAACTCCAAAGACACAAACGTTTATTGGTTTTGAAACATTAAACAAATATGGATACTACTTGCCATTGCCAGTAAACTTGTCAAAAATTGCTTCATGTTTTGCTCAAAAAATATGCTATCAAATTCATTCTTGAACAAAAATATTGCTTTCTCTTTTGGTAATAATGTAAAAGCAATCAGAAGAAACCATCATCTCTGAGATCACCTGTATGCCTACAAGCCAGATCTATACTCCAGCTTCTCTCTTGTAACCAAATATGAACTGTGGTCCATCATGAACTACGTAATGTCAACATCATCATAAGTGCATCCTTCCTCCTCCTCCTCCTCCTCTTCTTCTTCTCCTCCTCCTTCATCTTTTTCTTCCTCCTCTTCCTCCTCCACCTCCTTCTTCATCAAATTGTTTCATCCTTTTCCTTCTTCTTCCTCCTTCCTCATCTGTCTCCTCCTCCTTTTCTCCTCTTCGTCCTCCTCCTTCTTATTCACACTAGAAATTGAATCCAGGAACATTCTATCTTGAGCTACACTTTCAGCAGCATCATCATCATTATTATTATTATTATTATTATTATTATTATTATTTTAATTTTGAAACAGGGTCTCACTAGTTTAAGGTTCTTACCAACTTTCTGAGGCTGGCCTTGATATCGAGTATTTTTTTTCTTCATGTATCTATTGGCCATTTGTATCTCTTCTTTA
This sequence comes from Muscardinus avellanarius, assembly GCF_963383645.1. Taxonomy (NCBI): domain Eukaryota; kingdom Metazoa; phylum Chordata; class Mammalia; order Rodentia; family Gliridae; genus Muscardinus; species Muscardinus avellanarius. The sequence goes on along the minus strand of NC_137797.1, from coordinate 107,254,605 downwards.
TGAAGTGTCTATTCAATTCAGTTGCCCATTTCTTGATTGGATTATTCGCTTTTCTAGTGAGAAGTCTTTTAAGTTATTTATATATTCTAGATATTAGTCCTCTGTCAGGGAGATAGCTGCCAAAAATCTTCTCCCATTCTGTAGGTTTTTTCTTTAGATTCTGATGCTTTCCTTTGGTGATCACAAGAATCAACTTGATACGGAATCAAAGACCTGGATGTTAGACAGAGACCATGAAGCTATTTGAGGAGAACAAAGTAAGTTAAACACTCCAGCATACAGGCACAGGTAGAAACTCCTCAACAAGACTCTCAACGCTCATAAAATCAAAACAAGAATTAATAAGTGACGCTGGCTTTGAAACTGCAATCCTTCTGTCTCAGCCTCCTAAGTATTGAAATCACAGGCATGCACCACCATGCTTGGCTTTTTGTGTTCTTTTAAAAAAAAATTCCAACTACTGTTTGAAAAATATTTTTCCAGACATTTTATCCTCTCCTTTCTTCATCGTTATATAATTTTCAGTAGACCATTTCAACAGCACATTCACATGTAAGAACAACTCCCATAACAGAAAGGTAATCTGAATTCACTCATACTCTGATCCAGCTATTCTTCTTTCCCCCTCCTTTTAAAAGTAAATCTTCCAGAAATTCTTGTCTGCATTTCTTACTGTAGCTCCTCTCTTTTCTCCTGAACCCCTACCAAACACTCATTCTCTCATACCTTCCTATAAAACCTCATTTTCAAAATCATAAATCTCTACTTGCTACAAAAGATGGTTCCTTTGAATCCTTTGCCTTGCTTTAACCAAAGCACTGACATATTCACCGATCCGCATCTAACCTTGTGAACTAATTTCCTCGCCTGGCTTCCAGTCCACACATTCTTGGTTCTATTTCTGGTTGCATGCTGTCCCTTACCTACCGCATCTGCTGGGTCCTCTCTGTGTTGGAGTGCTTTAGGGACTGACTCTTTTCTTTTGATGCCATTTTTTTTTGATGCCCATTGTCTTACAACCGCTTCAAGTCCTGTGGCTGTTACATGATCCATACACTTTCCAAAGTCTATCTCCATCTCATACCAAACTATGAGCTTTAGATTTGTTTTCTTGACAATGATCTTGCCATTCCTACAAAGATTTTACATAGCTTGACATGAATTTCTAATTTTTCCTTTAAAAATGATTCTTCTTTGAGTCTCTCTAGTTGAGTGACCGGTGATCTACATGTTCGGTAGCTTAAAAAAAATCTTGAAATTGTCTTAGATATCTCTTTCCCATTTCCCATAGAACTTTCTCTCCTGCTTTACCTAGAAAATTCTGTTCAGTCTGACTTTCAGTGTGACTTTATGTCATACATCAGATTATGTAACTCTATTTTGCTACTACTGACATAACCGATGTTATCAGAATGATTGCAATAATACTCCAACTCAGGAGTCTGCAGGCCAAATTAGGTGTTCATATATGCACATTTTCATTTGGGTGGTTTATCTTTTACTAGTTATGCAAACAGTAGTCATGTACTCAGAATGCTAATATTTGTTAACTGTCAGTCCCTATAGCTATCATCTTCTAATTTTCAGCTTAATTTTTAACACTGTTTATAGTACAGTTGGTATGTAATTTTTCTTATTACCAGCAAACTAAATTTTAGTGTCCCTGACGGCATGACCCTTGTCTGCTGCAAGTTGTATATCCCACTCTGTCTAGCTCGCCGTGGGTGATTAATCAACATTCGTTGATTGACTTATCCAAAATATTGCATTTCACTTGAGTTTCAGTACACAGCACACAGGTAAGTAATAAGATTCAGCAGTCTACACCAGCACTGACCTGTACCCTATCAGCAGTCAGAAATGAGCTTTGGAGGATAAGCTGGCTTCTCATGTTCTACTGTGTCAGAACTCAGGTACACAGGGCAAGGAGTAGGAGGCAGCGTATAAATGCACAGAGGATTCCAGACAGAATCTTAAAGTAGTAAATGCACTTTCAAAAATGAAAAGGTTTACTTCAAGGTCTTGGTTCTTTACACTGTTAGAAATATTATTCAGGAAAAGTCTTTTAAAGCCTCTCTGTTCACACAGTAAGCAATTTCATACACACAGGGCAGTCAGGCTACCAGGGAATCGTTTTGTATTCTATAATTCATTTGCCACCTTCAACAGTTAGCATGCATGTATGTTTATGTAAGGCTATATTTTACATTTATTACCAGATCAAATAATATATATGCAGCACCAAGAGAAAATATTCCTCCTGTTCTGGCAAGAATATCATTCACTAAAAATTTAATAAATAGGAGAGATGCTGGCTGACCCAATACACTTTTCTGTCTCTCTGTCTCTTTGTTTCTCTTCCTTTCTCTCCCTCTCTCTCTCTCAAAAGAAATAACCATCTTGGAATTGCCCTAAATTCATAAGTCTGAAAAAAAGTTTTACTGATACAAGGAGAACCAGGAGGGCCAAGATCTGAGCAAAAGAAATCTGAGGAATGAAGAAAAGGTTCACAGTGAAAAAAAAAAAAAAAACAAGAAAAAGACTATGAACTTATTAACAAGAGGCTCACACTTGATTTTTATGTATAGGATTTGTTTGGCTATTGCATCTGTGTATCTGATCAGAAATTTATTTTTTAAAAATGTTTTTAAATATTTTTAAGTCCAGTAAAAGTGCCAGCCTACATGGCATAAGATAAAGTAAGAGGCTAGTCTGGAAGTGGTAGATAAAAAATAATAGATAAAGATTGATATTAGAATAGAAGTACGTAGAAAGAGAAACACAGAAAGAACAGAAATATATAGCATAACCTTAGATAATGTCATATTGTCCAGTCAACCGATATATATCTAGTATTTTTGCCAAATATTCACTACATTGTGAAATATGAGCTGGTGTTTTCAAAAACATATCTTAGATTATCTTAAGAATAATCTAAAAAGGTTTTTATAAAACAATGTTTCAAGCCGGGTATGGTGGCACATGCTCCTATTCCCAGTACTTGGGAGGCTGAGACAGGAGGATCGCAGGTTCACCGCCAGCCTCAGCTACTTACTGAGGCCCCTCTGCAACTTAGTGAGACCCTGTTTCACAAGAAAGAATTAAAAAGGGACTGCAGGTGTAGCTCAGAGGTAGAATGACTCCGGTTCCATTCCTTTTAACACACACGCACACGCACACGCACACGCACACGCACACGCACACACACACACACAGGAATTCTCTGGATCTCTCTTTCCAGTTCTATATTTCCTCTCCTCTCCTCCTCTCCTCTTTGTACTTCAGGGTGACAAGTAAGCTTTCTTTACTATTTTTTATTTATCTATTAAATTGTTTTGTTTGTTTATTCATATATATATATATATGTATATATATATATATATATATATATATATATATATATATATATATTATGTATGACTGTTTTACAGACGGGTTTGAAAACTCATACTAATTTCACTGGGTGCCAAAAGTCTGGGTAGGAAAGCTCCCTAGCTTTTCTTTCAAAGAACAAGGGAATACAGATCGTGGTGAATGATATTTCAGATTTGCCACTAATGCGTAGAGTATGTGAGGAAAACTCATGTTCCAGAACGATAAGGAAACAGGGGTCTAGAGACCATGAGATGGTCTGGCCACTCGGCTGCTTCTCTTCTTTCTAATGAAGATTTCTCTGATCCCTTCTCTGACTGGTTTCTTTCTTTCTTTCTTTCTTTTTTTTTTTTTTTTTTTTTTTTTGGTGGTACTAGGGGTGGAAACCAGAGGCTTTCTCCAGGCTATACTCCCAGACCTTTTTTTTATATTTTATTTGGAAACAGGGTCTCGCTAAGTTGCTGAAAGCCTCACTAAGTAGCTGAGGCTGGCTTTGAACCCGTGCGATCCTCCTGTCTCAGCCTCCCAAGCATGGGGATTTTTATAATCCACATGTGGTGAGATGTGCTCTTATACAAAGAGATATTTCTAAACATTTATCTCGAAGTAGTTGACTTACAGCTTTCTTAATCTTCAGCTATGACTGTATATAAAAGGTAGAGATAATAACAATTATCTAACTTTTCATTCTGGAAGAACATGAAAACATAATGAGATGTACGATTTATTTGTAAACTGGTTAAAAAAAACATAATTTTCATAGTCAGCTGAAAGTAGAGTTGTGCTTTGACTGCCAACCTGGACACTGGCCTGATACCTTTTGATAATCCTTGGAAACAAATCTCAATGCAGTGTTATGTGGTTTCTGGGTGCTAATATATACTAATATTTGCAGACTCCTAAGCCTCTAGCCATTGTTCACACTTTTAAAAAATTCTATCTTTGTCACATTTATAAAAGTAAAGGGAAATAATTACAATATGGAATTTTGAAAATGATTCCATGAAGTGGGGTATCAGCTACCAAAATCATGTAATCCCATACTCAAAGGTTTCAAAGTAGTAATCCAGCTCAAAACAAAATGAAAGAAAACTAAACATATGTTTTAAAAAATGTATATGATTGACCGAAGAGACCTTAACTATCTTAGATATTTAATTGTTGAATCAGTTAGGAAACAGTAAGATAAAAAACTGTGCTATACATTCCGAATGTATGCCATTTTCATTATGAGCCACATAAAAATAAAAAAATTAAAATTTTTGCTATACAAAGAGTGTCTAAAAGATATATATTGAGTATTCCATACCATGGCAGAGGGGCACACATTTTTTTCAATCTACAGGATGAATTAGATGTAAGGGCACAAAGAAGTCTTAACAATGGAACAAAACTGAAATCATATGAAGCTTATTTGGCAATCACAATGAAATCAACAACAGGAAAAATTCTGAAAAACTGACCAATATGTGAAATTTAAACAGCATACTCAAAAAAAATCAAAAGAAAAGTACAAAAGTATCACGAGATAAGCAAAAATAGAATCACAAGAGACTCAGGAGAAGACATGAACACATAGGACATTTGCCTTTGCAGGTCCCAAGCTCTCAATCCACGTGGAAGGGATGGAGCCAAATTGCAAGGAATTGTACTCAATTCTCCAAACAAAAGACAGAGGATGGACAGATGGATGGAAAAACAAAAGATATCCAACAATGTGTTTTTTGTTTTGTTTTGTTTTTACAAAAGATTCAGTTAAGCCTTAAAGGAATGAAAAAAGATGGTCGGGCCTGGTGGTGCACGCTTGTAATCCCAGCATTTGGGAGATGTAGACCGTGGGATTGCAGTTCATGGACAGCCTCAGCTACTTAGCGAGGCCCTTTGCAACTCAGTGAGACCCTGTTTCAAAAAAGAATAAGACAAAAAAAAAAAAATAGGGCTGGGTGTGTAGCTCAGAGGTAAAATGCCCCTGGGTTGCATTCCTGGTACCACAAAAAAATAATAAAAGAGAAAAGATAATCCACTAAGATGGTGATGAAAAGAGGATAAGGGTGGCTATCCATATCATATAATAACAGTAAATATACAAAAAAATGCTGAGACAATTGAGGGGAGAAATGTATAGTTAGTATGATCATGGTAAGGGATTTCAATGCTTACCTATAAATAATGCATCATTCAAACAATAAAAAAGGTTATGAAACAGTAGACATGAAGATCACGACATACCAAATGTGTCTAAAAGATACGTGCGGGGCATTCTATACAACAGCAGAGATCACACACCAGACATTCTCCAGGATAGACCGTACGTTCTCAGTAAACATGAGAGAACTGAAATCATATTAAATTTCTTCTGTGACCACAATGAAATCAACAATGGGATGAACTCTGAAAAACTGACAAATATGTCAAAAATAAGGAGCACACTTCCGAGTAACCTATAAGCTAAAAATAAATAAATAAAATCAAAAGCAAAGTAAAAAAAAAACAACAGGAAATAAATCACAATAGAAGCACGATATGGGACATGGCTAATGCAGTACTCAAGAGAAGAATATGGCGATTGCTCCTTATCTTCTGGGGGTGTATTCCATGATTCCCAGAGAAGCCAGACATCACAGGTGGAACCACATATTGTATATACCATGTTTTTTTTTTTATTCATGCATAACTACAATAAAGTTTGTTTATAAATAGGCATAGTAAGAGATTAGTAATAACTAATAATAAAATAAAACAATTGTAAAATTATACCATATGGCATGTAAATGTAGTCTCTGTCTCTTCCAAGAGTGAATTCAAGTATGACTATTTTTAAACTACAGCTGACTATAGATAACTGAAACTACAGAAAGTAAAACCAACATAAAAAGTATTATTGTATACCATGATACATGGCTAAATTTAAAATAGAAGAGAAAGTTCTAAAATAAGGATATAAACTTTGGTATAATATGACTAAGTTCTAGAAATATAAAACATAGTGATTATATTCAAGAATACTGTGCTGTTTACTTGAAACGTGGTAAAAGAATTTAAGTTTTCTTAACATAGACAAACAAAATTAGTAGTGACAAACATCCTATTTTGATTATAATAATCATCACATGACATATACATATATCCAATATCATGTTAATATAAATATACATAATTTCTCTTTATATGAAAATTTGATATTTTAGTATAAAAACAAATAGAAAACATATAATTATATCACCAAATTTTAAAATAATGGTTTGAAATTAAACTAGAAAAAATATCTATCTGAGCAAAGTCTAGTTTTAGCCTTCATGTAATTTATGTACAATGTGGAGAAAATAAAAACATGAAGTAGAAGAATTTGAAGAAAGAATGACTAGAAGTTCTTTATAGCTACTGAAAGATATCCATTCACATATGAAATCTCTCAGAGAACAGAAAGAGAAAAACACATAGAAATGTAAACAGGGAAATAAAAGAAGAAAAAAGAAAGGAAAGCAAAGTTTTTAAAAAGCAAACACATAAACACAATATAGCAAAATTGCTAAAAAAAAAAAAAGAGAAAGAGAAAACAACACAGAAAGCAACCCATACTAGGGGGAAAATGTTATAAATATTGACCCCAAAGGTACAGTGGTAAAACTGAGTTCCATGCATAAAGGAAGAAACTTAGACGAAACAGAGTGGCATCTTAGAAGTATAAAATGGGCAGACATTTTGCAACCTAATACTATACCCGTCAAAAATAAGGATGTGGCTATAATACTTCTTTCAGAAAAGGACCCAGCGATTTTTTTTTTTTTTTTTTTGGGTCAGCTTGCCTGCATAGGTAGATAGGTAGATAGATAAACAGGTATGTAGAAAAAAAAATGGACAAGAAAATCCTAAGGTAAACAAGAAAATATGAGGGGCAATTAATACCTTACATGGTAAAAATATAAATAAATATGACATAAGAGCATTCAATTTAATAATTTTAATGTCTTCTGAAATTTTACTCTGTGTAGAAGTAAAAATAATGAGCAATAATAATATATTAGACAGGTAGGGTTAAATAAAAGCTGAATAGATCAAAATACTGGCAAAATAATAACCCAGATTACACTATAATTTGATAGAGATGTTAATTATAGTTTCTAGAGTAACAATGAGAAAAGTGAAAATAATGTACAAAAAGAGTAAAGACAATATAAATACTTGATTAATTCTTATAAGACAAACAAATGGAAAAAGAACATAAAGGAAGGTAACCATGTACAACAGAACATATATTCTCAAATAATCGGTAACTAATCTAATTTAAAAGCTATATATTCCAAATAAGAGTCCAGGAATGTCAGGCAGAGTTAAAAAAAAAAGATAGATTATATTAAATCTGTGCTACTTAAAAGAGACACATTTTAAAGGTAATGACACAGAAAAGCTGAAAGTAAAATTAAGGAAAAAGATATACAAAGAAAAACTGAGCATAAAAAGGCAATCCATCTAGATGATTTTTAAACATCTTTAAGTCCAGATGATTTTGAAGAGACAGAGCATAATGACACAGGAGATCAGTCAAGAGGAAAATGGAACAATTATCTATTTAAGTGCACATTAACATAATTTCCAAAATAAAACCAGGATTGATAGAACGAAAAGGAAATTTAGACAAATCTCAATCAAGCTTGAAGTATTTAATGGATTCTTTCCATAACTGTAAGATATGAGAATTCAAATGACGCAATTAAATTTTAACTAATTGAGATGTAAATATTTCCGCCAACAGAAAGAGTATTTCTGTTATCTCTCGGACATAGAAGGTGTATGTTGGTTGAAAAAGGTTATTCTCTGACCAGATTGGAACTAGAAATCTGTACCAAATGCTATGATATTGAAATTAAAGACTATGTTTTAAACGAATCTATACATTAGAAAAATTATAAGAAGACATAAAATTCTGAAATGAAAAAAATGGATAATAAATTAGAAATTTGTTGAATGTCCATGAAAACTCTTTAGAGATTTACAAGTTTCAAAATCATATTAGCAAAAAGAAAAAGCTTTGAAACAAAATTTAAACTTCCATCTCAAGAACACTGAAAAATAACTGCAAAGCGAAACCAAGGGATGCATTTTTTAAAATTATTAAAAGTAGTAAAAAGTAAAGTAGAACGCAAATATGTGATATATAAAATTAGAAGTAGAAATTTGGTTATTTTACTATTTAAATTTTATATACACCTAGGAATACTGATTGGTAGAAGAGAGATAATATACAAATTAAGGCTATTAGTAATTAAGAGGGAATAACTATAGGTACTAGAAACATGAAAACATATTAAAAAATCCATAGATTTATGTCTACAAATTCAGCATTACAGATTCAATCAGACTTTTTAAAAACATATTAATCCCTATGCTGCAGATATAAGTTTATTTACTTTACATCCATTTATTCCTTTTCTACACTTCTTCATTTTTATAGAGATCTCAGATTCTAACCTATGCCTTCTCTCTCTCTCTCTCTCTCTCTCTCTCTCTCTCTCTCTCTCTCTCTCTCTCTCTCTCTTGCAGTACTGTGGATTGAATTCAGGGGTGTTCTACCTCTGAACTATCCCTTAGTCCCCTCCCTTTTCACAATTTGCAAACAGGATCTCCCCAAGTTACTGAGTGCTGGCCTGAACCTGTGATCCTCCCATCTCAGCCACCCAAATAATGGAATAATAGGTGAGTACACTGCACTCCTTCCCACTCTATTATCCTCTCTAAAGAGATTTAAAAACTATTCTACAGGTGAAAATTTTCTCATTTTCTGTTTTGCTAAGAAAATATTTATATACTCTTTCTTAAAGTGGGTGAAAATTTTAGATCTTAAAAATTATTTTTATAAAAAATATAACATGAAATTGGATGCTTTAGCCAGTTTTAATGGTCAGTAACATTAATTATATTTGCAATGTTGTAAAAACAGACCTCTGGGACTTTTCCACTTTGAAAATCTGAAACTCTTCTGTTAATTCCTCTTTTTCTCTTTCTCCCACTTCATCTCTTAGAATATGCTCTTTTACTTTCTGAGTTTGACTACTTTAGATTCTTCACAAAATTGGATCAATAGAGAGCCAGGTATGATGATGTGCACCTGTAATCCAGGTACTTGGGAGGCTGATATAGGAGGATCGCAGTCTGTTCATATGACAGGAGCTCATTCTTTTCTCAGGACGAGTTACAGCTCACTGTGTGTATACCTACACACTATTCATACATAGCTTCATGGACCCCTCCTGTCTGTTATGAGTAATGTTGATGTGAACATGGGTGTGAGAATATCTCTTAACTCTCTGCTTCCAAATTTTCCGTCTTTTTCTCTGCCCCAGAGTGAGACTGCTGGGTCATATATAGCTCTAGCTTTGGTTTTTAAATAATGTTGCATAGAAATTTCCATAGCCTTTGTGCCATTTTACAATCCCACCAAACGTGTAACCTGGTAGGACAAGGTTAAAACACAAGGTTAGAGTCAGATGTAGTGGTGCCTGCCTGCATTCCCAGTACTTGGAGGTTAAGGAGAAGCGTACAGCAGATTTTAGGCCACCCTCAGCAACTTAGCATGACCCTGATTCAAAATAGAAAATAAAGTCAGGCTGAGGGTATAGAATGCACCTGGAGTCAATTCTCAGTAGCAACAAAACAACAAAATACAAGGAAAGTTGTTTGCAGGTTTCTGAATACCAAGCTAAATATTTTGAATGTTTTTTTTTTTCTCCAAGCAATGTTGAATTCGTGAAGACTAGACTGGACCTTTTGTGGCTTGCACAAATATTATTTTCAGATGATTAATTTAATATCAGTATACAGAATGAACTGAATTTGAAATAGCTCAAAAAGCAGAGTAATTACTGGGAAATCTGTCTCATTATGTATGTAGAAAAGGAATACGTTTTTACTTCAAGGTAATAGAAGAAATAACAAAACCAAAGGACACCATTACACTCATGTTCCTCCCTTGTTACAAAAGAGTTTCTACTGTCACACACACACAGACACACACCACAAAAAAGTGGTTTTATTAGAGTCTCACATGTCAAGCCCAAGCTATCCTGCCTCTTAATCTAGCTAATAAGAAGATTAAGTGTATTAAAAAATTCTGTTAGTCATCATGTGTATTGGTCAACTGAAAACAATGGCTTACTTTCTGAGTTATGCAAAATAAGACATTTCATTATTAGATACTAAAAAAAAGCCACATCTGTTAATAATATCTCCATTGATTTCATTAGGAAAATAAGTATTGGAAAAATGGTCATGTTCACGAGTAAAAGTTTTTCAAAATTTCTATTCTAAGAAGACTTATATCATTGGCAGCATAAATCAAATTCTGTTAGTAAGTGTAATGATCAAAAGTATAATAGCATATAGAATTTTAATACTCTCAATAGTTAGCATTTTCTAAAAAATATTTTATAAAATGAGTTGTAAAGTGAAACATAATTGAAAAATTTAAAGATAGTTATGAGGTGGCCAAGATACACATATTGAAATGCTACATATGATGGTTGGCAAAATAACTCATCTCAAAGAGGAAAGCAGAAAAATATCTTTTAACTGAGACAAAAGAAATCAAAGGAGACTTAGCAAAGCATAAGTACCCGAGAGAAGGAAAGATACAAAAATAAAATCAAGAACTGAAAAACAGACATTTTCAGTCAGAGAGCAGAACATTCAATATAATAATAAGAAAAAGGCATTATAATAGAAAAAGGAGAAGGCATAAACACCTCTAGTACACAGACAAAAATAATAATTGTTTTTAGAAACCAGGAGATGGGTTCCAATTTCCATAACTTAATAAAAAGACACTTTACATGCAAAAGAGCCCTAGAAAAGATTAGAGACTGAATGGCCTAAAATAATGTCTTAGAATTGCCCTCTTTTTTTCTCTCAAAATCTCATATTATTCAATATAATAATGTATACAAAAAAGTAATCTAGCAACAAATTAATTTTAGATGCCTGAATATAACAGAGAAGGGTGTGCACAAGTAAACTCAGCGGGTAGTTAATAGCCGGATTCTTTCAAGGACTGATTGTCATCTTTACATCTAAAAAAAAAAAAAAAAAAATCAAGGCTCTGCCTTCAGGAATATTTGTATCATATTTATATTGGTGATTTGCCTTACCAGTTAATAGACATCAATATCCTGACACCAAAATAGAAGTACTGAAAAGAGATTGAAATGAAATTAAAAAAAAAACATTTTACTTTAAGAAAAATACCATGGAAATATAGTAGATTGCTATTCCTTGAGCAATAAGTTGTGATGCATACTTACCTCATTAAAAATGAGTTTAATATAAAACCTATTCTTGGTTCTCTACTAATGTGTTAGTTTTTCCCACTCTTGGTCAGTGCAGCTTAATTGGTAAGTTAAATATTAAAAAAAAAGAACAAGCAAACAAACGAAACACATGCTAGTGCGCTAGAAATAGGGCCAAGAGCTATTAAGAGAGGCTTAATGATCAGGATTAGAGTACCAAATTTTCCTGGAAAGACATCCAAATTCAAATCCCAGTAGCAATTCCAACTTCTACTCTTGAAAGATAAATGAACTATGTTCCCAATAACTCATTTCGTAAAAGTGCTTTAGGCAGGATGAAAAACACATACCAATGTCTTAGGAAATAAGGATACAAAAATACCTATTTTAATTTAAAATAACACTCAAAAGATATTTCAAAGTTATAAAATAGTCACCAAGTAATCTGTACATGTATGTCTAACTCTGAATTTCATTATCATGTGTAATTACAATCCACCAATAAGAATATATTAAGATAAATCTAAATATTTTGCTTCGGATGCCAAAAAAAAAAAATGGCCATTGTGGGATGCAGCCCATCTCAGTAGCTGTAACAAAAGAAAATCAACTACTGAGAAGGCAGCCCCTCAGTGAGAAAAACTAAGCAATAAAGACACGTATGAGGGAAAACACAAAAAAAGGAACCCCTGCAGAATAAAATCCCATAGTCAGAAGGTAAGATCCGAAGCAGAAAGCCCAAGCACACAACTGACCTGATGTGGCGGCCCGCGCCATCTTGGGCAGCTGGCCCGAACTCCATCTGCCAGCTCCGCAACCCAAGGAATCTTGGCAAGTTTAGGAAGGACTTGAAGTGCAAAAAGCGGTGGTAGAGCTCAACATCTTAAGCGACCAGCACCACACTTCAGGGATGGAGGAAAAGATCCAAAAGCCGGCACCCTCAGCAAAAGCCGGCCCCCGCAGCAGCACACTGTGCTCTCCAGAGACCCAAATAGAGTGAGCAGTGAGCACAAATGAACAAGTGACACTCAGGGGCAAAAGAATGAAAACCAATTCAGACTTTACAATCCAAGTCATGAATGGGAGGAGAGACTGATATGATGTGATCAAGACCATGGAAGAAAACAACTTTCAACCAAACCTGCTATATTCAGTCAGGCTATTATATAAAATTGATGGAGAAGTTAAAATGTGTCATGATAAGCAGAATCTTAAAAAATGCATGAATACTAAGCCAGCCAGCACTACTTTGTTTTTTTGTTTTATTTTGTTTGTTTGTTTGTTTGTTTGTTTTCTGCAGTATTGGTGATGAAACCCAGGGACATTCTACCTCTGAGCTACATCCTCAGTCCTAGTTTTTAGTCTTTATTTTTGAAACAGGGTCACACTGAGTTGCGAAGGGCCTCTCTAATTAGCTGAGGCTATCTGCAAACAAAGATCCTCCAGTCTCCACCTCTCTAATGCTGGGGTTACAAGCATGCACCACCATGTCCCGCACCAAAACTACTTAAATAAATCATAAAGAAAAAAAAAAGTAAATTTCAGAACCAGAGAAGAGACGAATTAAGCGAGCAGGGCAACTAAGCAAAGAAATAATACTATATCAAAGAGAATATAGAACACAAAATAACAGAAAATAAAAATCATATCTCAATATTAACATCAAAAGATTTAATTCACCAATTAAAGGATATAGACTGGCAATGTGGATTAAAAACCATAACCCTAATATATGCTGCTTGCATAAAAACTCTCCTTACAGCCAAAGATATCCATAGGCTAAAGTGAAAGGATGAGAAAAGAAATATCATGTGAATGGAAACCGAAAAGAAGCAGGGTTAGCAACACTGGTAACCAATAAAACAGACTGTAATGCATCGGAAGAGACAAAGAAGGGCACTTTATTTTTTAAAGAGAACAATTCAGCAAGAAGATATAATGATAGTAAATGTTCATGCCCCAAATGTGGGTGCATCCACATTTGTAAAACAAAATCTGTAGGACATTCAGTCTCAAATAGACTCAAAGATAATGATATTGGGAGATTTCAACACACCACTCATGCCAGTAGATTGATCTTCAAAACAAAAGATGAGTAAAGACTCTTCAGAACTAAAGAAAACTATAAACCAAATAGACATATACAGAATATTTCAACCAGAAACATGGAAAAATTGATAGATTTCTAAGCACATATGACCTACCTAAATCACCAATCAATAGCAAGCAAAGAAATAGAAACACCAATGAAAATTCTGCCATAAAAAAAAAAACCCCAGGCCCAGATGGAGTTCTAGATGAAATAATTCTATAAAACTTTCAGAAAAAAAAAAAATAATCCCAATACTCCACAACTTATTCTGGAAAATTGAAAGAGATGAAATTTTTCCAAATACCTTTTATGAGGCCAGTATCATATTAATACCAAAACCAAATAAAGATAACTTAACAAAAGAAAAATACAGACCAATATCTTTGATGAACATAAGTGCAAAAATTCTAAACAATATTCTAACTATAAACACTCAAAACCATATCAAGCGAATTGTATGCCACAACCAAGTTGGTTTCATTCCAGAAAATCAAGGTTTGTCAACGTATGCCAATCAATACATGTCATTTACCACATAAATAAAATTGGAAGAAAAATTACATGATCATATCAATAGATGCTGACAAAGCATTTGACAAAATTCAACACTGATTCATGTTAAAAACACCACAGAAAATTGGAATAGAAGGAATGTATCCCAACATAATTAAGGCAATATACAATGAACCCAATGCCAACATCAAATTGAATGGGGAAAAACTGCAAGAATTTCCTTTAAAATCAGGAACAAGACAAGGATGCCCACTATCACCATTCCTTTTCAATATAGTACTCAAGACTCTTGCCACAGCATTAAGACAAGAGAATGATACTGAATAAATTCAAATGATAAAAGAAGAATTAAATTTATCTTTGTTTGCAGACTACATAATCCTATACCTAGAAAACAAAACAAATAAACAAAAAAAGACTACTGGATATGATTATCCAATTCAACAAAGTGGTAGGATATAAAATCAACTTTAAAAATCAGTAACTTTATAAGCCAACAATGAACCCACAATGAAAGAAATAAAACAATTCCAATCACAATAACCGCAAAACCAATAAAATGCCTAGAGATAAACCTAATAAAAGACCTCTACAATTAAAAACTATAAAAGATTAAAGAAATAAATTGAAGAAGACCTTGAAAGGTGGAAAGATCTCCCTTCCTCATGGATAGGCAGAATAAATATAATCAAAATGGCTACTCTCTCAAAAGTGATCTATAGATTCAATGCAATTCCTATCAAAATACCAAAGGTATTGTTCATAGACCTAGAAAAATCAGTCATGAATTCCATATGGAGAAACAAAAGAACCAGAATAGCCAAAGCAAATCTCATCAATAAGAGCCATGAGGAGGCATCACAATTCTTGACTTTATACTATAGCTGGGTGTGGTGGCGCACGCCCGTAATCCCCATGCTTGGGAGGCAGAG
The DNA here is from genome assembly GCF_963383645.1 of Muscardinus avellanarius. Lineage (NCBI taxonomy): Eukaryota > Metazoa > Chordata > Mammalia > Rodentia > Gliridae > Muscardinus > Muscardinus avellanarius. Next base: position 107,239,417 of record NC_137797.1, on the reverse strand, counting down.
ACAGGAGGATCTCACAGGTGTGTGCTGGCTTAGGAGACCCTGTTTCCAAATAAAAATGTAAAAATAGGTCTGGGAATGTAGCCTGGAGGTAGAAGGGCTTCCAGGAACCCCAGTACCACACACACACACACAAAAAAAAGACCCTGTTTCCAAATAAAAATATAAAATGGGTCTTGGAGTGTAACCCGGAGGTAGAAGGGCTTCCAGGAACCCCAGTACCACCAAAAAATAAAAATAAAAATAAAATAAACGATACTATAGAGCAATAGTAGTAAAACCAGCATGGTATTGGCAAAATAACAGGCACACAGACCAATGGAGGATTGTCTCTCATCATGGCATGCAAACAATCCCAGATCCAACATGAATGTGGTGTCCAGCAAAACTGTATCATCCTAGTCTAGTCCTTGAAGTTTTCTGGATAGACTTTTGCTTACGCTAAGTGAAGTGTTTGAACTTTATCCTTCAGAAACCATATGTCCCTTGGTTTTGACATTCTCATAACCTTACTGGTGTCTTTAGATTTCAAACACTAAAATCCAATTAAGAGTCACTAGGTCAAAATTTCTTCAACCTGCAGTCAAGTTTTTTAAGCATGTTGGGTTCTATTTTCCAGAATGCCTAGCAATTTGTTGTTCACATGAGAAAAATTTTAATTATATTTCTTGAAAGGCAAACTCCACTAACATTTATTAAGCAAAATCTGTGTGCCAGACACCATACCGAGTCCTGTCTCATTAATTATTTCATTTAATCCTTACGAAAAATTTCTAAGTGCTATCTGGCTTTAATCACCATTTTACAGTTACAGGAGAAAATTGATGCTGTAGAGTCTAAAAAGTAGAAATTAAACGTTGAACCCCATTTTTTTTAGTTCAGATGCTTAAAATGACCCGATATTTGTGTGTGTGTGTGTGTAGGTATGTGTACACACATACATTGTGTGTGTGTGTACATGCACATTGTATATGTAATACTTATGCATGTACCAGTATTGAATCCTTTGGGCTGAGAAGACATTGTGCTATATCAGTGGTGAGTGTGGAATTAATTTGATGAACCACCGAAATGCACTAGCTGTCTAAAGTGACAAAGCCATTGTAGTAGAGACATCATTCAAATTTGGTTGGGTTTGACTTTGAAACTGCCCCCCCGTAGCCTCTTCTTGGCGGTGCCTGTGACAATGTACCTCCTACCATGTCTAATTATTTTACTTCCATCACTACTGTGCTCAACTCAGAGATGTGAGGATGTTGTTCAAATATAAAGATAAGTTTTTTTAATTAATTAATTTATTTTTATTATTGGTTGTGAGGATTGATTCCAGAGGCATTCTATTTCTGAGCTATACCCTACCCCGATTTTTTTTTTTTTCTTTTTGAAACAGAGTCTCACTAAGTTGCTGAGAATGGCCATATATCTATGATCTTTCTCCCACAGCCGCCTGAATCCTGGGATTACAGGTATGTTGCATCATGCCTGGCTAAACTTTAATGTTTTAATATTATCATCTTCTAAAATCACCCAATTTCTATCAGATTAACAAAATGATAATGTGAGAAAATGCTTCTGTTTCATCCTGTGCTTTTTTTTTCTGTTGTTGTTGTTATATTGAACTAAGAGATTTGCATATGTCTAACTGATCATTCTGTTTAGGAGTAGCAGCTGTTGACCTGACCTTTCTGGCAGGGACTATGATGGCCCTGTGAACATTCTGCTCTTAGGGTGTACTTTGTTAAGTGTACCAGAGTGGTAAATATGAGATTATATGCATGGATGTCCTACACCATAGCTGAGCTTGCAATCAGCACCTAGAAGAAGCAGTCTGCTAGCAGGGTATGGTACTGCACACCTGTAATACCAACACTTACAAGGCTAAGACAGGAGGATCCCAGGTCTGAGGACAGCTTCAACAACACAGACGTTCAGCAACCTAGCAAGAACTTGTTTCAAAATAAAAAAAAAGTAAAGTCTGGGGGTGTAGCTCAGAGGTAGGATGCCCCTGGGTTTAATCCCCAGTACCACAAAAAAAAAGAGAAATCAGCCTGCAGAAATAGCACCCTGTTTAAATAGTTTAAATACAACCAGCCCATCTCTGGGATGACTGGATGCATATACATGGGTGCTTTTGTTCTCAGATGTATACTAGATGCATCCGTAATCTACCTTTAAATACTCTCACTTTCCTCTGAAAGAAAACATCCTCACCTCTTAAGACACAGCCTTGGTTCTCCAAAACAAAATTTTATCAATTTCCCTTGTGTTTTCTGTAGCAACAATGAAAACAGACAATTTCTCCGGAGGAGAATTGACAGGTGACAGTGACGGATGACATTTTTGTTTACTGTCTTGGCTGTCCGCCAAATATGAGCAGCGCTCCCCCAGACCCCTCATTGGTAAAATTGCAGCCAAAAAAAAAAAAAAACAGGTGCAAAACATTACACATAATTGTAATAGAAGGAGAGGGCTGAGGTCCAAGAAAGTCTACCCATTTTAGCTTCTACATTTTGTATTTCAGTGAATGAGAAATGTGGCTCTAATTTGTTCCAAAATAGTTGGGCATTCTTTTTCTTTATTATTGTTATTTTTTGGACTACATACTGTTCAAGAAGTCAGTCAAAAATGCAGCTCTCTGTATTATGTTAATTTCTACGTTATACTTATTTTAAATTTTTATGCCTTTTTACTTATTTTCTTTGTTTTCTTTTGACTCTTTAAGTCTTCTTCCAGAAGACTTTTGTCTTCCTAAGAAATACACTAATTTTCGAACCAAAGAGCATTTCTCAAAGAGTAGCCTGACTTTTCTATCTTTATGTGCCACGGGACATAGTCTCTGTCCTTGGAATGCCTCTGTCCCCATCAGGGAAAACCTCCAGCACAATCTGCTGTTTTCCCAAACTAGACAATAGTCCCTGCATCTCCATCTATGTCCCACACGCTTCAGTTACAACATTTGTCTCTCTTTGCGCCATCTCAGTGATGAGATCCCAGGTTTGTAATATTTATGCATCGAATGTTCTCATTAAAGTTATTGACTGTGATGTCCCCAAAGGAGAGAGAGGAAAGTCAACGCCGGCACGCTGAGGGGAGAAATTAAGTGGGAAAACTTCTGGTGGAGAGAAAGCCCATAATCTGCAAGCACTCAAAATGCATATTGGATGAATGAAAATTATTTTGTAAGCCAAAATAGGCTTATAAAGAAAAGGAAATAACTATAATGTCTTAAATGTACATCCATTTTATTTGATACTAGACATCTTGGGGCCACACTGACTGTTCCTCAACATTTTCCCCAAATAACCCAAGTTCTCCAAAATGTTACGCAAATTATTTTTCCTGACATACTCTCTCTGGGTTTGAATATAATTAAGCCATTTATTCCTATCAATTAAATGAATATATCTCCAGTGATGCCAACGCCTACACTCAGGTTTGCAGCTCCAACTGTCTACTGATATTGGAGAAAGAAATAAAGTTATATTAGCAATAACTTTAATATGCTGAAATTTTGTCATGATTTTTAAAGTCCATTCCCTTAAGTCACTTGAGCACCGCAAGGATTGAATAGAGAATTAGAAACACAACCATAGTCTATCACCAACTGTTTAAAATGTAGTTCAGTCAAACATATCCAAACCATCAATTCCCATTCCACAGTCAAAATTACCCCATAATCAAACTTTAGCTGAGAGGCTTCCAGATTCAGGAAATTCAATCCATTAGGGGGCATTTGAAAGTAAGCAGAGATATTTTAAATTGTCTAGCAAAAAGTCTCAACTAAAATACCAGTGCCAACCCTACTGAAAACTACTGCCCAGATCTAGCCCTTTTTTCATAAAGAAAATTGAATCAAAATATTTGGCATGAGCCGTGTCAAACCTAGTTGTGTGTGTACCCCAGGGTCTCACAATTATCTCAGATTAAGGATATTTGTTCAAAACTTTGCATAGTGGAAGTTTAGAATCTGTTTAGAAAGAAAATACTGTGCTGTGTTTTATGTTGAGAAAGTCTTGCGTACAAGCTAGATTAAAAACTCCCAGTTAAAGAGTCTGTATCATTACCTTTCCTTACGGCCCATTCAAATCAGGCATTCAGCCCTAAAACTAGGATGTAGTAAATCATTCGTAACCCACACAAGAGCAAGTGGATGAGCTAGATGAGTGGATATATATTTTGGACAAGATAAACTGTTACAGAAGATGCCAAAAGGAGCCAGGCATTCTCCTGTTCCAGTGTCATTTTAAATTGAATGGTGGGAAAATATATGACTATTTCACACATCTGAATGGAGTAAGTACCTTTAGAGTACGGAAATCAATCCCCTGGAAGACTTTTCTTGAGAATTCTGAGATTCGCCAAGGTGGTTGGGTGGTAAGTTCTTTGGTATAATAATTTTTTCAGTAAATTTATAATAGTTTCTATACGTTAAAGGTTGAATATTTTTAAAGTACCGGGGATTGAACTCAGGAGCATTCTACCTCCAAGCTGCACCCTAGTCCTATTTTTAATTTTTCATTTTGAAACAGGGTCTGATAAGTTAGCTGGGGGTGGCTTTGAACATGCAGTCCTCCTGCCTCAGTCTCCCAGTACTGGGATTACAAGTGTGCACCACCATGCCTGGATCAAGGTTGATTTTTATTTTTTATTTTTTATTTATTTTTTATTTTGGTGGTACTGGAGTTCCTGGAAGCCCTTCTACCTCCGGGCTACACTCCCAGACCTATTTTTACATTTTTATTTGGAAACAGGGTCTGTATGTACATATGAGGGTAGAAAATCATGCAGAAAACCAGGGTCCTGGATGACCACCTGCACCAAACCCCATCGGACTTTCCTCGGCTATTTTTAGATAGATGAAAACGGCTGATTTTTAAAGCTATACTATTTTGGGATCCTGTTGCTATGATATTTTTGCCTATGCAATTCTTAAATTGATTCCCAGCTAGCTATCATCACCAAACAAAATCGAGATCCTCCATGCCGGTAAGCAAAAGAGAATCAACATTGACAGAGATTAGATTCTAAAGTCCAACCGCCTTTTCTTCCTTCCAGGAAGCTGTTGAAATGAGTCACCCTGTATCTGATGGGGCATTCAGGACATCACCGATGCAGTGTTTTGCAATTCAATGCAGCTTTGTTTAAAAAGGGACTTTTTGCAAAGTTATAGTTCAAGGGGCATCATAAAGGTAAAGAAAGTGTCCTAGGCTTAGTAGAATATATTACTATTATTCTATGAACTAAAGGACAAAAGAAATGATAAGAACCCAAAAGAATAGAGTCACCAGGATAAGAGACATGGAGAGGAGCTCTGCATTGTAGGTTATGCCTGAAATCCTGTACTTAGGAGGCTGAGATAGGATTGCAGGTTCAAGGTCAGCCTCAGCAAGTTCAGTAGAACTCGTTTCCAAATAAAAAATATGGAGGGATGCTGGGATTATAGCTCGGAGGTAGAATGTTTCTGGGTTCAATCCCCAGTGCCAAAAAAAAAAAAAGGAAAATGCAAAAAGAAATAATGAAAGCGAGGAGGAGAGAAAGGAGTAGACAGTAAGCCTCAGTGTAATGGTAGCTCGCGATGCAACCTTTCAAAGAGAGTGCCAAGGGAAGAAATATCTGACTTACCCCTCTCATTTCTTCTAATATCCTGTCTGAATGCCCTGTGGCCAGACTCAGTGTAAGCTACAGAATGTCAGGACCACGATGTGATCTGGGTCCACAGGAAAGGCAGGGAAGAGCTGAAAATTAATTGGGGAAGAGAAAGATGCTTTGGGGCACATGTTTCTCAGTTGAAACAGTGGTATCCGTCCCATAATTATTTCAACAGTGGTATTTCCATAAACAGGAGAGAGATGAACTACTCCTTTCTTCCTGCTGTGGACACAGAGTGTACAAGACGAGCCCACAACTACCCCTACTGTGTGCAGTGTCCTGAGGGATGGAAAGTTTTCCATCAGTAGATTCGCTGCTATTTTCTTCAGAAGAAGATTGATATGGAAGTGGATGGGGATATTGGAAACGTTTCCTCAAATAATCCTTCCATTCACACAAGAGCTGAGGCCTCCCTCTCAATGAAGAAAGAATTTGAAGAGAGAAACATCTCTCTATTTATAATACCAACAGATATCAGTGTCTGGGGTTAATAATTTCCTCAAAGTATGACATACTTATAATACCTAGACTTATTTTTGTCCCGTCTAAAGAATACTAGAGTTAATATTAGAATATATATGTGCTTCTTTCCTGGGATGAGGATTTTGAGACTGACCTTAGGCCGTTCTTTACGGATTTGCAAAGTGAAGCTTTAAATCAAAAGATGAGTCTTTGCAGTTCTTTCTAAAGGTCACCCTGCTGACGATCACAGTAACCTTTGATCTGTGCATCCCCAGGTACCGAAAGCACCCATGTAATATAAACTGAAGTTTTTCTTTATTTTGTTACCTAGTTTTAATCAATACAGTTCAAATATTTCAAATACACCTATTTGAAAAACAAAGAGACTGTGTATGTACACTGCACATGATTCAGAAAAATCTCCCCAAATATTTTTTATTCTTGTAAATAAAAAAATAAAGTTAATAAAAACTAAAGCATTCAGGTGAAATTCTACATCAGTTCAAATCTCAGATGAAAAAAGCTTTCCTATTTTTACATTGAAATTACCATATGATTGAACAATACTATTATATATATAATATATATTATATATAGCAAATATATTTGTTTACATTTCTTTTTGATACAAAGTAAATTATGTAGTTTATTATGTAATTATGCTATTGTAAATTTTCTTTGTGTGTGTGTATGTGTGTGTGGTACTGAAGTTTGAATCCAGAGGCATCCTACCTCCAAAACATAACCCCAGCTCTTTTTATTTTATCTATTTTTTATTTTAAAACAATGTCTCGCTAGGTTTCTGAGGCTGGCCTCCAACCTGAAATCCCCCTGTTTCAGCTTTTCAAGTACAAAAAGTAAAGTTGTACACTACCCTGCCTAGGTGCTATCATATATTTAAGTACATTGACATGTCTTAATTTAATACCACAGATTATAAGGTGGTGGTATAATTACTAAATAATAAAATATGTATTAGAAAGGGCTTTTAAATTCGGTGGTAAGTTTGTTAGTGGCAGTCTAACCAAGCGTATAGAATTATTTCAAAAGAGAAGATCTGCAGCCATTCTTCTCTACAGAGTGCATTAAATGTGAGGAGGGGACCACTCAACAATCCATATTTTTAGCAACGAGAATTGGTTGTTCAAGCTGACATTTGAAACTTGACTGGACCCTCATTCACCCTTTTTTTTTTACTATCCATGAAAAATTCAAGAAAGTAAACGTAAATAGTATATCATTCTGACTCAATATATTTGGAATAATGGAATGAAGGGTAACAATGAAGAATTGTGTGTAACCTAATAGGTATAGATTTCTGGAGGATTAGGATAAAATAAAGGCTAAATTAATTTATTCACATACAAGCTTCTCTCATGAAGAATTTTTTGGAGAAGAATTCTACCTAACATAGAATATGGCCCCAATCCTTTTCATCAAAATAGTTGATAAAAGAATATTTTATGTTACAAGAGAAATAATTCCCAAAAAGAACAGGTATCTATCTATATGAAAATATAATTTACAAATAAAGAATTAATAATTTGAGTAATCAACCATTTATAATAAAAACTATAGAAACACGAGTTTTACACTCAAATAACTTTATAAAATAGTTTTTAGGTGATTGCTGCTGTTGAGGGATGGACAATAAATCCATGCCTTTCAAAGATCTTTCCTCTAATGTTCCAAAAAAAAAAAAAACAGATTTCTATAGATCCAGAAGCAGAAAAATTGAAAATGCTGTGGCCATAGAATCAGGTAAAAGGACTTGCCTAAGAATAAGGCTGAGGTCCCACCATTCCTCTTAAAACACATAACATTGAAAAGCCAAATTTTTATCTTCTTAGGGAAGTAAAATGCTTAGAAAAAGTCTCATGAAACACCTGCTAATAGCCGATGGCTGACGTTAGAAGAGAAACACTAAGTTAAAAAAAAAAAAGCAAAAGCAAAACAGTGTTCTAGTCTGCGTCCTACACCAATGTAATATTAACTCACCATGTTGACAATTTCATGTCTATTGTGCACAGGAACTAAATATAGAAAAAGAAAGAAAAGAAAAACCCTACCTAGTTTAAGTGCTTCATTTAACATTAAAACATGAGTTTAATTTAGCAGAGTGGAACGATCTAAAACATAATGAAATATACAGTTCCTATTGTAAGACCTAGAACCTACCTAAATGTTCTCACTACAAAAAAAAAATATCTTCTAAGTATGTGTGATGAGGTAATACATATCTTAAATAGTATTAGGTAGCCATTTCACAATGTATACATATATAAAAACATCATGTTTTACACCAAAAATCTATACTAGTTTTATTTATTAAAAGTTAAGACACACATAAAACTAAAATCCTGAAGAAAAGTATGTGGTATAAATTAACTGTATAGAAATTTTCTAAGAATTATGAAGAAATGGGTAGTCATTTTATAGTTAAAATATATCACTTATACACAATAATAAAATAATAGGAGTAAATGTATTCTCCTTACATAAAAGTAAAAACAGAAAGAAAGTTTACAATCAGGAAACACTTAGTTGTAAAGGAAGAAATTAGGGATAAAGGCATTGATTTCATTTTTCTCTACTAACAAGATAGTAAAAAATATTTTTAAAAATAAAATATTAAGTACATATAAAGATTTCATGTAAACTATCAAATAAATAGCATAAAATATAATAGAAGATAACCTTAAATAAAAGAAATATAACATAAAATAACCTAACGACAACAGAAAATATAACACATTACCACATAATTCAAACCAAACGTACTCCTCAAATTGAAGGAAATATTTTATTAAGGTACTGGTTATATAAACTAAGTTATACCACATACTGAAATATAGAAATAATATACTTAGAAATTGCAAAGAGACTCTCTTTTCATTAAGAATAGTCTCTGAATAAGACTAGTTTCTGAATAACAATTCACAAATGAGTTATATTTTGACCATTCAAATATAAATAACATCACCTATAAGAAGTATTTTATTTTGTATTTCAGCATCATGCTCACATCTTTGAAAGAACTTAGAAATATTTTTAGTTGAAAAAAATTCCATGTCTTTTTTTGTCCCATGCTGATATAAGAGGCTGTACGTTGTATGTAGGCAGACTCAAAAACGTTCCTCCTCGCACAGAACCTGGTTCACAAATAAACTTGAAATATGCACTTACGTAAAAAACATAAACATAACCATGTAAATGAAAGAGTAAAGGACGTATTCAACTAAGAGATAAAAGGAGCCAAACAGGTTTTTAAAGATAACTTATGGTGATAAACAACCACATACAAATTAAAGCGAAAATGAAATAGCTTGCCTATCTAATTTGCAACAAATTTCAAAATGGTAACATCTGATACTTGTAGAAGTCTGTAAATAGGAACTGGCAAATATTGCTATTAAAAGAGTCAGAAACATTAAAAGAAATATTTTAAAATGGGAACATTGGAGTTACAGTTCTAAGCAAAAAAAGGTCTGACCAAAAAACCTGTAGGTATAAGTTCATGATGAAATAATTATTTTCTAGTGATGATATGAAAATTTCATCAGTTGAAAACCAAATGTTTCACATTTCCTGAGCACAATTTTCAAAAGAAAAAAAGCATGCACATACAAACACACCTTGATTACTAAAATATTCCAAATATATAAAGCAAGAGTTTTAGAACAATTATACCCTAATGCCAGGGTTTTGTTTTACTTTTGTCCATTTAGATAATTTTCAAATTTTCTATAATGAATATATATGACTTTTACATTGCATAATTTATACCACAAAGAGCTTATCAGGGATATCCTAACATCAAAAAGGGTAGAAGCCTTGAGTGTAAGTTGGGAAAGCAATTTAAAAAATAATTTAAAAAAGTAATAAAACCTATAGCATTTATCATGAGACCTAGCCCCATCAAACTCAGATCATTTAGACTGGAGGTGTGTTGGCATCTTGGTTTAATCTCAAGATCCCTGGCTTAATCTAAAGGTCCTGAGTTAGTTTAAAGATCCTGACTCTCAGTCCTAGATGCAAATGCAGTTTCACTTGTCATCAGCGCCAACTCTGGCCTTCTGGGCTGCCCTGTGGTCCAGGTGCAAGGATAAACTCCCTTTAACGCTCCAAGTTTGTCCCCGTATCCAAAGTAGGGATACTAGTGCCAACTCTGAAAGAATTTAGCAAAAATAATGCTCATAGAAAGGCCTGGAGCACATTCGTCTCGGTGAATGTATGTACACCATACATGTACCGATGATAATGAACATAAACTGTCTGTATGTAAATATAGATGCAGATTGTGTCCATGGAAATGGAGGCCCAGCGTCTTACACTGACAAATGGAAGTGCATTTGGGAGTCTACATTTTTATACAAGGGAGGGTTAGATTTGCTTGGAAGGGGAACGCCAGGCCAGTACATTTCCTAGCTCGCGCAGACCGTTTTAAGAGTAAACAGAAGGGGTTTACAAAACTTGATGTATTAATAACGCGTCATTTATTTTTGGTTCACAACTAGGTTTACTCTTTCAGGATGGGCAGAAATATGAAAGGGAGACAGAAAGCCAAGATTTAAGGAAAGACTCTGAAATAAAATATGCACACACAGACTCAAGACAATCTGGTCATAGGGTAACAAAGTAACAGGTTTTCCTCCACACGCCCCCCCCCCCCAGAGAGGCACCATTTTCCAGTGTGCAAACAAAAGGGCCATATTGCGGAGGTGACTCACACAGCCCGGGAGACAAGGGGTGGCGGCGGCCAAAGCCAGCATTTAACCATTAGGGCCCACGATGCAAAACCTGTTTCTCTCCGTTTTGAAAAAAATAAAAGTGGCATGTTGGAAGAAGTAGCATATTCTCTCAAGATTCCATTTTTAAACATGAACTAATCTACCTCAAAATAACCACCCACTTTCCTTTTTTTTATAGAAACCCAGTTTTTCATAAATATCTGTCTGTGCCTCCGTGTACATATGGGCTGCTATCTTTCCTTACACCCAGTCACAGTGCGACTCAGTCTGCTTGGATAAATGCAGAGGGGCTCTCAGATGGCTTAGAAGAAATAGAAGAAAATTAGTTCGGATTTTTTTTTCCAGTGGATTCTCACAATCTGTGCATGTTATTTCCCTTATCATTACATTTATGCCGCATTCAGATTCCCTTTCCTCCCTTATCCATTTCCGAGTTAAACAGGGGGGACATTAAGTGGGTATAATCACCTCTAGATCCTTTATAAACGTTATACAATAGCAAAGAGACTATAATTCTTGAATGGCTGTTCCTGGTTTAAACTTGGCGTGAGATAGTGAAGCAATCTATCTTGTGATGTGCCCAGGAATGAAATCTCAGTCGCATTTCGAGTACCAAGAGGCAGGGGAGGAATCTGCGAGCTCTGCTGTGTTGTAGCATTATGGAATCTTCCATCTCAGCAACCTCCATTTTCACATTGCTGCCAACAATCTCCAAAAACAAGCACTCAAAGCAGTGTGTCTGTAACGCCGCGCCAAGTCTCACTCCTAAGGAAGTTGATATTTGACATGATGCTCGTGCATCGGATGGAGCCATGATTATTTTCTTTTCAAAACACAAAGCCACTTCTGGGTAGCTACTCCAAAGAATGGAAACCAAACTACCAACTGAATGCATGTGTTATCTACGTTCATAGCCGCACAATTCACAATTGCCAAAGTGTGGACCAGCCAAGATGTCCATCAACAGATAAATGGATTACAAAAGTATGGGATATGGACATGATGGGAATTTTACTCAGCCATAAAGAAGAACAAAATTATGTCATTTTCAGGAAATAGACGGAACAGGAGAACATTATGCTAAGTAAGATTAGTCAGTCACAAAAAGCAAGAAACAGAATGCTCTCCCTAATATGTGGAAGCTAGGGAGAAAATGGGTCATAGGAGATCTCTAGACAAAGAAGGAGGAACTACAGATGTGCAAATATGGTGATCTAAATGAGGAGGATAGAAGGGGGAAGAGGGAAATTCTCTAATGTATTTATGTATATTAACAAACATATCAAAGTCATCACTAAGCCAAACAGGAGAAGGAGGGGCAGAGGAAATGGGCGGGTGGGGGAATGGCTGAATGAGCGATGTGTGAGTGTGTGCCTCCACCATCTTGTATTCCATTAAGATGTATGGCTACTCTGCACCAATGGAGAAAAAAACGGAAAGCATAGAGGACAGAAGTGAACATGGAAATCACAATAGAAGTTATTTGTCTGAAATAGCTTCAAGGTAGTCTTCAAATCTAGAAGTTCTCGGAACTTCATTCCAAATAATAGCTCTCTGATGAAAGGACAGTGCCCAAGATTTTAGCACTGCTTTTCCAAGGAAGGACGGCGGAGTCATAAGTCTTTAAAATAATGAAATTTAAAAGAGGCTACAAATGCTTCTATATTCAATTGATGTCTCTATATAGTGACACTTTTATATCTTATATTCATATTTTTATGTTTTCTTTTTTCAAACCAAACATCACCTACCCTTTTATTTCTTGCCAGATTTCCCTATGGAGCAGAGATCTCACCTCCTCCCCTTTTGTACCCATGTCTAAAACTCTGATCTGGAACAGTCTCAGAATCCAATGAATTACCTATTTATAAGAGTCTAGTTTGGAGTCTCCCACTGAAAATCAAGTAGACCTATTACTGTGCCAGTACCATGCTGTTTTTACTACTATTGCTCTAGAGAATAATTTGAAGTCTGGGATTGTGATGCCTCCTGCATGGTTCTTATTGCTGAGAATTGCTTTGGCTATTCTGGGTCTTTTTTTTTCTCCATATAAGTTCATGATTGATTTTTCTAGGTCTATGAAGAATGTCGCTGGTATTTCAGCTATAAAGAAGAACAAAATCATGTCATTTGCAAGTTGGAAATTCCTGGAGAGCATTTTGTTAAGTGATATCGGCCAAGCACAGAAGGAGAAGGGACATATGTTTCCTCTAATATGCCCAAGAGATGGGAAAGGCTGAACTTGATTAATGAGGGTCTACATCCAAATATGTGTAAAAGTATGAATATGACATGGTTATCCTGGACAATCATTGGTGGAAAGGGGGAAGAGAAAACAGGGGCGGTGGGGGAGGAGGCACCAAGTACAGTTTAAATGTATACCATTTATTTTCAATAAAAAATTTGTATTAAAAAAAGAACATAGAAAGCTTAAGAAAAGTCACCTCTGTGGCCTCAAGTCATTGAAGTGCTGTCCTGACCATTATCAAGAAGTTAGTAAAAAATTCTGCCTATGGATCTGGGAAAGGAAACAAACATACAAAAAATCCAATAGAATTATCTGTATATCTAGTGTAAAAGAAAAGAATGATTAGGAGAAAGAGAGTATCAAGGCCCCCTGCATGCTCATTTATCAATGTTTAATATATCCCCTCTATATGATATTAGATATGTATCCTAGGAAAACAACAGAGCTCTGTTTGAGGATTATTGAAAACCTTCATTCCTTAACTGAAGTCAACATTTCCCCTTTACAGTTAATAATGAACATCCACAGATCTCTGTCAATTCACGAGAAAACATTACAGACCTCAAAAGAAATACATTTCTTTCAAATCACTACATTGAAAAAGATAGAAGAAATGTCTTTCTTTAGCTCTTTATTCACTTGACAAATATTTACAGGATGCCTGAAATAAACCAGAAAGTCTTTGAGGAACTTCATATACAGAGGTAAATAATCAAAGTAGGTCTCAAGATCTAAACAGAGGCAAAGAAATCAAGCAAAATCTACGAAGGAGGAGGAGATGGAAAAGAGAAGGAAGAAAAGGAAGAAGAAAAGGATTGAGAAACACACATAAAAAAGAAAAGAGAACAGTTTACACTCTGAAATTAAAAAGTCAGTGGGCATATACTCATTTCAGGAACACACAGTAAAACTGGAGCAATACAAAGAAGATTACCCTGTGGATATTTTCACATCACTTTAACATTAATATTTAATGTTTATCTAGTGTAGCTAAAACTAATCAACATCTAAGGTCTATATGATAAAGACAAAACTAAAAAAATACTCAGAATAATCTTGCATAAATATTGATAAAATACCCCTCAATAAAATATCACCAAATATAATTGAACAGCTAAATAATAATATTTTATTTTATTTTATTTTTTGTGGTATTGGGGGTAGAACCCAGGGGCTTTCTACCTCCAGGTATACTCCCAGACCTTTTTTATATTTTATTTGGAAACAGGGTCTCACTAAGTTGCTGAGAGCCTCACTAAGTAGCTGAGGCTGGCTTCGAACCCGTGCGATCCTCCTGTCTCAGCCTGCCAAGCACGGGGATTACAAGCGTGCGCCACCACGCCCAGCTAAATAATAATATTTTATATGTGTACATTTATTTATTTGTTTTTGTGGTACTGAGGATTGAATCCAGGAGCATTTTAACTCTGAGTTACATCCCCCCCCCCCCCGGTTCTATTTTATTTTGAAACAGGATCTCACTAGGTTAATGAGTCTCACTGCTTGCTAAAGCTGTTTTCCAACAAGAGATCCTGTTCTCTCAGCCTATCAAGGACTGATATTACAGGTATGTGATGCTACACCTGACTAAAATATTTTAATATTTTATTTAGAAAGACAAATATTAAATATTTTACTAGGATAATCCACCATATTATTATATCTATGGGAAAATTCACAAAAAAAGTTTCCACAGATGATAACATATCTTAGACAAAATTTAAAGTTCATAGCTATTAAAAATCCATTAGCACAGTAAGAATAGGTGGACATGAAATACCACTTATGTCCACCAAGATAGTTAAAATGAAACAAAGAAGGAATGCCAAGTTTGGGTGAAGATCAGGAGCTGTTAGAACTTTCCCATGTTGATCAAAGGAATGAAACTAAACAATACTGTTGCAAAGAGTATGACAAAACCTTCTAACTGAATATTTGCATTACCAATGACTAACCAATTCCATGATGTATATTATTGACCAGGATGACCTTACCATTTCCCTCAGCGACTTTTCCTGACTACTCTTTTTCTGTGTGTGTGTGTGTGTGTGTGTGTGTGTGTGTGTGTGTGTGTGTGTGTGTGTGGTACTAGAGATTGAACCCCTGTGCATTCTGCATTCTGCCTTCCAGCCCTATTTTTTGTTTTTTTACACAAGTTCTCACTAAGTTGTGGAGGGTATTTCTAAGTTGCTGTGGCTAGCCTCAAACCTCAATCAATCCTCCTATTTTAGCCTCTCAAGCACTGGGATTACAAACGTGCACCACCAAGCCCTGCTCTTACGAGTCTTTAGGTAGGAGTCTTCCTTTTAATAGGCAGCTGACCTTCTTTTCTTAAGGGATTATACTTTAGAAAATATACAAAATTTTTCCCTGCTAGTTTGAGACACAAATCACCTTTAAAAGGATTTTGGACAGCTCTATACCTGGGAGCCATCTTTTTAAAATAGAGTCAACATTCAATCAAGTGGAGAAGTCTTTGGGGGAGGTTAGGAGGGTAAGTTCAGTAGTTACCTGGTTCCAAATTGTAAATCTATCTCCTCTCCTAAAGATAGGCCATTAAGATGGCCAATTAGCAAGCAAAATGTCTAAAATCCTCCATCTCACCTCAACACTTAATAATTCCCCCACACATCCCAAGTCTCAGAGGAGTGGAACATGAACTATATTCTGGTCTGTCTGTCCCATTGCAACAGCCTTGAATAAAGGCCTTCTTACCTGTGGACTTTGATGCAACTTTAAGTCAGTGGTTGTACCTCCAACAGAAAAAGAAGCATATGGACTCCAAAAACCACACACTAGGACATTCATGGCAGCCATCATCAGAGGATCCTCAAATAGCTGAATGGACGCATGTGTCATGGTATAGCCTCGAAATAATATTATTTGACCTTCAGAAAAAATAGTCTACACCTCCAGACAAAAAGATGAACTATTTACAAACATGCTATTTAGCAAAAGAAGTCAGTGGCAAAGTACATCATATTTGATTCAATTAATATAAGCGTAAAAACAGATGGAATTTATCTATGCTTTTAGAAATCTGGTTGGTGGTTGTACTTGATGGGTGCAGTAAAAAGGAGGATTATTCTAGAGCTGTTGGCCATTCTCTGTCTCTTAATCAGTGAGCTGGTCCCATAAGTGTATTTGGATTGTGAAAATCCAGCACACTCTATGGTTGTGAAAAATGACTTTTCTTTATGGATACTCCATTTATCACTTCAAAAAGTCACCCAGGGATCTTGTAAAACATACAAGTTTCAGTGCTGTATCCCTAGAGCTTCTGATTTAGAAAACCTAGGCTGAGACCAAGATGGGAGATTTTTACCAGCAGGTGGTCTTGGCACATTTCAAAAAATACTGCTTTTGAATGCTGTAAGGTAATGGAACTTTAATTATAGAGTCTGTCAAAGAATCAATAAGAAAAAATAGTACTTCTTAAATGTGACAAAAAATATATTGAATAGAACTCTACCAATTTCATTTTTTTGTACATTTGGGTAAATACATAGGTACAATTTAGTAAATTAAGAAAAACATTCTGCTTTACTCAAAGACAAATGACATAACATTTTTTTTTTTTGCAAGATTCTCCTGATCATTCATGGCTTAGGAAAGCTAACCTTGATATACCTATGGAGCAAGGAGAGCATACCACATTTACCAATCTCATGGAAGCTGAACTGAATATGCTACAAATATGACCTCAATATCTATAATCCTGCCATCCCTAAGATTGACTGAGACATTCCGGTATCTCCTCCATATTTGTTCCCATTCTTCTTGTTGTCCGAGTGAGTAGGACTTTGGCGAAGTGTACCATGAGTTGGGCATCACCAACCTCTTCTGACTGATGCTACACTAAGTCCCCAGCTCTTTGAGACTTATCATCTTACTAATTCAAACCTGAGGGCAGAGACTACAGAAAACAATAGGAGCATGACCACTAGTGGGTCACCTCTTCCACATCTGGCTGGGCGCAGTATGTGATGCAGGCTGAGCTACTCAGGAAAAGAAATGTCTCAACAAGATCCAGTTTTCTTTTCTCTCCAACGATAAGTAAATTATTATAACCATGTTACAAGTACCCTAAAGTAGCTAATCAATTATCCATGTGCAATGGGCTTAACACGCTCAAATCCTTGTACTTATTCCAACTCCCTTCTGATTTTCTACTTCCTACCTTCTCCATTACACAATACCCCATATTTTCCCTATAATAGATGTGGAATCTACTGATTCACGAGTCTACAGTTTTTTCTGGCTTGTCTTTTGACCCATTTTAAAACTAATAGGTTTGTGTTCACCACTTTTAAATCCTCAGAAAGCTTCTCTGAATCATGTGATTTTTCTATTCCTTCTGCTGTCACTTTGGTTTTGAAAGAAGTAAATCAATACTGTGCCTTGAAAAAGCTTTGGCACTATTGTCGGTAAATATATTGCCTTCAGTTACTTTTGCTCACTAAATGTTGTGTGATATAATATCAGAACACCCTCTGCTGCACCAGGAAAAAAAAAAGATGCTATTTTGAGGATTGATTTCTTTTAAGATATATCTTTGATGTATCATGCATACTTTCATCAGATTGAAACACCCATTCTCTCATTTGTGTGCCATCTAGGTAGCCTTCTGCAGAGATGAGGGGTTGTTTTTGCTTCTTCAGCTTATATTCTGGTGTAGCCCAACTACAGTACCCCAATCAAATATAGTATATAGTTCTGGTTTTTATTGGTACATTATAGTCATACATCTTAATGGGGTACAAGATGGTAGAGGCATACATGCACACATCACTCATTTAGCCCTTCCCCAGTTCTTGCCCCATTCTCTTCTCCCTCCCTCCTTTTCATGGTTTGCTTAGTGGTTGACTTTTATATGTTTATGAATGTACATCGTGTACTTTAGGGAATTTGCCTCTTCCCCCTTCTCTTTCCCTTCAGTTAGGTCAACTTATTTGCTCATCTATGGTTTCTCCTTCTTTCCCTAGAGTTCCTCCTATAACCCCCTTTTTCCCTAGCTTCCACATATTAGGGAAAGCATCCAATTTTTTACTTTTTGTGACTGACTAATCTTACTTAGCATAATGTTCTCTAGTTCCATCCATTTCCCCACAAATGACATAATTTTGTTTTTCTTCATGGCGAATAGAGTTCTTAATGCCTTGTGTGAGTGTTCCAAAACATAACCTTTACAGTCAGAGAGCCTATGCAGACTCTCAAATATTTCAGCCTCCCTGATACGTTTCTGTTTCCTCATTTGTCAAATGAAAATGTTCATAAGAAGGCCATTTTATTACATTGGCAATAGAAGACAAAGCATATGAAATGGGAAAATAGGAACTGATGTGCAAATGGCTTACAGTCCCACCTTGTCAAAATGGCTGAGCCAAGATGGTGCCAGTTAAGCATAGATGATTGTACTCTGGTTATGATCATTGTCTTCTGTCCTTTGTAAAAGTGGAACACACTTATGGATCAATTGTATTAGCTACATTCTCTTTGTCTATGTCCGAGAAGATTGGAGCTTTAGGAGACGTCATGCAATGTAGTAGACACAGCAAATCCATGGTCTCCCAGCCCAATTTTCAAAGTCAACTTTCAAACATAATCACAAGGATTCTCTGAAGCCTCTCCGAGCCCCCGATACCTCTGCCATAGCCTCTCTTCCATCCACTTTCAGCAGATAACTTCTAAGCTTCTATGTAAAAAACCACAAGAACTCCTATGGGAAATCTCACAATGTTTTTCCACTCAATTTACCAATGTGCCTTCATTCACAGTCCCTCCTTCCATGGCAAAATACAGCCTTATAACTGAGATTTTTGTCTTCCTACTACATCAATCCTATGAATAGTTAAATACATTAAAGTTACCTACTTAAATGAAAAAAAATTCTTGTGAAACACATTGATCAAGGAGAAATTTACCTTCCTTGCCCTGTTCAGAGACAAATATACTCACAGATTGAATTCTTACCAAGCTTCTCATTTTTCTGCCAACTGCTACCTGACCACTTAGCACTATAACACCACCATTGCATCTCTTGTTTTTTTTTAGAACAAATGGAAACTGCTCAGACCTTTACCTTTCTCAATAACACAATGGCCCTTGTCCTATCATTTACTTTTCTTTTTTATTAAAAATGTTTATCAAAAGATGAACGGATTAAGAAAATGTGGCACATATGCACAACAAGATTTTGCTCAGCTATAAAGAGGAACAAAATTATATCGTCTGAAAGAAAACAGATGAAACTTGAGAATAGTATGTTAAGTGAGATCAGCCAGTCTCAGAAAGTCAAAGGTCATGTGTTTTCTCTCGTATGTGGCAGCTTGAAAAAAACAGAAACAAAGGAGACCTCGGATGAATGAGTCAAGTCGTGGAAGGATGCTGCAAGAGAGAAATGGGAAGAGGGAAAGGGAGATTTGATGAAGGAACGAACTTGCCAGGATCCGAGTGTTTCTGTTCTCATAGAAATCCATATATTAAAACAACCCCCTTCGCCGGGCGTGGTGGCGCACGCTTGTAATCCCCATGCTTGGGAGGCAGAGACAGGAGGATTGCGCAGGTTCGAAGCCAGTCTTGCTGGCTTAAGAGACACTGTTTCCAAATTAAAAAAAAAAAAAAAATATATATATATATAGAATAGGTCTGGGAGTGTAAACCAGAGGTAGAAGGGTTTCCAGGAACCCCAGTACCACCAAAAAAAAAAAAAAAAAAAAAAAAAAACCAACCACTAATATGATAGTATTTACTGGTGAGGGCTTTGGGAAAGTAGTTAAATCATGAGGGCTCGTCTAATGGTTGGGATTGGTGGTTTTATAAAAGATACCTGAGGAACTGGCTTGTCCTTCTGCCATATGAGGAAAAAGCTAGAAGGGGTGCCTGTGTGGCGGACACCTTGCTCTTGAACTTTTCAGCCTCTTTAACTGTGAGGGGGAAAAAACATCTGTTGATTACAAATTACCCAATCTAAGGTACTTTACTATAGTAGCCCAAATAGACTAAGGTACTAGGCATGATTTAAGTCTTCTAAATGTGTCTTTGTAGCAACCGGGTTATCCAGAAAACGCAATGGAAATGCCACGGGTTTTCTGAAAAAATTTAGAAAAAAAAATCTCCAAGGAAACAGAGTAAAATACTATTTCAAAGGCACTGAGTAAGTATTAGTGTCAAGCTGAAACACAGTGAATAATATTGAAAATGAACGCTCTGATTTCACTGTTCAGTCTGAGTGAAATAATAAAACAAGCAGCGAGACTGATGATAAAGAAGGCTGACTTTATTTTTACACACTGCATTCGCATTTCTGTATCACCCACGTGTGACTTTTAAAAGGAAGAGTGTTGTTGGCACATGGAGCTCAGCGTTAACAGCATCGCCTCATTCATGTCAAGTCCACAAAAGGCACATTAACATATTCTACAATTTAACATTTCAAAACTTGCCTTGGATTATGTAAATCTCGTATAAAATGGATCCTACCAGGAATACAATAGGATGGGATGAAAGGAAGCCTGTTGCCGATGGTCAAGTGGCCAAAATTCTGCTCCAAGACTTATGACTAGCTGTTTAACCTTGGACAAGTCACCTAGCTTCTGGCTTCTCTGTGTCTCATTTTCTTCTATGAAACATTAAGTGGGTTGGACTAAATAGTCTCCCAGGTCTCTTTCAGCTCGAATTCTAGTGTGGAATAAAATTGAAAAGCAAATGTACTTTTCACTAAAATAATTACTTGCTACTGAGCATAATTGCTTCCTTTTGGTAAAAGGACATGCTCATTATCCTCCTTTTTATGTGTGTAGCACTGTTTTCTATTTACACAGTGTGCCTATAAAGCTATGTGATATTTTTTGAACAAACATAGAAGCACTTTTTCTCGCAGATGAGTCTAGTCCCATCTTCAGTGGCTAAGTCCAAAGGCTGCGGACTGATTCTACTGATGCAGGGATTTATCAGTTTGAAACTCTCAAAATTATCTTCTGAGCTGAAAATAGATACTTTTGAACTTACTTAATATTTTATGTATTTATTCACTTATCAAAGATATCCTCACAAGAGATAAGTCTTAATCTTTTCACTGTGTTTTTAGTTATTTATTTATTTTTTGTAACAGTGAGGAATCATTCATAGCCAGAATTGAACATAAAAATAGAGCAATACACCTGGATAATATGGCATTTTTTTCTAAACTGTGTTATTTAATTTAAAAAATAAAAAGATGAGTTTTCTTGTGTGAATAGTAAAATAGTAATTTAAAAATATCTCAAAAGATAAGTATAAATATGGTTGAAAATAAATTCACATATTTAATATATGCATTCCCATTGGAATACTTAGAAGTACAACATTTTTTGATTATGTAAGTTCTACTGTGAATTGTTAAAAATCCAGTTTCAGAACCTCAGAGTTCAGGAAATAGAACCAAGAATCAATACATGGGATGACATCAAATTAAAAGCTTCTGTGCAGCAAAGGATAAAAGAGTCTGAAGAAAGCTTACATAATGGGAGAAAATCTTTGCCAGCTATACCTCTGAAAGATGAAAAATAACTAAAATATATAAAAATTTTAAAAAATTTAACACTAAAAATGACCCAATATAAATGAGCAATTAAACTCAATAGATATTATTTAAATAAAAATTGGCCAGTGAATGTATGAAAAAACTTTGTATATCATTATCCATCAGAGAAATACAATCAAAACTACCCTGAGATTCCATCTAACTTCAATTAGAATGTCAATCTTAAAAAACACACAGAAAAAATAAATGCTGGCAAGGATGTAGGGAAATAGGATCTGTTATACACTGATGGTGACACTGGAAATTAGTACAATCATTATGAAAATCAGTATGGAGTTTCCTCAAAATATAGGAATACCCACCCTAAGATCCAGCTCTACCACTCCTGGATATTTTTCTGTATATGAAAAAGCTTTTCAGAATTTCTAAGGAATTTAAGAAAAAATATTTAGAAGCATTAAATATACAACTAAGTTTCTTCTCTTCATTCTCGAATTTTATTTTCTCACCAGCCATTATTCTTTACATTCTCTTTTTATTTATTCATTAATCTAGACTTTAAATTCTAACATACTGTCATTTTCCATGCTCAACATAAATTATTTTTAAATATTATTTTTGTTTATTATTGTTTTTAAGATGATTTGTTAACATTCTACTTGAAATCTGGTCAAGAAGAAAAAATTGGCAGCTTTATTATTTGGGTTTGGGCTTTATATTATTGTCAATACTGAGTCACAACATCCTATTATAATGATCAATCATAAGTTTGCAACTATTTTCTAGGTTTTGAAATAAATATGGAAAAGTTGATATTATTCATTATGGTTTTCCTTTACTAATGATAAATTTACACTTTTTACTAAAGCCTAAAGTTCTACCCTTGAGAGGACACTAGAGATTAAGTTCCCAAAAGTTTATGGTATTTACTGGCAAAAAGAAAACCTGCCTGGGCTCTGAACAGTGTAACTCACCAAAACAAAGGATGAGTGACTCTCTGAGATGATTCTATCCTTTCTCAGAAAAAGTTTTCCTATGAGTACTTAAGCTTTCCTTTGATATATATATATATATATATATATATATATATATATATATATCCATTTAAAATTTCTTTGCATGTGTATGCATGCACATATGTGAGCTTGTGCATCTTATCCTAATTATGTAATAAACTAGCAACCAAGAAGATTTGTTTTTTGTTCATAACACATAAGAGAATAGAAGAAATAACCTATCTTGCAGCATTATTGACCTCAGACCCTCATTGAACATCAGAAAAATAGACTCAGAATCACAGTAGCATCTGTCCCTTGATACACCTGCTTTCATCCTCTGGGGTTCATGCTCCAGATACACAAGACTATGGGCTGGCCTTGGCATAAGATCACTTGTTTCATCATTTGGCTAATTTATATGCAATATTAAGGACTCTGTATTGATATTAGTCATCAGGACAATCTATTCTGGCCTTGGAGTCCAAGTACAGCAATTCTCAATTTCCTTTGTGTTTCTATGGTGCCTGCTACTACCCCCACGGCAGAACTTAAGAGGTACCTTACAATTTCTCACCTTCATGCGTGGGAGAGGACAAGGTCTATTTGTTATACTGAGTGCCTTCAATGCATTCTATAGTGCTTGGTTTTTATGCATGAGTCGGTGCTTTTGGTGCTGATGATGCCTATCTTCAGCCTAGATTTGCCAGTAGCTACTTAGCCTTGTCTGCATTGATGCACTCCCAGAAAAACAGCAAAATTCATCACTCCTTGATCTAGAACTTGCCCTTAGCTGGGTTTGCCTTAGACTTTGGGCATAATTTCATTATATAACCATTTGATATGTCTTTGTATTCATGACACAGCATCACAATAGGGCTCAATCACGCTTATTGAAATATACTGAATTGCATAATACCCCATAATACAAAGACTGAATATCTTAATAAGCAAGATATATTATTTTATTGAGTTACTTATCAGTGTTTTAATATACAACACTTAGTTACCATGGTTAAATGTTGTAAGCAAATAATGTACTTACTTTCTCAATAAAATGTTTTAATTTTCTCATAAAATGAAATAGGCATCTATAATTTGTCCATATTCCTGTAGTATTTATGTCTTTGTTTTACTATATTTCCCATTATAGTGATAATCATCATCTATCTCTATGTGTCTAAATGAATCATAGAAGGCTTCTCCCATTATCCCTCTCCAACATAGTGCTTGAAAAAATTTGGAGGAGAGCTTAAAATGTTAACCAACTAGCTACATAGCATCGCATACCAATACTCTTTTCCTTCTCTTCATTGACTACCTTCATTTCACCAGTGGTGTCCAATATGAAGTCATCTGATTTAATCCCAGAAGAATTAGGAGAGCATTAGACACGAAGATGTCAAATCCATCTAATACAAATTTATTTATTCTATAATTTATAAAATTGATATAATTATAAATCACATTTACTATAATATGGAAGTTTGTTAGCACATCTTAAATTTTTAAAAATAGACACTAAAAATGTTGTTTCAAGTGGCATTGAGACTTACATAATTTTAAGAAAAAAGATACCAAACAAGTTTTCGGATATATTTTCCCATAAAAAGCCAATTTTGAGAAAAAGAATGCATTGGGAAGAAAGATAAGGAAAAGCAGAAAAAGAGAAATGTTCATTAAAAGATAAAGTGAAGAAAGGAGCCACGCATGGTAGCACATGCCCATAATCCCAGAATTCGGGAAGCTGCAACAAGTGGATCACAAATTTGAGGGCAGTCTCAGCAAGTTCTCAAGAACCCTGTTTCAAAATTAAAAAATAGCCGGGCGTAGTGGCGCACGCTTGTAATCCCCGCGCTTGGGAGGCAGAGACAGGAGGATCGCGCAGGTTCGAAGCCAGCCGCGCGCGCGCTGGCTTAGGAGACCCTGTTTCCAAATAAAAATGTAAAAATAGGTCTGGGAGTGTAGTCCGGAGATAGAAGGGCTTCCAGGAACCCCAGTACCACAAAAAAAAAAAAATTAAAAAATAAAATAGGGCTGGTGGTGGGAGACAAGGTGGTGACACAGAGGGAGACAGTTTGTTTAGGTTGTTCTGAGACTCAGAACTCAATCACCAGAAGGCTGTTTCTTGACAAGAGAGGAAAAGCAGTGAAAACCTCAACAAAACAAGAAAAGTTGAAACATTATAAAACTGAAACCAGAAGAAAGAGCAAGGGACTATAAAGAGTTTCCTACTTCTCACCTGCTGAATTGAGAGCAGCAGTGGTGGGGCCATGTTGGCTGTGCTGTA
Source organism: Muscardinus avellanarius (assembly GCF_963383645.1). Taxonomy (NCBI): domain Eukaryota; kingdom Metazoa; phylum Chordata; class Mammalia; order Rodentia; family Gliridae; genus Muscardinus; species Muscardinus avellanarius. The sequence continues at coordinate 107,214,501 of NC_137797.1, read as the reverse complement.
CCCTCTAGCAAAGAAATATAGATGATTGTGAAGCCCATGTCTACAGACCATCATCAAAAGTAGTCAGCAGCTCACTCTAAGTAGACCTGGCAGCCTAGATGACTCAGCTGGATCCTGGGGCTATGGCTGAGCCCACCTCTTTCTGTGGAGCAGTACCCATCAAGCCATAAGTTAACAAGTATCCAAGCAGAAGACCACACTTTGGGGCCTTAGAAATATGTGTGGCAAGGAAATAGACTCACGGGGACCTGAGACTTTACAAACCACCTCTGTGCAGTTGGGAGTGGGGGATATTGTCAAACACAGCAGAAACTTCAATTAGGTGACAGACCCTAGAGACATTCAGGTCAAAGGGACTGACAGCCAGCAATTTGCCAAGCCATTGGAAGGTCTCCAGGGATCACTAAGAGACACCCAGCCATGGTGTCTTGGGGGAAATAACTCAGCTCACTGAGTCCAGACTCAGAAAGCGATAAACTTGTACTTGGGCACTATAAGCACTAATGCCAATGCCAACAAGGACAAGTATCAGTGGTATCTCTGGGGCTAAAAAACTGAGCCACCCAAGCCCCAGGCTTAAAATTGTACAATTTTTTCCTTCCAGAACTTGGGCCTTGGGCAGAGAGCTGACACTGTCTTGGCCAGCCCACACTTGGAGGTCTAAAGGCCAGGGGCTCAGCAGAGTTTCATGTGATCACAACTACAACCTAGGAACTAACAGAGTTTGTGCCTGGAATGCATGCATGCTAGTTACTGACAGTACCTCACATGATAGTAACAATAGATCAGAGGCAGTGTCCTAAGATCCATCAAACAAAGAAAGCCAGGCCATGAGCTTGAAACATAGTAATCACTGGCTTTGCTGAGCCTAAGCCCACTTTCCACAGAAACCAGAGGTTAGAACTCTGCAGAATTATAGGCTCACATATTATCAGAGTAGTTGTGAGGGCTGTGGAGCACTGAATCCCAACCAAAAGGCTATGGGCCCTGAATAGAGCATCATAGTCTCTGGCTTCATAGAGTTTGTGCCTGGAGACCATGGTAGACTCTAGAGACTGTTTTCCTGCACTGAAAACTATATATAATTAAAGAAGCACTGGAGGACAAACTAAAAAGTTTGGTTATATAACTATGATTGGTACATACAAATATATACAGCCAGCATAGACCTTATTATAAAGGGTTAATAAATAGACATAAGACCCACACAGAAAGAGGAAGAAGATGCCAAGGCAACAAAATACAAACCTGAGAATTCTGATAATATGAGAATGAGAAACAGGGAGAAAACAATAAAATTCCACAACTCAACAACAAGAGAGTTCTCCAATACTGATCTGCAGAAAATTTAAGAAAAGAAATTGAATTTTTATCTTCAAAATGATGAAATATCTCAAAGAAAGTATACAGAAAATGAAGAAGAAAATAAAAGCTGTAAGAAATAACCAGAAAGAGGCTTTGAGCAAAATGAAGTAGTCAATAAATAAAGTTTGCAATAGAAAATAAAAACTAGCAGACTAAACCACATAGAAAACAGGGTGTCAATCTTCGGTTGATTCTAAACTGAAAACACAGTCAACAATATAAAGAGGACATTACAACAATAAAGCCTAAATCTTAAACATCCAAAAATTATGGGACAGTGTGAGATATCCTAACTTATAGATAAAAGGCATTAAAGAAGGTCTAGAACAACAAACCAAGCATATCAGAAACCTCTTCAGAAAAATTATTTTAGAGAAGTTTTCAAACATAGAATAAAACTTGGACATCAATGTACAGAAGACACACAGAACATCATTAAGACAAGATAAAAAAGAGAACCTCCTTATACCACATAATAATCAAAATGACTAACATAGATGCCAAGAAAGAAAATCATAAAAGCACTGAGAACAAAAGAACAGGTGAAATTCTGAGGCAAAACAATTAAAATCACGCAAGACTTCTCCAGCCAACTCATGAATGTCAAGAGGGACTGGTATTATGTGCTCTAGACACTTGAAGAAAACAACTCCCAAACAAGACTGCTATATTCAGCAAAGATATCATTTAAAATTGATGGAGAAACAAAAATATTCTAAGACAAGGGGAAACTTGAAGAATGTATAACAACCAAACCAGCACTGGAGAAAATACTTAAAAAATAGAACACAAAGAAGAAAAAGGAAGCAAATTCCAGAACCAGAGAAAAGGAAAACATGAGGTAGGAAACTAAGCAAAGGAGAAATGCATTAAACAGAAAATAGATCTCAAAGTGATAGAAAACAAAATTATATCTTAATAATAACACTGAAAGTCAAAGGTCTTAACCCACCAATGAAAAGACATAGACTGGCAACTTGGATTAAAAAACATAACCCAAGTATATACTGCTTGAAAGAAACTCATCTTACAGTCATATATAACCATATGGTAAAGATGAAAAGATAGAAAAAAAATACCATGCAAATGGAGACTGAAAACAAGCAGGGGTAGCAATGCTTATATCTGACAACAACAACAACAACAAAAAACCTTTAAACTAAAACACATCAAAAGAGACAAAGCAGGGCACTTATTATTAACAAAAGAAACAATTTAACAAGAAGATATAATGATAATGCACATTTATACCTCAAATATGGGTGTAGCCACATTATAAAACAAACTCTTCAGGACAGTAGGTCTTAAATAGACCCAAATAAAATAATATTGGGAGACTTTAGCACACTACTCACACCACTCGCTTAGTCTTCCAGACATAAGATGAGTAATGACTCTTTAGACCAAAGAACACTATCATGTGGGAAAAAAGAAGACCCAGACTAGCCAAAGGAATTCTCAACAATAAGAAACATGCAGGAGACATCACAATTTCTGACATCAACTTATGCTACAAAGGTATAATAATAAAAGCAGCATGGCACTGACACAAAAACAGACACATAGACAAATGGAAGTGAACAGAAGATACAGAAACACTCCAACATATAGGCACAGGTATAAATTTCCTCAACAAGACCCTCAAAGCTCAAGAAATTAAAACAAGAATTAATCAGTGGGATGACATTAAACTAAAAAGTTTCTGCACATCAAAGGAAACCCATCAAGAGTCTAAAAAGAAAGCCTACAGAAGAGAACTTTTGCCAGCTATCCTTTTGATGGAGTATTAATATCTAGAAAATACAAATAATTTAAAGGACTTTACACTAAAAATATCCCAATACATACTTCAAAAAAAGAAGTGATACAAATGCCTAATAAATACATAAAAATTGTTCAATACCATTAGCAATCATGAAGATGCAAATTAAAACTACACTGAGATTCCATCTAAATCTACTCAGAATGGCAACCATCAAGAAGTCATAAAATATAAATGTTAGTGAAAATATAGGGAAACAAGAACTCTCCTACAGTGTTGGTGGGATTGCAAACTAGTTAAGCCACTTTGAAGATCAGTGTGGAGATTCCTCAGATAATTTGGAATAGATCCACTATATGGCTATGCCACTTCTGGGTATCTTTCTGAAAGTGTTGAAATCAGAGAAGTACAATAATATATACATATTCATGTTCATAGCAGCATAATTCACAATGACCAAATTATGGGGTCAACCTAGGTATTCACCAACAGATATAAAATACTATGGGGAAAACACACAATGAAATTCTACTCAATAAATAAAAAAAGAACAAATTTATGTCATTTGCAAAAAAAAAAAATGGAAGGACCTAGAGAATATTGTGTTAAGTGAGATTATCCAATCACAGAAAGTGAAGGGTCATATGTTTTCTCTAATAAGCACAAGTAGTTATGGAGTAATTAAGACACCAAAGGTACTCGAGATAATGTAAAAGAAACTTCAGTGGAGTCAGCAAGGTGGTCTAAGGGAAGGGGAAGAGACTGAGATTTTTTTAGTGAAAATATTACAGTCGAATGTGTGTACATATGTGAATATACCAATGTCAATCGCATTCCTTTGTTTTGGAAAGCAAGAAAATGGGGAGGTGGGGGTGCACCAGGTGCTGTGTGCATGTATGTTATTGTCAACAATGATTTACATTATGGTGTGAGACTATAATGCATCAACAAAAGCTGAAAATAAAAATTTACAAATTAAATTAAAAATTAAACGTAGGGCTTGGTGGGTATAGCTCGTAGGTAGAATGCCCCTGAATTAAATGAAGGAGAAAGAGGAAGAGGAGGAGGAGGAAGAGGAAGAGGAGGATAAGAAATAATGATCACAGATTACCTGAATGTACTTTAGCTAGAATCCTTCTGTTAAATAGTCCAAATTTTATTTCTCGAAAAATTTTAAAGTCTATCAGTCACCAAAATGTGTTAACAATTTATCTAGATTGCTAATGAATTTAAGTAGCATTCCTAGACATCTTGCATGGACTGATATGTCTAGCCTGGAGGAAGCTGCTTTATGGGGAGTAGAGAAGCTTCTGGAAAGTCAGGTAAATATGACTTGGCCTGGGGCCTAGACCAATATGGACATAATTGTCCAACAGTGGGGTATATTGATAGAAGTCTATTTTCAAGAGAAACTGAAAAGCAGAGACACCTCCCAGCAGAGAATTTATCCCAAGAGAAGGAGCTTCCCTGAAAAATGTCAACGAGTGTGTAACAAACCTTTATCTGCTGGAAAGAATGAGGACTCTGAAACAAAGAAATATCAGGACTATTATGTGCATGTGCCCTCAAGCTCTAGATTCATACCTGGGCTCTAGAAAAAACACTGTAAGGAAAACAAAAAAGAAGCAAAACAATGACCTCTTTTTACACCTTTGAGAGATAGAGAATGTTGGTGTCCTGGAAAGTCAGGTCAGATTCCAAAAGCAAATTCTTGTGGTTACTGGGGTCAGTGAAGCAATCATATAAAAATAATTCCTCCTGAATCCAGAAGGGATGTGGTGGTCATTACCAGGCACCAAAGTGCAGAGACCATAAAGTAAATTTACCCTTGATCATGTGGGAGATTCGCTATAGAAACTCTAAAAATACTCAAGAAACCAGAAGTCATTGACTTGAAAAAATAAGACCTGTCCCAGAGAAACCATGATACAGTATGAAAGTTCCTAAAATATGAAGGGATCGTCTCTCCATTCATAACATACCCATATCCATGGGTTCCCTAATGAGAAACTGAGTTCAGTCCCATTCAGGTTCCTGCTAAAGTCTTCACCGTAGAAGTAAAAAAATACAGATACTCTGTCCTCTAATTTTAAACTAGGATCTAGGTACTTTACCAACCATCATAGAGATATAGTGAATCCAGGAGTTGTCAAGGAACCAAGGTACAAAAACATAAGCATATGATTAGAAGCTTTGCACGGGAGACCATTTTCAAAAATAAGTAAATGTACTGAGATCTGTTATTATTCAGTTCACTATATTCATGCATTGTTCCAGTAATTGATGTGTATTATCTTCTTTAATAGTCAACATAATTCAAAATAGGTTATAATCCACGTGATACAGATGAGGTAATTTGGGCATAAGTTTGAGGAAAGGAAAAGTATATATTAGCCCTCCTCTAGGAAATACTGGATAATAATAGTAAAATAAAGTCCCCCTGGTTCCCAGAACCAAGCCCTTACCCTCTGGGATCTACTTTCTGGCTAAATCTCAAGTATTTGCACAAAATTATGTAAATTTCCTAACTTCTCAGATGAAATAGACTAACCTGCATCATTCTTTAGAAAAGGGTTTTTGAGGATACTCAAAGGTTCCAGAATTCCTTTAGAGGCAGAAAAAAAATATTGTTCCTGAGATGGATGTTTTCTGCACATTTTAAATGACATTTTGAGAAAATAACAATTTTAATAATAATGGAGAACTGTTCAGGAACTCAAATTAGCTCTTTTTTTAAAATTTTCTCAAAACTCCCTTATTGATTTAACTTTATATTTTTGGAGAAAGAAAATACAGTTCATCTTTTCTTTCAAGATAAAAAGTTATATTAGTCACACAGAAATAATTCCTGCACAATCAAATATTATTGAAGTACAATGAGCCAAATGGTTTCACGGTTGGGAAAATCTTCCCTCTCCCACACCTATAAACTTTCAGAAACAAGGCAGGAATTAGAACATTTTCTTGTTAGACTCTATAAAGGTTACTTTAGTAAGGAACTTATAAGTTACAGACACATATGACTGTTGAGGGAAAAGTAATTTGTTGTAATCATTTTTAATTATAGTTATTTTTAATTATCTTTGCTGTATGTGTAAACATTAAAAATACAAACAGTGCCGCTCTAGCACAGATGGTTGGTGCTGTTACCCAGGCTGTCAGCATCATTTGAACACTACTGCCTCCTTTATCCTAATTGTAAGCAAAAGCAATAAAATTGCTTCTTGGAAACTATTTTCATGTTTGAGAAAACTGGCTGTTACTAAAGATGAGAGAACAAAGTTATGGAAATACTGTCATCCTTTCTCTCCCCCAAAACAATGCTTCGGACTGACTCTCTGCTCGGTGTCCACTGTATTGTACATGGTTCTGGGATGCCCAGTGGTCAACCTGGATATGCCCACCTTCAGTTTTGCTCCAACTCAGTCAACTAGCCAAGACCTAGGTTGATTATTTTTAAAACTTGAAGCTGTGAAATGCATCGGCAATATGAATTGTGCAGAAGGATGGGTATTCCAAATACCTCCCTTCATTTAGGTCTCCACATGGTAACCAAGTGAAACTCTTTAACATTTCAAACTATTTATGCTAGTACCTCACTGATGTCAAGACATAATTAAAGGAACACAGAGCTCCATAACTTAAGTTCTATTACCACGAGAAGAACTATTATTTCTGCTACCTGATGGCCAGCACTGGAGTGGGCTGAATTCTACTTTGAAGATCCTTCAAATAGATGACTGTCCTGTTTGAGCTTATGACCTAAAGTCGAAGCCTGCATTATAATGCAAGTGTTAAATCACTCAGATCAAGGCAAAGGAATAAAATGCTCTTGGTTAAGTTTAATGTTGGTCAATGCACTGTATTATATAAATGTGTGTATATGTATGATACATGTGTGTATATGTATGATACATGTGTGTATATACATCACTTATATTCATACCATATACTATATATGTATGTATGTGTATATAGTATGTATGCATGTGTATAAACTATTATTCCATATTTAAAATTATCTATGAAGATAATCATGCAAAATAAAAATAAAAAATAAGAGATCTGGTGGCATATGCTTGCAATCCGAGCATTTGGGAGGCTGAGACAGGAAGATCGTGGTTTGAGGACAGCCTCAGCTATTTAGTGAGACCATTTGCAACCCAGTGAGACCCTGTTTCAAAATAAAAAATAAACAATAGGGCTAAGGGTGTAGCTCGGAGGTAAAACGCCCCTGGGTTCCATCCCCAGTACTGCAAATAAATAAATTAGTTAATTAATTAATTAAAAATTAAAACAAGGCAAAAAAATACCCCACAAAATTTTGATCGACTCTCAGAGGAAATAATATTCCCTTCCTAGATATGGAACAGTACCCAAAAGAACAATTCAGACTCTTAGAAAAAAGAATCCTAACCTATCTGTGAAGCAAAAATGGATATAAAATTCTAAAAAGAAACAAGTCTACATGAGATTTGGTGTCACTGAATAAGGTAGTTGTTTTCCACAGTGACCCACCAGTTTTATCACTAATCCTTCAGGTAATCAAAAACGATACAATGAACTCAAAGGAAACTGACCATTATATGCATTTCCTAACTTTGTGTATTTTGAGTTTCTAAGGGCATTCAAGTACTGCTCTGGTCTGTATGTATATATTGAAACCTAGTCACCATTATGATAGTACGCAGGAGGTGGGGCAGTGAGGGTGACTGAGTCATGAGGGTGGAGCCTGTCAAACAATGGTCTCAGGGATCTCCCTGCCTTTATCACCTTGTGAGGTTACAAAGTGAAAGTGTCATCTATGAGTCAGGAGATGGGCTCTCTAGAGACATTGAACATGACTTCACCTTGATATTAGGCTTCCCATCACACAGAACTTTAAGAAATCAATTTCTAGCTGGGTATGGTGGAGCACACTTACAATCCCAGCATTTGGAAGCTGAGACAAAAGGGTCACGGTTCAAGGACAACCTCAGCTACTTAGTGAGGCCTTTTGCCAATCAGTGAGACCCTGTTTCAAAATAAAGTATAAAAAATAGGGCTGAGAATGTATTTTAAGGTAGAATGTCCCTGGGTTCCATCCCCAGTACAGCCAAAAAGAAAAGAAAATTTATGTTGTACAAAAACAATATAGTTTATGACATTATATTACACAGTCCAAACAGACTAAGACAGGTACTAATCCGTAAAAAGATACACATATTGAAGAGATAAATATTTAGATCATCTCTTCTCCTATGCAGACATAGGAGATACAATAATTTGATAGAACATCCACTCAGAATTTGAGGAAAACTCTAAATTTGAGGACCTTATATTCTCTTTCCACTAAAATAATCATTAGCAATGAGTCTTGAATAATTAAAAATCAGATTTTAATTTATTACTGAAGATGCCAGATGGACAGTCCCAGAGTGCATGTCTGTTTTTATCACAGAAACAAGTTAGCAAAGACTGCTCTACAATTTTCTGCCAACTTTATATTTAATGATGGAGTTGCCCTTATTAAAACCACAGTTTTTTGCTGAGAATATGGATGGGTTACACAGTGTTGTCCTTTCAACTTTGAGCCTGTGACAGAGTCAGGAAAAATCATAATTTCTGGGGTTTCTTTTTGGCATATCACATAACAACCTAGAAAAAAATAATCTCACTGACATTATTTAAGTTAGTGTCTACTACATGAGTCAAGATTTCTAGTGTGAAGTCTATGCCATAAAATTTGATTTTATTTATATGGAGAAGTAATTAAATTACATGCCAATTGTCTAGTCTTGGAAAGATAACAAGTCCAAAAATATAGGCTTTAGAAAACAAATTGACTGACAAAAATCCTATGGGCTTCCAAGCTATACTTCTTTATAATACAATTCCACTCAATGCATCATATTTTTTTAAAATTGACAAATAATACATGTGTGTATTTCTGGTATATTGACTGTGATAATTCAATGCCATGTGTAATGATCAAATCAGAAAAATGATTGGTCATTATGACCTTAAATATCTGTTATTTTTTGGACAACACTAAGGAATTGTATGCTACATAAGATTAGCCAGTTTTAGAAAGTCAAGAGTAATGTGTTTTCTGTAATATGGGAAAGCTGAGAAGATATAGAAAAAAAATAAAGAAACCAGATAAATGAGAAGAAGAGAGATCTCTAGAATAGTAGAAGGATGTTAGGGGAGAGAAAAATAGAATGTGAGGAAGGAAACAGCTCAAATACTGCTGTTATATATAAAGATATCGCTGTGAATCTTGATAATATATACGGGGATGAAGGCGAGGGGAATGGGTGGGACATGGAGGGACGCACCATGTGATGTGTGCACATTCAAACGCGACACAGAATCTCACTATGGTGGGCAAGTAAAATGTAGCAATAAAAGTACAACGAATATCATTTCTTTTGGTCAAGAACCTTTGAACTCCTTCATCTGACTCTTCATAATTTATAGAGTAAATTGAAAACGAAGTCACCCTAGTGTATTTTGGAATACTAGAATCTACCCCTCCTAGCTAACTGCATTTTGGCGCCAACTTTTTATCCAGTGTTCCTCTGCCTGCTGTGGCCTACCCTCCTTCTCAGATTCTAGTGATCACTGCTCTCTAAGAGATCATCTTTTTTTAAACTCCAACATAAAGCACTAGTCTTTCTGCCTCTAGCTTATTTAACTTTATAAAAGTCCCATCCATTTTGCTAAAAATAAAAAAAATCCATCTTTTTTTTGGTGCACTATAGTCTCACATGATAATGTGGACCATGTTGACAATGGCGGATATTCACGGTACTTGGTGCCCTCCCGTACCCCAACCTGCTTCCCCCTTTTCTCCCTCCCAATACTGAATGTCCAGGTTAACAATGTTATATTCACATGTATGCATATATATTTGAATGTAGCTTTTCCATTAATTAACCTCAGCCTTCTTCCTCCCCTACCCTTCCTTTCTTGCTTTGCCGAGGTTTCCCCTTCATTATCCTGGACACTCATCTTTTTAAATAGCTTAATAATATTCAATTGTGTATAGAGACCACCTTTGCCTTTTCCACAGGATGGCTCTTGTGAATCCTGAATAAACACGGGAGTGCCAGTATCTCCTTGAAACACCGATTTCATTTCCTTTGTCTATATACCCCAAATTGTTGTTGCTGGTTCATTTGGTAGCTATGTTTTAGATTTTTGAAGAATTACCATACCTTTTGCCATAATGGCTATAATAATATACATTCCCAACAACAGTGTGTAAGAGTGCCTTTTCTTCATGTACTCTTTAATATTTGCTATCTTGTGTTTCTGATAATACACTTTCTAACTGGAATAAGATATCTCATTTTGGGATATCTTATCCCAGTTAATTATCATTTCTCTGATAATTAGTGATGAGCATCTTTTCATAGACTTTAGCCATTTGTTTGTCTTCTTTAAAGAAGTGTAGACTCAGATAATTTACCTATTTATAATTGGATTATTTCAGGTTTGTTGTCAGTGTTTTAAGTTATTTTTATGTTTTGGATAGCAACCCTTTCTTGAATGGATGCTATGCAAATATTTTTTCATTATTTAGGTTGTTGCTTTATTCTGTTGATTATTTTGTTGACTATATAAATGTCTTGAAAGCTTTTGTCTTTGACTTTTTATATTTTCTGGTCATAAATTTAAAAATCCAATGGTTTTGAGTTTATTTGAATAGGTGATAAGGAGTCTGGTTCTTTTTCTACATATGAATATCCAGTTTTCCCAGCACCATTTATTGAAAAAGTTGTACCTTTTCTAATACATCCCACTGATCTTGTCTCTATGCTTGATTTTATTCATTGTCTTGCTGTTTTGGTTACTATGTTTCTATGTTTCTGATGTATATTTTGAGATGAGGTACCACTAAGTCTCGAGTCTTATTCTTTTGCTTAAGTTTGTTTGAGTTATTTTGGGTCTTTTGAGGTTCCATGTAAGTTGTAGTTCTGACATCCTTTCATGAGAAAAACTCTTAAGAAGATATACACAGTGTCACAAGTCCTTTTGCACAGCTAGCTGGAGGGCCAAGGCAAGCAGTCACTAGTGCTGGGCCAGCCTGAACAGTTCAACAAGCCCTGTGTCAAAATAAAAGGGTGAAAAGTGCTGGTAGTATAGTTCAGTGGTAGAGTGCTGCTGCTAGGTTCAATCTCCAGTACCACAAAACAACAAAAGCAAAATAAAACAAACAAAACAAGAACAACCTCTCAGTTGAAAAAAACAAATGATAACTTACAATAACTATAAAAATTTATGATTATAAATAATTTCTATTTTAGAGGTAGAAAAGTTTATAAGTCAAAAAGTAAGTTAAAGAATCTGCTAGAATTCATAAACAAATTCAGTAAAGGTATAAGATAAAAAATTAGCATATAAAGGTTAGTAGCACTTTTATATATTAGTGACAAACATTAAAAATAACTACAAAACCCTAAAGCATCTTGAAATAAATTTAACCAACAAAGGAATAGCCTCTACATTGTAAGTTACAAAATACCAATGAAAGAAATTATCAAAGACACAAAAATCTGGAAAGACCACCCATAGATTGGAAGAATTCAGAAATTCAAATAATTAATATTGTTAAAATGTCCATGCTATCCAAAGTGATTTACAGATTCAATGTACTGATTTTTAAATAAAAATTAATATTTAGCTGGGCATGGTGATGCAGGACTATAATCTCAATACTTGGAAGGCTAAGACAGGAGGATTATACATTTGTTGTAACCTCAGCAATTTAATGAGACCTCCACAACTTAGTGGGGCCTATTTCAAAATAAAGAATAAAAACAGGGCTGAGAGTGTAGCTTGGAGTTAGAATGCCCCTGGGTTCAATACCCAGTACCAACAAAATAATATTTATAAAAATAAATAAGCTGATAAGAATGTCAGACAAAGACATAATTGAACAAATAACAGAAATTCAGAGAGGTTAGTACTGAACCCAATTTTACCCTAAGAATAAATGTAACTTCCTGATGATGTGGAATATCCAGAGAAGCCAGAGGCTTTCTTTTTTATACATATTTTTATTGAAAATAAGTGGTATACATTTAAACTGTACTTGGTACCCTCTCCCCCAACGCCCTGTTTTCCCTTCCCCCCTCCCACCAATGATTGTCGAGGGTAACCATGACATATTCATACTTTTACACATATTTGGATGTGGGCCCCCATTAATCAAGTTCAGCCTTCCTCCTCTCCTATGTTTCCATTCAAACTTTGCTGAGATTTCCCCTCCATTATCTGGAGTCCCTCTGGTATCCCCTATATTCCCTAGTTTGGGCATATTAGAGGAACCACATGTACCTTCTCCTTCTGTGCTTGGCTGATCTCACTTAACATAATGCTCTCCAAGACTTTCCATCTTCTTACAAATGGCATGTGTTCTTCTTTATAGCTGAATAGAATTCCATTGTGTATATTTCCCATAATTTTGCATTCCATTCATCTGTTGATGGGGACATGGGTTGGTTCCATATTTTGGCTATTAAGAATTGTGCTGCTATGAACATAGGTATGGATATGTTGCTGTATTTCTCTGATTTCAACCCCTTTGGAAAAATACCCAGGAGTTGTATAGCTGGATCATATGGTGGATCTATTCCCAGTTTTCTAAGGAATCCCCACACACATCTCCATAGTGGCTGAACTAGTTTGCACTCCCACCAACAGTGTAAAAGAGTTCCTCTTTCCCCACATCCTCGCCAGCATTTGTTGTTGTTTGATTTCTTTATGCTTGCCACTCTGACTGGGGTTAGATGGAATCTCAGTGTAGTTTTGATTTGCATCTCCCTGATGGCCAGTGATGAAGAACATCTTTTCATGTATCTATTGGCCCTTTGTATCTCTTCTTTTGTAAAGTGTCTATTTTTTTTGTAAAGTGTCTTTTGTAAAGTTCATTTGCCCATTTCTTGATGGGGTTGTTTGTTTTGCTAGCGTAGAGTCTTTTGATATACATTCTGCTAAGATGTTATAAACTGTACACCTAGTTTGCTCTATTCCTTCTTTTGGGTTTATCTTTTATGATCATAAAATATTCCTCATTATTAGCAACATAACCAAATGTAGTGAATTCACACACACACACACACACACACACACACACACACACTATTCCAGATACTGAAAATATATCACAAAATACATTCTATCAACAGAATGAAGCAAAATATTTCTCCACATTCTATGATTATAACATATAATGCACAAAAAGCACTAGTTTTACATTTTAAAAAATTAAAATTTTACATCTACTAATTCGATGAACATTACATTATTTACCATATAAAAAACTTGAAGGGAAATATCAAACCACAAAAGTAATGTGCTATTTTCTGATTTGCCTTTCAATTCTATAATTTTAGCTTTCACCCAGAAAATAGCAGTTTATATAGTCCTTATCAGATTATCTTACTTAGTGATTTTTTTAAATTTTTCATTTTGTTTCCCAAACAAGTTACTCCTACTTTGTGTTGGGTCATATACTTATAACCCTGGCTCAGAACTAACCAAAAAAGAAGCCTCTATAGAGATATGATTTGATTTGAAAACTTCTTCAATGGCTGCAATGACCTCAAATATTAATTTTACCAAATATTTAATGTCAAATTTGCTCTATATCTTGGGCAAATTTTCACAGGTTCTCTGGTAATTCCATCTAGTTGACTGGATACACTTTGAGTACCATCACTTTACATGAATATATAGTAGCCTTATGAGCATCAATGCTAACAAACTTCTTAACCTGCAGCCCCCATCACTGATGCATTTTACGGAAACTTAAGAAATATACAGTATTTTAAATGTTGACATAGGCCGGGCGTGGTGGCGCACGCTTATAATTCCCGCGCTTGGGAGGCGAAGACAGGAGGATCAGGACAGGAGAATCGCGCAGGTTCGCAGGTTCGAAGCCAGCCGCTGGCTTAGGAGACCCTGTTTCCAAATTTAAAAAGTAGAAAAAATAGGTCTGGGAGTGTAGCCCGATGGTAGAAGGGCTTCCAGGAACCCCAGTACCACCAACAAACAAACAAACAAACAAACAAATAAATGTTGACATAAAGACTATACACTCTGGTGGTTGTACATATTTTTTTAAATAATGAAATTGTTTATTCTTGAAAAATTAATTTAGAAAGTCTTCACATCACATCTTCATTTTTTTTACTTTGACTCAAGAAATTGCTTGCAAAGTCTTCTAAAGAATGTTGGGAAGCCTAAAATTGGGCTTTAGTTCAATGTCATTCGCCTGACACATGCTAACACTCTGTTTCTGGGCTGAGATGTAGCTCAGTGGTAAAGTACTTGCCTAGTGCACATGGGACCCTGGGTTCCATCCCCCATACTCAACTGTATATAATATATAAACATATTTTAATTTTAATATAAAGCTCTACTTTCACACTTCTTAATTTCCTCTCCTAGACTCTCACTTTCTTGTCTGTTCTTTGTTCTTTCTTTCTTTGTAATCAATTTTAGTTGCATTTTCTTTTTCGGCAGTACTGGGGATGAAACTCAGTAGCATTTTATCTCCCGAGTTACGCCCCCAGCCATATTTTTATTCTTTATTTTTTGAAACAGGGTCTCACTGAGCAGCAAAGGGCCTCCTAAGTAGCTGCGTCTGTCTGCAAACCATGATTCTCCTGTCTCAGCCTCCCTAATGCTGGGGTTACAAGCGTGCGCCACCATGCTCTGCTTGCATTTTCTGACAGTAAAATTGTGTGGCCCTTTTTCCTTTTCCTTCTTGATTTTTGCTTGTTTGTTTTGGCTATCAATTGCATTTATTTCTTAGAACTAGGGACTGGACACAGGGGTATTCTACTTCAAAGCTACACCCTCAGCACCCCGCTACCTCTTTTAAATTTTGAAAAAGGGTCTCACTTATTTGCCCAGGTTCTTGCTAAATTGCTGAGGCTGGACTGGAGCATGTGTTTTTTCCTGTCTCAGCCTCCCAAGTACTGAGATTACAAGTGTGTGCCATCATGCCCAGCTCTCGGAACACAGGGGCATTCTACCTTCAAACTACACCTCCAGTCCCATTTTTTATTCTTTAATTTTGAAACAGGGTCTCATTGAGGTGTAAAGGGCCTCAGTAGCTGAGGCTGTCAGCAAACTCTGATCCTCCTGTCTCAGTCTCCCAAATGCTCGGATTACAAGCGTGCACCACCATGCCCGGCAGCCCAGCTCTATTAATACATTCATGTGCAGGCCAATGTTTTGCTATGTGACATATGAATTACAATATTATCATGAAGGACATTGAGTCACTGAATATTAGGTAACCAAAATAACATAAAACAGCTTTACAGAAAGTTTAAACTCAAACCTAAAAGACTGAGGTGCTGGTAAAAATAGCTAGAAAATAGGATGGTACCAGCTAAAACAGATGCAAGAAAACGTCTCATAGATAAAGGAAAGGAGGACAACAGAGAATTTTGGCTATCAGCTAACACACGAGGCACTTTGCAAATTTGATTTAAATTCTTTCCTAGCACTCTCCAGTAGTCATTATTGAGGAAAATCACCCCAGAGAAGTCTGTAATAGATTGCTTACTGTCATGCAACTACTGGCTCAGAGCTGGAAATCACATTCAAGCTTGTCTCCAAAGCCCATGCACTTTTGAGCTTGTTACCCTTTCCACAGTGCTCACTTCCACAGAAGGAAATCTGGTAAGAGCTGGGTATCTGGCGAAATAAAATGCGCCAAACACTTTTTTTGAAAATGATGAGTGTGAAATCAAGTCATCAAATCAAGTCCATCTTTTATTTATTTATTTTTTAAAATCGTGATATGTTGGATTGCTACCTAATTGGCTAGTGATTGGAATTGATTGGCAGGTGTGATAAAACTCATTAAATCAACTCTTCTTTTTTTAAAAAAATGATTGCTATCTAAATATGGTATTGAGCTTAAGGATTCTCATATGTATCACAATTTCCTCAGTCTCCAGGGACCTAAGCCAACTTTCCATATAAAAGAGTCTACTTAAAATTTGCATGTACCCCATTGTGGTGATTTTCAGTCATTAGGCTTTTACACACATTTATGTGAACATTTATCTTAAGATATGCAGCAAATAATAATGCATTGGTATGGAGAACCCTGAATTTTAAATGTGATTTTTTTTTTAATTTAACAAGTTGGAAATGATTAAAAAGCATCCTGTAACACGGTTGCTTATTTTCATTTGTGTTAGTGATTCTAGAAATGTAATTCCTTTGGGATCACTTGTGTTTTTAACCGTCTCCTGAGCAGAGGAACTGGCTACGGACTGCTCATCTTTCTGAACTATCTTGTCACCTATAGTTGTAGAGCCAATAGCCATCGGAGCACGTGATAGAATATCTCCTTGTGGAAAGTGACAGGTTCGTTCAATAACTTGGAGAGAGAATGGCTACCTTCCTCGGCGGCAATGGATAGGCATATTCCTCGTGCAGTTTAAAAGACTCGGCTTACATAAAAGCAGGACACCTCTCTGGAACCTCTTGGTGTTGCTCTGATATTAGGGCTCGGAGAATCAGAGCAAATATATGATAGTCTGGCTAACTCGATTACCATCGGTACTAAGTCGTTTTCTATCTATGACCCAGGAGACTTGCGTCTTTTGCCAACATCCAAATTGTGGTAAAGGAAAGTGTTAGCTTGCAAATAAACTCATACCCTTCACAATTATAGAAAGCAAACAGAAAACAGACTCTTAAAATATTCTATAAAATGACAGAAGGCACTTGCCAAAAGAAACAGTTTGGAGAGAAGAGGAACATAATAGTTTTGATAGGGCTTAGATTTGCGTGACCCTGGGCCAGTTATTACACCTTACCTCATCTGAAGGTTAATTTAAAAGTGATTTGTAATTTAACAGGCTATGATTTTTATGGAAAAACCAATTTGATGTACTATTTTAGAACCAAATTTAGAGGATGCATTTAAACTAATTTTTGAAGATATTTCTTTTTTATTTTATCAACTTTTCTCAGTTTAACCAAGTTATCTAAATTTGTCTCAGTTTCAGTAGAAAAGGATTAAAAATTTCAGACATTACCAAAATCAGTGATCTGAATCAATATGATAGCAAAAAACAATTAAACTCCTTGCTCGAAAGTGTTGTCTTTATTTTATATTTTGTAATTCAACTTAATTTTATATAACTGAATTAACTATTTCTGTTAGTCAATAGTTTTAAAAATAACCACTGGCCGGGCGTGGTGGCGCACGCTTGTAATCCCCGCGCTTGGGAGGCAGAGACAGGAGGATCGCGCAGGTTCGAAGCCAGCCGCACGCGCTGGCTTAGGAGACCCTGTTTCCAAATAAAAATGTAAAAGTAGGTCTGGGAGTGTAGCCCGGAGGTAGAAGGGCTTCCAGGAACCCCAGTACCACACACACACACACAAAAATAACCAAGGGTTATTTGTAATATCATATTATTACATGTTCAGCTTTTAATAGAAATACTCCGGGAAGTCAGATATGCAATATATAATAATAATTTATTATTATACAAATTTATATGTATAATAATAAAAATTAAAATTTTATTTATAAAAAAACTAATATTAAAATAGGATAAATCAGATGCATAGTCTGTAATATAGAATGTCAATTTTGACAGCAATAAATGAGTCTTCTTTGCTTTATTCGCTAATGTATGGACACAATTGATTTGTGGTAGATTGCATGTGTAGTCTCCAAACTGATCTAAGTTAACTTTGTAGAGAAAAGGTGAAGTTTATCTCAGAGAAGATTGTTCAAACCAAACGAAAAAAGTTACAGATTTAAATACTCAGTACCAAAATAGCAAATTACCTGCTTCAACCCCAGATTACCTCCCTTGACACTGACCTTTGAAATATGGACATTCTGCCATAGAACCTTCAACCATCTCCTCAACCTAAGTTTCTGCCGCATTTACTTCTGTAGACCATCCCGTGTTACTAAGGTTATAACATCGGTGAGTGTGAACAGAACCTTAGGGGATGTGAAGATCATTTTCTACTTCCTCACTGTCTGTCTTTGGTGCCTGCTACTGAGCCAGCTTAGTGAGAACCTTGATGAATGGCATAATCACCTAATGGTAATAATTGCCAGAGCGAAGGTTCAGGGCGGTTCATTTCAGTAACTCCAAACAGTGGAGGAGAAATTGCCCACAGAGTCCATTAAAATAGCATTCCTGACATTGTCTCTAGGCCTCAGGCCTCAGGCAGGTGTGAATTGGAATTTGCCAGCAGGGACTTCCCACTGGTGAGACCTTCTTTTGACAGCCCTCTGGTTTTCTGTTCCCCTCCTACTCCCGAATTATGTTATTTTACTCCAGATGAGAGATTGAGAGTCCTTGAAGCTCTGATTCATTCGTAACAGCAACACACAGGCAACACACCAATAATAAAAGCTAGGAGTAAATATTTGGAGAAAGTTACTGAAACACTGTAAGAAAGGAATGAAATGAAATGCGGTTAACAAATTTATTTTATATAAAAAGCTCACACACAACGCTACACAACTGAAATAATTCTAAATCTTCCAGAGTGGGAAGAATTCCAGGTGCTCCCATCCTAGGGTATATATCTCCTCCAAGTTGCTTAAGGAGCTTGAAATGATTTTATATAAAAGAAGCTAGGTGGCAAAATATCTCTTCCTAATTTCTGGTTTTATGTTGTTGCATAGAGGAATACGACCTTTTGATCATCTAAATTAGTGATTAATTAACACATTTATTTCTTTTTCTGAGTCTGTGCTAATTAAACACATCCTACTATATTTTTCCAGTTTCCATTAAAACTAAATCCATATGCAAAACGTCTCTGCTTCCCTACATGTTTGTTTATTTATCTTGAGAATCTGTTTGCTAAAATCTGTTCGCGAAAGAGGTTGAGACTGGAGATCTAAGAGTAGGAGTGAGGAGAATTCAAACTAATTCCCCCTGGAGTCCCTGGTGTCTGTTCTCACTGTACACTTTGGCATCATTCAAGTGAAGGGCTCCAGGACACTGCAGAAGAAAAGGATAGAGGGCATGCCAGAGATCATTGATGTAATGTCCTCACTTCATAAATGAAGAACTTAAATCCTAGACAGATTGAGGTTTATTTCAAGGTAGTTAGACGATGATAGATTCAGATTTCTTGGGTCCTTTCCCAAGTCTTTCCCATTCTACCTAACTTTTGTAGGATGGTAGATATTTTATACAATATCATATGGATACTGGAAATCAGTGACTGGAGTCTATTTTCATGTCTATTGGTCTACTGTACTACACCCATATGTTTTGGCTCCCTAGGTACTTTTTTATGGGTTCATATCCTCATTTATTTATGTTTTTTTTTCCCTCTCACCAAAATACATGAGTTCTTGCTGTTTGTTAGGCCCACTAATGGACCCCAGAGACACTATTTGTTGCAAGGCCCCAACAATAATGGATTTCTTTCTTTTTTAAAAGTTATTTTAATAGTATATTGCAATTAAGCATTCTAGTGAGGTTCAACGTCATAAAGAATAAAACCATACATGTACACATATCTTGGAGTGATTCCCTCCACACCCTGCCCTTCTTCTCCAACCCCTCAGAGATATGTTAATGAAATTATTTTCAATTCTTCACAATATTGCCATAGTATAATTTAAACTATTTTCCTCTTCAGTTCTCCTTCCTCCCCTCCGTAACTTCATCCTCTAAGCCTCTTTCACTATTCTAGAGATTTTTCTCTACCTTATTTAAAATCCTCATTATTTAAAATTTCCCCATATGTGGGAAAACATATAAACTTTAATCTGCTCTAATTTTTGGAGGCAGATACATTTAATTGCTACCTTTCAGAACTATTAAGTAGCAGGTATAATTTATGAGTTTGGCATATAACCACAGTCAGTCCCCGTGTACGATCTTAGGATACGGGTATCACCAACTATTTTATGTAGATTTAAAAATAAGATTCAGAGAGGGTAAGCAAAGCCTTTTCAATGTTCTCCGCTAACAAATTATTAGCAAATTTTCAATCTGACTGAACTTAAAGTGTAAGTTCTTTCTTGTTCCCATGCTGGTTTGCTCCCTTTAGCACTGTTTAAATAAAAAAGTAGATATGTCTTCATCTTAGGATTATTTCTTTAGGAAAATTTTATTGGGATGGATGATGCATTCATCCTGTGAAAAGCTAATAACCTGTGGACTCAGTAAAGGAGGGGGTCTGCTGTAAGTGTACAGCTGTGGTTTAACTCAGGACTCAGAACTGCAGGATAAAGAAATTAAGTATTCCCTCACACTCCAATTTCTGAACCAAGCCTGAGTACACGCTGCTCTCCAAACTTCTTCCCTTTTCAATATCGAAGAAGCGAAAATGACACCTCCCAAAACACAGTTTTAATATCACATTTGCTTAAATTTTCATTTGGAGATTGTGGTCATTTTTTTTTTTTTTTTGTGGGTCTGAAGATGGAACCCAGGGGCATCTGACCTCTGAGCTAATTCCCCTGCCCTATTTTTTATTCTTTATTTTGAAACAGAGTCTCACTAAGTTGCAGAGGGCCTAACTAAGTAGCTGAGCCTGTTCGCAAACCGTGATCCTCTGGTCTCAGCCTCCTGAATGCTGGGATTACAAGCGTGTGCCACCACGCACGGTTTGAGACTGTGGTAATTTCTTAAAGGGATTATAAGAGAAATAAACCACAAACTATGCACCACTGATACTACTGCAAAGGAGAACACGTGTGCAGGTGCAGCGAAAGAGACTCACCAATTGGCCACTGCAGACCTGAGCAGACAGTGAGCCCAGCTCAAAGGGCTCCAAATCCCTCCAGCCTGCTCCTTATCATGGGCACTTTTGATACTTTGTGAGGTGCTGCGCCCAAAGTCTGAGGCTACTTGCATTTGCTTACATGAGCCTCAGACTTTGGGGGAAGCATCTCACAGAGTTTCAAAAGTGCCCATGATATGGAGCAGGCTGGAGGAACTGTGGGGTACAAACCTGAATCTCAGGACCCAAATAGCACTTTTGACACCAGGCAATATACACCTGAAAAATAGCATTGTGGGTTTTGATCAGACAATCTTTGGAACTAAACGAACATTTAAGGAGTATTACATCACAGGTGCTATCCTGAGCTCTCCCATTATACCCTGGAATATATCCTACGAAATTACACTTTATTTACTTTAAACATTGCCCAAAGGTAAGCGGCATTGCCTTGTGACATTTTAATTCTAATCACTTTCTTTTTATATTATAGTTCTGCTTCACAAAAAATGTATGTATAGTCTTTATGAAGTGGAACAAAAATGAAATGTATTATAATTAGAGGGAATTGGTAAAAAAAAAAGTATCTAACGTAATGGTATCTTTTTTGAACAGATGGTAAATCTTAACTTTTATTTTTGCTATGCACATATTATTAACACTTGACCTGGTATGTTCCCTTTGGATAATGATTATAACATGATAAAGTGAAGAAAAAACAAGTAAAACTGTTATCCTGTTAGCAACTAAGATTAATTTGAGATAGCCAAGCGTTGCTAAATAATCTGGCAAAACAGGAGGTATTTCATATATCTATTTTAGGAACAGAAGCTAGTAACTACAAAGGATCCTGACAAGCAGGTATGTTGCAAATTTCAGATTAATTAAAATGCTGTTTAACAAGCCCTATTATAAGGAAAGTTTTTTTTTTTTTTATGATCTCTGTCACAAGCTGGGCTCCAGTACTGTTTGCAGGGGTTTCCTATCCATTTAAGCCTTTCTATTTCTCTGTCCCCAGTCTCAGTTCCTTTGCATTGAAGTGAACCCAAGCACAACAACATTAGCCTAATGCATGAGAACTATGAGGTGAAGAAGAAGGGAAAAAAAAGACTGAAGAAGTAAGTCTAATTACTCTAGTTTCATAGAATAAGCTTTTAAGGCTAAGTTCACAGTAGGGCAATTACCCACCTAATTGCTCTGGTTTGAAGCTGGTTTGAAAAGATGTTTTCAGCAATGTGAGGGGGAAACATGCAAATTCAGTGGACTGGTTTGATCCCTCTTGCCCTTTTTATTAAAGAAAAGCCCCTTGAAGTATGGAGATGGCATTCTTTAAACATACTCCTCATGGACCACAAAGCCGTTCCTGTTAGGACGCCAGCAAGTGTGGAGGCCCATCTAAGTCCCTGGGCCAACGTTAATAACCCGCCAGTGAACAGAAAAGAAAGTGTGTCTAAGGAGACGTGCCTCTGTGTGTAGAGACATCTCTGGCAACATGAAATCGAATGATTGCACGCCTTCCTCTTCCTTCTTGTATATCACAACACTTCTTGCCTGTTTTGTGTAAGAGGATTCTCAAAAGCTGTACTTTATCATGTAAGGCACTCCATTTCAAACTCTACGTACAGAGGAACTCAAGGTGATGGGATATTAAAGGGGTGACATTCCCAAGTAAGATCTGATGAAAAGCGTGTTTCGTAGGAAGGGAGGTAGGAAGGGAGGATGAAGAAAGAGTGGGGTAGATGGAAGGAGGAGGACAAATTACAAACTGGGATTGAGGTTGGATTTAAAGTTGGGGGATGTACATCTGCAGTCCAGGCCTCAAGCACACTTCATGCTGCTCTTGGTGAAATCTCTTTCTGGAACTGCTTGGATGAGAGATACCAAGAGAGTCATTCAAAGCAAGGGTGGATCTAGGGCTAAAAAGATTGGACCACCCGAGCTACCGCCTCATTGTACTAACAAGAAAATGACATCAGAGAATGGCCAGCATCACATAAGGAATGAATAAAACAGCCTGTGCTCAACTATGGCCTTCTGTACCAGTTGGACTAAACAAAGGCTTTACAAACGAGAAGATCGTATGGTCAGTTTACTGGCTTCGAAAGAGAGCAGAGCGCATCTGAACTTCAGCCTTCCTTTAGGGGACTAAAAGGCAGATGTCAAAACCATAGAACAAGGTCCAATAATTCAGCCAACAAGAAATGCTGAAGGAAAGACAGAAGCAGTCTTATGTTATAGAGAATGAAGGTATTGGGAGGCGTCAGGAGGTCCACAGCAAAGAATGGAGGATTCCGCTTTGCTTTAATGCTGTTATTTTGGTCTGATTTGTTTTGGTTTGGTTTTGAACGTTCTCAATATAAGATTATTTGTGTGTGATGGGTACTTTTATATAGGCAGGCAAAGGCAACAAATGTGATGTGGTGTGTGTGTGTGTGTGTGTGTGTGTGTGTGTGTAAAAAGCCCCTGGATTTCATCCCCAGTACCACCAAAAAAAAAAAAAAAGTATTCCAAATTTGGGGGTTGGTCTACTCTCATATATATAATCCTGGGGATGAAACCCAATTTTATACACAAATTTTATTTATGTTTTATATTTGCTGTATTCCACATAGCCTAAAGATTATATTATAGAGCATTTTTAGTAATTTTATACTCATAACTACATTTTTTCTACTTGTAGTATCTATCATTTAGTAAAAGCTTCTGATTTGGAGGCATTTTTGATTTTTGAATTAGGAGTACTCAGCCTGAATTTGATTCTACTGTATTATGTTGCTTTGCACAATTTTATTTTCTGATGTACTACTCTGTGATAAGGGAGGAAAAGAGAGATTAAGACAGCAGATACAATGAGAAAGATATATTTGTTTCTTTATTTATAAAGCCATATCTATGCCAGGCATGGTGGAAAATCCCTGTAATCTCAGCACTATGGAGGCTGACACAGGAGGATTGCAGGTTTGAAGGCAACCTCAGCAACTTAGCAAGGCCCTCAGCAACGTAGGCCAAATTTCAAAATAAAAAATAAAAAGGACTGGGGTGCAGCTCAGAAATAAAAGGTCCCTGGGTTCTATCCCCAGCACAAAACCCAAACCCAAACCAAACAAATCAAAACGTCCATTTTTACAAAGAGTCAATGGAAATGTGATTTTCTTAAATTTAAGAAAAGTAAAAATGAAAAATTATATGGTTCCTAATAGTTAAGTTACAAGAGAGGCAACAAGTAAAGTCTGTACTTTTGTGGAAAATTTTTGTTCTAATCATATTACCTTTATTTTTATTATTTATTTGGTATTAGGAATTGAACCCAGGGTCCTGCTACCTCTGAACTAATACCACAAACCCGTTTTTTAAATAGGTATCCTCTAAGTTGCCGAGGCTGGCCTTGAACCTGTGATCCTCCTATCTCAGCTTCTCAAGTACTGGGATTATAGGGATGTGCCACTGTACCTGGCCCAATCATATTGCTCTTAAATGGTTGATTATTTTAGCTCTTTCAAAGACTTAATGAAAAGGGAAATGGCTAATTTGTCCCTTTTACTCAGTTGGTAATAATTATAGAAAGACTGTCTTTGTTCAACTGAGGATGACAAATATCTGGGATAAATATTCTCATTCCCTACTGTATCACCCATCACAGACATCATTGTATTAGAGACAGTCAGCAGACTGTTCTTCACTTACGATCCATGCTTGATACCAGCTTGAATGTTTTCCTTCATGCAGAAATCAGGACCCAGGAGGGACTCCTGACAAAGGAGAACCCTTAGTGGAGTGCAGGAGGGGACCTGAGTGAGGGAGACGGAAAGAGGGAGGAAGACATGAGGAGGGAAACGGATCAATGGGCATGATGGACATGGACAACCTTATCAAAGCCAATCACTGCGCTGGGCAAGGAAAGGATGGAAGGGGGAGGGTGGGCTGGGAGCCAGGGGAGGGCTGAATGAGTGCCGTGTGCATGTGTGCCTCCAAAATCCTAAACTGCGCCAAGATGCATGATTACAATGCACCAATAAAAATAAGTAAAAACAGAGATGGGTCACAGCTGATCCAAATACCTTACCGGGTGGACTTCTGTTTCAGAAGTGTTAAGCATTAGCTCCTGTTCTTTCTCTCATGGCAGTAATATATTCATTTCAATCAAGAAACATAGGAAGAAACCCGATTCTATGAGTTAACTATTCAAGTTTCTCCTAACAAGCAGACCAAAGTTTTATGAGGTTAGAGAAAAGAATAGAAATACTTACCCAACGTCATGGGCCTATCCAATAACCAGGCCATATTATGACTGACAGATTGGAGGCAGGCACGTTTCTCTGTGTGGGCTCTGGCACTTGACTACCATATGCATACTCATATTTTGCCCAAGGCGTATAAAAAAAAAGTCTTTCAGGAAAATAAAATACAGAAAGGTAGATGAAGAAATACTGTCCAAACGTACAAGAGCTTGAGGGAACTCTAAATTGCCACAGAAAGAAAAAGAATAATGGTTTTCATTTCTTTTTAAGTAACTTCCTCCCTCAAATCAAGTCACATCACATATTCCCATTAATATAATAAAACATGCAATATTCACCTTTAATTTCATTTCGGAGAAGCCACAAAAATCTACAGCTATATTCTCTAATCTGTTAACTATATCCTATAGATAATATCTTGAGATGATTTAAATAGGAGGAGCAATGGTATTCCCGAGTAGGGAGTCAGTAGAAACTCGGCGGCCAAGTCATGTCTTCTTATGAGATCTGCAGTTGTGAAAGAGAGTAAACCACCACAGGGAACGTGCCAAGAGAGGCGGGAAAAAGGAATATAAAAATGAATCCTTCTGTCGGGAAACTTAGCATATAAACAAGACATGAATTAGTAGTTGGCAGTTGTTAAAAAACTAAATTGATATTCGTTTAAATATATTTATCATGTAGCATAGTTTGTGTGCATCAGAAAGCTAAGCAAGAGCTAGATTGGACTTCCTGGTACATTGAAGGTGAACGGTCTTCAAAGAGAGGAAAATACAAGATTTCCTCTCTCTTTTTCTTCTTTCTCTCTCTCACACTCGGTCTCTCTTTCTCTCTCACCCCCACACAGAGCATTCTATCTCTGAGGTACGTTTTCCAGTCATTATCTTTAAGCAAGGCCTTGCTAAGCCTCCGTAGGTCCTGCTAAGTCGCTGGCCTCAAAGCCGGGATGCTCCTGTCTCAGCTTTCCAAGTACTGATAGGTGCATGCAACCAAACCCAGGCAAAATAATATTCTTAGCATCTATTTTTTTTATCCAAACTTGCATCTTATGGTACCAAGTGTTTTTTAGAAATAGGACAAAACTGAGACTCCTTAGTAAGTACGTTTTGAAAACATCTGTAGAGCTCCATTTTGCAACATTTGTTATGGTTAGAAATGCTGAGAAGCCTAAAACTCAGCAAGTACATTGTTAGGTACGTAGCCCAGAAAAATAAAATAAATCTTACCACATATAAGAAGGATTGTTGTTTTTAGTAGTGAGAAAATGGAAGTGACTCCGCAGAGTTACAGAGGAATGAGATATTCATACAATTGAATATAATACGTTCAGCAAAAATGAATGAGCTAAATTTACATTCATCAACAAGATAAATGTTGACGAAAAAATGCTGAGTAAATCACACAAAATTATGTGGGCCTGTGTTTGTAATTTGAAGATGCATATAATAAAACCATGAAAAAAAATAAGATGATAGCTTCTGTTCAAGAGGAGGGAAGAAAAAGTAGAAGCACCTCCAGGAAGTGGAAAATGAACGCCTGCCTTCATTTTATCGACTGCGCTTCATTTTGATAGGAAGAAATGAAGAACCAGAGAGGAGTGACTCAGAAAAAAAATACTGTGTGTGATCAAGACAGGAGTGAAGATTATATTTTCCAAGTGTTGGAAGTATGTCATTACATTTAAAATGTTACACACCATCCTGTATTTACAGTGCCCACATACTAAGAGTATTCTTCAGATAATAGTGGAATAAACAAGTCCATATGACTGATGTTCAGCAAACTTCCAAGTATACTCAGAAGTGCTTTTACTGTGGGACGAGGAAGTACACTAGGTTTACCCAGAAACAAGCCAGAGGTCACAGGGCTTCTCCAGGGTTTAAAGAAGTAGGGAGGTTTGTAGCAGAAAAATAGACAGCTATCCTTCGACTCTTTTGGTCCAAATATCTAGTTTAAAAGAATGATCACCAATAAGACACAAGGATGCTCAGGATAGTAATGGACTTAACCTGATTATAATGTTTAGGTATCTGCAAATTAAATGTGGTAAAAATCAGGAGTTAGAGATTTGGTTTTTTTCTAGGTATAAAGAGAAGCTTTTTTTTTTTCCCCCAGGAAAATTTAAACCACTCAAATCCTATCACCAAGTAAAATATGATAAAAGGTGTTTGTCATATTTGTTATAGCTTGTTGGTTGATACTGATATTGTCTCTTATACTAGTAAGACAAAGTAAGACAAGAGTAAGAGGATTGCACCTTTTTTTTTGGGGGGGGGTGTATGGTACTAGGGATTAAGCCCAGGGTATTTCACTTATGAACTATGCCCCTAGCCCTATTTTATTTATTTATGTTTTATTTTGAGACAAAGCCTTACTAAGTTTCTCAGGCTAGCCTCGGGCTTGTGACCCTCTTGTCTCAGCCTCCTCAGCTGTGTGTGGGATTACAGGTGTGCACGAAAAGAATTTCACTTTTTTGGCCAATGATGAAAGCAATGTTCTTGCTAAATGGGAAAGCAGTTTCAAAGGCTGGAAGAAACAACTCCTTAAATGTTTATGCTGTTGGCACTCTAAGGGCTACAGAAACAACACACTTTTAAGCTAAATCTGTATTATCAACAGTTTCTCCAGTACTTTCCTTAAGTTTGATCAAGCAACAAAACCAGAAACCAGCCCTGACTTTCAGCCTTTGTGGATAGTATTTATACTAGGGCTGGTCTCTAGTTATTCCTTGCTCCACTTTACTGAAAATGGAGTTAGAAAGAGAGGCTCCACACCACTGCCCCCTGTTGCCACCACGTGGATGCAATAAACATAAATAACCCAAGAGCATACGTAATAGCAAAAGTAGTAAGAATCTTAGGAAGAGAGTTTTCAGTATTTGTATTTATCTTAATTTATAAGGTAATTTATTTCCTCATAAGTTTATACAGTGTCACTGTAAATGGTTCTGAATTTCTCAGCTACTTAACACAGTTTTGACAATCTGCCAGTAGGTTCCTGCTGGCTGGTATAAGTCAGCTGCCATTTGTAAATACACTCGTTTTCTTTTCCTTCTTTGCGAGGGCTCACAAATATTAACATACAATATTATGTTAATTCAGCATCATGGTCAGCATTTTCAATTTGTTTAAAATGTTATATTAGTATTATTTTACTAGTCCAGTGTGTTGCTAATGATATTCAAGGACTTGGGTAGATTTATTCATAAGAAAAAATTGAATTGTCGCTTATTCTCATTTTATTCAGGCTGATAGTTGAAGTTAGAGGATACAGACCTTATTTTATTATCCACCATCAGTTTGATCACCCTTAAGAAATCCCTAAACATGGCACTGGCCACTTGCCATGTTGCTAAAACCTTGGGCACAAAGGCATTACACCCACTGAAAAGGTAAGTTCCCTACAGAGATATGCCTTCTGTCTAAAGTTTTAAATTGTGCCCTGCTGAACTGAAGCTCCTATGAACTATTAAGCATACTGTTCTGATAAAAAAAAAAAGCCATACTCATTAAGGTCACTGCACTGGGAGGCTTCCATTTGAACTTCTTTTGGGTTCAAGGCAAACAAAAATCTTTTGTTTTACCTACTTTCTTCTTCAGCCCAGAGGCAACATCAGGAAGGAGGTAAAAGGAAACCCCTTCCCCCTAGACTTTTAAAAACTTTAAAATCTAATGATAGAAAGGGCTGCACTTTGAAACATGAAAGGTCAAGATAGCCTACTAGAGACATCGTGGAAATATAACTTCTTATGGGAATCTCCCAGGCGTGAGATTATGCTGAGATTTCAATCTTAGAGTTAAATAGGAATATATCAAATGGACGGTGAAAATAGTTGCTCTATAAAATGTGGAGGAGTCCGTCATTTAACTCTCACAAAATGTCAGCAGCTTTATTCACGGGCCTTCAACTTGGGGAACTCGAGATACGATTATTTAAGCAACAGTGTTCAAAAAATAAGCATGCCTCCCTTTAAGAGCAACTTGGAACATTAAGAGGGTGATTTTTGTATAGCAACACTTTGCCTATTTCTAACCTCAGAAGGAATCTAGCCTGAAACAAACCGGCTGTCATATTCACATACCTGTCATCAAACAGCTACATTCCTACAGGCTCCCCGGGGGACATATAATAAACGCATCAGTAGTGCTGGAACTTGAAGCACACAGTCGGGCATGCTGGATTCTGGATTCTCTAACTTCAACTATCAGCCTGAATACGCAGGGTCCACACTTCAGTCTCATCTCTAATTTCAGCCAGATCTACACATTAGCTGCTTTTCATTCACAATATTTTGCCTCAAGTGTGGTATCTTGAGCTCTCTCCCTCCTATGATTAACTTAGATGTAGGAGAACATTAATGGGATGACCATGCACCAATGGGGAATGCCAGCTCTCCCTCCTGTTCTCTGCCTGGGCAGTTCTAAACGGCACTCAACACTTGCTTAAGTGTATCGGGGAACCCGTTGCCCACACAGCTCAACACAATGGAGCTTTGCTTCTTCCTGTACTCTCCTGTCTCTTCTGACCCTCACCCCTGCTCTTTGGTGTTACTGGCCAAATAGTGCCTGAAAATGACTCTAGCTCCATCAAGGGAATGTAAACCAAAACACAATTAAATCCTCATATGTATTTGCTATATGGGGTTCATATCTAAGACACATTTTATTAATTTTCTTCATTTCCAACCCCATTGGTCACTACCTACGATTTCTTTTCCTTCAATGATAGTGTAGACTTCAACTACCATTACGATGTCTTTGGTGTGCCTGTGCATTAAACCATTAACCCATCTCAACTGCTTTGTCTATTCTCCAATTGATGTTTTCTAAGTCTGTGCCCCTGGCCCTAGAAAGTCTTTTTGTGGAGTGCAGCATCCAGAAAAAGTGGTAGAACGAGAAGAGAGAGAGAGAGAGAGAGAGAGAGAGAGAGAGAGAGAGAGAGAGAGAGAGAGAGAGCTGGACCACTGTACAGTTACGTGATGTGCAGCTTTGCCAGTTACTGTTTCAGGGTGATGCATCTTGCTATTAAACACAAAGGGAAGATTCTAGTGTTAGCAATGTTATAAATCTGTAAAATTTACTCAGTCATTACCCCTGGGGAATAAAATTATCCCATAAACAGAGACATAATGTAATTTTAGAAAACCAAAAAAAAAAAAAAAATTCTGAGTGGTAAGCCAGTTGCTTTTCTTTAGAAATACTAAAAGCACAAAATTTTTAAGAGGCTAGGAAATTTGTTCTTTCACTTATGTTCAGTTACATCTCTGTGTTGCTTTATATATTATGAGAAAACATTATTTGTAATTTTTTCCATGATCCATATTTAGGTATCTGATCAACTCAATGTATCTAGTTCCATATTCAAAACTCACAAAGATAGACAGGAATATACATCTTTAATGCAGTAACATTTCTCTTTATGTAGAGAAACTGTGTTTTAACTCCTAGAAAAATTGTTGTTAAAAACTTATGAACAAGTAAGTATGCAGTTTAAATGCTTAAACTTGTACACAAAACCTATTGCTTCTTAAAATGTATGAGCAGAGACTGTCAAATCTGCTTATTCCATAAGAAAGAAATCTGAAACATTGGTAATTTCACAGAGAACATTCACTGCTGGAGGTCCAAAGTCATTTGCTGCAGGCTTGTAAACACATATACATGTATTTTACCTTCACATCTATTTTTCAACAGGTAATCAAAGAAGAAAAACAGAAAATCAAAATAAAGAAGGCTTGTTTTCCACTGATTCAATAAGATAATTGCAAGTGTTTCATAAAGGCAGTAAGAAAAACAAGACTCATCGCTTCAGGGGGAGAATCAACAGAAATCAGAATGTAAATATTTTCTCATATTCAGTCCTGATAGAAGTGTGTAAAATAAACAGTTTCTACATATTTCAATTAGTCCGATGCTTATATTTTGATATCTATGGGTATACTTCCCATTTATCCAGGTTGGTATTTTTGTCTAATGTTGGACTAAAATGAAAACTGATTACTAAAGGAGGCACCCCACTCTTTTATTTTTGACCCAAAACAAAGGTTAATTTTTTTCCCCAAAAGAGAGGCAATAACAAAAACAACAACATTCCACCATGGAATATTCAGAAAATGTTAGTATCAACGGAGAGATGAAAGAGAAACGATCTCAGAAAACAGAAACTTTGACAGTAAAGATAATATTCACTGGCACAAAAATGCTTGAGAAACTTAGAGGTTATACATATCACCCAAATAGTCAATTACTAAGCATCTGTATATAAATGGATGAGGACATATTATAAGGAGGTAACGATAATTTATCTAATTTTAACAATTACCCTTCATCATATTAATAGGAGGAGACTTGAGATAGAGGGGAGAGAGAGAGAGAGAGAAAGAGAGAGAGAGAGAGAGAGAGAGAGAGAGAGAGAGAAAGAGGGGATGAGAATATGTACATGGACATCCTAGAGCAGATACTGCTTTGTCTTCACAGCTCGCTGCTCTTGCCCCATCTGCAACAGTGTTCTTCTAACTGGTCTCACCAATTTTTGCATGCATGTGTGTGTGTGATTCTGGCAATTGGACCCAAGGACATCCTAGTTTTGAGCTACAGCCCCAGTCCTAATTTATTTTACTTTTTATTTTGAAACAGTGCCTTACTAAGTTGCCAAGGGCCTCACTAAATTGCTGAGGCTGGCCATGAGCCTGTGATCCTCCTATCTCAGCCTCCCAAGAACTGAGATCACCCGTATATTTAAGGCACATGCTGGTTAAAGCAAAAAGTGCTCACAGGTGTGATAGGTCCGGTCCCGTGCCTAATAAGCTAGATGCAAAATAATCAATGCAAAATAAAGAATTTTTTTCTGGCCGATGTCATAGTCTTTACTTTCATCAACGGACTTGGGTAGGGGGTGAAACTGTTTTGTCAAGAAGCACTGATAGACAGAAGTGCCCCGGAGCTACCCACAGCTGGTAACTAAAGACTGTAGGTGTTCTGACATCCATCAGGAAGTACACCTCTGCAAAGCAATTGTTTTATATATTTTTTATTTTATTGGTACATTGTAATTAGACATAATAGTGAGGTTTAATGTGTTCAAAACACATTCACCCAGCTCTTTGTATATTTCCTTCCAAACCCTCCCCAATACCCTCTCCTCCCCCAGCCTCATGAGTTAATGAGATTGGCCCTAATACCTTCACATCTTGCCATAGTATTATTTGAATTGTTTCCTAACTTTGGAATACACAGAGCAATCAGGGTGAGGTGAAGATTTTCTGTGAAACTGCATTCTCATTTAGCTTTTCTTTTAGATTTTTGTCCTTATCAGATTATTAGAAAAAAACAACAGAGAATATTGAGCTAAGTGAGATTAGCCAGTCTCAGAAAGAAAGTGAAGAATCCTACGTTTATTTCTCCTATGTGGAAGTTAAAAGAGAAATTTGGGAACAAAAGAGACGTCAGAAAATTGAGGAGATGGTCTAGAGAAACACTGGGAGGAGTTTAGGGGAGAGAGAAAGAGGTGGGGGTGAGGATATTTGATGAAGAAAACAGCTTAAATAATGTTATGTACATATATGAAATTATCAACAGGATTCTCATATGTGGAGAGTCGAGGAAAGTGAGACCCAGAGGAAACACATCGTGTGCTCTAGGCACTCAGAACCTCATTCTGGGGTGTAACCACAATGCACCAAGAAAAGTATACTTCAGCTAATGTAAAAAAGCTGGACTTCATTATGTTAAGTTGATAAAGCCTGGCATCATAACTGAAAAAGCCCTATGGCTCAGAGGCCTATTTTAAATGTTGATGGAGAGGAAGAAAATGGCAACTGTGGGATGCAGCACATCTAAGTAGCTGTAACAAACAAAAATTAACTACCAAGAAGGCAGCTCTGAGACAAACTCCCAGCCAGAACACGAGATACCCAGCAGAGAGCCCGAGCACGCAACTGACCTGGTGTGGCACCATCTTGGGCCTCCAGCCCAAACTGCAAATGCTGCTTCCACAGCCTCGTAAAATTCAAGGACTTGAAGTAACTGCGTTGCTTTACTCGGTGCAGGAGCGCCCAGGGCAGCCACAGGACCGGGCAGGCTAAGATCTGGGGGCCCACCCGTGAAGGGCTCAGACACAGGAAAGGCCCATAGTGCCCCAGTTCAGCACCCACACTGGGTCACAGGGGGTCACTCCAAGATTATAAGGACACCCTCTGCCTGTGCGGTAGGGAGGCACAGGCGTAGGCCGGAAGGCTTAGGCCCAGAGCCGGAAGAGGCAGAGCCCAGGCCTGGAAAGCACAGAGCCCAGGGCTGGGAAATGCAAAACCCTGTCCTTACAAGAAATTCATTTACAGTGACACCCTGTGCCCTGACACCTGAGCACAAAGTGGTCAGAGGTGAGGGAGGGGTGCAAACACTCATAAAGTGAGTCCAAAGCTGACAATGGGTTGTGAAGCAAATGAGAGATATTGGAACATTCTCCAGGACCTACTACATCAAACAAATATACGGGCTGTATATGTGTAATTAGTGGTACTGCTTTTTTGTTTGTTTATTTCTCACTGTCACTAGCTTTTTCTGGGGGAGGAGGTATGGCTTTTTGTCTTTGATTTACTCTTATACTTGTTAGTTTTTGTTGCTTCTTTGGTTATTTTATGCATTTTTGTTTACTCCCTCCTCCATTCCTTTTACAAGCTCCCTCCCTCTATTCTATCTACTCTCTTCTCTCAAAACTTTTTATCCTTACTGTATCTTCTTGTTTTATATTAAAGCTATTTCATATCTTCACCTAAATATACTAACTACAAGAATCCTACTATAATATTATTTCTCATCTCAACCAGACACTACCTTATGCATAGAAGACATACAGAACACCGTTAAGACAAGATCAAAGAAGGACGTCCCCAGGCAGTATAATAATAAAAATGACCAACATAGAGTCTAAGGAAAGAATCTTAAAAGCAGTAAAAACAAAAGAATGGGTGACATTCAGGGGCAAAACAATATAAATTACTCCAGACATTGCAACCCAAGTCATGAATGCCGGAAGAGACTGGAATAATTTAATACAGAATCTGGGAAGAAAACAACCTCCAACCAAAACTGCTGTATCCAGCAAGGTTATTGTTCAAAATTGATAGAGAAATACAAATGTTTCAAGATAAACAAAAATTCAAAAAATTCATGAACACTAAGCCACTAGAAAAAAATATTTCCAGAAATAAATCATAAATAAGGAAAAAGAAGCAAATTTTAGAACAAGAGGTGAATTTGATCAGTGGGGCAATATGCAAAGAAGAAATAACTATCTCAAACAGAATATAGAACAGAAAATGACAGAGAACAATAATCATAACTCAATAATAACACTGAACATCAAAGGACTTAACTCACCAATTGAAAGACACAGACTGACAACGTGGATATAAAATATAATCCAAATATATGCTGCTTGCAAGAAACTCATCTTACAGCCAAAGATATTCATAGTCTCAAAGTGAAAGGATGGAAAAAGATTTATCATGTTAATGGAGACCAAAAAATCGAGCAAGGGGTAGCAATGCTGATACCCAATAAAACAAACTTTAAGCTAAAACACATCAGAAGAAACAAAGCAGGGCACTTCCTTTTATTAAAAGGAACAGACACCCAGAAGATATAATGATAGTAAATGTTTATGCCCCAAATGTGGGTGCACCCACATTTGTAAAACTAACTCTTCAGGACATCAGATCTCAAACAGACCCAAATACAATAATATTGGGAGAATTCAACATACCACTCATGCCACTAGACCAATCTTTGAGGTAAAAGATGAGTAAGGACTCCTCAGAACTAAAAAAAACTATAAACCAAATGGACTTAATACACATATACAAAATATTTAACTAGGAACAGCAGAGTAAACATTCTTCTCAGCTGTCTATGGAACCTTTTCCAAAAGAGAACACATCCTGGGCCCAAATCAAGCACCATCAAATTCAAACAATGTAGTATAATTCCCTGTATCTTTTTCAGATCACAGTGGAATGAAAGTAGAGATCAACCACAGGAAGACCAAAAGAAACTATTTAAATACATGGAGATTGAATTATGAATGGGTAAGATCAGAAATAAAGGGAGAAATAAAGAAATTCCTGGAATTAAATGAAAATAGAGATACAACCTATCGAAATCTAGAAGACACTTTGAAGGCAGTGCTAAGAGGAAAGTTCATAGCATTGAGTGCCCGCAGAAGAAGAACAGAGAATCATCAAGTAAACAACCTAATGACATATTTCAAGGACCTAGAAAAATAGCAACAGTCTAATCCCAAAGCAAGCAGAGGCAGGAAATAATTACAATCAGAGCAGAAATAAATAAAATAGAGAATAAAAACTAATACAAAGGATCAACAAAACAAAAAGCTGGTTCTTTGAAACGAAATAGAAACACCGATAAAAATTCGCCTATCAAAGAAAATTCCAGGCCCAGACGATTTCCAGCAGAATTCTACAATACATTCAGGGAAAAACTAATCCCAATACTTCACAACTTATTCCAGGAAATTGAAAGACATGGAATTTTTCCAAACTCCTTCTATAAGGCCAGTATTGCATTAATACCGAAACCAAGTAAAGAAAACTCAAGACAATTACAGACCAATATTTTTTATTAACATAGATGCTCTGTTTATCTTGTTTTTCTTATTACTCTTTCTCAACTTCTCCCTCTAATAGCCAAATACTCTTGTGTTTTTTTCTCTCTCTTGTTTCTTTTTCTCTATTCTTTTTTATGGTTTTACTTGCTACCTCTTTCCTGCTGTCTCTCTCTTTTCCATTTGAATATTATAAATGCTTTATGCCTTTCTATCCCATTTTTAAATCTTACTACCTTGGGTTGAAGAAAGGATGAAGCAATAATGTCAAATACCCCTTCTTATTCTCATCAATGTATCTCTCCAGATTATTGTGGGGCAACCAGCACTGTATTGTTCTATCCATTTTTTTCACTCCTGCACAGCTATTGTTGTGCATTACCAATTGCTCAAACTGATGTTTATGCATAAGCATGATTACTAGAGGGTCCTACTCCAACTCAAACTGTTCCATCACATCTCTGGCAGCAAAACACTTTGCTCCACTGATTCTCCAATCCTGAATATCTTTCCTTGTGTTTCCTTTTTTTGTTTGTTTTTGAGTGTAGACATTCCTTATATATTCTTTCTTCAAGCACAAAAAAAGGCCTCATGAGAAATATTGTATGTAAGTTGGTATTTAACTTCAGCCTTCAGAATTATAACCGAATATACCTCTGTTATTTCAACCAAGTTCATGGTCTATTGTCATGGTAATTCAAGTAAACTCTATTTATTCATTCATTCATTCATTTGTTTGTTTGTTTATTCTGGGATCTTTCTTAAGTGATTGTAGTCTAATTTGACATGGTTCTACCTTTTTATGTAGTTTCTAATCTTTATGTTTTAGACATGTTCATTTCCATCACTCTAAAGTATTTATAATTGTTACATTTTCTATTTATTTGAGTAAACATATTGTGAGACTTTGATCATCTTACATTTATGCATGATTTTTAATACAGTTTATTTCTATAAAGTATTGATTTACTTATTTATTCAGGAGGAAGCCTTTCTTCCTGGTTTTGGAAGCATCCATCCTGAAAGGTTTCTATTTCTAGTGTGTATCTGGATCCTGCACTAGGATACGGGCAGTCATCTGGGTTCTACTTTACTCTTCCATGAATCTATTTATATTCTCCTGGCCTCATGAAGTTGATAGATGTTTTTGCTTATAATTTTTCTAGTTCCTGTATCATGAATATGGTAGCTCTTCATATAAATATAAATATACAGAGTTTAAAATCCAGTATAAATTGGCCGGGCGTGGTGGCGCACGTTTGTAATCCCTGCGGTTGGGAGGCGGAGACAGGAGGATCATGCAGGTTTTGAAGCCAGCCGCGCTGGCTTAAGAGACCCTGTTTCCAAATAAAAAGTAAAAAATAGGAAGTCTGGCAGTGTAGCCCGGAGGTAGAAGGGCTTCCAGGAATACCCCCAAAAATCCAGCATATTTATGGCATAAATTTCTTCCTTCCTAGAGATTTAAAATGAAACCTCTAAGGAGTATGGCTTACGTGTGGCTCTAAAATTCGATTGAGTCATTTTATTTATTTTTTTGTTTCAACTTTGTGATTACAATGTTGAGATTTTGAGTTTTGTTTTACTTTTTAAAACTAAGAATTGAACTTTCTGATGTGCTTGGCTGTTTATTTAAATACTTTTTTTCAGTATTTGTAAGTGCATTTTGGAGCAGAGTGATTTCCTTGTTAACTCAAATTCTACTGTCAGCTAGAAATATATCCTCTCTAAGCTTGTGTTTTGAGATCTGTAAAATGGAGCAGTAACTTCCCCTTTATGAGTTCATCAAATGTGTTATTGGATCAGATCTTTCCTGGTGAATCATAAATATTCAGTAAATGCAGTTCATTAGCATTATAGTTCTCAGCAACACTCGTTTAATTTATGACATCTGAAGCTACCTAAGCTCAGCATTTAAAGCAGTAATAAATTGTTCAGATTGTTTACTTTTAAGTTTCTTTTGGTGAATAAATATTCTCAATTTTTAAAAAATTTCCAAAATCTAAATAAAAAATCAAATATACATTTACACAGTCTTTTCATTATTTGCTTTTGCTTGACTTTTCTAAGATGTGTTAAATTTCCTATACTTGGCATTATGTTTGGGTTCTTGTCTGAGGTTTGCAGTTTTGTACAAAGTATTCATACAGAACGTCTTCAGTGTTTTGTATTCTGCTGGAAACATTTGTTATTTTCTTTTAGTATTTATTTACTGTTAATTTTCTTTGTACAACACTGATCTCAAAAAAAAAATTTAATTGTAAGAGAGAGGTCGTTAGGTCCAAGATCAGAGGACTTATAACACAAAGTTTATATCTCTTTTTTAATGACCCAGTTTACCGTTTCTAAGGATCTATCTCTATATATTATGTTTCTTTCATTGATTAAAATAGTTACGAGCCATTTGAAATATGAATATGAAAACTGTGGAATCTTTTGTCTTAGGGGACTTAGAAAGAAAGAAAGAAAGGAATAAAAAGTAAAAGGTGAATCCATTGAGTTAAATTAGCAAATAATTAAGAGTGGGTAAAACAACAATGTCCACACATTTTTAATTTAAAGCCTGTTCAATCCTTTTAAAATTCATCTGGATCTGCAATTATTTAAGCTGTGCACTGTGCACTGAAGAGAGAGTAAAAGTATAGATTTGAAGATTGTAGCTGGAGGTAATATATAAATCCAATTGATCAGTGTGGCAGAGAATTGATGCCACAATTTGTACCCAGTGGCATTTTCTCTCTCTTACTCAACTGGCTTTAGAACATTATCAGAAAGTCAATAGAATCCGCCGATAGAGTGATATACTTTCAGCCATAAGTCCCTTGTTGAGATTAAAACTTAGGTGCTTACATTGTGATAATAATGGGCAGACAGCCTGGCTCCCTCTCTATGCGCCTCACAGAAAGAACTTGACTCGACTTCGCCGCGAGTTTCCCTACTGTTGTCAGTGTTCCCAACGGATAATGCGAAAAGAAACACAGGGCGCCTGTCTCTTCGGGGACAAAACCAGAGAGAGACACAGAGTGTACCTCGCGGTCTGCCTTCAGTCTTTCTCCAGACGCCTCTTGTCTCTGACTGCTGTCCGACCTTCTGATCCAGTTACCTTTAAAATTCACTTTTGAGATTCTCTCTTAATTTATTAATGTGCTAGCCATCTCAGCATTATCTACCTGCAAAGCCCATTCCCTTCCGCTCTCGCTCAGTCCCATAAAACTATTGGGACAATGCCTACTGTTTTTTGTTGCATTGTATTACATTTAAAAAATATATCTTATTGTAGTATTTAATTTTTGGTATTGCAAGTTGAACTCAGAGGAATTTTACCTCTTAGCTACACTCAACATTCCTCTTTAAAAAAAAAAAAAAAATTAGGGTCTCACTAAATTGCTGAGACTGGCTCCAAACCTGCAGTCCTCCTACTGGCTCCAAACCTGCAATCCTCCTACCTCAGCCTTTCTTACGCTGGGATTACAGGTGTGCATCACTGCACATGTCTGTATTAAAATTTAATTCTAAAGGCAGCTATGATGGCACACGCTTTTAATCCCAGCATTTGGGAGGATGAGACAGGAGGATCACGGCTGGCAGCCAGCCTCAGCTATTTAGTGAGGCCCTCTGCAACTCAGTGAGACCCAGTTTCAAAATAAAGAATAAAAAATTGGGCTGGGGGGTGTAGTTAAAAGGTATAATGACCCTGGTTTCCATCCCCAGTACTGCAAAAAAAATATTTTTAATTCTAAAATTTTACAACCTACAAAGAAAAACAGCCACAAATGCAATGTTATATAATTATGCAAATCAAAATTAAATGAAACTTTCTAATTAGCATCAGTTGAAATCTGGGGGTAGTTATTATTTGCATCTTTCTGATTGCTAATGAAGCTGAACATTTTTATACATTCATTGGCCATTTGAATTTCTTTTTTGTGAAATATCTATTTAGTTTGCTTGCCCAAATTTTATTTAATTTTTTTTAGCAATACTGGAGATGGAACCCAAGGCCATTCTACCTCTGAGATATACCCAGCCCTATTTTTTTATTGTTTATTTTGATACAGGGTCTCAGTGAGTTGCAAAGGACCTCACTAAGTAGCTGAGGCTGTCTGCAAACCACAGTCTTCCGGTCTCAACCTCCCAAATGCTGGGACAAGCATGCACCAACACAACTAGTGGCTTATTTGCTTTCTTAGCATTGATTTTCTTGAGTTTTCTGTATATTCTTGATATTAGTCCTCCATTGGAGGAAGAGTTGTCTCCCATTCTGCTGGCTCTGTTGAGGTTCTTGATAGCTTTCTTTGCTGTGTAGTAGCTCTTCAGTTTCATGTAATCCAACTTTTTTTTTTCTTTTTTGGTGGTACTGGGGTTCATGGAAACCCTTCTACCTCCAGGCTACACTTCCAGACCTATTTTATATATATATATATATATATATATATATATATATATATATACACTTCCAGACCTATTATATATATATATATATATATATATATATATATATATAATTTTTTTTTTTTTTTGGTGGTACTGGGGTTCCTGGAAGCCCTTCTACCTCCGGGCTACACTCCCAGACCTATTTTTACATTTTTATTTGGAAACAGGGTCTCCTAAGCCAGCGCGCGGGGCTAGCTTCGAACCTGCGCGATCCTCCTGTTTCTGCCTCCCAAGCGCGGGGATTACAAGCGTGCGCCACCACGCCCGGCATATTTTATATTTTTATTTTGGAAACAAAGTCTCTTAAGCCAGTGAGGCTGGCTTCAAAGCTGCACGATCCTCCTGTCTCCGCCTCCCAAGCATGGGTATTACAAGTGTGCGCCACCATGCCTGGCCAAACAATCCAACATATTGATCCTCCTTTTCATTTTGTGTGCCTTTGGAGTCTTGTTGAGAAAGTTTCACCTGCGCCTACGTGTTGCAGTGTTTGATCTATGCCCATTTCAAGGAGCTGCAAGGTCTCTGCTCTGATTTTCAAAGCTTTGATCCATCTTGAATTGACTCTTGTGCAGGGTGAGAAAGTGGGATTTATTTCCATTTTTTGTCATATGGCTAACCAGTTTTTCCAACACCATTTGTTGAAGAGGCTTTTTCCTAGTGTGTAATTTTGGTCTCTTTGTCAAAAATCAATTGGCTGTAAGTGTGGAGATGTGTTTCTGAGCCTTCTTTTCTATGTGTCTGTTTTTGTGCCAAAACAATGTTGTTGTTGTTGTTGTTGTTGTTGTTGTTTTATAACTATGGCTTTGTAGTATACTTTAAAGTGAAGTATTGTGATGCTTCCTGCATGGTTCTTGTTGCTGAGAACTACTTGGGCTATTCTGGTTTTATATTTGGTTGCAAATAAATTTAAGGACTGATCTTTCTAAGTCTATGAAGAATGACCTTGATAATTTAATGGGTATTGTGTTAAATCTGTAGATCACTTTTGAAATAATGGCAATTCTGATGACATTTATTCTGCCTATTCAAGAACACGGAAGATCTTTCCATCTTCTCAAATCTTCTTTGATTCCTTTTTTCAGTGTTTCATAACTCTCTTCATAGCAATCATTCAAAACAAAAACAACAAATGCTGGCAAGGAGTGGAGAGAAGTAGGAACTCAAATACATTGTTGGGGGTTTGCAAATTAGTACAACCACTATGGAAAACAGTATGGAGAATTCTAAGAGTGGGAATGAATCTACCACTTTTAGCAAAACCACGTTTGCATATCTATCCAAAAGAATAAAAAGCAAACCACCAAACTAACGCATGCATATGTCCATTGCAACATAATTCACATTTGCCAAACTATGGAACCGGCCATGATGCCCATCAAGAGATGAATGAGCCAGGCGTGGTGGCGTATGCTTGTAATCCCAGCATTTGGGAGGCTGAGACTGGAGGATCGCGGTTCTCGGACAGCCTCAGCTATTTAGTGAGGCCCTCTGCAACTTAGTGAGACCCTGTTTCAAAATAAAAAATAAAAAACAGGACAGGGGGCATAGCTCAGAAGTCAAATGCCCCTGGCTGGTTCCATCCCCAGATCTACAAAAAAAAAAAAAAAAAAAAAAAAAGAGGGAGAGATGAATGGATTATAAAACTATGGGATATGTACACAATGGAATTTTACTCAGCCATGAAGAAAAACAAAATTATATCATTTGTGGGGAAATGGATGAAACTGGAAAACATTAATTATGCTAAGTGAGATTAGTCAGCCACAAAAGTAAGAAATCAGATGCTCTCCCTAATATGAGGAAACTAGGGAGAAAAGCGATCATAGGAGAAACTCTAGATGAGGAAGGAAAAATAATTGGTGAGCTAATAAAAGAACCTAACTGAGGGGCATGGGAAGGGAAAAGAGTAAGGTACACGATGAACATTCATAAACATACCAAAATCAGTCACTAAGCC
Source organism: Muscardinus avellanarius (assembly GCF_963383645.1). Classification (NCBI taxonomy): domain Eukaryota; kingdom Metazoa; phylum Chordata; class Mammalia; order Rodentia; family Gliridae; genus Muscardinus; species Muscardinus avellanarius. The sequence goes on along the minus strand of NC_137797.1, from coordinate 107,172,389 downwards.
AAACAGGAGAAGAAGGGAGGATGAAGAGAATAGGCTTCGAGTTGGGGAAGGGCTAAATGACCCATTTGTGCATGTATGCCTAAGCATCTTGTACCCAATTAAGATGGATGACTACAATGCACCATATAAAAATTATAAACTTAGAAAAAATCCAAAGGGTAAAAAAGAAATAAGCAAACTTAAAGAAAAGAGAATGGAGGCCTACTTGGCAGAAGAAAACCTAGACCAATGTAAAATAGACATGCATGTTCTCATGGAATATTGGAGTGTAAAGTTAGATATTCCAACACTTATAAAATTCTGCTTTAATAAATAATCACATGTTCTTGCCCAATCTTTGTTTGTTTATTTTTATTGGTGTCCATAGTCTCACATCATAATGTAGTTCGTGTTGACAATGGTGTATATTCACACAGTACTTGGTGCCCTTTTCCTCCAACTTTCTTTCGTTCCTCCCTTCCCATACTGAATGTTCAGGTTAACGATGATATATTCACATGTATACACATATTCAAATGTAGCTCCTCCGTTAATTAACCTCAGCCTTCTTCCTCCTCTACTCTTTCTTTCTGGCTTTGCTGAGGTATCTCCTCCATTATCTGATATCCCCAATGCTCCCTAGCTTGAACAAATTATAGAAAACTTATCTCCCTTCTTTCTCTGTGCTTGGTAACCTCATCATATTGAAGATCAAGATTCGAAATTCTCCTTGCATTTCTTGTAGGTCAGTGTTTGTGAGTTCCTTTATTTCCTCACTGTTCCTTTCTTTTATTTTCAAAATTCTTAGGTTTGTGTTTCTGTTGTCTTAGCATCTTCTTTTTATTTGTGTGTTACTCTGTGGATAACTTGTCTGATCCCAACTTAGCAGTAGGGATGTAGAGGTGTCAGCAGGTTCATGCACGGGTAAGTAATGTTTTTTCCAATTGTGTGGGTTAGGTGAGGGGGGGCTGGGGTGGTGGGCACAGGAGTAGGGTAGAGTATACAATTAAGGTGAGTAAGAATTTGAGTATAATAAGGTAGTGTCTGGTTGAGAATGAGACATTGTGATATAGTAGGACTCTTGTAGTTAGTATATTTAGGTATGGAGATATGAAATACCTTGCATATAAAACAAGGAGACAGTAAGGGAAAATTTTTTTTGAGAGAAGAAAGTAGGTAGGATAGAGAGAGGAAACTTGAAAAAGGAACGGGGTTGGGAGCAAACAAACATGTATATAATAATAAAACAAACAACAAAAACTAGTAAGAATAAAGGACAAAAAACAACAAAAAATAGTACTGCTAATGTACATATATAGCGTCCATAGAATATCTGTTCACTGTAGTAGATTCTGGAGTATGTTCCAAAATCTCTCCTTTGTTCCATAAACGATTGCCAGCTTTTGTACACACTTTCTGAGTGTTTGCATCCCTCTCTTGCCTCTGACCGCTTTGTGCTCGGGTATCAGGTGGTGGGTATCACTGTAAATGAGCTCCCTGTAAGCACAGGGTTCTGTGTTTTCCGGCCCTGGGCTCTGTGCTTTCTGGCTCTGAGCTCCACGCTCTCTGGCCCTCCCCTCTGCACTTTCAGGCCCTCATTTCTACCTTTTCTGGGTGTAGTTTCCACGCTTTCTGGGCCTGGAGACTCATCTTACCGGCTCTCAGCTCTGCTTTTTGGGCCTGGTCTCAGTGCTTTCGGGCCCTCAGCTGTGCACTTTCTGGCCCTGGGCTCTTCCCCTTTGGGGCCTCAGCTCTGCACCTTCTGGCCTTGGGCCAGCACCTCCCTACCAGCACCAGTGAAGGGTGCCCGGTGTAATCTTGAGGCATTCCCCTGAAACCCTGTGCAGGTGTTGCGCCCAGGGCACTCTGGGCCTTTCCTGTGTCTGCAGGTTTTGACCCGCCCCCTTCGGGGTGAGCCGCCAGCTTTTAGCCCATTGGGGTCCCCTGGCTGCTTTGGGTGGTAATCCACGGAGGCATGTGGTTGCTTTGGGTGGTAATCCACTGAGGAATGTGGTTACCTTACTGACCCGCAGGCTGGCTCTCTGGAGGGCACAGAGCACGGCTATGGGTGCAGGCTTCTGCTGAGCGCATGGGTTTTTAGATTTTTCTCCATCGCTGAACATGGTGCTGGTTGCTTAAGATGTCGGAGCTCTGCTGCCGCTTTCTGCACTTCAAGTCTTTGGTTTACTTGCTGGGATTTCTTGAGGCTACGGAGCTGGAAGTCGTGGTTCGGACTGAAGGCCCAACATGGCGCCGGACGCCACACCAGGTCAGTGGTGCGCTCAGGCTCTTTGCTGCGGAACTTGTGTTCTAACTATTGGATTTTCTTCTGCTGTGGTTCCCTTTTTTTGTGTTTTTGTTCGTAAATATCTTTGCTGCTTTGTTTTTCTCGTCAAGGAGCTGCCTTCTCAGTGTTTGATTTTCCTTTCTTACAGCTACTGAGATGTGCTGTGTCCCACAGTGGTCATTTTCTTCCTCCTCTGGTCATAGTGATTCTGAAAGTTTCTTTACCTTTATCAGAGCTTTAGGGTTGTTCTCTGCAGGTTGGCCAAGTGGTAAGGTCTTTATTACACTGAATGGAAGTTATGAGAGAAATTTCTTTTTAAAAGATAGTTGGCCAGATGTTAAAAACTGAAAGTCAAAGTACACAGAGTCCACTCAAGTTTTACACCATTTTCAGGCCACCATTCTAAATATACAATAATGAAAGTAGAACTTGGTTTTTCTTCTTGAAGTTACTATAAATTTATAACGAGAATATTTCTAGTAATTACTGAAAGAATGGTGAGGCAATAAAATATACTTAAAATTTAGATATCTTCATCTTGTCTTTTATATGTTGCCACTTTCAAGTCAAATACTGTTATCTTGTCTTTTGAATCCTACTTTGTAGCAAATAGGAATAAAACAAATAGTCTGTATAAATATTTTCTATATAAATTGTGTATTATAGTAACACATACCTTAGATTATAGGTCAAACTTTAATAAAAATTTTTCTAACTTCTACACCTAAATAAAACTTGCTTAGAGTCAAGACTTAGTCAAAAAGAAAAAGGCAACAGAAAATGAATGATTGTGTATTTTTTTTAATTGATTTCCACTATTTGGATCTATTAGTGATTCACCAAAGTATGTGTATATGGTAAATATCACATTAAATTATTAATCTAAAAGAAATACTACACATTACAGCTTGAATAATCTCTGCATAAACCACAAATATTTAATTTATTTTTTAATTTTGCATTGGTAAATTGTAGTCATACATCTTAATGTAGTACAAGATGGTAGAGACAAACATGCACAGATCACTCATTTAGCCCTTCCCATTCTTAGTGTTGTGAATAATTTTTTAATTTACTTTTTTAAAATAAGAATAAATATGTTTCTTTAATATTTGAAGAACTTTATGTACAGAAGACACTATACTTTTTATGTTTGTCTTATTTAAATATAAAATAGAAAATATTCTAACTATATTTTATATTTAAAGTGTAGAGATATAGCTCAGTGGTAGAGTTCATGGTTAGCATGTATAAGAACCTGGGTTCTGCCAGGTGTTTTGGTGCACGCTTGTAATCCCAGCATTCGGGAGACTAAAACCAGAGGATCGCGGTTCACAGACAACCTCAGCTACTTAGTGAGGCCCTCCGCAACTTAGTGATACCCTGCTTCAAAATAAAGAAAAAATAGGGCAATAGGTATAGCTTGAATGTCGAATGTCCCTGGGTTCCATCGCCAGACCTGCAAAAAAAAAAAAAAAAAAAAAAAAAAACAACAAAAAAGCCGGGTGTGGTGGCGCACGCTTGTCATCCCAGCATTGGGGAGGCTGAGACCGGAGGATGGCGGTTTGTGGACAGCCTCAGCTACCTAGTGAGGCCCTCTGCAACTCAGTGAGACCCGGTTTCAAAATAAAGAATAAAAAATAGGACAGGGGGTATAGCTCAGAGGTCGAATGCCTCTGGGTTCCACCCCCAGACCCGCAAATAAATAAATAAATAAATAAAAATTAAAAAAAAAAACAAACCTGGGCTCTATCCTCCCACCAAATGACATTAACAAAATACAATTTAAAAAATATTGTTACTATTAGTGATTTCCTTATTTTAACATAAAATACAAAAAAAGGTTTGTCAATAAAATGTTTAAGTCAGTGATTATTTAGGACTAATTTTGTCCCGCACGGAGTATGGAAAAGTTGGTTTCCATAACTAGGAAAGTGCTGTTAGCTTTCAGTGATTATGGATCAAGGGTACTTTTCTTAATAACCAGTTATATCCAGAGAACAACCCACAGTAATGAATTACTAGCCTAAAACCTTGGTATTGCTGGAGGAGAAAAACTTGTTCTGGTCATTTTTTATACTTTTAACTTATGTATGATAATTATACATTATAGTGAGATTTTTTAATATAGCATGTATGATACTTTAATTATTTGTGCAAAACATTCCTCTTATTATATATGAAAACACAAAATTATAAAAAGCCTATTTTTTAAAGTTTAACTAGAAAGTACTAATATTGATTACATATTTATTAAAGGAAAATTATATGTAATGGAAGACATTTTATAAGTAGATGCATATTGAAATATAAAAGTTAAGATGATTTTTTGCTCCAGTTATGCGTACAATTTTTTGTGTTTATTGTGTGTGTGTGTGTGTGTGTGTGTGTGTGTGTGTGTGTGTGTAGTACTGGGGATTGAACCTTGAACCCAAGGGCATTCTACCTCTGAGCTACACCCCCAAGCCTATTTTATTTATGTGTGTGTGTGTGTGTGTGTGTGTGTGTGTGTGTGTGTGTGTATGTGTGTGTATATATATATATATATATATATATACACACATATATATTTATTTGTTCATTTATTTAAATGGAGTATTACTAAATAGTGAGGGCTATGCTAAGTTGTTGAGGTTGTTCGATAACCTATGATGCTTCTGTCTCAGTCCCCCAATATAGGTATAATTTTTCATAAAATAATTTTATTATACTATAGAAAGGACGAAGTTTTTTATTCACAAAATTTTCTGTAACCGATTTTCAAACTCTTTTGTTGTTTTTCACTCATTTATAGAGAGCTATATTGTTTCACTAGCCTGGCCTGTAAAATAATACTCAAGAAATAGGAACCTTGAGAAATAAAAAATAGAAAATAATGTCAAAAGTAAATGGCTTATTAAAGGCAGGGCTCTTCAAAAACAGATGAGTACAAAATCACTAACAGTTTCTCAGTTTGTCCTATTAATTAAATTTGGAGCTTCCTTTCTTTCTTTCCCCGTTTCTCTAACTTTTTTACTTTCAGACACTTCATTAACATGTCTGATTTTAAAGTCTGAATACACCAGTAAAGCTCTTTGTACCTATTAATATTGTTATGGGGCGCTCCCAGAAAGGCTTGTGTGTTGGGCATGCACCAATACTCAAGGTGGAATTAATGAATCAGGGCTCTCATCTCATTGGTAGATAAGGGCACTGACAGATTAATAACATGAATGGAATCGCTGGGGGCAATTTAAGAAGTTTGGGGTCTGGCTGGCTACTGGAGGGAGGTCATTGGGAATGTGGCCTTAAAGACTACATCTGTACCTAGTCAAGTCTCTGTCTCTGTCTCTGTCTCTGTCTCTGTCTCTGTTTCTGTCTGTCTGTCTCTCCAATAAACCTTTCTTCCTTTAGTTTATTTTGGTAACAGGGATTGAAGGTCTGGCTGAGACAGCATTAATGGCTTTTGATCTTCATTTCCCAAATTACAAAAATATCTGATGAGTAGTAGTGGATCATATCTGATGACTCCGAATTCGGATGACAGGATGTTAGTAAACATATAAATATTAACTGCAATTTTATATTTACAGTTTTTTAAAATTTAGGTTGGTGACTGGCTTTTGATAAAATAATTAAATTGCTTTACTGCTTTCTTTGTAGAAATCTTTAAAACTTATATCTGTTTATTTTTTACTAAGTTTGTTTAGACAATGTAAAAGATTTAGAAAATATTGACCTCCAGTAATTATAAGTTATGAGACATTCTTGCAGATTATTTTATTTTAGAGGCATTCAATTAATAATATCCCATATATTTACAAAATATCAATTTACTTCCACTATATACTGTCTTAGTATAAATCCCTGAAAAGCACTAATTTAGAGTATAGTGTATTTTATAATATTCAAATGTAAAACAGTGAATTAAGCCAAAAATGTTCTTTGTGTTGATTTTGCCATTAAATTAATTAGTGTGCATAAAATTTACCTCAAAAAATGATAAAAATTGTTTATTAATCTATTTAGTACCCCCAATATTTTCTCAAGTAAGTTATCTTCAATTACTTTATACATTTTGCTTTTATAGAAATCTCAATGTTATACTCACCCATAGAAATTGATTTTAATTTCAAATTATTATGTTTTCATAAAGATGAATTCCAGAATATGCAAATATCCCGGTTGATACAGTAAAAACGAATAATCAGTATATATATATAGCTTCCTTCCGTAATGCTCATTTCTGACATTTATAGATTGTTTACCCACCATCTATAAAAATCTGCGAAGAACAAGGATGATGGCTTTGTGTGAAATTAAAAGTGAAAGTGATCGCCCATTTGCTGGAATTCTGCATGAGCGAATAGGATTTGCTAACTCTTTCTGAATTAAAAGTACCTAATATCTGTAAACTACATGGGCTCCGGAGTGAATCTTTCTATAAAAACATAAGAGCAAGCAATTTAAACCTTTCATAGTGCATCCATGTAGCCGGGAAGGTTCATGCTTAGGGAGGGCCCATCTGGCCTCGCTACAACTGGGAAGGTCTGGGCATATGGGCAATGACAATACAGTTAGCTCAACCAACCCCTGCCACGAAATAGAAATTGGCATGGGGCAGGATTTTATGATGACTTGCACTCTAGCGGGTCCTTCCTGACCTAATTCCAAATGGACATATGATTACATAAAATGGATAGTTTCTTTCTCAAGCATTTATTTGCATGCAAAAATATAGGATTTGTTTAACTACCGCCAACTAAAGAACAGAGACCCATATGTTACCCCATAAACTTACCGGTTAGCAATTTGTTATAAGCAAGATGCAAATATTATGGTAAACATTCAGAACGTTTATTCAGTGGACCGTATGTTGTAAATGGAGACAAGAGTATGTCAGGAATATTTCATGATCGCGATTTCACTAACTGGTCTCATTTTACGTGTAATTCAATGTTTCCAAATTCTGTTATTGTCTATTAGAGACATCAAGGTCAACAGGGTTTTAAACACAAAGTAATACCCATGATTGTATGTTGGGGGAGGAGAGGAACTAGTCAAAAAAATCTATGAAAGCCTGAAGAGATTGTGCAATGTTTAATTTTAAGCACTTCAGAGATTTATTTGGTATAGACAGAGCACACCCTTGTGTGTGCGATCAGGTTTCATTTGGATTCAAAATTAGATTTGATGAAAAACTAAATAAAGGGGGACATTAAGAGTATAGACAGGGCAGAGGATGGTAGAAATTGCCATTTAGTCAAGGGTTACACAAATGTTCGTGTATCTGAAAGTGGTTAACTCTGTATTACAGGTGTGGTGTGAGTCTAGTTATTCTATTCTGGCTGAAAAGATTTGAAGTTATGGGTGATACTTTAAGTTTTACACATATTAAATGTTCATAAGCTGGACCACAGTTTTGGAGTAAAAGAAACTATGTAATGCAGTGGAGATTTTAAGCAGAGAAATCTATTATAACTTGTGGAAAGGTTAAATTCTAGTTTTACTAATTGATCTTGTTTATAAAGACCCAATAAAAACTACTAATAAATTTTACTAAATTTTGATATGCAAAAAATGGCAAGGAAACGTAGCAAACTTCTGAGTAAGTAATTATAATGTATATAACATTATTTTCAAAATTATCATTACTATATAAAGAAATGCAAAAATGATGTCGATGTCGGTCACCTTCTTTTGGGAACATTTTGACATTGGCAAGAAATTATTGACCAACGGTTTCATGTTTATCCAAATATTTTGAAATTTTTACTATATGATTTATAATCCTTTCAGTTCCTCATATTAAGAAACCTAATTTTTAATCACCTGAACATGAAACTGGACCACATTACTTTAATAATAGTTCCAAGTTTAATCATGACTTCATCTAAAATCTCCAAAATTGCTGTAAGATTTTTTACTTTGGGTTTGTTTTCACTTGATTCCTTTAGCTTTGTCTTTCTCTACATTTCATTTATTGCTGGGCTGGCTCCCTCTCTGGTGACACTCCAAACTCCTAATCCACATCTTGATATTTAGTGGGAGGATTTTCTTTACTCCGATGGGCCAGGAAACATTGTTCTTTACCTTAGAAACTTTTATCAACTCCAATTAAGGGGTATAGTGGATAAGGGCAATGTTTTTAGAAGAGAATTACTGACTCAATTGTTAAGAAAGAAGTTAACATTTAAATATTATTTTGGATAAATTGCTATAATATTAGATGTTAACCACTAAGCCAAGCATGAAAAGGAGGGATGGGGAGGGCGTGGGGTGGGGATTGGGTAGGGGCTAACTGGGCGATGTGTGCATGTATGTCTACACAAGTTTTTATCCCATTATGATGTATGAATACAGTGCACCAATAAAAAAAATTTAAAAACGAAAGAAGTTAAATGTTAAACTTTTCAATTTACTAAACAACCACAGGAGTATTTTATACTAAAACACTAAAAACTGAAGTTTATTTTTCTAGGAAGATTAGGCTTCCATCTGCCAGATGAAACTAGTTTCACAGCAATGCATGAATCAACCAAGACATAACTGGAGTCCTTTCCTCCTATATTACTATTTAAGCAATTTTTGTGTTAGTTGTTGGCAGCATTACATGAAACTCATTAGTAAGTTATTTTTGAACAATGGATGGCTAAATTAAAGTGGGCTACACAAAATTGCAGAGTTGAATCCAAGAGTAATCTGTCCTTTCCTGTTTACTCTGTTGTAGTAAATGGGTGCTTTACACAAACATCTGATGCTTAAACTAGTCATACAGTCTACCATAGGCAAACCTAATTAGAGTTATAATATTTTAGGAATGAACAAATGAGACCTTAAACTAATTTGACAGAATTTTATTTTTAACTTTCTCTTTAGTAATGATTATAGATGCTAGAAATCTGTAAACATATTCATTCTCCGCTTAGAAGAAATTCACTGTGTATTTGTAATTTAAAGAAAAATGTCTACATTAACATTTGTGGAATGCACATATATTTAATAAGAATGAAAGCTTTCAGAATAATTGTTGGCACATAGAAAATGCTAATAATTATTGGCTACATTTAAGTGTTTTTGTTATTAAAATATGATGATGATTCTTACTAGAAAAAGGAATATAGCAATTTCAAACTTACAGGATTTTTAATACAATATAATGACCCCAAATAGTTGATATATCTCAACAAAATACATGAATACATGTTCACCATGTGTCCTCCTGCTTGAAGGAGTAGATATCCATCAATAAATATTTTTATATCCATAAACATGACCTATTAGTCTGGAATTCAAGAGCATAAGAGTATTTTTCAACATTCCCTTGGTTTCACATAACATTAAATAACCTTAAAATTATTTCCTTTTAAGCCTCCTATAGTAATCTTAAAATTACCATCATCATCATTGCCTATAGATTCTATTTTATATATCATTACCACTTGTCTAAGTCTGTTTAATATTGCTGTAACAAAACACCTAAGGCTGGGAACTCCTAAGAGAAAAGAGGGCTATTTGGCTCACAGTTTGGAGGCTGAAATTCTAAGAACTGTCAGCCTCATCTCTTCACCTCTGTGCAGGGTCCTTCCTGCTGTTACAAAACAGAGTGTGCAAGGAATTTTAGCTTTGCAACAATTCACTCTTCCCAAAACTAAGTCACTCCACTCAGAATAGCTATGAGTCAAGGGCTTCCAAGAGCCTAATTATCTTATGCTATTCCTTGCATCTTACAAGTTCTGATACCCCAACACTGCCATATTGAGGATAATACCTCCAGCGCGTGAATTTTGGGGGGACTATGTCCAAGCCATAGACCACTCATCTGTGAGTCATACTTTTCCTAATCAAAGACTTCGTTTAGAGATGGACAGCCAACATTATTAATGCACTGTCTTCATCGGTACATATTGCTGTAATAAAATTATGTACATTGGGTACCTTACATAACTGAAATTTTTTTTTTTACAGTTGTGGAGGCTGGGGAATCCAAGATAAAGTTACCAGAGAATTAAAGTTCTTCTTCCAGGCATGTAGGGAGGCAGCCGTTGGTGTGCACACACATAATATTTCCTCAACAGAATCATACATCATATAGCAACAGGTTAGTCAACAACAGACTGTATATATGATGGAGGTCCCAAAGAATTCTATGGCCTCATGGCATCATATCATGTTGGTTTATGTGTATTTTACAATGTTTGTCCATAATATAATTAGCTAATGAAATATTTTTTAGAATATTTTTCTTTATTAATTGTATCCTGTGGGCCTCACCCTCATGGCCTGACCTCATCCTGCTTACTTCACAAAAGCTGGCCCCAGATATTATCTGATTGAAGATTGGGGTCCCATTGTATTGGTTTTAGAAGAGTGCAAGCAGGCAGTCTATGGCAGATTTCCTTAGTCTGTTTTCTTTTGCTATAGCAGAATACTAGAAGCTGGGTACTTTACAAACAATAGAAGTTTATTGGGATCATATGTAAAGGCTGACAAGTCTAAGATCAAGGGACTGCGTTTGGTAAGGGTGTTCTTGTGCCATCATGTAATGGAAGAAGTACATGGAAAGTGAGCACCTGTGCATGAGAGGAAATATGACCAAACTCATACTCTTTACCAAGAGCTCACCCTTATAATAAGTAACTCACTTTTGCAATAATTATATTCATTCATGATGCTTGTGTCCTGTGACCTAATCAACTCTTAATGGCCTTACCTCTTAACATTATTACAAAAGGCAATTAAATTTCAACATGGATTCTCGAAGGGACTCAAACCATAGCACAGATATTAAGACTTCAATACTTTAAAATATAGCGTTGAAGCTGGGCATGGTGGGGTGCGCATGTAATCCCTGTACTTGGGAGGCTGAGACAGGAGGAGCACACAGGTTCGAAGCCAGCCTCAGCTACTTAGTGAGGCTCTCAGCAACTTAGTGAGACCCTGTTTCCAAATAAAGTATAAAATAGGTCTGGGGGTATAGCCCAGAGGTAGAAAGCCTCTGTGTTCCACCCCCAGTACCCCCCACACACATACACACACACAAATATATATATAGTGTTGAGGGAAAAAAAGGAGAAAGGGTTACTAAACTATATAATGTATAACAAAGAGTAAGGCTACAAAGCCCTCCACAAGTTTGATGGCTTCAAAACCATCATCATTTTACAACTGAGGAATGTCTCAGTGCAATTCCCTACTTATAAAATAATAGTTTAAAAGGACTTGCATTAATACAATGGGGTTTTAAATTTCTATTTGCCATCTTCTGGGAACTTAATGCTACTATGAATCTCCATCCACATAGTAAGCTGGAAGCTTCGTCATATCCCAAGACAACCTCCTGCCAACGGTGTCTCTTTATTCTGTTCAAACTTTCCTTCTGAAGCTACGTGTCTTTAAGTCTGCTGATATAAACTGGAAATATGCAAATTAACAGGAGAAAAAGCTTACAATTCATTTTATCATAATTTTATGTGGCACTTAACCCTAACCCAACACCCAGAGTTTACAGCCCATTTTTTACACTTAGGCTCAGAAAAAGAGTATATTTAAATAATAGTGGACTTAGGAGAGGAATTTGATAAATTCTGTTTATATTATTCTCAGGTTTTTTGTACAGCATTCATTTCTTCTAGGTATGGGGCAGAATTTTTCTGTTATGAGGGTATTAGGACCTGTAATCAAAAAAAAATATGTCAGAGAATTTATTTTATTTTTGTGGCATATTCTTAAACATTAAGGTAAAGAAAAGTTGCTTTTAGGTCTTATGGCTTGCTTTGGGCAAAAGGGTTTTTGATTTCTGTGGCCTGCTTTGGGAAAGAGGAAATTAACGAGGATCAGTTTCTATGGCTTGCCTCAAGGGAAAATAATGGATGAGAGACAGGAGGGCAGAAGAAGGTCAGAGAAAAACTTGGCTTCTGAGGCTGCATTGAGAGTCTCCACTTTGGAGTATTGTTTTCTGACTCCGACACTGTTTTTTCTAATTTATTTGTTTTTCACTTAGTCATATGAATAATAACTCGGTCATTTTCAAGTTTGGGCAAGGATGTCACTGTGTGCAGATGTTTGGTTGGATATGGTTTTTGAGCTCTTTAGGGTAAATACCAAAAATGTTTCATTGGTAGGTAAGGCAGAAAAAGTTTATCAACTTTTATAAAATATAGCCAAACTGTCTTCCAAAGAGGCTGCACCATTTTTTGTTGCCATTAGCAATAAATAAAATTATCTGTGACTGTAAACTTCCAACAGCACTTAATGTCCCTAGTGTTCTAGAGTTTGGCCTTCCTAATAATCATATGGTGTCATCTCATTGTAGGTTAATTTACATGTTCCTGATGATATATGATATAAAGCTAATATGCTTATTCACAGATGCTTACTTTTATGTCTTCTTTGATGTAGTATCTCTCAAGGTCTTTTTTATACCTTTTATTCAGATTGTTTTATTATTGAAATTATTTGTGATTTTGGATGAATCATTTTCAGATATGCCCTTTGCCAACATTTCCTTCCAGAATGTGGATTGTCTTGATAACAGAATTTATATTATTTTGATGAAGTCTAGCTTATTATTTATTTCATAAATCATACCTTTGTTATTATATCTGAAAAGCCATTGCTGAGGTCATCTAGAGGTGCTACTATGTGTTCTTCTGGAGTTTTATGGTTTTTAATTTTATATTAAAGTCTATAATGCATTTTTAATCTAATATTTGAATCTATATTTTGTTCTTTTTTTTTTCCTTTGCCTTTTCATTTTTTCTTTTTCCCTTTTTTTTTTTCTTGTTTTTTTAAATTTTTTATTTTTTTTTAGGTCTGGGGAATGAACCCAGGGGCATTCGACCTCAAAACTACACCCCCAGGCCTTATTTTTATTTTTATTTTTTGAAACAGGGTCTCACTAAGTTGTGGAGGGCCTCACTAAGTAGCTGAGGCTGACTGCAAACCGCAATCCTCCAGTCTCAGCCTCCCACCTGCTGAGATTACAAGGGTGTGCCACCATGCCCGGCTTCATTTTTTTTATTCTTTTTTAACACAGACATTCAGTTGTTTGAGAACTGTTTAAAGTTCTTTCTCTTCACTATACTAGTGCCTTTGCTTCTTTTACAAAGATCCCTTGACTGTGTTTATGGAGATCTACTAATGGGCCTTCCAATCTATTCCGTTCATCAATTTGTCCCTCCTTTTACCACACTGACTTGATTACTGGAGCTTTATGGCAAGTCTTGAGTCTGTTAGTGTCAGTCCTTAAAATTGCTCTAACATTGTGTTTCCACTTATGACTCTTTTGAGTTTCTACATAAACTTTATAACCATTTTGTCAGCACCTCCTGGGATTTTTATCAGGACTCAGATGAAGTCATAGATCGATTTAAGAATTGACATTTTGAAAATATCGAACATTCCTATCCATAAACATAGAATGCTTCCTATTCATTTAATTCTTCTTTGATTTTGTTTAGAAAATATTTGTAGTTCTCCTTACCTAGAACTTGTATATATATTTTTAGACTTATAACTAAAATATAATTTAATTGGGGGATGTGAATGTAAATAGTGTTAATTTTTTTTAAATTGTGTTTTTAGTTCCAAGTTCTGGTTGCTCATTATTGGAATATAGGAAAACAGTTTATTTTTGTATATTAACCTTATGTCTTTTAACCTTGTTATATTTGCTCACTCATGATTTTCTTTTGAGATTTAGAATTATATATTTGACAGATATTGAGCATTGCAAATGATGTCTCATAATACTTCAAATTTAACCAATTTAATGCATAACTTATTGATCTATTCTTTATATCAGCAAGTGAAATGACCCCCTATTTATATAGCTCCTTTATAAAATTATCAAAAACAAAATCCTGTTTCGTACCAGTAGCAGAGACCATCTACACTTTTTTTCCATTTAAATATTGTTTCTTATGTATATTATGGGAATACGTGAATGCATCCTCTGCCAGTCTCTCTGTGCTTTCAAGTTATATGATTCACACTTCAATTTTTAAGAGAACAGTCCATGGATCACTATTGCATTTTGCTTTACATGCAGAACTAGACAGTTACCTGAGAAGAACTCTGGGCCTTTAGCCAGTGACTACTAATTGTAGAAATATGCTATTTTGAGTAGATTGATTGGCATGTTATATATGTTCCTATAATACATCAAATTTCTCTGTTGACTTAGTACTCTCATAAATATTTGTGCAAAGAAATGCTTTTCATTAGACTTCTACTCTATGAGGGCAGGGACCATTTTTTTTTCCTTTGTTTTCCATCTCTTTGGATTCAGTAACCAGCATGATATATTACTCATAGTGAGCACTTTATAAATATTTGTTTGATGAATGAATTAAAATTTTCTATTACTATTGAATAGTCTCCTGAAAATATCAGGGAAGTTGTAGGCACAACAGAAATGAAAACAATATTCCTTATTTGGAAGGTCTGATGATTCTGTTTATGTGGGGGCAAGGATGTGTACATGAGTTTACAAATGTGTACATATGCATACATCTATGAGATATTCTACATTCTATTTTGTATACACTTAAATGGGGATGATCTAGACAGATTGTTTGTAAAATACCAAATGGCACTAAGTATTATAATTTGTCATTTTATAAAGAAAGCCCTAAATTTGACACACTTAAAATATGTTATTGCATGTCATTTACTCTTATGTGTTCTTTCTAATCTTCCCACAAGAAAAACAACAAAATCCAAGTTCAGATAACACTTGTTTTTAATTTAGCTAAACACACAATCTTCTGCCTCCAACATACACTTAAAAAGCACAATGTTAAGTTATAAAAGAAAAATATGATACATTAACTCTACTACTTATCTTTTAAAAATGTTATCTTCGTGGTCATAAAAATCTACAAGGAGTAATACCGTTTCTGAAATCCTTCTTTCTAAAAGATTTACTGTCTTAGAAACTTTCTAGAAAATATATTCATTGTTTTTTACCATTGCTTCTTCGATTTTATACCAAACTTATGTTTATCACATGATTGCTCACCCAATTATACAACAAAATAAAAAGCATCATCAAAGAGTTTAATAGGAATATAAGAAAATGTACTTTGGTTCATCAAATGGTGCAGAAAATGTCATAACAAAGAATTCTGATTGCAAGTAAGATGTTAGTTGTACCAGAATCTGTATCCCCACACTTCTAGAAAAATGAAGGTATAGAGCCTTAGAAATAGAAAGAAACTATAAAGGTATGGACTCAGCAGTACTACCATGCTTTCAAAAAGTAATTGTATGAAAACACAATATGAAATATTTATGCCTGTATGTTTATAATGACCAGATTCTACGCTGTGTGAGGAAAAGTCTGCATCTTCTATGAACGGGTACTAGTATTTCCTTTCACAATCTTGTGTTCACATTTTCATACTCTACAAAGAAACACTAGGCAGATAATGCAATGAAATAATCTAACATCACTGTTTTTCCCCCCAAAATAGAAACACATGTCTCTGTGTGTACCAATGTGTGCATGCATGTGAATGTAAAATTTCTGCCAACTTTCTTGTGCTGAATTGCTCTCCTCTAATGAATTATTTCAATATATTATTTTAATACCTGTAATTTATACTGTAGACTTACATGATTTCTAAAGTCAATGTCTAGCTAGAAGAATCCTTTAAACACAATCTCCTAAAGCATTTTCTTATATTAGCTTAGATTCTTAAATATGTTAGCTCTTGGTTGACTTGAAGATCAAGCTTTGCAAAAATAACATGCCGTCATCCTTACTCCTTTTCCTTTGGAGCCAAGCAGGCCAGTAAACAGGCACACCAGCAGAGAATCTCTATGCCTAATTAGGTTTCTTTAAAGGAAGACAAAATGCAGGGACAGAAGAGTGAGGGCTTCACTCTGCCCCTTCAAGCAGCTCAGCTGGCCCAGGCAAACGGTGATAGACCTTCCAGAAACACAGCAAACAATCTGACATTATGTCCACGGGTTATCATTATCATTTTTAAAAGAAAAAAGAAATCTGATCGATCTCTCCCTACCACAATGATGCTTCGGGACTTGCCCCTCTCTGCTGGGGAGTGATTGACCATGGAGTATCATTAAGCATGGCTGGTAGACAGGAAGTAGAAAGGATGGACCAGGTGTGGAGCGCGTGGCAGAGGGGGGAGCCTGCTCAGAGGCAGCCACAGACCCAGCTCCTCCTTGGCGTCTTTTTCTCCCTCCTGGACTCTACTAACCTTTCACTCAGGAGCCAGCTGGAGCCCAGAGAGACTTAATTGAATGGATTCCTCAGATGTGTTTGGAGTATGGGTGAGGAAGAGAGGTGGAGGAAGGAATGGAGGCTGGATACTGTGGAGAAAAGAGAGAGGGAGGGGGGAGACTTGCCATGACCTTCAAAGGCTAATTGCCCGGCCCTTCCTAGGCCCTTACTGAAGTTTGATTTGCACAGCTCCCGTTGTCTTGTCTAGCCAAAGCTCTCCAGCCCCTTCCCTGAACCCCAGCTACAGAAAGGCAGCCTCTCCCCCGCGACCTCCTGTCCAATCAATAGCAGGCTGGCCGGAGTGGCTGCAGCCCCCCTCTGTCCCTCTCAGGAAGACTTACCGTATCAGGCTCCACTCATTCTACTTTCTAAATCTCCCTCATTAATCTGAGGCCGGGGAAAAAGCAAAACAAAAGAACCAGAGGGGTACAGGATTGACCAGTAGCACTGGTGTGTGTGTGTGTGTGTGTGTGTGTGTGTGTGTGTGTGTGTGTGTGTGAGACTTTCAGTCAGTATTAGTTTAATGGAATAAAATCAAAGCCAGTAAAGAAAGCAGACCTCCCTCTCTCTCTCTCTCTCTCTCTCTCTCTCTCTCTCTCTCTCTCTCTCTCTCATTTCCATTATTTATTTCTGAAATTATAAATCACACAGAGTAAGAATTTATCCATGAATATCGCCTTTGCCTGCTCTTCCCAGCTCTCTAAACCCTGTGTTTATGGTGTGTGTGTGTGTGTGTGTGTGTGTGTGTGTGTGTGTGTGTTTGGGGGGAACATAAGTAAAAAGGAGTCAGTGAATGTCAGCTGAGTTAAATGGGTGACAAGGGAGACGGAAAGGGGAAAATTCATCCCTTCTTGTCTTTGAGAGCAATTTAATTAGGCCTGAGCCCCCTGTGAGTGGGAAAGAAAAAGGCTGGGGGTGGCTCCTCTGGGCTTCCTCTAACGGCAAACGCGGGCTTGGATGCCGCATAGGTGCCTGTACACACACACAAAGGGTTTTTAAAGGATCATGTAAGAAGATCAACCGATAAGCAGCTAATTTTGTGTACTTAGGGAGAAACCAGTGAGTATACTCCCACCGGAATTCCTAGGGTAATGAGATAAGAAAAAGGAGGGAGGAAAGATTCTAAGTATTTTACAATTAATGCTGATGCTAAAATTAAAGATTTATACTGCTCGACAAGGTGGCTAGCTGTAGCTCTTAGGGACCCTGAAGTGTGTGTGTGTGTGTGTGTGTGTGTGTGTGTGTGTGTGTACCTTTGAAGGGACGCTAGTGTTTGTGTAGAAGAGCACACAACATAGGGGTGTATATGTAGAAAATATGAGTTGAGAGTCATATATATTTAAATAGAGCTATTTAAAAAATAAATATTGAGTTATTTGGAAATTTTTTTTTATCAAAAACCACTTTTTGATAAAAACTAATTGACATTCACAAAGAATAAAACCTCATTTGGGGGTCCAGTGAATTTTCTCGAATGCCATTTGATTCGGAAAATATGACTGATCTGCCCTGATTTCTGGATAAGAAATGAAATGAGCCGTTGTCCTTCAGGATATATTTTTATAGTTAATGCCATCAGGTTCAAGTCTCCCACTTTGAAAGGAGAAGTCCGTCAGCCTCAGGGAAGGCTAGAATCTAAATACGTCTCTAAATCCGCTGCTGCGCTTAAAGCTGGCAAGGAGGAATGATAGATGTTTCTCCCTAAGTAATAATTAACAAATAAATGGCAATAAATAATGGGGCGGTTGATATCAAAAAGTTAATGGTATTATACATTCACATTTGAGATTTCACTTTTACTTTTCAAAGTCAGTATTTGATAAAGAAGTTAAAAGAGAACAAAGAGGTTAAAATTATTAAGTTTGGCCCACAGTGTGGGATATTAAATTTTGAGAAGTATGATTAATACAGTCATCCTTAAAAAACACTAATGCCAACAACAGAAGAGAGAAACACAGTAAGGAAACGAAATTATTCACAGGCACATGGAAGAGTACACATAGCCAGAAGCAAGAAGAAGAATATCTGGGTCGCTGACCTCGGGCACAAACGAATGGAAAGGTATTTGGCCATGCTTAAAAAAAGGCGAACGACGGAGAGAAGACAGATCTCACCCACCGGGGCGGATGTCATAAGTTGGTGGCAATAGACAAGAGAAAACGATAGCAATAAATGTGTTCCCCTGGAAGAAAGCTCATGGTGAAAAAGCAGTTCCTAAAACCCTACTCAACGAGATCTTCGTCCCTCGCACCCATCCCACCCTGCGCTCCCAGGCTGAGCACGCACGTCCTCTACTGTAGATTTGCCTAGACAATGGGGTTGCACCATCGTCAGGTATATTCAGAGTTCCTGCCACCAATAGAGATGCCCTTATGAGTTAGTCAAAACGTAATAGAAAAGAGCCCTGAGAAAGGAAAGATAAAAGATAAGATAAGAACAAGGTATGTTTCAAAGTGGTGCAGTTCAATGCCTAGGAAGAGTAGGGAGATAAGGAAAGAAAGAGAGAGCCAGTAGGGTATGGGGAAGGGATGAAAGGGACAGAACCCCTTTGAGAGAAAGGAAGTGGGGGCGGGAATCAGCTATTTAACATGTTCTACAACACCTATGCCCTTTGTTGTTCTCAGATACTAGCCTCATTTCAATCAACACCTACAAATGCGAGATCACTCTTCCCTGTGCCTATGAATGAATGAATGCTGTCAGTACTTGCGTTTCTGTAGCAAACAGAGTGATCATTATGCTTTGTAATTTATCGATGAAGTAGAGAGGCGCATAGTTAGGGTAGCAAACCCTTTGCGTTGATGGTAAGTGCTGGCATGGCCCGGCTTCTTCAGAGCTCGTCTAGATACGAAATCCATTCTTATGAAAGCAAATGTGCTTTTAGAAATTCGAGGCTTCCTTGAAGAGAGGCAATCAAAATTTTCAGTTATTTATAGGAGTCACTTGTAGTCTAATCTTGTATAAAACTAAAATAAACACTCTCCAGGTTTTTTTTTAATTAAATATGAGGATATTGCACAAAATGGCAATATATCCCAAATCTTAACATTCCAGATTCATTTTTAAATGTCATCTCTCTTTGCCTGACAAATGATTTGTATAAACGTGTATATTTTTGAGAGTTAAATACATGTGTTTTTTAAAATGTTTCTTCCTTGGTGCACGCACGCACGCACACACATACGTGTGTATATTATATATACATATATATTTGCGTGTGTCATTCTTATAAACAGTAAACAAATGATGCACAGGTGATTTATTTTATAAACTAAGTTATTTCCCATTTTCAATTGTTTAATAACAAGTAGGCATTAATTCCTGAATTTAAACTCCCTAAGGTAAATCAGCTCAGTATATATAAAACAATAATCCAGGGAATAGACTTATCTGACCCCATTTAAACATGCCCCAAATAAAAATTGTATTTAAGACTTCTGATAGAATAAACATAAGGAAGCATTCTGTACACTTTCTTTTTTAACTCTTGGTAAACACAGATGACATACAGCAGCCTTACAGCAGGACGTACATTTATATTGCCCCCTATTCTGTATAGCAACCTCGGAATAAAGAGGAGGCCAGAAAGAATTACAATCTCATAGGCACTGACACAGCAGCTCTCCAAGAATATGATATAACTCAGCCTCAGATTGCACCCTCAAGAAATCATGTTGGATTTCACCACTGGTAAGCATCTTGACAAATCCTTCTGTGTATGATGAAAGCAGTCTGCAAAGGTAGCACCGAAGCACACCTGGATAACATCTCAGATGCATCCATCTTTTCCAGGGACCTTGACGCTCTTGCACTTAACTGGAGGCACAGAAAGATGCTTTCTCAGTCACATCATTGAATCTACTACAAAGCCCAACCCCCCCCCCATATCATTTTATGACATCATATTCTATAGCTATTTAAAGGTCTATACATATATTTTTAATTCTGAACTTTTATCAACCTAGTATTGATAAAAGCATTTGTACAGAAAAATACTCCATCACAGATACTATTAAGCAATATTAAATATTTCACATTTATTTATCTATGTACTATTGATTAAATGTACTTATGCGAGGCAAGATAGAAATACATTTCTCTTCAAAAGAGTTCACTGTTAAGTCTTCAGGCCACATCCACTTATTCTGTGTGTGTCTGTGTGTGTGTGTGTTTTTTTTGTTTTTTTGTTTTTTGCGGGTCTGGGAATGGAACCCAGGGGCATTTGACCTCTGAGCTACACCCCCTGCCCTATTTTTTATTCTTTATTTTGAAACCGGGTCTCACTGAGTTGCAGAGGGCCTCACTAAGTAGCTGAGGCTGTCCACGAACTACGATCCTCCAGGTCTCAGCGTCCCAAATGCCGGGATTACAAGCGCCACCACGCCCGGCTAAGTATTTTGTAAACCAAACAGAGCTTAGAATGGTCACTCATTTTTTATGGTACTGGGAATTGAACCCAGAAACATTCTACCTCTGAGCTATACTCCCAGCCCTGCTTGTATTTTTGTTTTGAAACAAGGTCTCAGTAGGCCGATGAAAGTCTCATTACTTGCTGAGGCTGTCCTCGAACCTGTGATATTTCTGTCTCAGCCTCCCGAGTACTGGGACTACAAGCATGTCCCATCATCACACCTGACTTTAATTTTTTTTAAATTAAATTCCTACCAAATATATTTCTTCAAAATGCCTAATAGTGTATATTTTGTACGCTGTTATGTTTACAAAATTAAGCCCATTTTTTTTTTCTTTTTGCAGGTCTGGGGCATTCAACCTTCGAGGTACACCCCCGGCCCTATTTTTTGTTCTTTATTTTGAACAGGGTCTCATTAAGTTATGGAGGGCCTCACTAAGTAGCTGAGGCTGTCTGCAAACCGTGATCTGACAGTCTCAGCCTCCCAAATGCTGGGATTACAGGTGTGCGCCACCACTCCTGGCTGAGCCTATTTTTTTTTTTAAGCAACTGGATTTGCAGTGCAAACTTTATACCAAAACAACAACAATAAGAACATCAGCCAGGCGTGGTGGCACACGCTTGTACCAGCATCTGGGAGGCTGAGACTGGAGGATCGCGGTTCGCGGACAGCCTCAGCTACTTAGTGAGGCCCTCTGCAACTCAGTGAGACCCTGTTTCAAAATAAAGAATAAAAAATAGGGCTGGGGCTGTAGCTTGGAGGTTGAATGCCATGGGTTCCATCCCCAAACCCTCAAAAAAAAAAAAAAAATCAGCAATAACCTCTAATTAGCGCTGCACTGGAGAATTCTAACATTTTGAAAAGTAACACAATTCTAGACCATCTCTTCTGGAAGATAAATGGTGGTAACTCATCCCTACTCATTTTCTAAAGGAACACTGTTAAATACCACATTTAGAAGGTGAATGACTAAATAATTTCTCATAAAATTATAAAAAGGATAATGATGTTTATTGCCACCACCTCTGGAAAAGGCTGTAATAGAATTTTTCATCAGGACAATAACGAAAGAGAGAAATAAAAACAAAATTGGAACAAAATATTAACATCCTCATCGGCATATAACATGATGATCTCAAAAATTCTAAAATATCCTCTGAAAAAGGCATGAGAAATAATTGAATTTAGCAATATCATACTGAACCAAGTCAATGTACAAAAATAAGCCATTTTATATACCAGTAAAGAGTTAAAAATAAAATTAAGATACTAAAAAAGCCGAATTCATAACGGAACATAAAATCTGAGATTTATAACTTCTAGAAAACATAAAGAAAAACTTCCTTGATATTAGCCTTGGAGATGATATCTTGGATATGAAACAAAAAAGTACAGAAAAAGAAAAAATAGTGAGACTACATCAAACTAAAAACAAAATTTAAAATAAAAAACAAAACAACACAGTAAAAAAAAAGCAATCTCCAAGATGGAAGAAATTACTTTCAAACCATTAGACAAGGTGCTCATGTTTAGAATAAGTGTTGGGCATAGAGACATACTCCTGTTATCCCAGCTGCACAGAAGGCTGAGACTGGGATTGCAAGTGTGTGGTCAGCTTTAGTAATATAGGGAGATCATGTCTCAAAATAAATAAACAAAACAGCCTGGTGTTCAGTGATAAAGTATGTCCTTGGGTTCAATTTCAATTTATGTAAATATATTCTTTATAGAATATATATATTCTTTAAAGGAATGTTACCATTTTTCTGTTATTTAATAAGGATGTTTCTCCTTTCCAATGTGGAATTTGAAATGTACTTATATATATAGAACTCTTAATAATCTAATATGTATTAAGTATTTTAAGATGTGTCATTTTGGTATTATGTATTTTAAGAGTTCTTCATATCTTTTGTCTCATTGAGTATATATATATATATATGAAGAACTCTTTGGGTAAAAGTCCATTATCATATATATCACAGGCAAGTACTTTTTTTCAGGTAGTGGTTTGTCTGTTCAATCTATCGATTGTGTTCTCTAAGGTAAAGGTTCTTCATTTGGCTGATGTATTTATCTTTATTTTTGTTGGACATTCATTTCGTGTCACCTAAGAAATCAGTACCTAATATATGTACAATGATACAAAGGCTTAAGCTGTCTTGAAAGAATGTTATTCAAGCTTTTGCATTCAGGTTTTTCACCCATTTTACTATCAATTGTCAATTTCTGGGGGGGGGCACACTGCATTTTGATAGAGATTGCTGTGAGTTTATAGGCCAATGCGATGAATACTTCCACCTCCAAAATGCTATTTCCAATCCATGAATATAGTCTTTCAATTAATGTCTTTTAAAATTTCTCTCAGCCATGCAATGCTTTGCATTTTTCATATTGCAAAAGCCTTTACCCTCTTCTGTTATGTTTCCAAGATGTTTCAGAACTGCCATTTTAACTACTCAGGTGGAAGTCGAAAAACTTCCGATTTTATCTGCAATTACTACAACAAGAAGGAATTTTTCGATGGTCTGTGTTCAGCGTGTTAAAGCTGCCCCAGTTATTCAACATTCTTCTGTCCTCGCCTTCAGTAATGCTGGGTGTCACTAACAAGTCTCACAAAACCTGGTTTGCCATCAACCCTGCTAGTTTGAGAGGAAAAACTCTAATGCAGCTCACACATTAAAAGTGGAGTCCTACGTGAGCACTGGAAACACTGAGTAATGAGCTCAGGAAAACCATTGTCTGAGCACATATTTTTTTTAAAAAGTACATTAAGTACAGGATTAGGAATGTCAGTGTTCACTCGGTTAAGTTAGTATTAGAGGACCACAGTAATAACGACATCAGCTCAGTCTCTTACTTGTTAGGAAATAGACTAAGTGTCATTACAAGCTCCTATAGCTTATTCCTTATCAAAAATCTTATCTGGCAGAAACTACTACAGATAAATAAGCTGATTCTAAGAGGTGTTACGGAATTTGCAAAAAGTCATGCTTCTATACAGGAGACTCATGAATGCATAACCCATGATTCTCATATTTTAAAGCCCCTGTTCTAAAACAGGGTTCTGAAAATTTTTCCTTAAAGGGCCCTACATTAAATATCTTGGGTTTTATGGGCCTATCGTATGTCAACCTCTCAACACAGTATGCTATACTTGACTTAAAATTATCACAGTGAGGTGTTTTTTTTTTGTTGTTTTTTTTTGTTTGTTTGGTTTTTTTTTTTTTTGGTGGTACTGGGGTTCCTGGAAGCCCTTCTACTTCCAGGCTACACTCCCAGACCTATTTTTTCTATTTTTTATTTGGAAACAGGGTCTCTTAAGCCAGCACAGCTGGCTTCGAACCTGCGCGATCCTCCTGTCTCTGCCTCCCAAGCACGGGGATAACAAGTGTGCGCCACCACGCCCGGCCTCACAGTGAGTTTTTAAACTGTTTTAAAATATAGAGAAATTAAACACAAGATGTTCTTTTGAGGCAGTCTTACCAGTATCTAACTGCATCTAAATGGAATCAAGCTCTACTTAGTCATTTTCCTTCAAAATGAGTTAAATTGCAAAAGCTTCTCACATAGTTTATCATAATAAAAACACGGTTCTATATTTAGTTTCTTTCTGCCAAGGAGCTCAGTCTCTTTTAGAACATTATTTCATTAAACTTGCCTACATTCCTGTGCAGGAAGGAGATGATAAGTATTAGGGAATGTTCAGAGCCTTTTAGAAACAAATCAAAAGTTAAGCAAATTGAAGTGGCACGTGCTTACTACCCTCAGAACTACCCAGTGCCCTTAAAACATGGACTTTGGTTCTTCCATGTGTATTCCTTAGCCGGATGCTTGTGAGCGAAAGGATCCAGCACCAGAACATCCTTTTTATTAAAATGTTTTTATTTGTGGCTGCATCCCCTACAAGAATTCAGTTTCTGTAGAGGTTCTCAGTAAATATTGTCTTATAAAGATGCTCTGTTCTACAGATCAACCACTCTCTTCTTTCTGATTGATGAATCTATTTCCAGAGAGAGAAAAACTTCAAATATTTGGGGCATTTATTTCTAAAAATGAGCATGTGTTGGTGCTTTAGCTTGTACATGATGTCAAGTTAGGAAGCATTACCCTCTACTGTGTTGTCATATGTCTTAGAACTCTGAACCCAGGCAAACAAAAAAGTAAAATTATATTATTAGGAAGGAAACTATGTAACTTCAAATGACAAGCATTTAACATCTTATCCATTATTAATATTGTATAATATTTATTAGTAGATATAGACATCATCTATGTGTGTGAATGCATGTATATGTGTGTGTGCATATGTATATATATATATATGAACGTAGTGTTACTATATAGGTCTTGGTAGCAGGAGATTATCTAGTAGTAATTTAAACATAAGATAAGGAAATGAACTTTACTCTTAGGTCATAAATGATGTAACTGGGTAAAATTTCTTAAAATATTCCAGGTAGAAATAATATTCTTCAATTCCTACCCTTCACATTTCAGATCATAACGTCATCAGCCTAAAATTCTGAGGCTTTCTAGCAGTTCAAACCTATTCCATTATTCATGTTGATCAAACTCTCTGAACAGTGTGTCTACACTGAACAATTGTGCCTAATACACCCACATAGATGTGTGTATTCAAGGAAATTCATACTGGGACATTCTTCCAAAAACACCTGCTTCATTTCTTCTCATAGATTTGCTTTTTCTACTTTTCCCTACTCTCCCCTCTCACTACACCAGAAGAAGCCACACGTGCTTTCTCCTGAATATTAACATAACCGCATCTTCCTCCCTGCTCTAAACCAGGGTGTATCTATTTTTTTTTGTATTTTCAGATTGTCCTAGCACAATGATACTTCCTGACTACCCAAATAAATGAGCAATCTCCATCAGCATCTCTCATCCCTCTTATCTTGCATAACACTTATCCTCATTATCTTTATTATACTTACTCATTTATTTGTCAATCATACTTCCCTGATTAGCTTATAAATTCCATGACAAGGACTTGTCCCCCCCCCCCCGTATTATGTTTCCAGCACCTTGGACAGCGCCTGAATCATAACCCTCTAGAACTACCAGTTTGGTTTATAAATACTGAGAAAAACCAAAGAGCCATAGTGTTGCTACTGATAGTATTAAAGGGAAATTAGCAAATCAAAGACACAGTGAATATAGTTTTGATTTTTTCCCTTTAGAAACTCTGAGACTTTACACTCTCCTATTATTAACAGAGGCACGTGGGATAGAGAACTTCGTGAAGGTGAAACCTAAGAGGGTGGTGACCAGAAGACCTTCACATAAATCTCTAGGATTTGATAAAATATTCAAAGATATATAGAAAAAAATACAAGTAAGTAAACCCTAAAATTTACCTACACTTATGTAGCAGGATAAAAAGGAGAAAAAGAGGCTCATATGATCAGAAAGTTAAGATACTTAGACACATTTCCTGAAAGTCATGAAAAACTACAAAAATGGATTACTAGACTCCGTTACAAACAGTAGGTCAATGGGATTAAGACTAAGAAGATATGGTCTTTTAAAAGAGAACATGTTGTAATAGAATGTAAAGAAAATGAAGTTTCCAGGGTTTCAGCATAAGTTACATAATGGAGAATAAAAACACCATCGATTTCAGCATTAATTTCTTCTTTATTTTAACGAATGTCACTGAGTGACAGAATATTAGGGCTGAAGTGATATATAAAATGAATCATATATGGATTCATATCTTAAGAGAGTTAATAAAATAAAACAAGAATTCAGGTGTGGTGGTGCACTCTTATAACCCCAGTACTTGGGAGGCTGAGACAAGAGGATCACAGGTTCCTGGCTATCCCCAGGAACGTGGTGCCCTAGGAAACTTAGTGAGGCTCCGTATAAAATAAAAATAAAATTGCATCTCAAAGGTTCAGTGCTCCTTGTTTTAATCCCTGGTAGCGCACACACAACACAACACAACACAACACAACACAAAACAATGTGAACTTAGCAATGTTTCATGGTCTATGCTGAGCACTGTGGATTCAGTGGACAACATGGCTCTCTCTTCAGTCATACTTTCAGTCATTCAACAAACATTAATTACTCTGTGCTAGGAACTGGAGGTGCAAGAGACGAAATATGATCCTTATCAGTAGCACTTTTATTCTCATAGTAAAAAGGCCAATGAATAAAAATAATTAATATTCAACTCAAATATGTGAATAATGCAATGTAGAAAAAGTCACAGAGCATAATGGAAGACAGAATTTTTCAAAGAAGGATAAGTTTTTTAAATTCCCTATGGAACTCTAAAGTGAGGAAAAGGAATATCTATAGAATTATGGGATTATGGGAGTAGAATTAACATTGGAATTTATTTTTAAGATGAGATAACCTAAGAATATTTATAAGCTCTGAGGATGTATCCAGAAAGTGACAGGCCAGAGAGAAAAAAGCATGTAAGTTATAAGTGAGTCAATAAATTCATTTAATCTACTTTGCCTGAGACTGATATGATCAGCTTTAAATTTATAGGTTTATAATTAAAATAATTCAATATGATTTTAATGCCATCATAAATAATATAATTTGAAATTTACTTATTGTATATTGTGGCAGCTACAAGCAACTCATTTTATATATTGAGTTTGAATGTTTAATGTTTTGTTTTTTCTTTTGGTGGTACTGGGGATGGAACCCTTCTACCTCCAGGCTACACTCCCAGACCTATTTTATAGTTTATTTGGAAACAGGGTCTCTTAAGCCAGCATGTCTGGCTTCAAACCTGTGTGATCCTCCTGTCTCCACCTCCCAAGTTCTGGGATTACAAGCGTGCGCACTACGCCTGGCCTGTTTAATATTATTAATGAATTATTTTAAGCACATGGGGTACTATCTTTTACAGAACAGATTGATGTCAACCATATCAGCTATGAACCGCAGTCATGTCATTTTTTGAACATTTTATACACTTTTTATTTCATAAAAATGGGTTTACAATTAAAAAGTGAAAGTAATGACTCAAATGGATAAAGGAATAATGCTTAAAATTTAATTAAAACTTAGAAAAATAAAAATCAAAGGAGAAAGTGATAGCTGTCGTCTCCATTAGAAACATTGAAATTAGGCTTATTACTTGAATATTTAACAATAAAAAGAAAAAATTTAAATGAATACAAAATATTTGAAGTATGTGACCATTAGAAACATTGAAATTAGGCTTATTACTTGAATATTTAACAATAAAAAGTAAAGAAAAAATTTAAATGAATACAAAATACTTGAAGTATGTGATTGATTTTGTGTTTGTAAAGCAGGTATTTAGAGGTCTCTATGGTAAGTTTTTAACTTTCTAGAAAAAGAACATTTTCTCTGCATGAAAATTTTCTCCTTTGTTTATTTAGTACACATTTTGCATTTATTTAAAGTATTACCTTTATTGTATATTAATTGATGTTTCCAAAACTAATATTGAAGGGAACAGAATTCCTTTGGGTTGCAAATAAAGGTATTGTAAAACACTTGATAATCAATTACCTTCAGAGAAGGCTGGGTTATTCCAATTTAAACAAGAATTTTAATGCAAGACGGCTCAGAAATTTTACTGTGCAAGTGTGTATTTTTATTCTCCAAGAAAAGAGTATGGCATACAATATTCCCCAAACCAATTTGACCACAGTCTTTTCTCCCCTACAAAGTGCCTCTTAAAAACCACCAGGCATGTATGCCTCTACCATCTTGTACCCCATTAGATCAATGACTACAATCCAGTAATAAAAAGAATAGTTCAACAATAAAGGCTGGGGTTGTAGCTCCGCATCCTCAGCAGAAATCACACAGCAGCTCAGATGAAGTGGTCCTGCGGGAGCAGGCTCTTGAATCCCTTCTAGTGCCTGCCAGCAACTAAGGCCATACTAGCCTGAATGTGATTGATCCTGGCTGGTCAAGGAAGGGACTAGTTAGCACTTGGATGGGAAACTACTTAGGAATACTGGATCCTGTAGGTTTTTGGCCCTCCCTTTTTTATTCACATCTATATTGTCCACTCTACCTCTGGGGCTTGCCCCTCAAGGCCTTGACCCTGCTCCCTCTTCTGGAATATCCCAAATCACCATTAGGACACCTCGTAAGACCCAGAGTTCTCAGGCCCAGAGAGAGGGAAGGAGGATGGGCTCCTGAGGGCAGACTCTTTGATCTTGGGCCTCTTCAGTTCCAAGCATCTCCCTTGGGGATCAGTGGTGTCATGGGGCAAGTTTCTGGACCACTGGGGGTCAGCCCACATCTCCCATTGCATTCCAGGCATCCTCTAGGGGACAGGTGGTTCTTGGCCCCAACAGAAGCCTTAGAGTTTGATGGTCATGATGTAGCCTGAATTATCCACACAACACAGAGCTCAGTCCTCATTTAAGTGGTAAAATTTCTATTACTAAAACTTTGACCAGTTTTTATAATTTAGTTGGGTTTTCTCTTTCTCTCTGGCCGCCTTTGAAAATAATCTGGGATCAGGAAAACAATAGCCAGCCTTGTTGCTTTAAGTAGAAGAGTCTTGTCTTATTAACAAGATTGAAGGGAGGAAAGGCATGTACTTTGGATGAGGGCCAGCATCTTTGCAAAAGCTACAAAGATTTGCTTAAAATGATATAACTGAATAATTATTTCTTTGATGTTCTTATAAATCTTCCTTTTGCAAAAAAAAAAAATTAAAACGAGTTAATGAGATTGCTGTGTAGCAGAAGTAGTGCACAACACAATGGAAGTAAACCTGTGGAGAAATTAGTGCTGAAGTGTGGGATAATTGTAGAGGGCCTTGGGCAGAAGACGAAACATAGATGTGCAGGAGTCAAAGCACATCTTGTCTTCACT
Source organism: Muscardinus avellanarius (assembly GCF_963383645.1). Lineage (NCBI taxonomy): Eukaryota > Metazoa > Chordata > Mammalia > Rodentia > Gliridae > Muscardinus > Muscardinus avellanarius. The sequence goes on along the minus strand of NC_137797.1, from coordinate 107,142,628 downwards.
TGTCTTTGTTAGCGCATGTGAAAAGGTTAATGCCGTTCAGTTCCATCAACACAGAGTGAGGGGCTGTGGCACCTCTGAATTCTAAAGTTACTCACGGCGCAACTGATGCGATTCGTATGACAACAGTACTATTTACAAATTTTCTCAGGTATATGAACGTCGGTTATCTCTGTGTGGCTGTTCCTAAACAGTCCCTCCGCCCCCTCCTTCCTCATAAGAGACGACGTTTCAAAAACATTATTTTAAAAATTTTATTTGTTTATTTTATTGATTCATTATAATTATACATCTTGAGCAAGTTCAGGGTGATAGAGACTAGAGACGCACGTGAACAGAGCACTCTCTGAGCCCTCTCCCAGTTCCCACCCCACCTCCTTTCTCTCCCTACCTTCCTATGTTCAACATACTGATTGGCTTTGATTAATGTGTTTATATAAATTATATCCACTGAAGTGTTTTCCTCCTCAAGTCTTTCATTCCCATTCCATCTCCCTCAATTAGGTCCCTTCCCTCACTCCACTAAGGTTCATCTAGGGTCCCTCCTCTGTCCCAATTTCTCCCTAGCTTCTACATGTGAGAGAAAACATCCAATCTTTCATCTTTTGTGTCTAACTAATCTCACTCAGCATAATACTTTCCAATTTCATCCCTTACCTCGCAAATGACATAATTTCGTTCTTTATGATTGAGCAGAATCCCGCTGGGTGCCTATCCCATAATTTTGTAATCCATTCATCTGTTGATGAACATCTCGACTGGTTCCTTAGTCTGACAGTTATGAATTGTGCAGCTATAAACTCAGATATGCATGCAAACTATGTTAGTCTGGCTTCCATTCTTTGGGGGAGATACCCAGGAGTGGTAGAGCTGGTTCATGTGATACGTTCATTCCCATTCTTCTCAGGATCCTCCACACTGTTTTCCAAAGTGGTTGCACTCATTTACTATTCCAACCACAATGTATTAGAGTTCCTACTTCTCCCCATCCTCGCCCAAATTTATTATTGTTTGTATTTTTAATGATTGCCATTCTAATCGTGGCTAAGTAAAACCTTAGGAGAGTTTGATTTGCATCTCTCTGCTAATGATGTTGAATATATTTATTGGCCATTTCTATTTCTTCTTTTGCTAAGTGTTTATTTAACTTGCCCTTCATTTTTTAAATCATCATTATTTGCAAAGATACACTGTGATTTGAAGCTGTCCTCTAATTTGATGGACATTTGTTGATGCATGCATTAAGTTTTTCCTAGTTCCAAGATCATCAACTAAGAAATTCCTGCATGTGTTCTTACAACTTAAAACTTCACACAATCTTTGACACGTTTTAGTATTCTGCCCCAATATATTGAAGCTAATAACTACATGACTGGATCACAATTATTACAAATAATGAGCTATTTTTAATTAGCAAAATACCAATATGCATAGATGCATGTATACATTAATTGTGTTATTCTACACTGTGAGACATCAGGGACAGCTTTTTAACCCTCTTGTTTCAGTTTGAGGTCCCTGTACCCTTCTGCTGACTAACATCCACCTTATTCTTCAAATGTCTCCATCAACAGATGAATAGATTGCAAAATTATGGGAAATATACACAATGGAATTCTATTCAGCTACAAAGAAGAACAAAATAATTGCATTTTCAAGAAGATGGAAAGACCTGGAGAACATTATGTTAAGTGAGATCAGCCAAGCACAGAAAGAGAAGGGACATGTGTTTTCTCTAATTTGCCCAAACTAGGGAGCATTGGGGATGCCAGAGGGACTCCAGATAATGGAGGGGAAACCTCAGCAAAGCTAAAATGGAAAGGTAGGAGAAGAGGAAGACTGAGGTTGATTAATACAGGAGCTACAACCGAATATGTGTAAAACTATGAACATAGCATGGTTAACCTGGACACTCGTTGTTGGGTGGGGGGGAGTGAAATGGGGAGAGGGCACCAAACACAGTCTAAATGTATACCAATTTCAATATTTTTCACATACAAATAAAATAAAAAAAATAAAATGAAAAAAAAATGTCTTCTCTCTGTGCCTTCCTAACCACTTAGGACAGCTGCTCAGTTCTTCCTGCAACCATTCTTCAATCTTTATTTTGTTTTCTTTTCTTTATTCAATTGAAGCTGGAGAACCACGTCTGCCATCTCTTGCCCTCAGTAGTTTTCCTCTCCCTTGCCCTGCTACCATGATGGTTCTGCCTTGGAATCAGCTGATCATGGACTGCATCTCTGAAGCCATGAGCCAAAATAAAAATTTCCATCTCTATGTGATTCCAATCACTTGTCACAGTGATTAGAAAGCTAATATATTCATCTTCCTAGATGCTCAGGACCTTATTCATCTAGACCAAGAAACAGCTAACTATTGCCTCTAGGTTGGACTTAACTTGAGGTCTGATTTTGTAAATGCAATTTGTATTGGAACACAGTCATGACTAGTCCTCTGACTTCGAGTCCTTTCATACTAAAAAGGCAGAGTGGAAAAGTTGCAGCAGAAAGCACATTATCCTCAAAGCTGAATATATTTATTGTTTGAGGACCTTAGCTGTGCTTCTCATGGCATTAGGTAAAGGGTTTTCAGCAGCAGTAGCCTGTGCGTCACCATTTCCCCAGATAAAGGAGATGTTCCTCCTCATGTCCATCTACAAAATACTAACACTTGAGTAAGCTGATCCCCAGAAGGACAGGTTTTTGTAGATACCCTCAGATTTTCATAACTGGATCAGGGAATGAGGTGTAGACACCTGCAGGTCTCATTATGTTATAGGAGGAAAAATCATGCCTTATACTAGTAGGTGGAATTTGGCTGTGGTGGAATAGATCCTGATGGAAAATAGAATAAATTAATGCCTATGTAGGAACGTCAACTCCCTATTAGAGTCAGAAAGCCTTTAGCTGGGGAAATGGCATCTGACGTTTTACAAGATGAGAAAGAAATTGTCAGTAAATATGACACAGTCTGGACATGTAAAAAGGCTAGAATGAAAGTTAGAATAGTGTATTTGGAAAATAACCACCATTCTGTAAGTTTGAAAAAAGAGATGGGCAATTCACAAAAAAGAAAAAAAAATGTTGAAAGGAAAATTTAAGCCTAGAACTGAAGGTTTATTTCTTTTTTAATCTTCATATTTGAATGATTAGACTTCCAAACAAAAACCACAAGAAGCCAATTTTTCAGACAAAAGATTAAACCTATATATATTGGATATTCATTCATAAAAAGTATCTATAGAGACAGATTAAAAGGTACAGGCAAAATTTAAAAGAACATTGTAATAATATCTTTAAAAATGTCACTTGCTTAAACTAAGTCAGTGTCCATGGGAGAAGAGTGATAGGTTCAAGAGAGAAATCTGAGATGAATCTAGAAGTCTGTAGGAAAAGTAGGTTAGAACTGGCAGCATGGGAGATGAGAAGAAGACCAGGCTGACTGAGCAGGCAATGGAGCTATTAACTAAGAAATTGAAGTTCTTCAAAGGAAAGAGAAGGCTTAGGAAGCGAGAGTGTGAGCTTATTTGGGGATGTGTTGAACTTGAAATGCCAAAGCGATCAAGGCAGCCGATGAAAAGTGTCCGTGAGACCATTGTGAATCCCATAGTGGAGATGGCGATCAAAGCAAATAGAAGAAAATGTATCCATAGGTTGAGAAATTAGGGTCTAGGACACAGAGTATCGTATATAAAGAAAAATAGAAGCAAGAAGTAGCCCAGTTCAACACAGAGGTAAACCAAAGTAGAGAGCCTGGGCGTGGTCAGCGAAGAGAAAAGGAAGCTGACACGCTGAAAAGGAGGTCAGACCAAAGAAAGACAGGAGGTGAAGACAGACAGAACCTACTCTTGTCCCACTTTGAACCCGTTCTCTGGATGCATCAAACATTCTCTTTGTTTTTACTTCTCTCTAAAAATGCCTTAGAAGGGCAACCTATAATATACTTTTAAAAATATATTTTTATTTTTAAAATATACATTAAAAAACACACAAAAATGGAAAACCAGCCTGCCCAATCCTTTTAATTATTTTCCCACTTTTATGACTAATATATTGGAAAGTGAGCTTTTAGAGGGAAAATATTTTACAGTAACCTTAAATAATACACGGGGCTCTCCAAACGTTGCCTGTAATACACAATTCATTGCACTTTAACTCCTTACAGATGCTTTAAAATCCCATGTATCCCAGCTATTTTGTCTTAATAACTTTTTCTATGTATGTATTTTCTTCTGCCCTTAAAAGATGAGGGAGCGGGTTAGATAGTAAGCATTGATTTTATCAGTCCCTGTTTCCTGAATTCCTGATCGATACGTAACGCGCAAATTGTGAGGCAACGCTCTGTGTGATTTTGTTTATTTTTAATGTTTTAATTATTACCCTCTAGGCATTAAAAGGTTTTCTTCCTTGACATGATGAGAAATATAATATTAATATAAATAAGTATAAAGGTGGCACTACCTGAAGCTGCTATCTTGGAAGGAAGCAGCGGGAATAGAGGAGAAAAATACCAAAGAACAAACACATTGCACAGGAGAATTCAGACTTTCTTCTATTGAAAACATAAAATTTTCAAGTGTTGACTCTTAATTGCTATGTGTGCCAGTAACAATGTTTTCTCATTTCTATAATTTATTTTTAGTAGAGATTTATTAAAATTAGTTCTACTTCCTGATTCATCATATCAATAGTTATTTTTAAAATCTGTGATCATTTGCATATATTACATACACATATACATTTATATACATATGTGTACACAAGTGAGCCTGTGTATATGTATGTGTTTGTATTTATAATGTTATCCAATGGCAGTAAGGAAAAATACAATTCCCAATTTGACATTAGACACATACTTTAGATAATATTCAATTTTACCTTGATTTGTAAAGTATTGCTTACTATAACTACAACTATAAATACTTTATTTTACTTATTATTAACATATATATATATATATATATATATACACACACACACACACATACACAAAGTGTATTTTTTAATTTGATCCTACAATCATTTAGGTGTGATGATATTGACGTTAATTCTTTCCAAAAGACTGAAATGCCTTTTTTTTTTTTTCATGTTAGTACTGTTATGCTATCTTATTTCAGGAAACCTAAAGGGTACATATTTTGAGATTTTAGCATCCTTTATATTTGGAAGTGTGTTACAATGCATGTGATTAAGAAGGAGTACACGTTTACTTTTTTGTAATACATAAAATAATGGTACGCCGGGCGTGGTGGCGCACGCTTGTAATCCCCGCGCTTGGGAGGCGGAGACAGGAGGATCGCGCAGGTTCGAAGCCAGCCGCGCTGGTGTAAGAGACCCTGTTTCCAAATAAAAATGTAAAAATAGGTCTGGGAGTGTAGCCCGGAGGAAGAAGGGCTTCCAGGAACCCCAGTACCACCAAAAACAAACAAACAAACAAACAAAAAAACCAAAAAAAAAAATAAAATAATGGTATGTCTCGTCCTATTTTTAAATCCAGAAGTCTTATATTAATTTTGTTCCTTTGAAAATAGAGAAAAGAATGTATAGTCCCTTCTCCTTTATTATGGAAACTTCCTTCAAATGTGGTTCTTTTTAATCTAAGTATGTAATTTGCAAAATCTAGTGTGTGTGTGAGTGTGTGTGTGTGTGTGTGTGTGTGTGTGTGTGCACTGGGGATTGAAGCCAGGGGCATTCTACCTCCAAGCTACACCCCCAGCACCACTATTTTTTAAACAGGGTTTCATAAAGGTGCTGATGAGAGCCTCACTAAGTAGCTGAGGCTGGTTGTGTACCTATGATCCTCCTGTCTCAGCCTCCCAAGTACTGGGATTACAAGTGTGTGCCACCACGCCCAGCTATTGCAAAATCTATTTAAGCAACCGATCTCAAAAGATTTTTCTAAGGCGATATGATAGTGATTTTAGACAATGCTGGATTCTCCTGGGTCATGACCCCTGTAACCGGCAGACCATTCCGTCAGCATTGAGCGAGTCCTAACACCTATACTCCACACATGCATTCTGCTTCTTCTTTTCAGCTCTCTCAAGATACCACACAGGCTTTACAAAGGTTTGCTCTGCTCATTGGGGTTTTTCCTGCATACTCTTTACTAGAAGTGACCTTGATCAGAGAACTGGACAGCCACAGGTAGTCATTCCAGTTTTTTTAAGGACAAGGTACCTACCACCCGATCCTATCCCTAAGATGTTTGTTTGTTTGTTTGTTTGTTTGTTTGTTTGTTGTTTTGCAGTACTGGGGATTGAACCCACGGCCATTCTACCTCCGAGCTACACCCCCAGCCTTATTTTTTATTCTTTATTTATTTACGTTTGGTGGTACTGGGGTTCCTGGAAACTCTTCTACCTCCAGGCTATACTCCCAGACCTATTTTATGCTTTTATTATTTTTGGAAACAGGGTCTCTTAAGCCAACCTGTGGGATCCTCCTGTCTCCACCTCCCAAGTGTGGGGATTACAAGTGTGCACCACCACGTCTGGCTTTTATTCTTTATTTTAAAACAGGGTTTCACTATATTGTGGAGGGCCTCACTAAGTAGCTGAGACTGGCCGAGAATCTGCAATCCTCCTGTCTCTGTCTCCCAAGAACTGGAATTACAAGCATGTGCCACCCACACCCAGCTCTATCCCTAAGTTTTGTTAACCAGTTTTTAAGGTTTTTGAGTAATTTTCCTTTCTCTACTTTTGTGTTTTTTCATGTATTACAACTTACTTTTTTTTTTTTTTTGGTGATGGTACTGGGGTTCCTGGAAGCCCATCTATCTCCGGGCTACACTCCCAGACCTATTTAATTTTTGAAACAGGGTCTCCTAAGCCAGCACGGCTGGCTTCGAACCTGCGCGATCCTCCTGTCTCTGCCTCCCAAGCGCGGGGATTACAAGCGTGCGCCACCACGCCTGGCCTACAACTTACTTTTTGAGTGAATTCTTTTCATCTCTTTTAGAGAGCTGAGAATATATACAAAAAAATTTAAAAATCAGCTTAGGCAGGAGAATTTTGCTGTGTTATCATCTACTATCTTCAAACAACAAATAAGGCCCTGTCCAGTATCTTTCACACATATCAAGTGAGGGACAGTGAAACTGTGATTACTGGGATAGCCACAGGCTAACACTGGTGAGTAGATTTTATTTAGAACAGATGAAATTAAATAACGCCAAACCGATAAAACAGCAGATGAAGGATTTGCTTTTCATTTGACAAAGTTGACAAAGTTTTATTCCACAAATAAATTCACAAAGAACACCCTTACCTGCAAACCAACATTAGCATTTTGCATATGGCTCACATTATTGAAAGAAAGATCATATAAAATAAATGCCCAGCTAAACATACTGAAGAGGGTTCGTAAGCTGAAAGCCGGGAGCGCAGAGAGATGATGTGGCAAAAAATTAGATACTAAATAGCTGGTTTAGTTTACAAAAATTGAGCGTATTGTTAAGAAAACATATGTCATATTATACAAAAGCATTTATTTAATTGAAAAAGCACATTATCAACTCTTACAAGTTTTCACCCTGTAACCAATGCAAATCTCCCTTTTGTGCTTTTATTGGTGTATTATAGCCTCACATCATGATGTAAGTCATGGTGTATCATAGTCTCACAACAGCAAGTAACTGACGTGAACAGACATTTCACCAAAAAAAAAAAAAAAAGAGATGCAAATGGCCAACAGATTACATGGGGAAATGCTCAGCATCATCAGCAATCAGGGAAATGCAAATCCAAACCATTCTGAGATTCCACCTAGCCCCAGTCAGAATTGCGCTACAAGAAGTTAAATAACAATACATGTTGGTGAGACTGTGGGGGAATAGGGACTCTTCTACAGTGTTGGTGGGATTGCAACATCTCTTTAAGTGAAAATTAATCACTGTTTTCAATCTTACCAGTCAGAAGTGAAACACTGGTATATCCAGACTTGTGTCTACACTCATTCTTCCCCTAACAGAAAAGGTATGAGAAGCTAAATACCTTAGGGCTGCATTCCACTTGCCCGGTGATGCTAAGAATGGCATTTCTCCTGAGTATGTATGTGTGTGTATATATATATATAGTGGTACTGGGGTTCCTGGAAGCCTTCTACCTCCGGGCTACACTCCCAGACCTATTTTTACATTTTTATTTGGAAACAGGGTCTCCTAAGCCAGCGCGCGCGGCTGGCTTCGAACCTGCGCGATTCTCCTGTCTCTGCCTCCCAAGCGCGGGGATTACAAGCGTGCGCCACCACGCCCGGCCTGAGTATATTTTTAAGATGAAATTTGGTGGCTGTTAAGTGTTCAGGAAATTCCACTCAAGAGTAAGTGGAGGAAACGACCAAGGTGGAGAGTCCAAGCACTGTAGGGGGCAGAGTCCTGATGGGCAGAGGCAGCCTCAGCCCGTGTTTCCGGAAATGCCACAAGTGCGGTACCCACGTCCACGTCCACAGTGTCTGTCTTTCCAGGAGCACTCTAACTTTATAATACATATTAGATGGAGCCAGGCCTTTGAGAGTACTCGCAATCTATGCCAACCAAAGCTTGGTGGATGCTTCAGCTAGAGCTCAGCACAGTCCTTAAGAAAGTGTCCTGCTTTCCTCTGAGCCTCTTCCCGTCCAGAAAATGGTGAGAGTTGGGCTGACAACAGGGTAAACAGATTATTGTGTTATTGCTGGCTGATTGCCGGAGTTATTTTGGAGCTTCATAATTCATTTAAAGAGATTTTTGACATTTATGAAATGACTTCTATAATCAACTGACAGTGCAATATCCTATAATTGTTCAATTAAAAATGACGACTAGTGCAGTCATTTATTAGTAGAATCAGATAATTGTCTTGCCACTAAAGAGTACTTCTCACTTTGTACATCAAATGAAAATGTTTGAGTATAAATCAGTGGCACAGCAGCCAAAGTCCTGGGGATTTTCAAGTGCATATGTAATTATGACAGACCTCTGAAGTAAATATGGTTTAATGTGATAATCTTAAATGGGTTGTGTGTGAGCCTCGAAGAAAATACTTTTCTGTATAAACCCCAGCATCTGTCAGAGTGGATAGGAGTTCATTCTGTACCAATGTGAAGGCCATGATATGCTTTCTAACATGTAGTTTACCACATGTTCTTAGAACACAAGGTATCATGCTCGTCGCCCGATTCTCACTCTTCCTTGTCTTAGAAGATCACACTGGCTACCAAGGTTGAGAGCTAGACTGGTCACTTGATAAGTAAGCCTCATACACAATACGGCATGACTGGGGTCAATTTTTAGAAGTTGACCTCTAGATACATATGCAGATGGAGACACAGATTCCTGAAACACCAAGGCACACGTGCGTGCACACATGTGCGTGCACAAACACACACAATTTCATATGCTGATTTTCCCTCAAATCAAACACTTTGACTCATATTATCAGAAACCATCTGTTAAGCTAAAACATAAATCAGCCTTTGATTAAATAATTTAAAAAGAAAACCCGTCACCACACTGAAAACACAGATCATTGAAAGACCAATATAAAGAAATGACTGAACGGCAGCAGCCCCTTTATGAATGATGATTTCTTTACTCTTATTTTAAATTAGCATTGTGCTTCCTTGGGCACACTGGCTAAAACTCAAAATTTTACATTCAAATAATGATAATTAAGGCAATCCAGTGCGCAGGCTCAACAGATGGAAGACGTTACTTAATTTGAGGTTGCCACAAAAGAGAATTTAGTAGTGTCATTTCAAAGTTGCAGCTTAATTTTAATTTTTAACCAAATAATCTGATTTCGTTGTTTGTTATTCTCCATTTGATGTGCGGGAGACTGTTGGAGAATTGCTGTCAGATCCAATCGCTCTCTCCGGCTCTCTTTCCAAAAACCATCAGCAAGGAGAGAGCATTCGAATCACAGCTGCTCCGGGGCTTTTTTTGTTTTAGCTTCTCTTCAAAAAGAAAAAAAAATTTTTTTTTTCAAGCCTGTTTTACTTCTTCTTGTATGGATTTTAGAAAGAGTTTTGATAAAGACAGTCCTGGCAGCTGGATGATAAATATTATTTTCTTAACCTGCCTGGCTTTGTCAGCCACCTGCGACTGCAGCCTGCCACACGTTGAAGCAGCTCATTAACTTTCCAGCGCTTCCCGGGAGTTCCTCTTGTTTTGCCTCACCTTGGGTGTGCCTGCCTTCTCGCTGAACGGTTAACTATCCGAGTAGGCCGAGTGGGCTTTGGCACCGAGAGCAGAGCACGCTTCAGGCAGCCTCCCTGCTAAGGCTCAAAATCTCTCTTAAACACATTAAGCAGCCCATTTTGGATTGATAGTGCAGTAATTATTCTGCTTCACCCTAAAAACCATCCTGGGGTAATTGGCGCAGAGGAAAATTACCCAGAGTCCTCCACCACCTGGTAGTTAAGGAAGGAATCCAAGGAAAGATAAGTGAAGCAGGAAAAAAAAATCGGCACTTATGTGATTTTAATCTCACCACTTTGCAAGCATTTAAATTGCCTTAATCAGGTGGTTGGCTTCCAGCCTAGCTGGTAATCTGTTATCAAATTTGAAACTAGATTTTTTAAAATGTCAGTGTAGGCTGCGAATTGAAGTCTATTAACAGTTATGAGCCTCCCTCCTGAACTCCCATAATCTATGTATTAATAATCCTTTTTACAAAGCTGTCAAATATTACTTTATTACAACTCTACACTAATAATATTGGATCTGAAAGTACGATTTATTTATTTTTTTATTTTAAAATAAAGGGAACATGATGCTAACATTCCTAACACTAAAATCTCAATATCTCTCTCTCTCTCTCTCTCTCTCTCTCTCTCTCTCTCTCTCTCTCTCTCTCTCTCTCTTTCTCTCTCATTTGCAATAGCTTGAGTCTATGGAATAACCTTGATAAATGTAATTGAATTTTTCTCTGATAAGATTAACTAGTGGTAATTGTGAATGGGAAGGGCTGCCCCACTCCAAATGAGATGTATGACAAGCTGAAAATAATCAATTTTTTTCTTTTCTTTATTTGAGCCCAGATTTTTAAAAATGGAAAGAGAAAATTTGGCCTTATAAGATGAAACATTTGTATCTGAAATGTTTTTGTGTGCAATGCTTGTCTCCCTTCTCTTCTGAGTGTCTAATTGTGCTGAGCTGTGTTTAAAAGGGTCTGAACACACTGAAACCCCAAAAGGCCTAATTAAGGGAGGGTCTTAATATTCACCAAAAAGGGGATCTTTTCCCCACAAACGCGGCATACATTTGATCACAGTACCCTAACTGAAAGCATCCTAAAATTGTTAGACCCACTAAGTTGACTATTTCTTAAGAGAGAGAAGGAAAGAAAAAAGAGGAAAATAATTTTACTTTGAGAATCTTAATTACTGTGATAGCAGGGTTGGGCTCTGCCTTTTTACGGTTCCTGAATGATTTGCATTTTGAGTTGAAGTTTTGTTCTTCATAGTACACAAGCCAGCAATCAGGAGCATATAGAAATGGCTCGATAGATTCCCCTTTTAAACATGCTTATAAAACATTTTGCCTATGTAGCTTTTTGTCTCGTGCATTCCATGGGGCTTCTCATATACCAATCAAGAAAGCATACCCCTCCTCATTCACTCCTTAGAAGTTGAAGAGCCTGGAAATGTATATTAATTCTGAACAAATAAAATATGTTAAAATCTGGAGTACTATTGTGAGGAGTTTCACGTAAAAAGCAGAATGTGCTGTCATTATTTCTTATTCTCCTTTCAGGGGCCTTTATCTGACCATAGAATTTGTGGGAGCAGATTGAATTACAATAGAGACTGCCCCGACAACTTGGATCCCTAATTCCGCTTCTGGTTTCTGCCTAGGTGCAGTAATAGACTCTTTTAGACACATAACATCCTGACATTGAAATTAATTACAATGTACAAAGGAAAAGCAGCTGTTGCCAGCACTAAATGAATCTAAATGTGAATTCAGCTAGCTATCAACCTTAATGTATATAATATGTACATATTACGTGGGGCTCTATATACTTTAGCAAGGCACAATCAGTACTGATACCTTTCTTTTGTATGTATATACATTTTCTGCATTATTCTCCAAATTCTTTTATTCTTGCTGCTTTAAAGCCTATTAACTGCAAGCAACCCTAATAAGCACAGCTTGTCTGTTTTTGAAGATGGTGGGGTGGGGTCCTTCAGACCTGGTCATCATAGATGTGCAGATAAATTCTACATTTGCTTGAGGAATCGTTTTTGTTTTGACATGAGATACGTTTTAGCATATGCTTATGCCAAAGTGCAAGCCCAGGAAAAGATTTAGGAAAAGCCCTGAGGATGTTTTTTCTGTCTTCCACGTGTGGCCGTGGCTGCCAACACACCTTTAAAACACAAAGGACATCTGAGCTTTGAGCTAAGGGCTCAGGAGTTAATATGGAGTGGGCCCAAGGAGTCGTTTCTTAGAGTCAGCATCGGCCATTTCTTGTCTGAAATTGTGTACAGGCTCAGAGTTCCTCTGGTTCACCATGGCAAAGAGCCATCACTGGCTGGAATTGCCCATCACTCTCTGAGTAGCAAGGGCACTTGCTTGCTCTGGTCTCTACTTATCATCTTGCAGAAGCTGGCACTGGCATCATTTTAGCCAAGCTTCCCACTCACCCCTAGGTCCAGCCCATGTGGGTCCTGGGATATAAAAACCAGCAAAACAGCTGGGTGCAGCGGCCCAGGCCTGTCATCCCAGTACTTGGGAGGCTGAGACAAAAGGATTGCAAGCTTGAGGCCATCCTCTGCAACTTAGAGTGAAATCAGGAAAATAGGGCTTGAGTTGTGGCCTGCAGGTAGGATGTCCCTGGGTACCAAAAATAATCAGCAGAATGTGTAGAGACAACAGTACTGCTTGACATAAAGAGAAAGAGAAGTTAAACTCATAGCCAATTATTTGTTCTTTAAAAAAAAAAAAACACCCTTAAGCCGGGTGTGGTGGCGCACGCTTGTAATCCCCGCGCTTGGGAGGCTGAGACAGGAGGATCGCGCAGGTTCGAAGCCAGCCTCAGCTACTTAGTGAGGCTCTCAGCAAGTTAGTGAGACCATGTTTCCAAATAAAATATAAAAAAAATGGGTTTGGGAGTATAGCCCAGACTTAGAAAGCCTCTGGGTTCCACCCCCAGTACCACCAAAACCAACAACAACAACAACAACAACAACAACAACAACAACAAAACACCCTTAAAATTCAGACCTATTTTGAAGAATGTACGAGTAGATTCAGTGTGAAGAATAGAATACAAGTTCTGTGACAGGAAATGTACACAGGCTAGCCCACGGCTGGAGTCAGAATCAGCATGTCCTCTGTGGAAATCACACAGCAGACCTCTACAAACCCTCGTGTGTTTTTAGACTTTGATTGGTGTGGTGTATGTAGATTCTATATCACAGTGAGATTCAAAGTACCTCTACTTAGAGATTTATATGTATATATAAGTATATACATATAAACCTCTAAGTATATATGCATGTACATGCATGTATGCATGTATAGATGCATGCACGCACACATGTACACACACATGCACACATGTATACACACATGCATACATGTATACACATATGAGTACATGTATACACATGCATACATGTATACACATGTACATATTTATATGTATACATCTATATATAATATATATAAGATAAAGTAATAAGATATATATATATAGAGAGAGAGAGAGAGAAAATTTTCTTGTGACTCATTACACTAGTAGTGACGATAGCTAACATATATTGCACACTTGTTATTTATCAGGCAGTGGTTTACATTCTCATAAGTATTATCTCCGTGGCTCTCTGTAACCATTACAGAGATGTTATTATTCTTTTTATATTTTATCCGGGGCACCGACAAGCTAAGTGACATGTTCAAGGTCAGGCTGCTGAAGTAGAAGGCAGCCGAAAGAGGAGATGAACTGAAATAGTTAGTCTCTAGAGTCTGATAGGAGAATGTTTTTACAATAAAGTACTTTATGATGGACAAATACTAAGTACTCTATTTTGAATAGTGTTTTTATAAAAAATTATTTTAATATTTCCAGTGTCTACCAAGAACCACTTCATTCTTGTGCATTATGAAGGCAGCTGGTTCTAAGTTCCCTAGCAATATATCCTTGAGAGCAAACAAGAACTTGGCTTGCTTTATTCCACAGCTTTTGACAACCTTTATTATTTCATTTATCTGCTATTCATAGCGAGATGTAAACATCTTACTTCCCAGTGTGATCCTCATATCAACAGTGGGTCAGCTTAAAATATTGGGAATCAATATGTTATAAAACATCAGCCAGCACTAAAAAGGCAGACCCAGAGAAAATTCATTGAATGTCAAATAAAAAATAAACATCAACAGTTAAAAATGTAATAAGATAATAAATAAAAGCAGGGGATTAAAAAAAAATTCTTAACCCCAAAAGCAATTTGACAAGCAAGATATACCTGCATTAAACACAAAGCCACTTACGAGATAGGTGGGAAGTGATGAATTTTTCATGCAGGTAGACAGAACAATTCTTTTCTAAATTTAATAGACAGAATACGTGACGTTAGTGCCACTGATACTGGGGTTTGGGATGCAGGAAGGGAGGCAAGCTGCGGTCTCTGTGAGGACAGTGGTTAGCACAAGCTTTACATTTTTTATGATTTGTGTAGACACTTAAGACTAAACATTTGTAGAGTCAGCCTCTCTCTCCTCCTTTCTCTCTTGTTTTATCTCAAATATGTATGCATCTGATTCTTACGTGCAGCTATTCAGCTGTTTTCCTTTCTCTCACTCCCCAGACCCTTCATCTTTTCCTTTCACCTTACACCATCTTATTGTACTGTCAGTCGGTCAGTCTGTGTCTGTCTGTGACGCCTGTCGCTGAACCCACAGTTCCACAGAAAGCCCTATAGAAAGTCACAAAAGAAGTAGGGCATAGAATTCCTTTTGGGCTGCTTAAAATTTAATGCGTGATGGCTAACAATCAAAAGGAAATAAATAATACTTTTGAACCTTGTTGCCGGGATAAAATCATCAGGGAGACAATATCTAGAAGGAGGTGTCACTGGGACCCCGCAGTCCTTTCATTTCGCCTAGTAAAAAATACATCACCTAACACACTTTTCCATGCACTAGGACGTAACAAGCATTTCGTTCCTTCAACACTCTTGCTTTTAGGGCAGATACACATCTCTAGAAGACATGGCCCTCCCGGCAGCCATCTCTATTCTCCAGCTAATTTTCATTGTGACCTTAAATGCCTATGGCACCCTGAGGATCTCAGCAGGAAATAAAAGTGTAGGTTTACAGAATCAGACTCTTATGGTGAAGGGCAGGGCTCAGAGTGCTCAGAAAACACACACACACACACACACACACACACACACACACACACACGCATTATATATATTCTTGCGGTACTTGGGATGGAACCCAGGGGCATTCTACCTCTGAGCTACACCCCAGCCCTATTTTTTATTCTCTATTTTGAATCAGGAATCAGGATCTCACTGAGTTGCAGAGGGCCTCACTAAGTAGCTGAGTCTGGCTGCAAACTTGCAATCTTCCAGTCTCAGCCTCCTGGGATTCCAAGAGTGCACCACCACACCCAGCTCAGAGAAGATTTTTGGTTGTTTTGATATTCGGGGCAGGGTATTCACCCAAAGACCTAACAGCCAAAAATGCAGATACTCTTTTATGTATTATTTAATATTTTTAAGCCTCTCTAATGTCTTAAGCACAATGTAAATTTCTAGGGGAAATGCATGACCTCTGCCCTCAATGTCATGACCTCTACCCTCAATGTCATGACCTCTACCCTCATACCTTTTATGCTCTAAGAAGATTTACCCAACATAATATTACATTTTGTGGTGATGGAATCTTATTGTCTGTGGCAATACCTGTTGTGGTTAGGAGACAAAAATACACTGCAGAGTACTATAGTTGAAATGCGTAGGGTCTTCTCTCAAAAATTTTAGATGAATATTGAAGAAACTAATTGAATTAAAGAGAGAGATTGTCATGGTTGAGGAAAAAGGCTTGACATAATTACTGTTTGAAGAATAGAAGCAAGTGTGGTACTTGAAGACAGAAGGGAGAGGAGATAGTGGAACAATATCTCAAGAAGGTCATGAGGTGGGGTAGTTAAGGGAAGAGACATAGGAGCCTCTGTGATTAGAAGGAAGGAAGAGAGCACAGGTGTGGCCTGAATTCTTTTATAGTTTGTGAAATGAGAAATTGACCAACATCCTGCCTGAAGCTCCGGCACGAATCACCAACAAGGAAAGGAAGGAAAGAGAAAGGGAGAGATTTCTGGAATAATCATTTGAAATACGATAAGCATGGGAGCTTCTCTAGTAAAACCCAGACATGTAGAAATGGGCTTAAGCAGTTTATTGAAACCTGAACCTAGCCCTCAGCCATTGTGTATCCAGTCTGTGAGCTCTGATCCAAAATGGAGCTCAAATCCGTCCATCCCACTCCTTTCTCGGTAGAAACATCTTAGTCCATGCCACCTGCGTATCACCTAGACAACGGGTACCATTTTCTAACCAGACTCCACCCCTGCCTCTCTCAGAGCCTTTCTCCTGGCGACTGCCTCCTGATTATGACCAGAAAGCTTCCCCCGACCCTCCTGCACTTACAGTATAACTCATTCCCTAACCCCGCATATAAATCCCAGGCGGTGGACTCTCACCCATCCTTGACCTTGAGTCCTATCTGCTGCCCTCGCCTACAATGTTCTCACTCATCCGCCATTTTCTGGAACACACCAAGCACGTTACAGAGGACGAACTTGGACCTTTTTTTCTCAACTGAGAACAATCTTCAACCCAATCTGAACATGGTAGAGTCTTTTCTATGGTTCAAGTTCCAGCTTGATGTTCCCTCCTTAGAGAAAAATCTTTATCCTCTTATCTAGTCTACCTGACCTCTCCATTCCTCCAGGATTGTAGTACATTTTTTCTTACTAAAATATAGTTTAATAAATTTCACAAATAAAACAAATAATGACAGGAAGGCATGTCACTACTCATTGTTCTATCTCTTGTTCTCTGTATTATGACATCTTTCTTTCAGGACAAGACCTGTGTCCATTTTGTATATTGTTTTGATCACAACCATTCCCTGACTAAGCATGTAACTAAATGACTAATACACGGCCTGATACAAACTGATAACTAGTGCCAGTTCATTAAAAAATTAAAATTAAAGATGAAGAAACAGAAGCCAGGCGTGGTGGCGCACATCTGTGATATCAGTACATGGGAGGCTGAGACAGGAGGATCCCAGGTCAGCCCCAGCCATGTATTGAGGCTCTCAGCAACCTAGTGAGACCCTGTTTCAAAATAAAAAGTAAAAAAGGGTTGGGGGTGTTTGCTTAGAGGCACAGTGGGTGCCCTGGGTTCAATCCCCAGGGCTATACATGAGAAAAGAAGGAAGGAACCTCCTATTGCCAGTTGCCACTGTACCACTTTATTTGATGGGCATTGAACAATATTATCTAAGTATCCTTCTTGAAAAATTTACTATGGATTTCTGCAATATTGGTGTTTTCCTTCCTGGAACTTACTTAACTTATAAGATATTCTTTTTGCCTAGGCGTTTCTTAAATATTTAATCTTTCTTTCTATTTTTGCCATACTGGGGGGTGGAACCTAGGGACATTCTAACTTCAAGCTACTAAGTTGCAGAGGGCCTCACTAAGTAGCTGAGGCTGGCCTCGAACACAGGATCCTCCTGCCTCAGTCTCCCAAGTACTGGGATTACAAGCATGTGCCATGATGCCTGGCTTATGGTCACCTTTAGAACCAACCCTACATGTTAAAAACTCCCAATTCTTTAGCCCAAACTGCACTTTATCATGTGGTTTAAAGTTGCTTACCTAGAAGCCTGGAAAAAAAATTCTAAATTGATATTTTCAAGTTTTTTTTAAAAACTCAAGGCTTCTAAAATTGAGCACTCCATTTTTGTCACCTTCTGAGACTTTTCCTACTCTCCTGACTCCATCTACATATCTGGCACTACCTCCTATCTAGTTACCCCAGTCACCTACGCATTTACTCTTTCATTCAGTACACATTCATTGAGGGTGTTTTGTGTGCTTGGTCCTGTCCTGGCCCATAAATAGGTATATCAGTGTATAAACAGGCAAACACAACACCGAAAATAACCAGAAAAAAAATGTGCTTACATTTATCTTAGAGTCATTAGTCGTTTTAGAGTTCTATTTTTCTTCACCTCCCATTTCTAGTTGCTAACCCAGTCCTGTAAATAATTTGCATACTCCTCATGCATCCCCTCTTCTTGATTCCTTCTCTCCCTCTTTAGTTCAGGTCTTTTCTTTTGTAGCATTAGGGAGCATTTTGGACAGATCGTTCTGCCTCCAGCTTATCCTTACAACACAATTCCTCAATGACAAGAAAAAAAAGCCATTCAAAAATGCTAATCTTGTCATGGTCTCCCTGCATGTTAACATATATCAGGAGATCTTTATCCCTACCAAATGAATGTCTTGTTTATACATCTACTGAAACCAAGTCCAGAGGACTAAAGGCAGACCAAGACAAAACCAGAACCGTGTAAAGAAGGAAGGGGAAAACGTCTTAGGCAATTGTCCCAAATATCCCAAAGTTGTCATTATAAAATGTCATCATACATGAAATGTGCTAACACCAGCTGGAATACACCAAGCAGAGCCAGTCCATGTGCTCATGGAAGTATTTTCACCATAGAATCATGCTTTTATGTTCTATATAATTCTGTGTGCTTTTTATATGTTCTCATCGCATTTTATTTGTTAAATTCTGAAGTTTAATTTTAACTCCCTGTGTCTGATAATTTATGAATACACTGAACATATCAGTTGTCTAATATATATTTGTATGGGTCATACTAAGAATTTGTATAAAGCATACAAGTACCATAACACAGCAAGCTTCATTATTATATACTAATATACCATTATATATATTTCATATATAGCATTCATATCTATCATATATATAGCATTCATATATATGAAGTATATATAATATTCATATATATATTTTACATTTTTTTGGTGGTACTGGGGTTCCTGGAAACCATTCTATCTCTGGGCTATACTCCAAGATCTATGTTTTATATTTTTTATTTGGAAACAGGGTCTCTTTAGCCGCGAAGCTGGCTTTGAACCTGCATGATCCTCCTGTCTCAGCCTCCCAAGCACAAGGATTACAAGTGTATGCCACCATGCCCATCTATATTTTACATTTTAACCTTAATATTCTTTCAAGAAAAACTTTATATCAAATAATGTATTAGGTCATATTAGAGGTCACCTAGATTGTTGCTTAATTAATGGTGAAAACCAAATCACCCCACATTTATTTGAGTAATTTTTGGAATTGGGTGTTACTTATAAAATCATGACTTCCTTGGAACTTAGAAATCATCTTACTTTTTAGTAACCTTGATATTTTTAAATCGGAGATCAAAACTGATAGTAAAGGCAAAACTCATCTTATTTGAAAGACATCTTAAGTAAAGCCATATCAGCCATTGTTTTTCTTGGTTGGGAAAAGCAATCAATTTACCTATCAATCAAATATTTATTAGGTGCCAACCTTGAGTCTGGCCTTTATCCATCCGGGCCTGCTCACTGATGAAACATGAGGCCCCAAAAGAGGAAGATAGGATAATAACTTCCAAATTATATAATGTACTTGATAATATATTTTATTTGCAACAATGTGGATTGCATTCATATTTATTTTTATGTTTAAAAACCCTTTGTAGGAGCCGGGCGTGGTGGCGCACGCTTGTAATCCCCACGCTTGGGAGGCAGAGACAGGAGGATCGCGCAGGTTCGAAGCCAGCCGCGTGCGTTGGCTTAGGAGACCCTGTTTCCAAATAAAAATGTAAAAATAGGTCTGGGAGTGTAGCCCGGAGGTAGAAGGGCTTCCAGGAACCCCAGTACCACCAAAAACAACAACAACAACAACCAAAAAAAAACAAAAAAACAAAAAAACAAAAACAAACAAACAAAAATTCCTTTGTAGGAAACGTTATTTTAGTTTGAGGGATAAAACTTACAATTAGAAATCTGGAATTGCACACATTTGCATGAGGCTCGGGTCTCCTCTTCGGGGAAGTGCTGTTTCCTAGAGTTTTGGATGCTGAGTAACAATCAAGATTTACCCTCTGTTGAGCAGTGACGCAGTGTCTCTTTCCTACAGAATCCTAAATGGTCAGCCTGCCATTTTAGATGATCTCTCAGAGAGCTGGCCGGAAACAAGCTAATTCTGAGCGCTGGGCTCTTCCCGGCTGGACGGCAAGGCCTCATTTTTCTAAGCCATTCTGCATTTATACCAACATCCACTTGAACACTGGATGTAAGAGTACAAGTAATCCCTCTAGAGCTTAGTGCCCCGAGACCAGGCAGAAAGTCAAAAGAGACAGGCCTCTGCTAAGTCAACAGAGAACAATTATGCGAGGTTAGCTGGGATCTTTGTGTATAAAATACCCCGCTTCATCCGGATTTTCGAGTTATATTTAACACAGATTCAAAAGGCAAATTGAGCAAGAGACTATAAAACAGAAGAAGCCTCTTTAATACATTTTTGTCAGGGCTTTTTGTCACTGTACGAGTTAGTTAATAGATCCAAGGCACCACTGTATCCCAAAGGGATTACAACAATCAACAATCCTCCTCGGTACCTTATTTCAAAAGTAAATAACCTTCAAACATAACAATAGAGGGCAGTCGGTTGGATGAGTGAGCGCACACTGTGTTCAGTAGTGCTGATTTAGTGGGCTCAGTACCCCCAGAACATGACTTTAGTAGTTTTGAGGGGGTCAAATACTATGCAGACTTTTTCTGAATTCTGGAGGAGCAATTTCACTATTGGTCCTTTCCTCATTAATTTATTTCACTAAAGAATTCTCTTGACCTAATCATGAAGACAGGCTCATCTGTGTTTTCATATGGTTGGTCCACTAACCAGCCAGTTAAGACCTTTACACAAAGCGCTCAAACAAACAAAATTTCACATGATTGACTCTTTGATCTCCCATTATGTTTTTAAATGCCATGACTTACAATCTGCATTACTTTTTACTTGGGAATGATGATATAACTTTATTTAATATGCTGGTTAACCAAAGTGCATATCCTGACAGAAGCCTTTTCTAGAGATCTGAGTGTCTCCTGAGTGACATCGGGTAAAAAGTCACTGACACTTTGCATGCATGAGCTTTCAAAGAGCTGGCCGACCTGTTCATCTCAACTCTGTTTCACTACCACTATTGACAGGGGATTAAGGGAGCTCCCTTTGGGAAAATTGACCCTGTGATGAGACATGGCTATAGACATGAGTCACTGAGGTCGCAAATGAAATGGGTGGATTCCTAATCAGTTATCCTTCTGTGAGGCCCACTTACAAATAAGCTTCCTCAATATGTGTTGACCTTAAAATTAGATTTCTGGCATTACACACTCAATCATGAATAGAGAAACAAAGATTATCAAATAATTTAGAAAACCTCAAACAAGAACAAAATAAACAAGGTGATACTCACTGAAAGAATTACTAATGAAATACGATAAAAATGCAGAAAATAAATGAAAACTTAAAAGGAAAAAAGACAAAAATTAATATTTCTTGGGCAGCAAAGATGCATTCATATATGTATATATGTTAATATCATAATATATATATATATATATATATATATATAGAGAGAGAGAGAGAGAGAGAGAGAGAGAGAGAATTATCTCCATAAAAGAACATAATGGTACTGCTAAAATAAAAATTCAGAAATTCAAGTTAGAGCTCTAAGAAATAAAAAATGTGATTTTTTTTTTTTTTTGTATTGATGATTGAACCCAGGAGCTTTCTAACTCTGGGCTGCACCTCCAGTCCTTTTTTATTTTGAAACAGGGTTTCGATTACTTTTTAAAGGCCTCACTAAGTTGCTGAGACTGGCCATGAATCTGTGATCCTCCTGTCTCAGCCTTCTAACTACTGGAATCACAGGCGTGCACTACCTTGAGTGGCTGATAGTATTTTTACAGTCTATCAATGATAAAAAATAAAAAGTTGAAGAAGTATTTCTTGATAAATATGAAGAAAAAGAGATAAAAATAATATAAAAAGAATAGACAAGAAAGAGGACACACCCAACCTCCAAATAAGAAAAGTTAAAAAAAGTTTAAATAGAATGTAATTAAAAACTCCTGTCTAGAAGCACTGTTAGCCCTACTTTTTCTGACACCTGGAATAGATATCTTTTAAATTTTGCCCTTTTTTAATCAACATACTTATTTTTTAATCAGTAATCATTATTTTCTTGATTCATTTTGCTTTAACAAAAGCAACAATTTAAAGGGAAGATAAATGTCAACTTAAATGACATTGTTTAAATTTATCAAAATATTTCACATATGAATTAAAATCTGTGCTTTTGAATGAGAAATATTATACCTTGCAGATCACATTTCATTTTACTTTTTAAAATGCTAAACTCCAAATTCAAAACTACAGAGGTCACATTAAATGATAGAATTAAAGTAATTGAAGTTAATTTTTTAATCTTTGCAATAACTATTTTGACAATTCTTTTCTCACAGAAATATGTAATACAATAAGGGCTAAACATAGATAGTGCATCTAAAGAGAGTTGAGGTAATTTTCAACTGTTATAAAGTCACCACCTAAATGAATAGGTGTAACCATGTCTCCATGTGTTGGGGGGAATCTGTAACTGGTAGTTCTTCACATTGATTTCCAAACAGAATATAATACTTAATATAGAATAAGTAACTAAGTGTGCTAACTTGAAGTTTTACCTTTATATTACTAAACTTCAACAGTAACCCCAGACCTTTGAATAATAGATATTGACAGAGAATTTCTGAAGTGCTAAAAACTGACATTTTTATCTTTGTTATTTTTTTTCCTACTAGAAAGATCTCCTTGATAGGGATATTTGATTTAAAAAAAAAAAACCTACCTATCAGTAGTACATTGTAAAATCTAATCTAACATGTGATAAAAAAGAAAAGAAAGTTACAGTTGTTTGTAATACCTTCAGTGATGCCAAAGTATACTGATTTTTAAGAGTACAAATTGATATCTAGATAATGTCAGAATTATCTAGATTTCGACTTAGCATTAGAATATCTTTAAGCATAGAAAAGTGGCTTATACAAGCACAAGTGTGAAAAATGGTCAATGATGTGTTCTTTATAATAGCCGTACACTGAAGCTACCTATTTGTCATCTAAAATAGTTTGAGCAAATACACTTTGGTACAGCCATACAATGGATTATAAATCAGCAACATAAAATGAGGTAATTTATATGAGCTGACTTGAGAAGATCTTCTGAGATATATTAGTGTATGAGAAGGCTGAGATCCCCCCCAAAAAAAAAAATAAAAAGAAGAAAATAATCTTACTTGTGTAAAAAAAAACATAGGCATGAACAGTCTGGGATAATATGTAGGTATCTTCTCTCAATATTTAATTCAAATTGCTTGCCATAACATCGTCGATAATCAACAGATTTAGACGATTAGAAGAGGTAGCTAGATGTAAATGATTAAGTACTAGCTCTTCAAGGGAGAAACAAATCCGTGCTTTGTAGTGTTCACCAGTAACTATGATATAAGTTATCTCATCATGCTAATTGTTACTGAATTGAGAAGTGGAAACAGTTGTTCATGACTTGATCTCCCAAGCCATAATAAGCCAGCTTCAGGGCACTATTGGGGGTAACTAATAGATAAAAGGGCATGTATTATCAGAGCCCATGTGGATCTCTGCCTTCAATTCCCATCAGTCCTTCCTGTCTCCTCCTCCTCCTCCTCCTCCTCCTCCTCCTCCTCCTCCTCCTCCTCCTCCTCCTCCTCCTCCTCCTCTTCTTTTCTTGTGTGACTGAGGATTGAACCTAGGAGAACCCTACCTCTGAACAACACTCCCAGCCCTATTTTTCATTCTTTCTTTTGAAACAGGATCTCACTAAGTTGAGAAGGGTTTCACTAAGTAGTTGAGGCTGGCCATGAACCTGCGATCCTCCTGTCTCAGCCGCCCAAGTACAAGGATTACAAGTGTGCACCACAATGCCCGACTCCTTTTTCTCTCTTCTAGTTTCCAATAGCAAGTGTGGAAAGACCATTAAGTGGTGCAAAACTCTGAGGTTTGATTTCCCTACGAAGTCAAACAAACAGGAATGCTAAGCTTAGCCTTCACACTAAACACAGACCAGGCAATTTACATGATTTTCCTTTGGCCCTTATGGCCTCTTGGAAGTGTTTGCATGTAGAGTAAAGAAAATATTAGGTATAACAAGAATGAGCTATCAAACTGATATTTCCTGACCTTTGGAAAGGAAAAACACACCTGAAATTAACAGCATGCATGGGATAAATGCAATGAGTCAAATGCCCTTTGACTTCAAACTATTTGCTCTGAAGATATGTGTGTATGACCATCAACTTTCTGACAGAAGCCCTAATACTAGGCCTTTGAAAATCCCCACAGTAAATGCTTGGCTAAATAACAAGTAAGGAGAAATGATCTCTCCTCTTAAGTGAGTGCTGATCCAAGCAGCAGCTTCTTCATTTGCTCAAGGCAGTGTCATCCACCTACCATCACATCTGGGCAAAGGTCATGCATCAGTGATGTTTATCTACGTCTATGCTGATTCACAGCTGGAGGAAGCCAGAAAGTGCAGTTATAAAGGAAAAGAAAAAAAAGAAAAATTTCAGAAGGAGGTAGAGGATGAGTTTCTGTTATTATAATACGTGAATCTGACTTATCTTGATCAAGTCTGGACAGGT
The DNA here is from genome assembly GCF_963383645.1 of Muscardinus avellanarius. Classification (NCBI taxonomy): domain Eukaryota; kingdom Metazoa; phylum Chordata; class Mammalia; order Rodentia; family Gliridae; genus Muscardinus; species Muscardinus avellanarius. The sequence goes on along the minus strand of NC_137797.1, from coordinate 107,117,812 downwards.
TCAAAATAAGTGCTCTTATAATTGAAACCAGAGTATTTTTTTCTTGGTAAAGAGAGTAGGTACATAATAAATAATTAAGACTGAAAAATAGTGTTCACCGACACCAAAATCAAACATATTATCACTTATCAATAAATATTATAGGGAAATGCAGGCAGTACATGAACTTGTGTGTGAGGTTTGACACTTTCATATGACAATACTAAATCAACATGAATTAGGAATATGTAAATATAGCTCAGAAATATGGCTGGAGCGGGGAGATTAGTTATACTCCTAGGTAGTACAAGGAAGACCAAAGTTGTCGCCTACGTAGCTAAAATACCCTGACCAAGTTGCAAAGACACTAAGCTATGTCTAGATAAACAGAGAGTTAGGTCTTGTTTTGTGGATATAAATGCATTTCTGAAAGGACATTGATGAAATGAATGCTTACAAAATATGATTTCTCTTTTATTTTAAATATGAAACCTGATATGTGAAGTCTTGAAAATTGTATTTAATAAAATTAAATACCAACTTTATTTATTTATTTATTTATTTATTTATTTATTTATTTATTTATTCAGTGCAGTACTGGGGATGGAACCCAGGGGCATTTTACCTCTGAGCTACCCTTCCAACCCAAATTATTATTCTTTATTTGGGAATAGGGTCTCACTAAGTTGTGAAGGGCCTCACTAAGTAGTTGAGGCTACTATGAACCCAGATACTCCTGTCTTGGCCTCCCAAGTACGGGATTAAAAGTGTGCACCACCATGCCTGGCTTTAAATACCCACTCTTTTACCATAACATATTCCCTGAAAAATTTAGCCCAACTGATACTTAAAATCAGCGTTGTAGAACGTTTCCTAAGTATTTTCCCTTAGGTTTTAAGTATTATTTTAAAGATGTAAAGTAAATAGTATTTTAATCTCACACATCACATATTCTAAACAGTGAGTTCTACCAACTTCCTACCCAATATCACACAACAGAAAAACATTTCTTCCCTTTGGTTTATGAGATAGTATTTCATTATAGTTTGTGAGAAATGCTGATACAGAGAAATAATAAAAGGATGATGTAGAATGCACTTTGGGATAGGTTTAAAAGTAAGATACAGTGTTTTTAAAATAAAGTAATAAATTTATTTTGCGCATTCCCATTTTTTGGACTCATACAATGGTAAATAAAGTACTAGGATATTTCATTTTCTTTGAGTGATGATTCAAAGAGTATATTTCAAGTCTTTCAATCAAAAGAAGAAATCAAAAAGTTTCTGATGTAATAATTCAGTTCATTCCTGTCAAAACAATGCCCTGAATTATCAATCCTGTAATGGCCAATTTTTGCACATAGAGTTTCTGCGTTACAACATGTAACTCTGAAACTTAAAAGGACTGTCACTTTTCCCACGAGACAAAACTCTGTTCTGACTCTACCCTGAACAGAATGTCAGGTTCTGATCTCTAAAACCAAAGAGGAATGTGTAGTGCATAATCAAGCTAAGTTTTACCTTGCTCAAGCCAGAAATAATTCATTTCAAGTTGCTTCTAACTCTGCCCCGACCATGTCATCCCAACCAAACACGGTCCATTCTAAGACTTTGGTGGAAACTGCATAAGAAACATTATGGAATGTCTTAAAAGAATAAACTCAAATGTTCAAAGTTTTAAATTTTCGAATAAAATTTTAATGTGTATAAATTGAAGAAAAGAATTTCTAAATGACCTCTTATTATTAACTGTAATATTTGTGAAAGATTATTCTATAATTATGTTTAATTTGATGGAACAGGTCTATCTACAGACTCAAACCAGAATGGGAAAGAGTCAGAGCGAGAATGTAAATTTTAATGGGCGTTATCAAAATGATACCTGATGAACGGAACAGGCAGGTATAACAGAAACTCCATAATAAATAAGTGCAGGCCTGCACTTAATAAAGGAACAAGTGCAAAGAACACTTTTGCCCATAGTCTCACTAAGCTATTCATTCTAAAGCGTAATTGTCAGCTTTATTTTCCTATGCCAGAGTAAGCGGCTGCATCTTCGGGATATTTACAATTTGTGCAATTTATTGAGACAGATCCAATTCCTTTTTTATTTGTTTTCCCAAAGCAGCTATTTTTTTTACCTTTGCTGACCAGTGCAAAATCATCCTCACTAATGTTTATAAAATACCACATTATTGTTAGATATCGAATCCAAATGCAAGCACTGCAGGTTCTAACAGATAGGAGCTTGATGGGATCTGTCTTTACACTGCTGCTGTTTAGAGCGCCGGAGCATGGATTCCGTAAAAGTGACACGGATGGATGGAAGGGAGGAAAGATAGGCAGGTGTGTGCATGTGTGTGCAGGTCAAACATATGAGGAACTAAAATGTACACTCAGCAATTAGGTTATGTGATGAATAACTTATAGTCAGAATTTGAATTTGTAAAATGATTTATAAGTTTATTTATAATCCAAATGCTTAGCATTTATAAACAATACTACATGTAACAGGAAGTATCAATCTCAAAAATATCCTAAATTCTGAAGCTCTAGAATACAAAAGCCCAGGTGGTATTTCCCAGTACTTCAGGGGCCATGGAGTATTATATTGCTTTCCTTTGACCACATCTGAAATCCTGCCTTTCTCTCCTACACTGTGAATAAACTTAAGAGCCCCGGATGTTTTTTCTGGATGGGGGCAGCGATTCCTTAGAGGCACTGGCTGGAGATATAGAAAAATGATGACTAGTTAAGCTTATTTCTGATAGATGACTCACCTATGATTTTATGTTTTTATTTTTTTTATTTTTTAGAAATAGGATCTCGCTATGTTGCTCAAGATAGCCCCCAACTCCTGGACTTAAGAAATAATCTAGGATGTTAATCCGCATTAGCCCCTTTGGCTCTCCCAATAACTTTCTGATGTAGTAATTACCTCCATTTTATTAATGAGGCAATTGAAGTCCCCAGAAGATAAGCAAATTACACTTTGTTATGGTGGGAGTAACTATGGTCTAGACACACCCCAGTAAGGACAGCTACGCATATCACTAGTTCATTTTCTATGTCAAAGTTACAAGTAGATAATAATAAACACTTTATGAAACCCATCAGAATATTCATCTCCCTAATTGCTAATGATGTTGAGCATTTTTTCATCTATCTTGGGGCCATTTGTATTTCTTCATTTGTGAAGTATCTATTCAATTCAATTGCTCATTTCTTGATTTTTTTTTAGTATAGTCTTTTAAGTTCTTTGATATTTCAGACATTAGTCTTCTATCAGAGGAATAATTCTCAAAGATCTTCCATTCTGTAGGCTTTCTCTTTAGACTCCTGATGGTTTCCTTTGGTAAGTAGAGACTTTTTAATTTAATACCATCTTGTTTATTAATTTGTTTTAATTGTATGAATTTTGGGAATCTTGTTGAAGGAGCTTCTACCTAAGCCTATATATTGGCGTATTGGACCTATGCCCTCCTCTAGTAGTTTCAAAGTATCTAGTATAACTTCTAGGTCTTGGATTCATCTTGAATGGAATCCTATTCAGGGTAAGTGGTAAGGATTTAGTTCATTTTTTCTACAACTAAATAACCAGATTTCCCAATACTATTTGCTTAAAAATCTGTTTTTGCTCCAACATATATACCTGGCACCTTCATCAGATCAACTGGCTATAAGTGTTTGGATTTGTTTCTGTATTTTCTATTCCGTTCTATTGGTCTATGTGTCTGATTTTGTGCTAACAATGTGGAAATTTCTCAGAAAGCTGGGAATGGATCCACCATATTATCTGGCTACACCACTTCCGGGTATTTTTCCTAAGTGGTTGGAACCAGAGAACCTTAGTAATATATGTATGCCCGTGTTCACAACAGCACAACTGGCAATAGCCGAATTATGGAACAAAACTAGGTGACCATGAACAAATAAATGGATTAAAAAATTATGCAATATCCACAGTGGACTTTTACTAAGCAATAAAGAAGAACAAAATTGTGTCATTTGCTAGAAAATGGAAGGACCTAGAAAACACATGTGAAAGATAGGGAATAGTGGGAATAACAGAGGGACTCCAGATAATGGAAGAGAAACCACAGTGGAGCCAGAAAGGTGGTCTAAGGGAAGGGGCAGAGTAAGGTTCACTGAAAGAATGACTACCATCAGCCAAGGGTACATATGTGAAAATACCAATGGCAATCTCAGTACTCTGTGTGGGAAAGGGAGGAAATGAGGAGGTATTGGGGGGCTACCATGTGCTGTGTGCATGTATATCACTGTCAACATGGTTTACACTATGATGTGAGACTCTAATGAACCAATAAAAGCATAAATAAAACTATGAGGGAATTTAGAATATCTATTATTCATACACATATTGCCCCGTTTCTAAGAGTTATAAAAGTTCTACTCATGTTGCTGTGAAATCTATAAATGTACATATTATTGGGGAAAACCCTAGGTTTATGAACATTTTATCTTCAGAATCAATTTACTGAGATACTTATCCAAAGAAGAAATTAAAGCCCAGTATGGGTTAAAATCTGGCCACCTGAAAGATCACCAGATGAACTTGTTGATAGAGTTAAGCTCAATGAATCTCTGAGATCTACAACAACAATGAACATCCCTTGACAAGATGCCACTTGCAACTCCAATTGGGGAATTAAAGTGGAGTATTTCAGCCAACATCCTCAGGGCTATCATCCAAAACACCTGTATGCAACTTAGAGGAAGGAAGGTCTGTTTGTTCACAGTTCCGGAGATTTCAGTGGTTCAGTCCATGTTACGCCAGGGGTGGTCTGTGGGACTCCAGACATGGCAATGAGATGGACAGAGGGAGTGAGCAAGAGCTCTGCTCTCACATTACAGGTGACTGGAAGCAGATAGAAGAAGAAAGAGAGGGCAAGAAAAGGAGGAACCATATATAACTTTCAAGACTACACCCCAGCAGCCCCTCCTTAGCAAACAAGCCCTGAATCCAATATGGCTGGCTACTCTCTACAAGGTTTAGGGAGACATTATAAATACAATAATAACATAAGATGCATAAGTTTTTAGGCTCTAGTTTAGGTGATTGTAATTTGAGTATTTAAATCTGGAAAATTGGTTGGGATTGGATGGAGTTTAATGTGGATAACTTTGGATTCATGAGCACAGTCAAAAGTTACTAAATCAAATCCAATGAACGAGTTGTCAGTTTTGAGAAATAAAGGTCACCAGGTTATCTTTTACTTGCGAGTGTTCCCTAGAGCACATAACTAAGTCACTTTCTCTTCTGTGCAGCATTAACATCAGAAGAGAAAATCATGAATATTTTAGGTGTGTGTGTGTGTGTGTGTGTGTGTGTGTGTGTGTGTGTATAATGTGAAATGTAAAATGTTCCAGTTTGGTAGAAAAGCCCATGTTCTTTTTAGACTTTTGCTTCTTTTGAAGAGAGAAACTATTCAATGTACCCTCGGCACTCTGGCTTTACCTGGGTCTTGATAACCACTTTGCTGGGCTTTTGCCCATATGTTATTTTTGGAGGAGTTAGCATAGATAGTATATACACCTTCCCCATCCTTGCAGGGTGAAACTTACTTCCTGAGTCTTTTCTTTGTCCCTTCTTTATTGCTTTATCTTCAGAGGGAAAAAAAAAAAACAATTAGGCCCATGATTTAAGAGTGACATAAATTAATAAGCCTTATAATAGCCAAAGATATCAAACCATATTGAAATTGAATAGTTCTCCAGAAGAAAAATTATAGAAAGCTTATGATAATATTTTTTATGCTTTCCCAAAAGCCCAGAACAATAAAGAAAGTTAGTTCTTAAAGTCTTTATAAGGCAATATCCCTACTAGTTAAAACAGACAAACAAACAAACAAACAAACCTATACAATTGTATGGTAGAGGCAAATGCTTTTCTCATGCAAAAAAAAAAAAAAAACTCGTAAGAAATAAATAGCACATCATCAATTTACATAATGCTAGTTGATGCTATGTCTTGAGGTTGATTTTTTCCTATCAAAACTCAGGTTAAGAGCCAGGCTTGGTGGTGCACGCTTATAATCCCCGCACTTGGGAGGTGGAGACAGGAGGATCATGCAGGTTTGAAGCCAGCCAGGCTGGTTTAAGAGACCCTGTTTCCAAATAAAAATATAAAATAGGTCTGGAAGCCGGGTGTGGTTGCTCATGCTTGTAATCCCTGCACTTGGGAGGCTGAGACAGGAGGATCGCATAGGTTCGAGGCCAGCCTCAGCTACTTAGTGAGGCTCTCAGCAACTTAGACCTTGTTTCCAAAGAAACTATAAATAGGTCTGGGAGTATAGCTCGGAGGTAGAAAGCCTCTGGGTTCCACCCCCAGTACCACCAAAAAAATTTAAAAAATAATAAAATAGGTCTGGGAGTGTAACCTAGAGGTAGAAGGGTTTCCAGAAACCCCAGTACCACAAAAAACAACAAACAAACAAACAAAACTCAGGTTAAGGTTTGGTCTCCAATGTGACAGTATTGAAATGTGCTGTGGCTCTTTGGAAGAGTTAATATTTTCGTATGAGATTAGATTAATTTCCAAAGGAAGAGATCAATTATCACAAGAGCAGGTTGTGATAAAAAAGACAAGTTTGGTTTTCTCGCTTACCTTTTCCACATTATTTTCTGTCATCAGCTCTCTTCAGAAGTTCAGGAGATGCCAGAGCCCAGAGCTGTTCTCTTGAACTTCCAGAGCCTGAGCTGAATAAATCTTCTTTTACATATAAATGACCCAGTTTCAGGTATCCTGTAGTAGTAATGGAAAATGGATTGAAGCGGCTGGCAAGAATCCTAGACAAATGATGAGTTGTGTATGAGTATCTCTACTACCGAGTTCATCCTTGAGTCAGTCCCCAAAGAGACAGAGGCAGAGGGAGCCAGTAAGGAAGGAGTCTGGCCGAGCGGCGCAGAGGTGAGAGCTCCATCCTAGACAGACTACTGGAAACCCTACCTGGCAAAGAACGTTCAGACAACTAGAACTCAGGCTTAACCAAGTGTGAGCTGCTCCCAGAACTACGCTACCATAAAAAGTGATGTTCTACATCCTTAAGCACATGGGATGGCATGTGTGTGTGTGTTTGTCTGTGTGTGTGTGTGTGTGTGTGTGTGTGTGTGTGTGTGTGTGTTTGAGAGAGAGAGAGAGAGAAAGAAAGATAGAGAAAAAGAAGAAAAAAGAGAGAGAGACTGATTTTAAGATCCAGAGTAATTTCCACATGTAAATGTTCTTTTGTCCCCTCTCATCACAGTTTCTGGGAGCACCACAGGTATATACCATTTTTAATGATTATTAGTCAACCTAATTAGCATATCTGTGCTAAAAAATATTGTTGAAAGAGGAACCAAATAGCCCAGAAGGATAGGACCAGGTGGGCAGAATGGGTCAGGCTGCTGTACTATCCTCACAGTTACCTGTAATTAATTACCTTTCAAATCTCCAAGATCTAAGATCCTGCATTTCCCTCTGGAGACATGGCCAGTGAGCAGCATAGTGTAAAACCACACGCCACAAAGCAAAGGCGTGGCTTCCGGGGAAGAAGGCTTCCAGACAGTCTGTACCTCGGATGGGCCTCGGCCTCTCTAGAGCACCCTGACATGATCTGTTGGCCACCCAGGCAGTGCTAGCAAAGGCCAGGTCATGGGTGAGTTCCCTAGGCAACAAAACATCAGAGACCCCTCACCTGCTGTGGACCCAGGCTCAAGGCAGAAAAGTTTGTAAACATGCACGAATAGGTGCGCTCAGTATCTTGTCCCACAGCGGAGAGTCTTGTGGGAAGAAGTGGGTTCAGGGCAGGGTGGAAAGAGCGAGGGAAGAGAACATGAGCTCCAGCCCAGGTGTTTAAGGAGCCCCAGCATTCTCTGTAGACTGGTCTTTTCACTCCTGTCTCCCAGACAGGATAAACAGAGGTACTATAGCTAGGCCTCTAAGTTCAATGGCAGGGTTTATCTTTCCCTTTCAGTAGTATAGTCTGGAAGAAGACATAACCTAGAAGCAATGTATCAGGTAGCCAACTTCAGGGAAATATTTATCAAGAACTAAACATGAAGGTCAAGTCCAAATGAGCTCACAGCAATTCCCCCAAGCAGATGTAAATCTCAGCATGTCACCAAGAGAGAAGCATACCTTCACCAGTCCCTGAAAAGGAAAGGGAGAATATTTGCTGGTTATAACACCTTGTGAAGAGATAGAAGGTTCTTGTGTAATGTAAGTACATGCCACTTAGTGGGAGACTGTAAGCTGTCTACTATGACAGGGTCACACATCTGCTGGTCCTTCCCTGGAAGATGGCGGGCACTCTAACAACAGACCAGAGGACAGATCTCAGCAGGTGCACAAGCTGACCAATCCTCAGTTTCTGTCCTGGGTACCAGCTAGCAGCCCTGAGCACTTCAACACCACACTGGGGAAAACGTGGGGCCAGTTTATTTGTTCCTAAAGCTGACATTTCTTAGAAGACTAAACTCTCTAGAAAACCCAGAAATGAGTAAACTAGACGTTCAGCCATCAGTAGGAATAAGAAATCAAATAAGAAAGGGATCGCATTTCATTATAGAGCATGAAATTTTCATTTCTGTGTAACGGAGGGCATGGTTTGTACAAAATGACATTTGCAGGAATGGAAATTAGAGACAAAAGTAACTAGTACACAAGCCTACTCACGGTGCATTCTGACAACCACACTACGCAGTGGACACTATCACGCACATTTCAGCTCAGAGGAAAGTTAAGTTGAGAGAGGTTGGGAAACTTCTACTCATAGCTAATAAGCAAAGCCAAGATTGAAAATGAGCTACAGGAAGCCACAGCCAGTTTTTTTTCCCCCTAGCATATTGGGAGTTATTAATATCCCGGTTTTAAAATTCCCCTGTTTTCTTTTTTAGATTCCATCTAGTATTTTCGTCTTCTTAACTGCCAAGCTTCTAAAGCAAATTATTAAATTTTTACTTTATGTTAGCATGAAACCACTCTTCAGATAAGGCATGATACAGAACACCTAAATCCAGATACTTGGAGATGCTCGTGAACGCACACGTGCACAGAGGCCTGTTCGAACACACCTACACCTACCACATAGAGAGACCAGCTCCCCTGATTGGCTGGTGGAGCTTAGCAAAATACTCCATCAATTTCAGGTGTGATCGCAAATGCACTTTCTCAGGCCTCTGTTAGAAATTCCTGTACACTTTCCTTCAGATATAATTGACGATATTTATACACCAACTGCTTCTTTACCGGATGGCTTTATTCCCTTCAACTCTCATGATAGTTGATTTCTGGAAAGGTCTTAAATCATGTCTTCTTGGTCAAATTCAACGGACCTTTTAAAATTCTCTCACAGTGCAACTTTTGGACATTTGTAAATTCTTTTTTTTTTTTTTTGGCAACCATAATTGCAATTCAATCCCTGCTCCTTGGAATTTGTTTTTTCTCTTGCTTTGATGCACATCAACTGACTCATTTCTTGTATTCTCTGACCAGTTCATCTGCCTCCTATCTATTTCCTGATCTTGCTCTTTAACATAAAATGACCCTTGAGACTCAGCCCCCAACTCTCTGACCCTCTGTCTCTCCACACACTTACTCCGCAGTGAGCCAATCTTTCCTGAACCTTCATCCACGACCTCTTTGAGGACAATCCAAACTACAAACCCCATCCTTCCTCATCCTAGACTTGAGATGCCAGTAACGCACCAATCACCTCACTGCCCCCTCCCCAAGTGCAAAAGGCCCCCAACTTCCTCTCTTGGCCAGATGTGCATTACAACACCCGCGTCATTTTTCTGTCTCCCAGAAGTAAACACTTAGAAGCACAGTTTACTCCTGGCTTCCTCCCAATCAATATCCAATCTGCCCCATTATTTTAGCAAATGTTCCTTCAGAAAATCTGTGGGATTCACCCCCTCTCTGCATTCCGCCACCAGCTTTCCTTCTTATGTAGCCTCACATCTGGTTGGCCGCCACTGCTTCCTGCCGCACTATTTTTCTGTCTCTATTATCTCCTGCTCGCTCTCTTCCGTTCTACATGTAAATACATCGTTAATCTCCATGCATCTCTATCCTTCCTGCAGACACGGCCTTCCTCTCCTCTCCCCATCACTAACTCCCTCAAGTGCAAGGGCCTCCCCTCTAACTAGTCCTCACAAGGCCTCTGATCCCTGGTACATCACCAGTTCCGCTCTTCACGCAAGCTCGGCTCTGCTTCACCACCCCGCTTCTTCCTCAGGATTTCTGGTGCTTTGCAGCAAACCACAGCTAAACTCATAAACATCTCTGGATCTTTAGAGGTAGCCGTGTGTGTTTGCCTTTGAGGGCAGGAACCGCATCATACATATTTTATATCCCCTACGGCACCTCGTGTTGGCACTCCATGGATGGGATCGTGGGACCCTGACCCCTTCTACCTTGTCACCTGTCTTTTTCCCCGGTAGGAATTGTGGAATGATGACCACCATTCTCACGTTTGATTTTTGCAGAGAAAGCAAAAGCTAGGGAGTGAGACTCCACTAACATTTTCTTAGAGCTCTTCAAACCCTCTCTCTCACCAATACATCCTTCCTTTCTATTAAAGTATGCATGTATGTATTATATATGTAAAGTATGTAAGTATACATGCATATATGCCTAAAGTATGTATATATGTATAGATAGTATGTATATGTATAGTGTGTGTGTGTGTGTGTGTGTGTGTGTGTGTGTGTGTGTGCATGGTAGTAGAAACTGAAATTAGGAACATTCTATTCCTGAGCCACATCTCCACTCTCCACTCAAATTTTATTTTGAAACAAGATATCACTGAATTGCTGAGACTGGCCTGGAAACTATATCTTCCCAAATAATGGGATTGCAAGTATGCACCACCAGAAATGTATATTCTTTTTTTTTTAAAAAAAACACACATACGTTTATTCATGAAATGTACTTATACATCATAATGAGATTCAGTGTGCTATGAACAGACATACTTGCAGACATAGAAAAGTATATTCTCTTTTTGATTTTTTTTTTATGGTACTGGGGATGAAACCCAGGGCCATTCTACCTCTGAGCTATACCTCCAGCCCTATTTTTTATTCTTTATTTTGAAACATAGTCTCACTGATTGCAAAGGGCCTCACTATATAGCTGATGGCGTCTGTGAATCACAATCCTCCTGTCTCAGCTTCCTGAATGCTGGGATTAAAAGTGTGCGCCATCATGCCCGGCTGAAAAGTGCATTCTTAATGTGCCATGATTAATCTTTCCACTCATATATTAGATCCCCTTTCTCTTTGCTTTGCCATTTTCTTTTGCCTCTTGTTTTCAGTTCTATGCTCTGCTTTTATATCTCTATCTTTTTTGCTTTTTGTGCTTTTATTGGTGCATTATAGACTCACATCATAACGTAAATCATGTTGACACTGACAGACAAGCTCACAATACTCGGTGCCCTCACCCCTGCCTCCCAATTTCCCTCCCTCCAATGCCAAGTGCCCCGACTGACATTGGTATATTCACATGGACACACATGGTCACGGGTAGCGTGTCCATTCGTGGCCCTCAGTCTTCCTCTTCCCCTACCCTTCCTCTCTGGCTCCACTGAGGTCTCCTCCAGTATCTGGAGTCCCTCCCCACAGTGTCCCAAATGCTCCCTAGTTCACATATGTTAGGGAAAACATGACCCTTCACTTTCTGTGACTGGCTAATCTCACTTAACATAATGTTCTCTAGGTCCTTCCATCTTCTTGCAAATGGCATAATTTTGTTCTTCTTTATTGCTGAGTAGAATTCCACTGTGTGTATTTTTCATAATTCTGCAATCCATTCATCTGTTGGCCTTAATCTGCACGCACATCAAGAGATTTTCAGCTCCCCAAAGGGTCCTTGCAGGCCTTTATGCCCACTGTCTTTCTTCTTTTCTCCAGCAGGCTTCCTGTAAGAACAGTGAACCACACACCTCTCCCTCAGTGCCCGGGCAGCCTTGGTGTGCTTTCCACGCCCTCTCTGCTACTCAGAGGCTTTCGAAGGACAATATATCTCATCCAGTGCCCTCTTCTTATTGCTTCTAAGATTTGATTTTTCAATAGTCCTTTGTTTTACTCTTTCTTAGCCAAATTGTGAAATCAACCTTGTCGTCCCTCAGCAGATGCATGGATTACAAAATTTTGGGATATACACATACACTGGGATTCTATTTGGCAATAAAGAAGAACAAAATAATGTCATCTGTAGGAAAATGGACCTGGAGAACATCCCTCTTTCTCGATCTCTCTCTCTCTTCTTTATTAACTCATCTTTTTTCTTTCTTTGCCAAAAACAGTATTCTACCGATGACAAGGATTACAGATACCTTGCCATGTAGCAAAATGTCTGGTTCAAACCAGAGAGGGAGGTTATACTGATGGGAAAGGGAGGCACCCGGAAGCCGGAAGCCACAGCCAGGCTCAGCCTTCTCGGTCTCTGCTCAGTATCAGTAGCTAGGCAAATGCTCACGCTGTGTCTACACACTACCAGGTATTTGGGAAGTACTGCTCCCAACACTCCAACTCCAGGGTAATACTTCCTAGCGCACTTCCTGGAATAAAAAAAAAAAAATTGAAATCTCATTCATTTCCTTCAAAAGAACAGCCCAAATCCTTACCTTGGAACTCAGAGCTATTCATCACCTGCCCCTATTCTGCTTTTAAAGTCTTACTTTCCATTATTTCCTCCCATGTAACTCGGGATCCAGCAGGAGACAGCACACTGCAGGCTGTTTGTCAATTCCAATGGACAATTTTACACTCGAGAGCTTTTATTTATGGCCTTACTTATTTCTTTGACTGTTAAATGGAAAATACCCAACTCTCCTGCACAGAGGTCCCCTGATCCATTTGTTAGCATGAATAACTTAAAAAAAATAGACCCATAGTACTTTGACAAGTACCTGTAAACTAGCTTTAGAAAAGTCTATTTGCATTCTCAACATACTATGAATAGCAAACCCCCTATAGAAACTAATACATTTTAATTTTACTTTCATTTTAGAATAATTAAATCTATATATGCAAGAGACACATGCAGGATGCCTAGGCCTTTGCAAAAGCCCAAAAAAGAAAACATGTCAAATACAACTTTCTCTCTTTTGTATCTCTAAAATGTTAGTTGAATGGCTTGCTCACTGTTTCCCTGTTTCTACTCTCACCACCTTTGGGCCAAATGAAATTATTTATGTAAAAAGCACTCTTATGTTTCCTGTAAGGCATTATGTAAATGTCTAACATCACTGCTGCGTGCAATCCAGCTGTTAGGGCCTCAGGGAGATTTGTATCAGTGTGGGTAAGTATATACATTCATGTAGTCCAGTTGTTAGGGCTTTGAGAAGATTGGTTTCAATGTGGCTAAATTCATACATGCTAAATCAAGTATAGTACTGCATCCATCACTGCATATTTTTTTATAGTGCTGATGAGTAAACCCAGAGTCTCCCTCATGCTAGGTGAACCCTCTACCACTAAACTATTGCCCCAACCCTACTAATTGGATATTTCAATCCCAATTAATACTTATACCTTAAGTCAATATAAAATTGAAGCAACTGTGTTTGGGTTTAAATTATTCAAAGAGCTCCTTAGAATCTACAAATATTTTGCATAGATAAAAAAATATTTTAGATAACTCTGTGTTTAATACACTCGGGTATCATAGTTCCCCCAGGAAGAACAAGAGTACTTTGGAACTCAAAAACTTTTACAAACTTATTTATTTGCCCATAAACACTGTTTTGTCATTATTATTATTATTCATTATTATTATTATTATTATTATTATTATTATTATTATTATTTTGGTGGTACTGGGGTTCCTGGAAACCCGTCTACCTCCGGGCTACACTTCCAGACCTATTAGTTAATCAGTTTTATTTTTTCACCTATGTAAATTATGCGAAACTATAATTCGGCTCAAATTAAATACACTTAAGAAGTATGTGGTGGATACCAATGCACAAAGGGACTTTGCTGCGGGCCATGTATTAAAACAACTCATCACAAGATCTCTATCAGTGTAGAACATTCAAAGGGAACAGAGAATTATAAATAGGCTATAACCGAGGAGGTGATAAAATAGGGCCTAATGGAAAATTTTAATCAAAGAGAGTTAGATTGGACCAATGTGTTGTCGGGAAGATGTTGTAGAGGATACAGCCTTTGAATTCATCCACGTATATGACTTTGGGTCTGTATACATGCTCAAGGTCAGAAAGAGAACAACTTCTGCTTTTCCCATTATAACCGTATTTTCAGCTTAGATGGAAACAGTTCCAGGGCAATTCACCCCCTCTGGCTTTATATCTATGTTTGTGCATCTTTGAAAAGTGGGATTAGAGAGAAACCTGCAGGCATATTAATAAATAAATTTCACATGCTGTTAGATATTAAGTAAACATACAGATAAATATTCCTCTAGGGGTTATGATCTTATAACCTGGAGATTTCTAATTTGGCACCTATGACATATAGTTACTTCCCATGGGGTTTTCAGTAAATGAATTCCCATATTTTCCATTTTTAAAAATACATACAACCCAGGCTCACTTAATGTACTTCGTAGATGATGCAGGGTGTTGCTTTTGTCTAAACAAAGTAAATTACAGAAAGTTTATACTTTGCATGTCTATTCTTGTTTCTTCCCTTTTGAAAAACACAACGCATGCAATTTAAATAGTTGGCAGCAAACTGCTGAAAACTCTCCTGATCAATGATGGGACTGAAAGGCCTTAAGCTTTTGAAATGCGTTCTCCGGGCAATAAGCAATCAATCAAAGTTCAAATGTTAATTAGCTACATGTTTGAAAATCTCAATAATAATGCAAGGAGTGTCTGCCACATTGATTATCAAAATATTAGAACAGATAATATTAGTGAGCCATGAAAGTAGCCGGCTGAGCAAAGCAATGCTGGTCCACAGTGACTTTAACCATGAAATTAACTTTCCTGGGGACGTTTACTACGTTAGAAACTCTTCTTAAATTTAAAAGGCACCCATAGAAAGAATTTGATAGACAATAATAAATGCCTTTCAGAGAACTGAAACTTTTATATTGATAAGAATGTTTTTTTTTCTCTTTTATGATGTTTTGGTTTTTTTTTTTCTTTTATGGTATTTGTTTATTAACAAGGGAAAAGGAACTAGCCTAGATGAATTATAAAATGACTTCATCTCACCGGGCATGGTGGTGCACACTTGTAATCCCCACGCTTGGGAGGCTGAGACAGGAAAATTACACAAGTTCGGATCCAGCCTCAGCTACTTAGTGAGGCTCTCAGCAACTTAGTGAGACCCTGTTTCTCAAATACAAAAACATATAAAATCGGTTAGGGAGCATAGCCTGGAGGTAGAAAGCCTCTGGGTTCCACCCCCAGTACCACCTAAAATAAAAATAAAAATAAAAAAATAAAATGACCTCATCTAGTTGCCTATTAGCTATGGGCAAATGATACAGATTGTCTAGGTAGATGCAAATATAAGATTGCATGTGCCAATAAAGAACTGAAAACATTTTCTCCTTGCTTGTTTGATTTTGTTTCTGCTCTTATTGGTACATTGTAGTTTCAGATGATGCGGCTCATAGGGATACTGAGACACTGCACTCAGCACTTGTTGGGATTCCCTGGGTTCCCTTCCCATCCCCAAATAGGATATTGAAATTGGCATTGGGATTCTCGCACGTGGACGTAATGGGACTGGAAGTGTTTCCATCACGGCTTGTCCTTCCTCTTCTCACTATCATCCCTAGACCAGCTCCCTCACACCACGGCGTTTCATCCTCCATTGTTTAGAGCCCCTCTTGTATCCTGATTACTCCCTCACTTCCACATAAGAGAGAAAACATATAACCCGTAACTTTCTGTGACTGGCTAATCTCACTTATGTTCTAGAGGTCCATCTGTTTTCCTGCAGTTGACAAAAGAATCAACTCAAGATGGATCAAAGACCTGGAAATTAGAGCAGAGGCTTTGAAACTGGTAGAGGAGGGCATCGGTGGAACACTCCAACATATAAGCACTGGTAGAAGCTTCCTCAATAAGACCCCAAAGTTCAGGAAACTAAAACAAGAATTAATAAATGGAATAGCATTAAGCTGAAAAGTTTATGTTCAGCAAAGGAAACCATCAAGAGTTTCAAAGGAGGACCTACAGAATGGGAGATCTTTGCTAGTTATCCCTCAGACAGAGGACTAGTATCTAGAATATACAAACTATTAAAACACTTAACACTAAAAAACAAATAACCCAGTCAAGAAATGGGCAATGGCCGAGCATGGTGGCGCACTCTAGTAATCCCTGCGCTTAGGGGGCGGAGACAGGAGGATCACATGCAGGTTCGAAACCAGCCGCGCTGGCTTAAGAGACCCTGTTTCCAAACAAAAATATAAAATAGGTCTGGGAGTGTAGCCCGGAGGTAGAAGGGATTCCAGGAACTCCAGTACTGCCAATAAATAAATAAATAAATAAATAAATAAATAAATAAATAAATGAAATAAAGAAAAATAAAGATATGGGCAATGGAGCTCAATAGACACTTCATAAAAGAAGAAACACAAATGGCCACTAACTATATGAAAAAAAAAATGTCCAACATCATTAGAATTAGGGAGATTCAAATTAAAACTACACTGAGATTCCATCCAACCCCAATTAGAATGGCAGTCAGGCATCAAAAAGTCAACAACAATAAATGCTGGCAATAATATGGGGAAATAGAAACTCTTCTACTCTGTTGCAAATTTGCACTGTCACTCTTAAATAAACATGATGATTTTTCCGAAAACTGGGAATAGATCCACCATATGATTCAGCTATATCACTCTTGGGTATCTTTCTACAGGGACTGAAATCATAATATTATAGTAATACATGTATATTATGTTTATAGCAGCCCAGTCCACAGTAGCCAAATTATGGACGCAAAACCTTGGTGTCCATCAACAGATTGAATAGATTACAACATTATGGGATATATACACAACAGAATTCTACTCAGCAATAAGGAAGAACAAAATGGTATCATTCGCCTAAGAATGAGTGGACCTGAAGAACATTATTTTAAGTGAGATTTCCCTCCATGTTTTCTAAGGTGGAATTTTTGTAGAGACGTTTACTCAGATTTAGAAATAACCAGCAGAAAAACTGTTCTACTCAGTTTGCCATTTAGTTGGACTAGTGACTTATGCCCTAGGTTTCCAGGTACTTTATCAAGAAATGAGGCATAATAACACTTGCTCTAATAAACTATATACAAACATGAGCACTTCACAGAGTACTATCCACTGTATGAATGTAAACTACATTTTCTTTTCTGCATTGAACCCAGGAGGACTCTATTTCTGAGCTACATCCCCTGTCTTTCTTTCTTTCTTTCTTTCTTTCTTTCTTTCTTTCTTTCTTTCTTTCTTTCTTTCTTTCTTCTTTCTTTCCTTCCTTTCTCTCTCTCTCTCTCTCTCTCTCTCTCTCTCTCTCTCTCTCTCTTTCTCTTTCTTTCTGTACTGGGGATGGAACTCAGGGGCATTCTTCCTTTGAGCTACACCCCCAGCCCTATTTTTTAGTCTTCTTTTTTTTTTTTTTTTTAAACAGTGTCTCACTGAGTTGTGAAGGGATTCGCTAAGTAGCTGAGGCTGTCTGCAAACCGCTATCCTCCCATCTCTGCCTCTGGAATGCTGGGATTACAAGTGTGCGCCACTACGCCCGACCTTGTTCTTTATGTTTTAAACACCATCTCACTAAGTTGTGGAAGGCCTCCCATGTTGCTGAAGCTGGCCACGAACCCAAGGTCCTCCTGTCTCAGCCTCCCAAGTACTGGGATTGCAAGTGTGCGCCACCATGCCTGGGTTAAGCTCTAACTCTTACTGCTATTAAAGCTGTTCAGCAGAACAGCTTTTGTGCTGGGAAGCTTGATGTTTCTAATTTGTAACTAAAGTGAACAAAGATTATTTGTCCAATATTATAGGTACCCCCAAAGTTTCCAAATTTTATGCCACAAACTCCAGAAGTTCATTGAAAAATACTGAACAAGTGTATAACATGAATAGATTTATACAGAAAGTCTGAGGGATTGTGAGAAGGTGAAGGACATCAAAATAAAATGCAACAACAAAAAAGGCTATTCAGGTAATCTTGATAAGAGACCACGAAGTCCCCAAACAGAACAGGATCAAATGTCGGCAGAAAAGAGCAATTAAAGATATGCTTAGAAAGGTCAGAACTTCATGATCATGTGCAGAGCCTGTGCATGGTCCAGGGAGTTCTCTAGAACAGTCTTCATTAGGTTCTGATTTTCTAAAGAGTTTTGTTATGAGTGAATTTTTTTTTTTTTTTTTTTAGGTACTGGGGATTGAACCCAGGGGCATTCTACCTCCAAGCTACTCCCACAGCCCTATTTTTTATTCTTTATTTTGGAACAGTGTCTCACTGAGTT
Organism: Muscardinus avellanarius; assembly: GCF_963383645.1. NCBI lineage: Eukaryota > Metazoa > Chordata > Mammalia > Rodentia > Gliridae > Muscardinus > Muscardinus avellanarius. The sequence goes on along the minus strand of NC_137797.1, from coordinate 107,099,387 downwards.
GCAAAGAGCCTCATTAAGTAGCTGAGGCTGTCCTTGAACCTAGATCCTCCTGTCTCAAGCCTCCCAAATACTGGGATTACAATTGTGTGCCACCACGCCCAGTTCACGAGTGAAAATTAAAGTTATCATGAACGGAAGATACATTTTTTTTCCTTGCTTCTATTGAAAAAATATAAGATTTCTCTCTTTTAATCTATTATTATGGAGAATTCCATCAATTGATTTAACAATAAATTGACTTTTTGTCTTCTGCCCTATGCATCCTCCTGGTCTGTATACATCATTAAAAAAAAAAAAACTATAGTATCACACTTTCTGTGAGTATTCTAAAAGAAGATCAAAACAGGAGTTTGGAGAAGCCTGGATTTTGAGCCAGTTGATTAGATATTTGAGTTCTACATCCATCTGGGCTAAGCCCTGGTGGTTAGTATCTCAACAGAATTGCAGTATACTCTTGGGTCTTTAGCAGAAAGGGGATACATTATTCTTTTTTTAGATATTTCTGGAATCCATTGGGCAGTATTTAGTTTAGGAAGTTTGCATCTATATTCATGAGTCAGTCTGCGATGTATTTTTTCCCCCTGAAATAGCCTTGTCTTATTTTTTGATCAAGGTTACACTTACCTCACAAAATGGGCTGGGACTGTATTTTATTTTACTCTCAAAGTCTGAGAAAAATTATTTCTTCTGTGAGTGTTTGGCAGAACCTATTAATGAAGCCATCTGGGACTGGAGTTTCTTTGTGGGAAGGCTTTTGATTAATGATTTAATTTCTTAATGTCTATGTATATACTATTTATATATTCTCTTCCTTCTGGAATCACTTTTCGGTGATTATCTATTTTAGTGAAATGTGAAAGCTTATTACTAAAGGGTTTTCAAATTATTCTAATAATATGTCCTCAATATTTTTAGGATCTGGAGATATGTCCCTGTTTAGTAGTCCTGGGACTTCCTTCCTTTTTCATAATTAGTATAATCTGAGGGATAATTAATTTAAGCAGTCGATTTAAAAAACAATGTTTGAATTTTTGATCCTCTTTATTACCCATTTTCTATTGTAATAATTTTTGCTTCTGTTCTTAATCTTGCTTGTTCTGTTTCTGCTGTATGAGATAGATAACTTTAATCCATTGATTTCCATTACCTCTCCCTCTTCTCTCTCTCTCCCTCTCTGTCTTTATGTATGTATATACATATATATGAATATATTTAAATATTACATAAAATATGAGTAATAAAATAGCCTCTTGTATGGCTGTAGCAAATTATTAACTATCTTTTGGCTAAGTTTTTCTTACTTTCCTTTTTGACACCATGGTTATTTAGAAGCTTAAATGTTTGACTTCCAAATAAATAGAAAATTTTCTGGTTATCTTTTAAAAATTTTATTGTAGTTTAATTGCCATTACTCCTGCTCTTAGATATTAGATAAGATTCAATTTGTGATTCAGAAAAAGGTCAATTTTTATAACATTTCTAAGTGTGCTTATAAAGATTAGGTATTCTCCATTTACTAGCTAAAGCATCTATCTCTGTGAACATATATCCACATTAAAGTATATATTTGAAGCTATGTGTCGTCTATATAGGTATGTTATTTACAGGTGTAAATTTAAATGGACACAGTAATAGAAATATCTAGCCTACAATATGGCTTTTGTTTAAATTTTCCATGTAAGCTAGACATGGTGGTGCATGCTTGTAATCCCAGTAGTTGGGAGGCTGAGACAGGAAGATCACAGGATCTAGGACCATCTCAACAAGTAGTGAGCCTCTCATTAACCCAGAAGACCCTATTTAAAAATATATAAAAAATAAAAAATAGGACAGGGAGGGTGTGTGGCTCAGAAGTAGAATGCCCCTGGGCTCAGTCCCCAGTACCACAAAATATAAATAAATAAATAAATAAACAAACAAAAAAACAAACAAATAAATAGCCTATGTGATTTTTCTGAACATTTTCTCTATCATTATCGATAAAAGTATGTAAAAATCCCCCTTATGTTTTTTCTTATGTTTTCATGATAGCATTCCGTATTTGCACAATTCACATGTACTCATATTTTGGGTCAATCAAAAAAAACATTTGACTTGAAGGTCTACTTAGTTCTGAGAGTAACACGTCCTTAGATGTCCTGTCCTCGCTGGCTCTCTCTCATCCTTTGTACTTGCTCCACCAGAGCATTATTTCCTCCTCTCTCCTTTGGTTTCTTCACACGTCAACACTATTCTCTTGTCTGGGGCTTCCTTTATTGGGATGCTAGTCATCAGTGTTTTGGAAGTACCCACTTTCCTCTACTTTTACCTGAATTGTAATTGTATTCATCGTCTTCAGTTTCATTATTAGCCGAATTTTCTCTTCCTCCCACTACGCATTTGCTGACTTCTTGAATCTACACTATACATTGCTTTCTTATTAGTTCTGGAGATTCTAACTATCTCTACCATTGTTTCTTCAACCTCATTCAGTATCTTATCTTCTTCCAGACCCTTCTTATAGCCATATTAAGCTTTCTTAGTCTATCAGTTTCCCCACTGTTTTCAAGTGATTTACAGTTTTTTTCCTGTTTCTCTGCACTGTGTTCTAGATTTAATTTCCCATCTTCCAAGTCACTAATTATCTCTTTAGCTGCAATTCATCTTATACCATGACAATTACCAAGTGTTAAGTTTTAATTATTTTTTTATTTTCACACATAAAACATTATTCAAGTTTTAAGTCGGCTTTATAATTTCATTTGTTGATTTACCCTTGATGATATCTTAAAGCAGATATTTTTCTTATTTAAATCTTCTATTTCAAATGCTTTGTTTATGTTTAACACTTTCAATACCTGTAAAAATTTGAAGTTTGCTTCTCTTAGTTCTTGTTAACGATGTTTTTTATTCAGGAGAACTAGTTCTTACTTCCTACTGTGAATGCCGTCATGAAATTATTTGAAAAAAATGCTTTTAGACCTAAAATATAAAGGCTTGCTCCAAAGGACTTGCATTTGTGCATGCTACGCACCAGGGGGCACTACAATCTAGGTGTGTGGCAAACCCGGGGCAGGTCTGAGATTTCCTTGGACCCTAGAGGATTTGAATAGTGAGCAAGTCCTAATTTGGACAGAACCCATGCCCACAGTCACAGCTCTTCCTGGGAAGGTTGTTAAAAGTGTAGTCTCATACTTACTAGGTGCCAATTAGAATGTCACAGAGTCATCTTCAAAACGGGTTACACATTTTTGCTTTGATTTTCTTGTTTTTTGTTATGTTTTGTTGCCCTTATACCAAGTACTTTGTAGTCTCTGCCTGAATATGGGAAAATCTTATATTAGAGTATCTATATTATAAAGACACTGGATCTTGATTTCTGCCCTCCACCAAACCTGGGAGGTATCCAAAACTAAGCTCGAGTTAATCTATCTCAACATACATTTCAAAAACCTATATATAAAATAATTAATTACATATAATTTCATCCACTAAAAATCTCATGTTCTCTTCCCTGTTATCTGTGAATTCCTTTTTATGCAGCATAAAGTAATTTAGCAGCTTGAAAAAAAAACTTGGTCTTTTTTTCAAGTAAATCTATTTTTAATATCTCTGCAGCTGCCATCTTCACAGAGATTATTACTAAAACATTTTGGTTTACAACATAACTTTGCAAAGTTTCAGACACACAGAGATGTTTACCAGCACTGTTCATCAGAGCCACACACATCAGCTACAAGACATTTTTACACTGCTCGAGGAAATTTTAACTCTATTATCGAAGATATATCTTTATTAACAACAAAAGCCACATCCTGCATCCAGCACATTAGCATTTTAAAGACTGGAGTTAAGATGTCCATGTGAGATCTGATCTGTCAAAAGGCAATTTTTGTGTGAGTGTAACCTTCACTATAGAATAATGGCCAGACCAGAAGGATTACCAGAAATTATGAACACTTGTAAGTCAAGACTAACCCCTCCCCTGAAGATGAAGATAAAGGCACCCCCCTCATTTCCTTGGCCAACTGGAATCATCAGTTCTGTACATGTCTGTCATCTCCTTGACTCTCAGGCACCTCTAATGATTCATCATAGGATGTTTTGAACACGGTTATTCCTCTTTCTCAAGTTCACTCGCTGGATATGGGGGTTCCATGGAATTATGCACTACCTCTTTTTCTCCACTTAAAAAGATGAGTAGGATATACTCATCCAAGGAGACACTCTAAAGGGATTCACGATGTAATGGTTGCCAGACTCATTAGGGTGCACCTGCTGGCCAGTGGCTGCTGGCAAGTGGCTGGGGTTGAAGAGATAGTGCGAGACACATATAAATCAAAATTTCAACGCCAACAACCTTCTTTCTGGGCCGGAGGATGATTAATCACACCGCCGGTGTCGTGTATGCAGGTTCTTGTTCAATAAGTAACAGTTGACACCCTGAGGTTATACCTTGGTCCCCCTCCCTTTCTTTTATATGGAGTTGTGGGAGTGGGGCTACCAGTCCTGCCTAGATGCTCACTTTCAAATTACAGTCTAGAAAATCCTTACACTGCCTGACTTACACCTTCCAGGAACAACAACAATAAAAAAGAAGAAGGCAGAATCGCCATGCCACATCAAATTGTTCCCAGTCTTCAGTGGGATGACGTCTACAGATGATGCTAGAGAATTGTCAGTAGACCTCAGTCTTGTGTCTTGGTAAATGTTATAAATGGAAGAGTTCATGGGCTATATCTTAGTATCCCCTGATTTCTACTAATATTATTGTGACTTTTACAATATTATTAAATATTTCCTTTAATTCAATAAATAAAAAACAGTAGGCAGGTGCCTTGGGGCATGTGTGTAATTCCACGATTTGGGAGGCTGTGGCAGGAGGGTTGCAAGTTCTAAGCCAGTCTCAACAATTTAGCATGATGTTATCTCAAGATTTAAAAAAATCAAAAGAGCTGGTGGTGTAGCTCAGAGGTAGAGTGCACCTGGGTTCTAGGGCAGTTCCCCAGTACCACAAAAAAAAAAAAGAAAGGAAGGAGAAATATCTATATTTGAAAACGTGGACTTCCTTTATAGTAACCGAATCTTAGAATAAAGTATTTTGGGTTTGGTTCTGGGGATTTAATCTTTAGCCTTGATGCATGCATGCTCTGCATGGGTTTACCACTAATCTATATCCCAAGCCTTGGGAATATTCAGTCATCTAAATAGAGACTTCATTTGAGTCTTTGTAATCTATAGCAATTCTGCTTTCCCAACATTCAGCCTGTCCTCTTAAGAAGTGTGTCTATGCATAATTAATACTGTGTGTATAATTAATTCAAGCCACAAACAGAGAAGGCCTCAGCTGTCCCATACGATGGGATACAATTTAAATTGTATTATAGTTAATAAAACCAGTGGTAGCAATAGGAAAGCTGCCTCTTCCTCAGGTTCATGGGAGATGGGTTTAAATATTCACCTTGAATCAAATGTCCACTAAGAATCAACTTCAAAAGGATGAAGAAAAGCCTGGCATGTTGGTACACATCTGTAATCTTAGCACTTGGGAGATGGAGGCAGGAAGATTGAAGGTTTAAAGTCAGCTTCAGTAACTTAGTGAGATCCCATTTCAATAAATAAATAAATAATAAGTAAATGAATAAATAAATAAATAAATAAAAGAAATAGGACTGGGAGTGTAGCTATGAGGTAGAACCCTCCGGGTTTAATTCCCAGTATCAAAAATAAATACATAAAGCCACTTTGGAAAACAACATGGAGAATCCTCAGAAGAATAGGAACAAATCTACCATATGATCCAGCAATACCACTTCTGGGTATCCACCCCAAAGAATGAAAACCAAGCTACCAAACTAATGCATGTGTATCTATGTTCATAGCCGCACAATTCACCATTGCCAAACTATGGAACCAGCCAAGATGTCCGTCAACAGATGAATGGATTACAAAACTGTGGGGTATGAACACAATGGAATTTTACTCAGCCATCAAGAACACAACTCTGTCATTTACAGGGACACGGGTGAAACTGGAGGACATTATGCTAAGTGAGATTAGTCACAAAAAACAAGAAATCGGATGCTCTCCCTAAGATGTGGAAACTAGGGAGGAAATGGGTCTTAGGAGGAACTCTAGACAAAGAAGGGGAAACTATAGATGAGCAAATAAGGTGACCGAACTGAGGGGATGGGAGAGGGGAAGAGGAAATTTCCTAATGTACAGGATGTACATTCACAAACATGCATGTGTAACTGATTGGCTACACATGCATGTAACCATGGGAAGGAGGGAGGGGGAGGGAATGGAGAAGGAACTGGGGAAGGGCTAATTGAGTGATGCGTGCATGTATGCCTCCACCATCTTGTAGTCCATTAAAATTACGATTACAACGCACCAATAAAAATTTAAATAAATACATAAATACATAATAAATTGGATGCAGGGGTGTGTCTCCACTTCCTTGCCCAATGCAGGCATAATTAAATCAGTAAGAGATCCTAAACGTTCACCTTTAACATCTATTCTAGAAGTTAGCTTGGCCTCATAAAAGTGACCTTGGCAGTTTGTAGAGTAGAAAGAATATCATGATGTGCTCTTTGAAGAGTTTCTTGAGTCCAAAGAAAATTCTTCCAGATTTTGAAAGTGAGGGTTGAAGACAGTTCCCAGCTATATCCCTGTATTTGTCGTGGATCTGCAAAGGAACTGAGTTAACAGAGGCATAGTGAGAGAGTGAGAGCAAAAGAGAGATGTATTGCCTGGCGTGGTGGCGCACATTTGTGATCCCCGTGCTTGGGAGATGGAGACAGGAGGATCGTGCAGGTTCGAAGCCAGCCTCCCTGGCTTAAGAAACCCTGTTTCCAAATAAAATATAAAATAGATCTGGGAGTGTAGCCCTGAGGTAGAAGGTTCCATCCCCAGTACCACCAAAAAAAAAAAAAAAAAAAAAAAGAGAGAGAGAGAGATGTATTGAAGAAACTGGCTCACCTGACCATGGAGGTCCCACCGCCTGCCTTTCGCAAGTTAAGAACCAATTGAGCAGGTGGTGACCAGCAGTCTGAGTCTTGAGAATTGAGGATAAGGATGATGGTGAAAATCCTGGTCTTAGTCCAAAGGCACAAATACTAAGAGAAATGATGTCCAAGTGCAGGAAAAGATGGATGCCTCAGCTTAAAGGGAGAGCATAAATTGCCCCTTCTCTGCCTACTGTTTTATTCAGACCCTCAATGGATTGGGCGATGCCCATCCACATTGGCTAGGGTGATCTTCATTCAGTGTACCAACTGAATTGCTAATCTTTTCCAGGAACATCCTCATTGGCACATTTGGAAATAATATTTTACCAGTCCTCTGGGTGTCCCTTAACCCAGAGGGGATGACACATAAAATTAGCCATCACAGCCCTCCCTGAGATTCACTGAGTGAAGAAAGATACTTTGCCAAAGGACATGGGTTCCTCCCCAGAGGCCACCTCATTCAGGGATTAGAGAGGCAGTCTTTTATGTCAACTTGTAATTTCCTGATGTGTGTGCTGAGTGCAGTTACATATTCAGCAATGAAATGGCACAAAATAATTTTTTAAAAAATACTGAGAATGTATTCAGCATCAGGCTTTCTCCTGACACTTTGCCTATTTAGGCAGTCTTACGTCCTAGCCCCCTAGGTACCTGGCAGTATCATGATTCTTTTTCAGAGGAGAAAACTCAGCCTTATAGTTAATTAATTTCCCCAAGTTCACATTGTCCTGTGATTGAGTAAAAGAGTATCTTGCTTCATCACAACCAAATAGATATTTCAGAGTCCAATAAAGTATGGTATTAGGAGTCATAGCTAACTTGCTTATTTTCTTGTGTTTCTGAATGTAGGATTTGAGTTTTCTCTGGAAGAAAATGTTGTGATGAGTTTCTCCTTGATTTCTCTCTTTTTCTCACATTTCATACCCACTCTGAAAATTTTGAGGTAAAGAAACCTAGAGTAAATGATTCTGCCTCCCTACACTTTTACCACCTTCTGCCAGGACTGTTCTGTCTCCTGAAGGTAAAAGCTTCCTTATCAGTCAGGTTTGTGTGTGGAAATAGAACCAATCAGATACACATGCATGTATAAGTACAAATATGTGCGCATGTGTAAGCAGATATAAACTCTTAGAGGTGAGTAATAGCTCCAGCAAAGTAGCCTGACACAGAATCAAGTCGTGAAACCCATTAGCATTCCAATATACCAATCAAGAGTCCACTGAAAAAAGAAATCCAGAAAACAGCTTTGTCAGAATTACCTCAAAAAAGATAAAATACTTAGGAATCAATTTAACTAATGAGGTAAAAGACCTCAATCACTAAGCCAAGCATGGCAAGGAGGGATGGGGAGGGAATGGGGCAGGAACTGGGTAAGGACTAATTGGGTGATGTGTGCATGTATGTCTCCACCATCTTGTATCTCATTATGATGTATGACTATGATACATGAATAAAAAATGAAAAAAGTGATCTAAATATGCAATGTAATCCCTATTAAAATACCACGGTCACTTTTCACAGATTTAGAGAAATCAGTCATAAAATCCATATAGAAAAACAAAAGACCCGAGTATCCAAAGCAATTCTCATCAGTGAAAACGATGCCAGAAGTACCACAGTATCTGATTTCAGATTTTAATTTTATTTTGAAATAGAGTCTCACTAAGGTGCCCAGGCTGGCATCAAACTTGCGATCCTACAACTTCAGCTTCAGGTCTACAAAGTGAGCCACCATGCCTGGCTTTAACTCGGTTAAAATGACGATAGTATTTTTTTCTAACAAATCACTTTGAGTGATCAGCACTGTCATTGCTGAGGAGGAGAATCTGCAGTATTCTTGGCCTTGCAAAATTTCCTCATTGCTACATCTCTCCCATCAAGGCCATGCAAAGTATGCTTGCTGCTGGGAAGATAGGTAACATCTACAAGATGCCATTTCACGCCACTCACAGGTATGTATGTACTCGTATTTTTCTCTATACGCACAGATATGCACTCTCTAATTTTTCCTCTTCCTATAACAAAATATGTTTAATCATAGCAGACTAACATATACATAAAATATGTTGCTGCTACACATATAGTAGTTAGAATTAAAGTCTAAAATTCTTAGCCTTTTGTAGACCTTTAAGCTCATGGTGAGCTACTTGTCCACATTCACTATACTAGTGGTGTTATTTCAAGTCTTTAAATACGCCAGTCTTTTTCCCAGCTCAGGATCTCTGTATATGTTATTTTTTCCGCTTAAGTCATTCTTCTTCATATGGCTAATATAATCTGACTTACATAGTTTAGTTTTTCAGGGATTCCCTCTTAAACCCTTCCACCTTTGTAAAATATCTTATTTCTTCTCTAAAAACAATTTTGTCCTTTTTATAACTACATAATTATTTGTGTAACCCATACCTAAGTTGCTGTTGTACAGTTTTTGAAACTGGTCCTATGACTGCTAATCTTGATACTAAAAATACGCATCATGTCTTGAGTGATCTTGGAGAAACTTTCTTACAGGGAAGGTAGTCCCAGAAGAGTCCTAATATGAGATCAGGATGGATTGTGCAGAAGTTTGCCGCTGAGGGGATGCAGAGGGATGCTCACCATATCTGTGAGCAGGCAGTCTTTTGTTTGCTTTTCCCCAAGCTAAATTTGAAACACAATTCAGAAGAAGTGATGATTGCTGTCATCACATGGTTAGTGCACTCCGAACAACTCTCTGCTGACCAACAAACAGGCGTTTGGTTTAAGGATGGAGGTTCTAAGGTGAATAAGTATCATCCTACCTGGAAGACGGTTGCAGCAGCAAAACCAGCAGATGGGAAGAATGACTGAGGAAGGTACGAACAAAGCAGGCCACCGAGCTGCTTTCCTCGAAGCGAGCAAAGAACCGGAGAGTGGAAAGAGCACAGTAGGACGGGCTGTCCCTGACTCCTAAGTGATGGCCAGTGGTCAGGCAGGTGGACAAGAAAAGACTGCATCATTAAAGGGACACCTGTATGGATCGCGGTCCTATGGAATCCACTATGGGAAATTGAGAGGTATAATAAAGTAGGAAGTTCAGAGGAAGGGGAACATGAGGTAGGTAGTGAAAGGAATATTAAGGGTAAAGAGAGGAGAAAGTACAAAATCCCTTGGTTTGGTCAAGGAAGGTCAGTTGGGCTATAACTGGTCCATTTTCAGGGAAAAGTTGACTGTGAGAGAAGATAGTTTGTAAAAGACTGTGTGTGTGTGTGTGTGTGTGTGTGTGTGTGTGTGTGTGTGTTGCATACATATAGTTTTATATATTTTATATTTGTGTGTGTATATATGTGTGTGTATATATATGTGTGTGGTATGTGTTTCTGTGTGTGTATATATATGCTTCTGCACAAACCATCTCCATTTCATCTTGGGACGCTTCTTGGACTTCCATTCCCATGAGAAAGTTTCTCCAATATTACCCAAGACAAAATAGGTATTTCTAGTTTCAAGAATTTCAGTCATAGGACCAGTTTCAATTACTATACAATAGCAAACTATATATCACTTACACAAATCACCATATAGTGCACAATTATGTAGTTATTAGGAGAAAATTGTTTTAGAGAAAAAAATAAGAGCTACAACCAAGGTGGAAGTATATGTGTGTGTGTGTGTGTGTGTGTGTGTGTGTGTGTGTGTGTGTTTATTTATTTATAGAGAGATAGAGGCAGAGAAACAAAGAGAGACAGAAACAAAGAAAGATGCACACATGATCACATCCTAACAAATTAGATTTCATTCTGTCAACAGAGAAATAATCAGAGGGTTTACACGGAAAAGTAAAATTATTCAAAATCTTAAAGAATTTCTCTAGCTGCTCCTAGGAAACAGACTGTGTAGGGCTGTGGTAGCAGAGTGATATTCACAAGTATTTAACAGGTTCTTACCTTTCTCTGCCTCTGAAAACCGAGTTTCTAGGATGACTCTTCCTTTGACAAGACCCAAAAGGTTGGAGGTTTCAAAGATTACCTGAGACTTAATAATTTGCTACAAGGTCTAGTAGAACTGACTGGAAGTTGTTATAGTCATGGTTGTAGCTTATCACAGTGGAAGATAGAGGTTAACATGAGCCCAGGGAAGAGATGCAAGGGGCAGATTCTCGGAAGGTTCCCCGTACAGACATGCCAGGTGCCCTCTCCCAGAGAAGTCAAGACAGCACTGACCTCTCCCAGAAATGGGGGTGACCATATATGTGTGACAGTGTGCGTGGATTATTGCTAACCGAGAAAGCTTACATGAGCTTTGGGAAACACAATTCAGCCTATAAAGTGGACACTTTGTTCTCTTTGTAGCCTGTTCTAATGACTAGAAGAATTTGTAAGCAATATAACTACTCAAAACTGGCTGAATGGGTTCAATACCTGAAACACAAACACAGCTGCTGGCAGTGGATATTTATAACACAAGCTTTACTCCCAAGAATCTCACCTTTAGTGAAAGAAACATATCACTAGGAAGTAGATGTTGGGTGCTGGGCCAGAGATGGACTCCGGGGTTTCTGCTTAAAGTGAATCCTAGAGCAGGAAGATCAAGGGACAGTCCACAGAGAGGAGGCTTGTGCTGGGGGAGATGGTGGTGACCCTGGAGAGCAAGAACAAGAGCGTTCAATCAGTAGAGAGCTACACACACAAATGCAAAGAATTAAGAAAAAGAATGGCGCATTTGAAGGGATGAAAGTGGTTTGTTATGGACGCAATAAGGACAGAAAAGGACATAATTCTGGGAGCTAGGCAGATTATTTCATGTAAGGTAAATATTTGGGTAGTATGTTTAACACAGTGGAGAACTATTGACATCTTTGAAAGTAGAAAAGTGGTTTGCTTATTTATTTGTTTATTATTTATTCATTTTTGTGGAACCGGTGATGGAACCCAGAGGCATTCTACCTCTGAGCTACATCCCCAGCCCTACTTTTTATTCTTTATTTTGAAACAGGGTCTCACTAAGTTATGGAGGGCCTCAGTAAGTAGCTGAGGTTGGCCACAAACCTGCCATCCTCCTGTCTCAGCCTCCCAAATGGTGAGCCACCACGCCCAGCTTAGAAGAGTGGTATATTTAGTTTGACATTTTATTAATCAATTAATTTATTTATAGTGGTATGAGAATTTGGAATTAGGGCTGCTCTACCACCCAGCTGTACTCTCAGTGTTTGTTGTTGTTGTTGTTGTTATTATTTTATTATTGTTATTATTATCATTGTTTATTTTGAAAGCGGTCTTTTTTTTGTGGGTCTGGGGATGGAACCCAGTGGCACTTGACCTCCGAGCTACACCCCCTGCCCAATTTTTTATTCTTTATTTCAAAACAGGGTCTCACTGAGTTGTGAGGGCCTCACTAAGTAGCTGAGCTGTCCGCAAACCACGATCCTCCGGTCTCAGCCTCCCGAATGCTGGAATTACAAGCACACGCCACCACGCCCAGTAAAAACAGATCTTTCTAAGTTTCTGCTGCTGGCCTTGAATCTGTGATTCTCCTGCTTTAACCTTCCAATTACTGGTATTACAGGTATATGCCACCACGCCCAGCTCAGTTTGACATTTTAGAAATAACACTGATAACAAGGTAGAGAATGTATTTGAAAGAGCTGAATAAAATTAAAAAAGATACATTTGTGAAGTATATTCAAGTGGCAGAGTCAGTCATCGGAGAGAAAAACATTGAGAGTCTGAATTTAAAGGGTAACAAGATGGCAATGAATGATGACCAGAAGAGAAAGCTGTGTTAAATAGGAAATTATAGGTCGAGAAGACTTCTTTGATACAGAATGGAATCTAAGATGCTGTCCAAGTGATTGATGTTGATAATACATAAATGGAGTAAAAATATTTCTTTATTTTTTTCAGAAATCAGATAGGAAACAGGCAGGAGTTTTAGTGTATGCAAGAATCAGGAAGAATCATTATTGAAAATGCTAGTTTTGTGTTAGTTCCTTTCTAAGAGTCACATCCCAGAGCAATCACTGTGAAGCTTGGGAATTCAAAGGAATTGAGTTAAAAAGAAAAGAATGAGGCCATGTTTTGAGTATCTCAGTGTGGAAAATGTGTTCAGAGCACAGGAAACCTAGAACTGCAACTCTCAGAGCATAGAAAGCTAGCTCGAGTGTTATTATTCAAGAACTTTGATGATGATGATGATGTTGATGATGATGATGATTATTATTGTTATTGGTGGTACTAGGGTTCCTGGAAACCCTTCTACCTCTGGGCTACACTTCCAGACACCTATTTTTTTTTACATTTTTATTTGGAAACAAGGTCTCTTAAGCCAGTGCGACTGGCTTTGAACCTGCACAATCCTTCTGTCTCTGCCTCCCAAGCGCAGGGATTACAAGCGTGGGCCACCACACCCAGCTATTATTTATTGTTTTTTGTAATTGATGTAGGGTGTTTTTATATCTGTCTTTTGTTTCTTTACATATATTTTCTTTTTATTAATAGGGATGTCCAGGGGATCATAATTTTGATGGGTAAGTTCCTTCATTTTAAAGTCTTGGTTTTGAATGATTTATTATTTGTAGAAATGGTCTCCCCCCCCCCTCACACACACACACACACACACACACACACACACACACACACACACACACAGAACTAAACTCAACAGACCTGGCTGTTCTTTTAGGCAACCTTAGAAATCAGAGTGGATTGTTGCATAAAACACTTAGCTATGATAATTAGTGTCATGAGAGCAGCTGAAACAAACAGGTTAACGAGACAGGAATCCAGCTCATCACCATGGTGTTACAATTTGGCAAAATATCAATTTTACCATTATAGGAAACTCCATATTTGTTTGGAAGTGGAAAAAAAGAAAAGCAAATGATTTCCACTCCTTGAGCAGGTTCTCCGTCCCATCACTAAAGGCTACAAGATTCTCTAATGGACAACATTTCTGAAATATCAGGACTTATTGGCACAGATGCTTTCAGAAGGATCAATCTCAGGCTCTTCTTTTCTATTTGAAATTTCCATTGTATGTTTCAAATTACCACATAGCATCACAGTGGCAAATAGATAGTATGGTTCTTGAAAAAAAATTACCAATAATAAAAGTTAAGGGCCACAAGGTCAAAAGATATTTTCTTGAAGAATCTTGCAATATACCAAGTGATGCCTTGGGAAAAAAAAAAAAAAAAAAACCAACAACAGCAACAAAGCTGTTTAAAAAGACAGCAGCTGGTATAATGCTGCTTCATTACGGACCCGGTGGAGCAGAAGCTGTGCATCCATTTTGCTTTTTTCTCCATTGATGATATCAATGGAGCATTAATGAAATTCTTATAGTCTACTGGTACCGTATAAATTTAGCCTGAGTAAATCTTATACTGGCTCTATTATAATGTTCTTTTTTAAACTAGAGAAGAACCTCACTGTTTTTTTCTAATACAAAATTCACATAGAAAAGATATCTTCAGAACCACAATAAATAAGTCATCAACACTGTTTTTCATTACTTATTTACTTTCTTTTAACCATTAGGAATCTAGGTAGAATTTAAATCTAAATTAAAATTCTCATTTATGAGCTTGTTTCACTGAAATGTCACATAACCTTTCTCCAGTTAACAAAGTCAAGGTGCTTTGATTGTTGCTTCTTTATTGATTTTACTTATTTAATTCTCCTTTAGCAGAAACAAAGAAGCTTAGTTTCTGCCTGTTCTTTTATTTTGTTGACAAGATAAGATGTTTTTTCAAAACCCACCAAATTATGCAAATCAGTTAGCATTTGTCTCTCCTTTATAAATCGTGTCCAAACTACGATCGTATAGTTGTCCATTTATATAAGAATTTGGGGGCTAGACAGGAACCCAGATGTTTCAAGTGGATTTGCAAATGGCAAAGTCCTGCTCGTGGGATCTGCCTGCAAATCTATTTGAACATGCAAATCTTCTTTTCAAACAGATCGGTTTATTTTTATTTATTTTTTATTTTTTTATGTCCAACACAAATCCTTGAGCAAAGCAAAATGCTGATGGAATGTACACATGGCACGTCCATGCATTTCCAGACACGCGCCTTTATCTTTCTTGTGTCCTCTCAGAGATGGCAGACCAAGATGGCTGTTCTTTCTGTAAGGTTCTGAAGGCCTTCTGCAGCTTAGGAAATAGCAGAAGCCGTGGCTCCTCGAAGTGCCTTCTTCCTCTCCATGAGAATTGATGTGCAGCACGTCCTACTTTGGCTTCCTTGACGCACGGTGGGTCTATCTCGCAAGACCCACCACGTGTCCACAGCTACCTCTGTGCCTTCCTTTCTCAGCATATGCCCCTCGAGCATATCCTTGCCTCCTGAGTCCAACACATGAGTGTAGAGCTCCACTAAGAGGTACCTGCCGAAGTCACTACACCATTCTGGTTTTCACTCCACCTTGCCCCAGGTAGAGTAATAGCAAATCCTGCTGTTAGAGCACTATCTGTGTGGAATTCATCCTCACGATGACTTGATTTTCTCTCTACCTCCTGTTCCTGTGTAATCCGATTATTCTAAAAGGTTAATGATGGCGGGGAAAGCATGGTTAGAGTCTGTTCTCTCAGATCTATCATCTTCTCTCATTCTGTTCTACTAATGCTCTTAATCAAGATTTCTCACAGTAGCTTTCTATCTGACACCTGCCACATTTTAAACTTGCCTTCCTCGAAATCCATGTCTCGGCACCTTTGCGAACGTGACTTTCCTGAACTCTTGTCATTGTTTCTCTCCAACGTTACCCTCCCACTTATGGAACACAGAGCACAATCCTTAGGGTGCAACGTAAAGCCCGTTCCCGTTCAGCTCTAACTACATCTGTGTCTCTAGTATCTTTTTTCTACAACCTTTTTTTCTTATAACAAAGTGACTTTTTTTTTTTTTTTTTTGGTGGTACTGGGGTTCCTGGAAGCCCTTCTACCTCCGGGCTACACTCCCAGACCTATTTATATATTTTTATTTGGAAACAGGGTCTCTTTAGCCAGGGTGGCTGGCTTCAAACCTGCGCGATCCTCCTGTCTCTGCTTCCCAAGCGCGGGGATTACAAGCGTGTGCCCCCACGCTGGGCACAAAGTGACTTTTTAATTCAGTCTTCCAGGTACAATATTATTCCATGCCTCTGTGTGTGTGTGTGTGTGTGTGTGTGTGTGTGTGTGTGTGCTGCTGGGGATGGAACCCAGGGACATTCTACTTCTGAGCTATACCTCTAGCCCTATTTTTTACTCTTTATTTTGAAACAACATCTCACTGAGTTGCAGAGGGCCTCACTAAGTAGCTGTTGAGGCTGGCTGGGAACTGCAATCCTCCTGTCTCAACCTCCCAAATGCTGGGATTACAAGTGTATGCCACCATGCCCAGCATTCCGTGCCTGTTTTAAGCATCTTAATATGAGTTATTAAACACAAATTTGGATAGAATTCCTTTCATCTTTCTATTATCCATTTGGCCCAAGGCTCGGCTTCCCCGATCTGGGTATCAGGCCAGTTTCTGTTCATTTTTCAAGACCAACATAATGGGTTAAGTCTTCCACAGTAGTCCTGGCCAGTGCTGCCCCTGGTCCCAAGCTGTAGTACCTAGCTCTTCTCCCTGTTCCTTCAGTAGATGAGTGACTGTGTAACTTATCTGCTTAAAGACTTGACTTCTTCATTATACTGTGAGCTTTGTAAGGGCAGGAATGATGGCATCCTTCATTTCCCCAGAGATTTAGGTTTACCACCTAAAAGAGAAAGAAAGGTCTCTGAACAAATCTTTGAGGCAAACTAAACTTCCACCAGTATGGACTTGATAATATGTAAAAAAAAAAAGCTCATATTTATATTTAAATAAGGAAATATGAGGCTATGTTTAACATGATGCCAAAATAATGGACTTGTTCACTCAAAATAATATTCATTCCATCTGTAGAAGATCATTTAATGGCCATTTGAATTTCTTCTTTTGTGAAGTGTCTATTTAGTCACTTGCCCATTTTTTATTGGTGCACTATAGTTTCACGTCACAATGTGGATCGTGTTGACAATGGTGTATATTCACACAGTACTCGGTGCCCCCCCTTCCCCTTTTCCCTCCCTCCCAATTACTGAGTGTAAACGTTACCAATGTTATATTCACATGTATACATATACACATAGTCAAATGTAGCTTTTCTATTAATAAGCCTCAGCCTACTTCCTCCCCTACCCCTCCTTTCTGGCTTTGCTGAAGTTTCCCCTCCATTACCTGGAGTCCCTCTGGTGTCCCTAATACTCCCCAGCTTGAGCATATTAGAGAAAACATATGTCCCTTCTTTATCTGTGCTTGGCTGATCTCACTTAACATAATGTTCTCCAGGTCTTTCCATTTTCTCACGAATGACATGATTTTGTTCTTCTTTATTGCTGAGTAGAATTCTATCGTGTATATTACCCATAATTTTGTAATTCATTCACCTGTTGTTGTACACCAAGGTTGGTTCTATAATTTGGCTACTGTGAATTGTGCTGCTATGAACATGGGTATGCATATGTTACTGTAGTTCTCCTATTTCACCCCTTTTGTAGAGATGCCCAGGAGTGGTATAGCTGGATCATATGGTGGATCCATTCTCAGTTTTCTAAGGAATCTCCAAACTGACCTCCATAGTGGCTGAATTTGTTTATACTTTCACCAGGAGTGTAAACGAGTTCCTATTTCCCCACATCCTCACCAGCATTTGTTATTTGACTTCTTTATGCTTGCCACTCTGAGTGGGGTTAGATGGAATATCAGTGCAGTTTCAATTTGCATCTCCCTGATGGCTAATGATGTTGAATATTTTTTCATGTATCTATTGGCCATTTGTATCTCTTCTTTTGTGAAGCGTCTATTCAATTCAGTTGCCCATTTCTTGATTGGGTTTTGCTAGTGTAAAGTATTTTAAGCTCTTTGTATATTCTGGATATTAGCCCTCGATTAGAAGGGTAGCTGGTAAAGATCTTCTCGAATTCTGTAGGCTTTCTCTTTAGATTCTTGATGATTTCCTTTGATTAGCAAAACCTTTTTGGTTTTATGCCATTCCACTTGTTAATTCTTGTTTTAATTTCCTGCACTTTGGAGGTCTTGTTGAGGAAGTTACTGTCTGCGCCTCTATATTGAAGTGTTGAGCCAATGCCCTTCCTCTAATAGTCTCACAGTATTTGGTCTGATTTTGAGGTTTTTTTACCCATCTCGAGTTGATTCCTGTGCACAATGAGAGGTAAGATTTAATTCCATTTTTTACAAATGGATAGCCAGTTCTCCGAGCACCATTTTTTGAAAAGGCTGTCTTTTCTTCAGCATATGAATTTGGCCCCTTTTTCAAAGATCAATTGACTATAAGTGTGTGGGTTTGTTTCTGTATCCTCTATTCTGTTCTCTTGGTCTGTGTGCCTGCTACTCACACTTTGATGTTAACCCTAAATACTGTGTCTACTATCAATCCACTGTTGTTATCAATCCACCTGTGTATCAATCCTAAGTTGCTATGGGGGTCCTTCTTCTTACTGTTATGGTGATGTTGATGGGTTTCAGGTGTTAAGGTCAGGTGTTCTGTCTTCTACTACCTTTATAAAGAATCACCTCAGCGGTGCAGGCAGAATAGTTTGTAACCTATGCATTTCCTTCTATCATCTGTGGTTAATTTATCTTTATTGTCTGGTTGTCTTTTCCTGTGGATCACCTCTCTGATCCAGTCTTACCTCTAGGGATTTACAGGTGTCAGCAAGTTCCTGCATGGGTAGTTTATTTCCATTTTTCTGCATATGCAATAAATGTATAAAAAATGCTCAGCATCATTAGCTATCAGAGAGATTAAAATCAAATATCCTGAGATTTTATCTAACTTCAACTAGAATGACAATCATTAAAAATACAAACAGCCACAAATGTTGGTGAGGATGTAGAAAAGTGGAAACCCTAATACATTGCTGGTGGGATTGCAAATTAGTACAACCACTTTGGAAAACAGTATAGAGAATCCTCAGAAGAATGGAAATAAAACTACCATATGATCTAGCAATACCACTTCTGGGTAT
Organism: Muscardinus avellanarius; assembly: GCF_963383645.1. Taxonomy (NCBI): domain Eukaryota; kingdom Metazoa; phylum Chordata; class Mammalia; order Rodentia; family Gliridae; genus Muscardinus; species Muscardinus avellanarius. Next base: position 107,080,383 of record NC_137797.1, on the reverse strand, counting down.
CTACCCAAAAGAATGGAAACCAAATCACCAAACTAATGCATCCTTATTTATGTTCATAGCCACACAATTCACCATTGCAAAACTATGGATCCAGCTAAGATTTCAATCAACAGATGAATGAATTAAAAAACGGTGGGATATGTGCACAATGGAATTTTATTCAGTCATAAAAGAGAACAAATTATATCATTTACAGGGAAATGGATGGAACTGGGGAACATTATGCTAAGTGAGATTAGTCAGTCACAAAAAATAAAAATCTGATGCTCTCTCTAATACGTGGAAGCTAGGGTGAAAAAGAGTCATAGGAGGAACTGTAGGTGAAGAAGGAGAAACCATAGATGAGAAAATAAGGTGACCTAATTGAGAGGATAGAAGGGGGAGAGAGAGAAACTCCCTAATGTACATGATGTACATTCACAAGCATATCAAAATCAATCGCTAAGCCAAGCATGAGAAAAAGGGAGGGGGGAAGACTTTGTTGGTGTTTATGGAAGGGCTAAATGAGTGATGTGTACACAGATGCCTCTACCATCTTGTACTTCATTACCAATGCACTAATATAAATTTTTTAAAATCACTTAAATTGATATTTTGTCAAAGAAGAGGAACCCATTAGCTGATTAAATTTTGTATTTCTGGACTTCTTTGAAGAGCAAGTAATGAAGAAGAGCCTGAGTTGATTCTCATAGGGAAGTAGGTGTTTTTAATGTCTTGATCAGCAGAATAAGATTGAGTTATTCAGGGGCAGTAGAAGAGAATAACCATTTACTAAAATATATCATACTGAGCCGGAATTTGGGGAAATGTTCCAAGCAATTTAACATAGTAGGGGCTTTTTATCCCTTTTCCTGCTAAGGCTGAATTTGCAAATATTACCATCTTTGGGCTCCCCCAAACTAAGAACATGTTTTCAGAGATACTTAATGCTTTAATCTCATGTGTTTTTTTCTAGACAGTAGATGCTTATTTAAAATAAACCGGTACAATTTTCCAAATTGACTCACATATCGGAGTGCATTTATATTGCTTTCATGATCTTTAAATGAGACATTTAAAAATAGAAAAACTAGAGTGTTATAAGATTTTCCATGTTCATAATTCAATTTGACTCTCTGCAAACATATTTCTAAATTATATCAATGATATTAAAATAAATTATAGCTAAAATTGGATGATGATAGAAGTAATGACCATAATAAATTATATTAGAAAAGATATTAAATGGCCAAATATTATTGTCTTTAGTTATTTCTCTTCTTATACTCATTCTGCCAAAGTTTTTACACTTACATAAATTTCAGGTTTTTGTGAGATTTAAGGATCTTCAAGATATAAGAAAACTTTTTCCCCTAACCTCAAATAAAATATCTTCTTTCTTTTAAAGACAAAAGAAATTTACAAAGCACTTGCAAAATAACTTATACTAGTTATAAGCATGTTTTTTTTAATCTAAAACATGCATGTTTGTATCTAGAAATGTTTGATTCTCATTTGCTTTGAACCACTATCAACTCATGTTGAGTGTCAGAGTTAGACCACCATTTGTTTTTCATTTCTCAAAGTAAAAGATTTTAAAAATCTTGTTTCCTTTTTAAGTTATTATTAACTCCCCCAGATATCATTAACAACAAGACAAACAAAATAGGATCATTAACAACAGGACAATTTCAACTAACTTACCGATAGATACCGTGCTTGGGTTTCAATGATTTATCACACATTCATTTTCCTGTTTCACTGTAAAGCAATACTGCTGACTGTCTTCTAAATGATTAACTAGCCCTGAACCCAGACAAGATCAAATTATTCTGTTAACATATGAAAAAGGAAAAGGCAAGAATTTTATGGGGAATAGTCACCCTCAAATACCTGTTTTGGTGTTAGTGCTTTCTCAATATTGAGAAATATTGAATCACTGGTTAAAATAATATTGAACAAATATTAAAATATCTCTGTTGCACACAAAATGAATGCTTTAAAATTATATGGTACACAGCTAGACATGCCAGCCTGTGATAGAGCACTCCCATAATGTGCATGAGGTCCTGCATCCAATCCCCAGTACTTTGCAAAAGAAAAGAAGAAAAAAAATAGCACAATTAGAAAGGTAGAATTTTTTTTCTCTTTTCTTCTTCTATTCATCTTAAACAGATGAATACTATACAACCAAATTCTCGTTGTTAGTTTGGGAAACTTAACAAAGTTAAAATTCTTGATGTTATTACCTTAACCGAGAATAATGTAGTATATCCCAAAGACTCAAGCATTAAACAAAAAATAAATAAAAGCATCCAGTTTAGTAAGCTTTAAATCTACTAATGCAAAATAAAACCACAATGCAAGGTTGCTTGATCAACATTTCACTTATTATAGGCAAATGGTTGGGTAAGTATAGTATTGTTTACATGCAACAGTCAAAATAATGAGTATATTTCTCAGAAGAAAAAAAAAGAAAAATATACTTCTTCTATCCCAAACTCCAGAGTACTATGTGTTCAAAAACAAAAGGTCGGGAACTAAGTACTTCAGTGACGCCTTTACCTTAAGGATCAGAATTGGAGTTATACTTGAGGTCTTAGGTGAAATGAGTTTGACGGATTAGGTTCGGTTACTGGCTGTCAGTACACTACATAAAAAACACTGCACATACAGAGCTTAGTGAAGCTAGCTGTTTTCTGCACAGGAAAATTCCTTGATAGAGTTAGCATGAAGACAAATGAACTGTTATCCCTCAAGAAAGGTGTCCCTTTAGGTTAGGTTTGAGGTTAGCAATACCCAACAGTAAGAGTTCTTGACTTCCCGTGGCTGACAGGCTCATTACCTTTGTAAATATTGAGCCTCAGCTCTGCATCCTGAGATTCTTCTTTGAGTTTCTGGAAAGCGCTAGCAACTAACCAATTACAAAAACAATAAAGAAATTAAAATGAGAGAAGACAGGAATTGGGTAAACACGTTTTCTCCTTTTTCTACCACCAAACCAAGTTGTTTAAACTTTCTCTGCTGTTTTTATAGCATTATCCCTTCCATTTATCCAAAGCCCTTTAAATATAGCCTTATGATTCACCATAATAAGATCCTATGAGATATTGGTTTTCTTATTAACAGGCAAGAAAACAAAAGCCCAAACAGGATTAATTCCAAAGTGGCGATTCAGGATGTAAAATTCTATCTGCCAGAGTCCAAAATTAGTGCTTTTCCACAATCTTTTTCTGACGTAAATTTATTTCTCTGAAACCTATTTATTTTATGGTAGCTATGCATTCAGATTCATGTATACTAAGTATTTTCTCTTAACCCTTTATTCTCTCTCTATATATTTTCTAATAACTTCATTCATAGGACCAAACATAAATAAAATATGACTATTTATATTTTAAAACCTTAAACAGCTATTTAATTCCCAATTATTTTCTTTATATAATATTTACTTTTGACTCATGGCCCTAATACTTAAAGTCATGAACCTAATACTTGTTCATTAATTAATTAATTTTTTGTTTTTGTTTTTAAAACTTCTTTATTGGTGCATTGTAGTCATACACCTTAATGGGGTACAAGATGGTAGAGGTACACATGCACACATCACTCATTTAGCCCTTCCCAGTTAATTTAGTAATATTTTCAACATGCATTGAAATGACTACATGCAGTTTAATCATACAGATATACAGTAGCATAATTACTTTAATATGTTTAAAAAAATTTTTAAATACCCCCAAGTAAAAAAATTCCCATGATATTATTATTGAAAGTTTTATCAAGAGAGTTAAGGTAGAAATCTTCAAAGTGAATTCAGAAAAATGAGGAGAGACCAGGAGAATATTGGAAGGGGACTTGAAGAGGGGAAAGTAGAGGCTTTATAAAGGAAATAGTTCAAATAAGTTCTGTCCATATGTGAAGTTCTCACAACCAATCTCACTAACATGTATAGGGAGCTGAGGGAGTCCAGTGGGATCCAGAGGAAAACACAAGCGCCGTGTGCATGTATGTTTCTACTACCCAGCACCACACTCATATAATAATAGTGCACAACTAAAAGTACATTAAAAAAATAAAAAGAACCGGGCGTGGTGGCCCACACTTGTAATCCCAGCATTTGGGAGGCAGAGACAGGACGATCACAGTTCATGGACAGCCTCAGCTATTAGTGAGGCCCTCCGCAACTCAGTGAGACCCTTTTTCAAAAAATGAAAAGACTAAAAAATAGGGCTGGGGGTGTAGCTCAGAGGTACAGTGCCCCTAGGTTCCATCCCCAGTACCGTAAAATAAAATAAAACAAAATAAAATAAAAAGACAAAAAATAAGCTTCAAAATAAATCTGTTTATTTCCAAAAAAACTAACTGCTAAGTAAAATGGCATCTCATGTGGTTGCCTCCCATAATATTCACCATTTAATGTAAATCTATGGTCAGAGAAAAGCTGAGTTAAGTGACTTCTCTGAGTTTCTAGAAAGTGCAAACAACTAGCCAATTATAAAAACAATAAAAAATTACAATGAGAAGACAGGAATAAGATAAACAAATCCCATCCCTTTTTTTTTTTACCATGAAACCGAGTTGTTTAAACTTTCTCTCTTTGTTATTATAGCCTTATCATTTATGTAAAGCCATTTAAATATAGCCTTTAAATATATCTTTACATGAGGCAAGCTATAAGTGGTAGAGTCTGGCTACTTAATCAGTGCACTGTTGACTATACTGTCCTCTGTAAACCCAATAGTTTGGAAGAAACTGCTAATGAAAATAAAGTGAAGTCTACAATAGCCACAGAAACCTGTTAACTTTTCTTCATGGCCAAGTTCAGAGCCTCTAACTCAAGAGCACTGAGTGAGTGGGTCATCGTTCTAACGGGGCCAGTTCAAACTCTGGGTGTAGATGGATATAAAAAATAATAATCTAAAGAGAGAACCTACATAATGGGAGCTTTTTTTCAGCTATTCTTTTGATGAAGGACTACTATCTAGAATGTACAAATTACTTAAAGGACTTAAAACCAAAACGTAATATTGATAAATAATGAAATGGGCAACTGAACTAAATAGACCCTTCACAAAAGAAGAAATGCAAATGGCCAATAGATATATGAAAAATGTTTATCAGGGGAATGCAAATCAAAATTACACTGAGAGTCCATCTAACCCCAATTAGAATGGTAAACATCAAGAAGTCAAATAGCAATAAATGCTGTCAAGGATGTGAGGAAAGAGGGATTCTTTTACACTTTTGGTGGGATTGCAGATTAGTAGAATAATTATGAAAATCAGTGCAGAGATTCCTCAAAAAATTGAAAATGGATCCACCATGTGATCCAGCTCTATCATTCCTGAGTATCTTCCTAAAGGGACTGAAATCAGAATATGATATTGATATATGCATATTCATGTTTAAAGCAGCACAGTTCACAACAGTAAAATTATGGAAGCAAACTAGGTGTCAGTCCACAGATGAATAGATTACAAAACTATGGGATATGCATTCAGTGGACTTCTACTCAGCAGTCAAGAAGAACAAGATGATATAACTTGCAGGAAAATAGGTATGCCTGGAGAATGTTATGTTAAGTGAGATTAGACAGTTATAGAGAGTGAAGGGAACTCTAGTGGAATCAGGAAGGTAGTTTAGGGGAAGGGCCTGGGGAAGAGGGAGGATCGAGGAAGCAAACGCTTTCATTAACAATATGTATATATGTAAAAATAACAATACCAATGTCTGTATCCTGTACGGGGAAGGGAGGTAGAGAAGGAGCCATAGGAAACCCCTCCAAGTGCTGTGTGTATGTATGTCCCTATGGATGTAAACTACATTATGATGTGAAGCCATAATGCACCAAAAATGTATAATAATAAATTTTGTTGCATTTGTGAAATGAATCATTCTGCAAGGCTGGATGTCACCTGTGACTACCTTGCTTCCTGCAAACCAGCAATAACCATTTTAAGACCCATGAGAAGTCCTCTCCTCTCACATTTTTATCTCTTACTGCCTAATGTTCTTTTGTCCAAGAAACTTTTTTTTTAATTTTCTCCTTTTTATAGTATCTATCACAGCAAAAAAAAAAAAAAAATCCATTTTGTGACTTTCCAAAGTAAAACATTTTTGTTTTCTGATTTTGGACTCAGGTTGATATCCTAACTGCCACTTAAAAGTGGGCAAAGTCACCAATCCCTTAGACTTGAGGTTCTTCATTGGTAAAATAGACACATCACAGTGCCTGACTGCACCGCAGACCTCTCCTAACCCTGCCCCAGCAGTTTAAGGATTTTTTCTGCCTACTGGTCAAACGCTAACATTTCTTCCTTCTGTGAGCACAGAACTCTGGCAATCTCTAAGGTTGACTTAGGGCTTTGTATATCAAGGAGTAAATTACAGTTTATAGCAAAACAAAGGAAAGAAAGCTGTTTAAAAAGTTCTCAGTACTGTACATTACACAGATGATGAGGCATTGCACAGAATGAGACTTGGAGATAGTACTTAGAGCTTGCCTGGCACAGGATAACAGAAGGATTGATGCTGCTTATTATTAGCAGTATTATTATTAGCACAATCATTGTGATTATCATCATTTGATGTGCCTAATTCTCCTTTTTAGTCTGCACAGCTTTCTCTGTCTTATAATTTTTTTTCTAAATTACTCTATTTTCATGTGTCGACATTTTTTGACATCAGGGATTTCGTCTCTTAATCTCTTTGTCTGTTAAGTAACCTTTCACACTCCAGCACACACAAGAATTCAATAAAAATGTGTTGAATAATACGTACTAAATACATCCTGTAAAATTAGGATGTAACAGGAGATAACTGACTTTCTTTGTAATCAACATCATAGTGAGAAACATGAAATGGTTGTAAAAACTATGTTTTCCTGGCATCTGCTGCAATGCAGGATTCAATGTAATAACATTGCTAACATTTTTTTTTTTTGCTGTATCACAGTAGGATAGTGTTAATAAATCAGTAAAAGTTTAAACCCTAAAGGGTAAACTCAGTTTTGCTGATTTCGATGCAGGGCTCACACCCTTCCCTTTTTCCTCTCTGTTGCCTCTATGATAAGAACGTATCCCTGATTGGTCTGCCATCGCCCTGTAGTCACAGCATTTTCCCACAATTCCACACTTGTGATATTATAGGTACATTTCTTTTTTTCTTGGGGAGGGAGTGTGATACTGGGTATTGAACCTAGGGTATTCTACCTCCGAGCTTCATCCCCAGCCCATCTTATTTCTCTTTTTACTTTGAGACAGGCTCTTACTAAGTTGCTGAGGTTGGCCTCAAGCGTGTAATCCTCATGTCTCAGCCTCCTACGTACTGAGATTATAGGCATGTGCCACCAGGTCATGCTTGGACTAATGTCTTTATTTCTATTTCTTGCCCCTAGACTAAAAGTCCATGAAAGTAGAGGCATACACACACACACACACACACACACACACACACACACACACACACATATGTATCTTAGCACTTAGAGTAGTGCTTGGATTATTAGAGACAGTCAGAAATTACCATTGAATTAATAAATGAGTAGGAAGAAAGGTGTTTACAATAACGCTTTTTGGATATATGGAACAAAAAAACAGAGTGATTCAAGAGGATTTAAATAGCAAACAAAGAGAAGAAATAAAATCAAGATGGCAATTAACAAGACATCTCATTACTCTTTTAGCTAATAATGCCCAGTCTGTTTTTACTATGAACTTTCTTTTTAGTTTGTTTAAACTAATTATTGATAATAATGCATCAAATTAATAAAACCCGTGTGAATTTTTCAGCTTGTCAGGAAGGGAAAAAAATAAAACAGTGTTATCTAAATTGTTGCTAGTTCCTTGCTCAAAATATTTAAATTTTGAGTCCGGCGTGGTGACGCATGCTTGCAATCCCAGCATTTGGGAAGCTGAGACAGCTAGGATTGCGGTTCACAGACAGCCTCAGTTACGCAGGGAGGCCCTGTTTCAAAAAAATAAATATAAGTAAATAAATAAATAAGTAATAAAAATAAAATTAATAAATAAATAATAAATAATAGTAATTAAATGATTGATAATTGATAAATGATGATAATAAATAAACAATAAAAACAATAAATAATGGGGCTGGCGATGTATCTTGAAGGTATAATGCGCCTGGGTTTCATCCCCAGTACTGCAGTGGTATAAATGTAGTGAGAAGCCGGGCGTGGTGGCTCACGCTTGTAATCCCAGCATTTGGGAGGCTGGGGCTGGAGATCGCGGTTCGCGGACAGCCTCAGCTACTTAGTGAGACCCTTGGCGACTCGGTGAGACCCTGTTTCAGAGTAGAGAATAAAATAAGGTTAGGGCTAGGGTGTCGCTCGGAGGATGAATCCCCCTGGATTCCATCCCCAGTGCCGAAAAATAAATTAATAAATAAATAAACGCAGTGAGAAATATAATCCTTACCAGCACTGGCCTTCTATGGGTCTTACCCCCAGATATATGCTGGAGAAGAATGTTATTCAAAATGCGTCTGCAAGCTACTTCTGCTTGGTCCTCTCAGGGTACTAAGTAAATACATTTAGAAGCACAGAAAGACCCAATGGCCCATTTCTACTTGTGCTTCCAGGATACATATGTTAGATCTCTAATGGCTGTCTATAGATTGTGCCTTCAGATCACCTGCATGGTACTTATAGAAATGTGAACAACCCCCCAATAGGCTAGCCTCATTATTTTTTAACTCTCTTGGATTCAGTAACATTTTTAATTTAATGTGTATTCAGATCCTGAGTGCTATGGGGAAGAGCACGATCTGCCTTGGGAATAAATAGGCCAATAAATAATATACCATATCTTTATTAAGCACAGTGTTGACTCATGAGAAAATATGCAAAGAAGTAGGAAAATATTATGTGATAAAAATTAGCAGGAGAGGACCATGCATAGGAGAGTGCCGAAGCACAGAGGAAAAGCACATTAGCTAGAATAAGCACAAAGTTCTTAGGGTTGTATCAGGGAAGGTTGTGGGAAAGAAGAATGACAAAGGAAGCAAAGATGTAGAGCATACTCTATATCAGCCCGCATTCTTCCAACTCAATGGACATCGCTCATTCTATCACTCCTAGGTTTTTCTCTAAATCCTTAACTTTCCCAGAAAAACTCAGCTGATTTAGAACGTTCATAGGTCATGAAATCTTGTTGCCTTCACTCTGGTACAAGTAGATGGGTGCAGGGCAGTAGTAAATGGTGGTTTAAAAAAAAAGTGGAAGGTAAAAAGGGGGGTAGATCAGATTCCCAAATCAGTGCCGAGGCCAATATGAAAAACAAAGATTTGGTATACGCAGAAAATTTCCGGTGGTTCAGTGTAACAGGATTAACAGTTTAAAAGAAAACTGCTGACAGAAGAAGGTAGACAACTAAGCTGAACATGGTGATGGACGGCACCGCCCGTGACATTCAAAGCTTGGACGCGGTTGTGTTGGGAAAGAGAAGTGAACCAGCTCTTAGGACCTTTCTATTCTGGCTCATTCTAACCATAGCGGCTCTCTGGTGTTTGCTTTGCTTTGAGCCTCCTTCTTCTTCCAATGCATAGCCACCATTTGGTCTTATCTAGCAGCCAAGCCCTGGTGGAATTGGTCTTTTCCTAATGTCTGCATGTTAGCGGTCTGACCTTCAAACTGATGAGAAGTAATTTCACTTTTCAATTCCTTCCTTCGTGGTCTTTTTATATGCCCTATGCACTATACTTACAAAAGAACTTTTCTTCTGAGCTCACCAATTAATTACAGTCATGTCAACTCGATTTATCTTCAAGAAATCCTCCCTCTGACTCCACGTGTACATTGAAGACTGTCTACATCCTACCATATCGTGAGCCATAGTTTTTTCCAAATACTTCCCAACCCGCTCCCGAGAGTCGGCACCCCCCATTCCTCTTATGCCCAGTTCCTCATCATTTCTCCCTCCTCCAATAATTTCCTCTGACCCTGGCAATTTGACTCAAATAACTGCCATATGATTTAAACATGTCATATTCCATTTTTCTAATCCTGAGCCTTCAGGATGCAGCTGGTGTATCATCTCCTATTTTCTCCTAATGCCTACCAACTACATTTACAACTCTTTTGGAGTTTCTTTCCACCATTTATAAATCCAGCACTTTCTCAGATGAATGATGTTGTATTTTAACTCTAGTTATTGGTCTGGGAAACCAGGATTGAACCAGGGAGGGAGGAAGAGAGGGCGGTAAATGCAGAGAAGGGAAGTACTAGTTTCTTTATAAAGCATAGTCCTCTTCATTGACCACAAGCAAGGGAGAATTGTGGGAAAAACACTTACCTCTTGTATAAACTAGTGGGCTACTTTTAAAGCACAAAAGAGGTAGAAAGACTTGAAATTTTATGATTCCTAAGTAAATTTACCCAGATGTTTTAATCCCAAGTCTAAGAGCCCCACTCTTCTCCTGAAAGAATTAGCAAACATGTTGATCCTATGGTAGAGACCTTGCACATCCTCCAGAGGCCCTGAGAAAGAAAGGCTAAGCCTTGATCTCCAGTATGGGGAGGGCTTCTGTCAGCATTCTGATTGCTGTAACCAAAGCACCCGATGATAACAAACAATTTTGAGGAAGGAGAATCTATTTGCTCTCAGTTCTGGAGATTTCAGGGGTTCAATCCATATTAGGTGGGTGGAGTCTCTGAAGCTCAGAACATGGTGGAGAAAGGCAGAAAGAGAAAGAGATCATGTGGGATGTGCTCTCACATCACCATCACAGAAGCCAGAAGCCAGGAATCAAGCAAAAGGAAGGTGCGCTTACCATATAAAATCCCCAATGCCGCAGCCCCAAGGACCCTCCTCAACAACCAAGCCCTGCTTCCAACATGGCTGCCTTGTCTCATGAGGTCTAGAGGAACATTCTAAATTGAAGGTGGTTCCTAGTGGGAGGTCTTCAGGTTTCTGGGAGTGTGTCTTTTAAAGGGAATACTGAGTCAGGCGTGGTGGCACACACTTAAAATGCCATCATTTGAGAGGCTGAGGCAGGAGGATCTGGATTCGTTGCCAGCCTCAGCTACTTACCGAGGTCCTTTTCAACTCAGTGAGACCCTATTTCAAAATAAAGAATAAAAAATAGGGCTGGAGGTGTAGCTCAGAGTTAGAACACTCTGGGGTTCCATCCCCAGTACCGCACAAAGTAAAAATAAAAAAATAGCCAGGCGTGGTGGTGGGTGCTTGTAATCCCTGTGCTTGGGAGGTGGAGACAGGAGGATCATGCTGGTTCGAAGCCAGCCTCTCTGGCTTAAGAGACTCTGTTTCCAAATAAAAATATAAAAATAGGTCTGGGAGTGTAGCCCGGAGGCAGAAGGGCTTCCAGGAACCCCAGTACCACTAAATAAATAAATTCTAACTTCAGCCCATGGGTATCCTTGGTAGTATATTGATGAGTGGAAAGGAGGCCCAAGGTTTTTCTCCTTTTTCTCTGCCAGAAGCATCTTCTCTGGCTGCAACTGCATCTTCTCTGCTGCTTCTGGCTGGCTGGTCCCACTGTGGACACATGTGCTGGTGAATCTGGCCTCTCAACTGTAGCCCAGCGCTCCTTCTGACACTCGAGTAGGTCTTTCTTCTGTCTCTAACCTATAGATTGCCTTACATCTCTCTGTCTGGCTTCCAAGTACTTCTGCACCTGTGTAACCAATGCGTTACATCATGTTTCTGAGGTTGGAAACGTTGAGGTGGTTCTTGTTTTCCTGGAGAGACTTTTCATGGATAAAATAGCTCTCGATAAAATATTTTGATTCCCAGCAGCGACTTTCACAGAGTAAAGAGAAAAGTAGTATTAGTTGGACTGTGTGTTAATGTTAGAAAAACTGGATAAATGTTATTTTAAATCTCATAATCTCCTTTTTTCAGAAGTAAAGTTTATTTCAAAAATCTTAGGCGGGGGTATAGAAAGGTGGTATTATGTGGTTATAGCTACAGAAATTAGTACAAAACATTGAGAGGACATTATAAGAATATGAATTATAAAAGTAAAATGTGAATATAAAAATAAAAATAAAAATGCATTGAATTCAATAAGACCCACTCAGTTCAAACACTTGTTTTATTTTGTTGATAATGAGTTAATTTAATAAAAAAGCATTATATTCTTCAATTTTTTGACGTATAATATAGGTCAAATAATGTACTGGCTAGTACTTAAAATGTTATTAGATTCTATTGGTATTATGCAAATAAAAATATATGTGCTATAAAACAGCAAGGTACAGTATTGCCACAATGATTTACCTCACAAAGAAATTATGGTTTCCTGATTTTAGGCAAAGATATATGTGTATAAAATATGTGCGTAATTTCATATTTTGCTTTTTACTAAATCAAGTGCAGAAAAAGTAGAGATAGCACCTTTCCTACCAAAAATCATCTGCTAATCAGAACATCATGTACACTAGCCCTCAATTCTACTGGTTCTGAGATCAGCAAAGATTTTGTGCCCTCACACAATTTAGTTTCCTCCCTAAATTTTACTTGATTTTCCCCCCTCAGTCAATAAGGCATACACTGTATGTGTAGAGCCACTTTATTCTGTGATTCAGTAAAGCCGTGCACAGTGGTAAAATACACTTACCTCCACCCTGGTTCCAGAAAGTTTGCAGATATCCAGGAGTGCAGTGTAATAAAGACAGAGGGCACCAAAGCCTGGAGCTAACAGAGAGGAGGAAGCTACTGTGGTAGAAACTAATTGAAGCTATTTCACTCCGGAAATGGGCAGAAAATGGTTAGAAAAGCTAAGGGGAACCGCAAGAGATAAGCATGCAACACAGAGAAATGTTCCACAACTACCAAAGCATTTAATCATATCCCACGTATGTACACGTAGCAATCATATTTTTACATTAAATGTATTACGTTTTGCTTACTTTCTAACATAGCATACGTCTGGAATTTTCCTTCTTTTTTTTTTTTGCGGGTCTGGGAATGGAACACAGGGGCATTTGACCTTCGAGCTACACCCCCTGCCCAATTTTTTATTCTTTATTTTGAAACCGGGTCTCACTGAGTTGCAGAGGGCCTCACTAAGTAGCTGAGGCTGTCCGTGAACCGCGATCCTCCGGTCCCAGACTCCCAAATACTGGGGTTACAAGCGTGCGCCACCATACCCGGCTCCTTCTTATTTTTCTGCAGTATTGATTTATTGACTTCTCTGAATTATTACTTTCTTATTTCAGTACTGGGGATGCTACAACCTCAACCCCATCCTCTTCCTCCTCCTCCTCCTCCTTCTCCTTCTTCTTCTCTTCCTTTTCCTCCTTCTTTATTATTATTGTTGTTATTGACAGGGTTTCACTAAATTGTCGATGCTGGCCTCAAACTTGTGTTCCTCCTGCCCCAGATTCCAAATAGCTGAGATGACAGGCATGTGACACTCTGCGCCCCAGCTTAAAAGTTAATTTTCTAAACAGCAGTGCTACTCCTGGTATTTCAGGTGTTACTATCCCCCCCAGTACCTGTAAGTATATCTGGCACCTCCACAGATTTTACATTTATGTGCAAGCATCTATTCTATTGTGGCCACAGAAAAGCAGACCTACTTGATGATTTACACGTTGAAATACATACTTTCATTCTGAATCATTTTCTGTGCATTTTCTTTTTTATTGCAATTCTGGCATGACATTGTTATTGGTAAAATGACATGTATTGATAGGTATGGTTATACTATGATTTTCTTTTCAGGGTAGTAAAGAAAGATTGATAAAATAAGTTGGTTTTAAACACATGGGCATCACATTTAATGGGGTCCAGAGTCAGGGCCCTAGAATAAATTCCCTCTTTGAAGATTCCTTCCCCAAACACGGTGCCCAATCAGTATTTTATTCTTAGAAGTCAACTGTCAGCCAACTGTTATCAGATATTTGAGAAAAGCCTCTAACAACTATACAAGATGCCAAAACAAAGCCAACAGACACAAAAACCTGAAAAATAAAATCTGGAGAAACAGTGAAACAGGATAAAAAACAAACAAACAAAAACGCGTTTTTAAAAAAGAGTCGTGCATATGCACTGTGCCCGTGTTTGTACATACTGCAGCAGACTCTGAACAACCGTGTGGCCTGGCAACCTTGGGGAGTTCCTGAGGCCTCGCAGAAATCTGCAAATAAATCTAGTTTCCTAATGCTGCTAAGATATCCTGCGCCGTATTTGCTCTCGTACTCTCATGAGTCCGTGGGAGACCTGCTCACAGGCCACTTAACGGGGCTTCACGCAACACACTGAGGCCGAAACAGCTTCGTGACTCCAGCTGTCTTCTACTAACCTGGGCATTAAGCAGATTTGCATATATAAGCATCACTGTTCTCTTAACATAATTTTTCTTTTAGAAAACATATTTACATCTTATAAACAACCTTTGTGCTAACATAAGACAATAAGCATTTTGTTTTGTTTTGTTTTTGGTGGTACTGGGGTTCCTGGAAGCCCTTCTATTTCTGGGCTACACTCCCAGACCTATTTTATACTTTTTTATTTGGAAACAGGGTCTCTTAAGCCAGCACGTCTGGCTTCGAACCTGCGTGATCCTCCTGTCTCCGCCTCCCAAGCGCGGGGATTATAAGCGTGCGCCACCACGCCTGGCCCAACAATAAGCATTTTTAATATAGCTGTGTGTTATTTAACAACTCTAAGAAACATTTTGTTAAAGCCGGGTGTGGCTGAGACAGGAGGATTGCAAAGGTTCAAAGCCAGCCTCAGCTACTTAGTGAGGCTCTCAGCAACCTAGTGAGACCCTATTTCCAAATAAAAAATATAAAATAGGTCTAGGAGTGCACCCAGAGGTAGAAAGCCCCTGGGTTCTATTCTCAGAACCACAAAAAATAGAAATATTTTGTTAGACAATTTTGTTGTGCAAACATCATGAGATATACTTATACACACTATGATGGCCATGATCTTATGATGGCCACTATAATTTATGGGATCTCTCATTTACAGAAACCTCATTATGTGAAACCTAACTATCACTCAGCTTTAGTTTCTAAAGTATTAAATATCAATATAGGTCACCTACATAAATAAAAGTTTTGGGGAACCACTGTAATTTTTAATATTTGAGTTTTTGAGACCAGAAAGTTTAAGGACTGCTGACATATAGTTTATTAAATATATGTCATTCATAAACATGTATATGTGTGTGTGTAAAGAAATACATATGTATACCCATTTATAGTTAACATCCTAAGAAAAGTTTTGACAGCCATGAAATAAAAGCAGAATACCACAATAATCAAAAAAGCTTGCATATCAAGTTTGTGTGTGTGTGTGTGTGTGTGTGTGTGTGTGTGTGTGTGTGTGTGTGTGTGCGTGTAGCCAAAGTAGAGTACTGAGCCAGGCATGGTGGTGCACGCTTGTAATCCCAGTACTTTGGAGGCTGAGACAGGAGGATCGCAGTTTGAGGCCAGTCTCAGCTACTTAGCTAGGCCCTTTGCAACTCAGTGAACTCTCTTTCAAAATAAAGAATAAAAAATAGGACTGGAAGTGTAGCTCAGAGGTAGAATGCCCCTGGCTTCCATCTTCCATTCCCCAGTACCACACACCAAAAAGTAGAGTACTTAATCTTAAAAAATAATTTGGAGTTGAAAGTAGCAATTGAGTAGACCTCTCATTAATTTTATATATATATATATATATATATATATATATATATATATATAGAGAGAGAGAGAGAGAGAGAGAGAGAGAGAGAAAATGAGAGGAAAAATCCAGGGTCTCTAATAAACAGTAAGGATATTTGGAGAATTTCTGGAAAAAATGCAAATACCAAGAATTCAGAGAAATAATACACAAACATAATGGAACCAAATGATACCCACTGCCAGGATAAATGCCAAACAATACACAAAAAAATCACCCATGTGCATCATCATGCCATTTCACAACACTGAGCATAAACGGCTCCTAAACCACCCCCAAAAGACTATGACAGTTCAGAAATAAAAAACGACAATGTGTGAAACTGGAGAACAAAAATGGAGAAATACTGTAACATTTTTAGTAAAGATTATTTTGTGCTGGGATTCCATATTCAAGCTATCAAGCAATCAAGTGTTGATATAAAACAACTTTTTGAGTCAGGCAAAATTGCCAAAATTTCACCTTCCTTACAGATTTCTAAGGAAATTCCAAAGAAATAGGTAGTAATCCCAGAAATGTAAACGTCAAGGAGCTTCGAAATTGTCTTGGAATGGTGACTCGCACCTGCAACCTTAGCACTTGGAAGGCTGGGACAGGAGGGTGGAGACCAGCAAAGACCTGAAGAAAATAAAGCAAAATAAAGAAAAGAAAGCGCCTCGCTGGATTCCAGGGCCTGTTGCAGAGAGGGAAGCGACCTGTCCAGAGTGAAAAGGAACGGGCTTCCGGAGATTCCACAGGAACATTAGCAGGACTTTCGAACCGGAATAAACTGGGTCCAAACTCTCCGTAAGAGGATAATGTAAAGGCGTAGAAAGAATACCAGCACATGTAGAAGCTTAATCAAACTTAGAAATGATGAAATTGTTAGTTGGAAAATGAAATAAAGTTGAAATTAAAGAACCCCTAACAGTAATGTAGCATTTCCGGCTTATGTGGGCAATGATTTACAAAAAAGGGTTGAGGCTTTTTCCAGTCTACTGAAGCCAAAGTCTTGTGAACTTGACAACAGAATTGCAGACGAGGTCTGTGGACAGAAAAGAGCAGCCGTTCTGAACGCCGAGAGACGTAGACTCAACCCGGCACCAATTTATATGTAGGAACTTCAGAATATCTTAAGCGAGAGCAGAAAGGTATAATTTCATATTTATGAAATTAAAATGAAATTTCACATACTCTTTTATAGTGTAATGACGAGGATACTTCATACTTTTAATCAGACGAGCTGAAGCACTCTATAAACATTAGCAAATTAAGTCTCACAATACCCCATGCAGTAGTTAATAATAATCATTCATTATATACTCAGTGGTAAAAATGAGACATCAAGAGATTAAGTGATTTACTTCGAGATCGTGCCTTCCCTGGGTTTCAGAGAATAGTCGCCTGCCATGTTCTATACATTTTTGCAAGAGCTGTCAGTATTCTCTTCCAGTTGTCTTGCTAGAGATAATGAGCTAACCTCTCCATTCATTCTTCCATTGGTACTGTTCATCTAGGTTGCAGGATCACATAGCCACTTCATTGGTGTGCTAAAATTTCATCTCGTCCCTTTAGCAAGAAATACCATGAATAAACCCACTGCTTCCCAAGTCCCTCTTTATTATGTTTCTTTTTGTCTTATAATAAAACAATTGCCCAGCATGGTGGCACGTGCCTGTAATCTCAGTACTTAGAAGGCTGAGGCAGGAGGTTTACAGGTTCGAGGCCAGCCTCAGCAACTTAGTGAGATCCTGTTTTTATTTTTAAAGGCTAAGGGTTTCTTTTTTTTTTTTTTTTTTTTTTTTAGGCTAGAGGTTTAGTTCAGGGGTAGAATGCCACTGGATTCAATCCCCAGAACCACAAAACAAACAAACATAATCACAGGTATGCTTTCTCCTTAGGTCACAGTGTCCACCAAGCTCAAAGATCAGACTAATATACAGGAATAAATGTTACTGGAAGTCAGTTTAGAATTCTGTTTTCCATTTACCTCCTCTTCACTCTCAGCTGACGATTTTACTTCTTAATTCCCTAATAAAAATAGTAAGCAACTGGGTGCAGTGGTGCGCACCTGTAATCCTAATACTTGGGAGGCTGAGACATGAAGATCGCAGGTTTGAGGCCAGCACAGGGCAACTTAGTGAAATTCTGTTTCAAAATATAAAAATAAAAAGGACCGTAGATATAGCCCAGAGATAGAAACACCCTGGGTTCAATCCCCAGTGTCACAAATTAATAGTAATAATCCTAAGCACTCAGAGAAATACTTTATCCATCCACTAGAAAGGTTACCAACCTATTTTCATCTAACCTCTCCATACTTTGCCTTCAGACCTTTAACTAGAAATGAATCACCCATTTTCTTATCTAAAAACAATTCCAACTTTTATTCACTAGAAATTCCCAACCTCCCTAGCCAAAATTTTTGCTGTTCTGATTATCCATTTCCTCCCATGTCATTTGGGTTTTTTCCTTTCTTGAACAAAACCATTCCTATTCACATATTAAGCAATCTATAATGTATCAAAATAAAATTCTCTCTTGACACAAGACCTTCCAACCCATGGGTCCATTTACTGACTACTCTTTAAAGTAAAACATCACTGACCTTACTTCACTCTACTTTGTTTAGCTGCAATGCTCTGCAGACCTTTCTCCAATTAGACATTTCTTCCCGCCACTCTCAATGAGAGCATTAATAAAATCCTACAATTGCCTGGTGATCTGGTGGTGGGGAACAAGGTTGTAATCCTAGGACTTAGGAGGCTGAAACAGGAGGATCTCAAGTTTGAGTAAAGTAGTGAGACTTTCATCAATCTAGAGATTCTGCTTCAAAATAAAAATAGAATGCTTCTGGGTTCCATTCTCATTAACACACACACACACACACACACACACACACACACACACACACTCCTATGGCAAATACAATTATCATTTTAGTCTCCAACTTATCTGAACTATTGGCATCAGTAGTATTTTGTCCAGTGAATCGCTTCCCCCTTCTTGAAATATTTCCATGACTTAGCCATCTGGGCATCACTTGTCCTACTTTTCTTTAAGGGTGTTTCCTCCAGTGTCCCTGGTGACTCTTCCTCCTTATCTAGACCTCTAAATGGTAGAGTAGCCCAAGTGTAGGAGGTGTAAGTTGCTACAGGAATGCTGTGGGAATCCCACTCCAGAACTCAGCATCAGTGAGGGTAGCCTATAAGGAGCTACAAGAAAACACACAAGTACTTTTCTCAGTCTCTGCTTGAATAACCGCGAGCCTCTCACTGACCAGAGCAAGTTGCAAGACGGAGCCCAGGGTCCAAGTGGCTGGGCCCACATAGCACATGCAAACTGTGCTCCTGAAGAACTGACGCCTCTACTGCAGTCAGCCAGCTCCGGCGGGGCTCATCCTTCCTGTTGATTTCTCTCCTTCATCTATACTCACCACTTAGTTGATCTCATCGAATTCCATTACTTTAACACCGATATATATTTAAATCTCCATCCCTGAGCTCTTCCCCGAACTCTGGACCAACTTTCAAAATATATGTCTTTCCGGATCTTTCATACTAGTTTATATATTTATTTATTTATTTTTGTGGTACTGGGGGTGGAACCCAAAGGCTTTCTACCTCCGGGCTATACCCCCACACCTATTTTTTACTTTATTTGGAAATAGGGTCTCACTTAGTTGCTGAGAGCCTCACTAAGTAGCCGAGGCTGGCTTCAAACCTGCGTGATCCTCCTGTCTCAGCCTCCCAAGCATGGGGATTACAAGCGTGTGCCACCACGCCCGACATTTCTTACTAGTTTAAACACTGCTACTTGGGTCCAGAACCTTCTACTTCTCAGATCTCGAGGAAATCATTGCTTGTCTAGCCACCAGTCTGCTTTTTCTCTTATATCTTCCACATATTAATCCATCTGACATTTTTGAACCCTAAAATGTGTTAGTTAACTAACTCCTCTGCCGGAGCCAGCCAGCAAAAGTACAGGTTCTGAAGAGAGGAGTGAGGATTAAATAATTCACACATGAAAGGGCCACCAGTCACTACCAGCACCGAGTTTATTCTCTCATGGCCCTTTTATACAGTTTCTAGCTTTGGGTTGCACAGGAATGCAAGAAAGGCGACTCCAAAGTACATACATCACAGGCAAGTCAAACAATACCCTGGAACAACACAAACCTAATTTTATCTAGCAGACAGAACAATAGCATCAGTTGTTCTGAGAGAGTCTTAATTACTTTGAAACCCCCATGACTCTAAACCTTGTTGACTCTGGGAGAAAGACAATCAGAAGTACTCTTTTAGTAAAGATAAGGGGAAGACCTTAATGGTTCCCC